>NC_087569.1:10930562-11530562 GCF_036250125.1 Pseudopipra pipra | reverse complement strand
TCTCAGAATTTACTGGTGTCTTCTATGGGATGGATTTTCAATAATCCAGAGGGTAAAAGTCATCTGTTGAACCAACACAAGGCCCCCATATCACCTCAGCATGCTAAAGAAAAAACAAGCAGCATATATTTTACAAACCACACCCACCCATGTAACTTGTGTAGTACCTCATGGAGGGTTAGAAGTTGGACTTGATGATCCTTGTGGGTCCCTTCCAACTCAGCATATTCTATGATTCTGTGATTCTGTGACTGATATCTCTTCATTTGCTGCTGAAGGGCTTTCTATGTGCCTTAAGTCACATTGGGATAAAATTTAGCAGAAACTTGAGCTCAAGTACTTTTCTGATTATTTAGAAAAAAACCTCAAAAAATAAGCAAACTAATTAATGGGTGACCAACACTGTCATCTCCTATGGTATATGAACACATGTCCTTGCAATTCAGAAAGAAAAATTTGCAGTAAAAGTGCAAGTAACCAGTGGGTGAGTAAGTGGACTAAGGTAGGCAGAGATGTCCCCAAGTGATGGCAAACCTTGCAGAGGCAGCAGAGCTGAAGGAAATTCATCCCTGTGCTGTGGCCATTGGTATCCTGCAACTGCATAAAGTCCCAGTGAGCCCCGTGTGTGAGCGGTGGCAGGCCCAGGCCACAGGAGGAGGGCAGGGTGTGCACGAGGAGCTGTCTGCTCCTCTCTGGCTCCCTGCAGGAAGGTGTCACCTGTTTTCATTTCCACTAAATGGATGTGGCTGCTCCCACAGGCCTGCACACAATATCCAGTCTGGCTTTCCATGACTGGAGGCAGTGTGAGGAAATGAGACTTCATGCTTTGTCTTATATCCAGATGTCGCAGAGGGGGAGGACAGGGTTATCACAAGTGCCTGTATCAGATTTGACTGGTGCACTGTTCCCTCCTGCTCATCCAGACATCTCAGAGGAGAAAGGCTGATGAATAGAGTAATTTCTAGTAGTCTTTGCTGTGCCAAAAATAACTTTTTCTATCAAATGTGATGAAGGTTTGATATCTCTTCTTGATTCTGAGAGTTTGTTCTGCCTTTAGCTACTTATCCCTAAGGCTCAAACTTCTTGAAAGTTGATTGTTATTGTAGCAGGTCAGATTACACTGTTCTGTAGGGAATTTTCCACAGAAAATTCCACCTGTTGTGTGGAGCTTGGAGCCCAGTGCCAGCACCATCAGCATATTGAAGATGCTTTTCAGGAATAAGAAATATCCTTTTTATAGAGACTTGCAAATGTGAAAGAGCTGGCTTGGGTGTTAGAGGAAACATTGAGTAGAGTTGAATGTGAGGAGTGAAAATTGCTCTTTTAAAAGTAACTTGTAAAGGTTGGTAAGAGTGGTGGGTACACAGATCAGTGCTAGGCTGGTTCTCATTGCAGCTGTTCTGCAGAGCTCCATGACACTGAGCTGTGCTGGTTTGGAGGCATGAGGAAGAAAACATGTAGACTTGAATGGTATTGGCTCATAAGAACCATAAGAACCTCAGAAAAGGTTTTCAGCATTTGCTTGAATTCAAACTGTGTACTGCATAAGTTTTCTCTGATGTCATTTTTGAATGGAGAATCCATTACAGCCTTTTGTGACCTGGTAATTTGGTTGAGAAGCTGGCTTTTATGTAAAGGGCAGGCTATCTTTTTCTTGATGGTTTCCTAGTAAAGAGGTGGTTTTAATGCATCTCACAGTGATGTAGGTGAGAGACAAAGGTACATGTCAGAGGAGAAGAATAGTTTAGGAAAAGAGGATCAGCTTAAACCTAAAGAATACAGAATGCAATAAAAGGGAAATAAAATGAGGGGATAAAGGAAAGTGACTGATTACATGTCAGCCCAAAACAACTTCCAACAGGTGTGGAATAGAAATGTTTTGAAATTGTGTCCTTTTTGTGAACTTAAGCTCACAAAAATATTAAACCACACACCCCCAACTCAGCTGCCCCTGCCCAAAACAGATGCATAGTGAAAATATATAATGTATATAAGCCTATTTTCGGAGTGATCCAACCCTGTAGGTATTTATTTCCAGTCTGGAGAGGGCAATGAAATGTGACAAAATAGGATTTTAAACTGAATTGCCTGCGCTTTTTTGCCTTGTCAAGTACATAAATGTAAACATGCACCATAACAGATAAAGATGAATCCCACATTGAGTATTTTGTTGGAGAAGCAACAAACTGCACTAAAAATTGATGAATGGCAAATTTATTTTTATTTAAGCATTTATTTTTATGGCATTAGCAAATAGAAAAATATATGGGAGTATGCAAATAATTTTGAGGAGACATTAAAATAAACTGAACGATATCAAGTTGCTCATCCTTCATAGAGATTTTGTGCTTCAGTATTGTGGACATTATCAAAGCACATATAACATGGCTGGTGGAAACACTGGAAATGGTTTTAATTCTTCAAAAGCCTGAGCTTTCACTGTAGTTCCATATTGAGAGCTCAAACTTTTAAAATGTTCAATAAATCTGCTTTATGTTGCTTTTATGACATAAAAGCATGCATATTTTATTATAAAATATGTTATTGGATTTTCTTTATGGACTTTTCTTTAAAGTTTTATTTAAAAAGTCAAAGAAATGGTGTAAACTGTGGGAAGTAGAACCTTGTATTAAATAAACTTAGCAAAGAATAACTGTAGGAGTTTAAGCTGTTTATTGTGGACTGCTTCTAGTTAATAAAAAGTAGGACTCTTGTCCTATTAATGCTTGAACTTTTAGAAGCCACCAAGATGTCTGTGAGGTCCCTGCTGAGCAAATATGTTCCCCCTGGTGTGGCCAAGTGCTGAGCCTGGGGCAGCTGCCACAGGTCCTGCAGAAGTCCCCTAAATTGGCAAAGAGGCTTCTCAGCTTCCTGTAAGTTTGCTTTTTATTCTCCAGTAATAATTCCAGGGATTCATCTTCTGCTTGATGCTCAAGCTGTATTTCTCTTTACATCACCACAATTAATTTATAAGCTCTGAAATGATAGATAATGTTTATTATGGAGATGACTTCCTCAAACAAGGTCCCTGGAATAACCTCCAAGGATTTGTAAGGAACGTTATATTTGGTAATTAATTATGCAAACCTACTTTTAACATATCTTTAGGTAATCAGAACAAAAGAAGACAGTTGTCTTTGTTAATTATAATGAAAAATTACTTATGAATATTGTAATTATGCACATTACTGTGTCTGCTGTCACTCATGGCTGGGATGCCTTTAGGCAATATTATTTTCCTTCCATTGTCATTGTAACAAAGGTCTAATGAAATGAAAAGGATTGAAGTTAGAGGCACTGCAGTTTAATTTCAGAAAACATTATTTTCTCAGTCAGATCAGAATTGGCAGTGTAGTGTCACCTGGGGAAATGGTGTCCTGTCCCTGTCCCAGGAATGGTGCTCTGGGGTGTGCAGGGCTGTAGGAGCAGGCAGAAGCCCTGATGTTTCCCTGCAGCAAAGCTTTGTGGAGGAGGGCTCTGCACTCCATGGATGAAAGCAACACACCACTCTGCTGTGTAGGGAAAGCAGAACCTGTTCATGACCTCTTAAAATTGCTTTTTTAGTGTGTGAGAGCACTTCCATTTATCTTTGAGTTAAAGCTGTATCTACCCCATCAGCTAAGAATTTGCCTACTAAGTTTTACTAAAGTGTGCTCACAAGTCGGGTTTTCTTTAAGGTGATGAAGTCACAAATCCAGAGGTTGCCTGGCCAGTTCTTGAGCTGGACAAGGGTGGCAGTTCATTATGGTCTCATATTCAGCTTTCTGGCACTTAACATGGTCAAGTGCCTTGTGTTTCTGCAGAAGTAGATCCTCCATCAGAATGGGCCAGCTCAGCCTTTGGTCCTCATGTCCAGCAAACAGCTGATAAAGGGCCATTAAATTAATTCAGGTTTAAAAGTTCAATTTATAGTTGCCCTTTATAGGACAGAAAATGGCTTTGAATTTCCAGTGCTTGACACTTACCAGAGGTCAATAATGTGTCATTAAATATTTTTGTGCTGCTAAAACACGTTTTCTGCTCTGTCTAGTACTGGAAATTTTAAACGGTTTGATGCCTGATTACAGCCATACCTTGAAAATCCGGGCTCTACCTTTAGCTTGTGCTTCCAAGACCAAATTTCCAAAGGTGCTTGATGAACAGTTCATGAAACAACCTCAACACATTACTTGTACTTCTCACCAGACCCATCTCTCTGTGCATAAGTGGGTCCGTGGAATCCCTATCTCTGTCCTTCTGGAAGGCTGACAGAAGATGGTGAATTTTTATTTATTCTTTTTATCAGTTGTGCACTTTCCCCCAGCTGTGCTAATGGCTCCATAACTTTCAGGAGTGTGTAAACACATGAGGAAAGTGATGCTCTGAACAGATTATCCAAATATATAAAGCAGGGAAAAGGTGGGAAGAGGGGCTTTTTTCCTACGTCTTATAGAGACCTGGAGCTGAGAGATGCAGATCTCACGTGCATTTTTGCAGGTCAGTTGGAGAACCCAGCAGGTCCAGGCTCTTGGCTCATCTCTTTTAGTCAAAGCCAGAAAACAGGACAAAAATATACTTAAAATATGCCCTTACATTTAGAGGTGTTTCAGAGGAAGTGGATTCACATGCTTTTTGATGAAAATTCTGACAATGGGTTTTATTTGAGTGTATTTTCATCTTATGCTGCAAGGTCAGGTCATGACAGCATGTTTCTTCCATTTTGGGTTTTTTTTCAGGGTGGACAGGGGGTGCATGGAGGCAGAAAGTGTTCTCTGCTGCTTTCTAAAATGCAGAACAGAGGTGGCAAATAGTAGTTACAGCTGATTTCCCAATTAGAAGCATGGGGAATGGAGACATCACCCAAATCTCCATAAGATTGCTCTGAACTCTTTTTTTTTAAGTCTACCACCATTTTCCAGATATTTAAATCTGTAGAGACAAAGAGAGAGAGAAAAAAACTGATAGAAACACGAGAGCTGGTGCTCATCCTTTGTTTCAGAACCTGACCTAAATGACTTTGATCTCTGCAAGCAAATCTGCTTCACAGATACCTGCAAGTGCTGCTGCCATCCTGCACACAGCATTTTACTGTCAGGCAATTATAAACCACAACCGTGATGCCACTTCAACTTTGGAGTTTGCCCTTTTAATTTTGTCTGTTGCTATGGCAGCAACAAATGATTGCAATCACTGCTGTTTATATTGCAGTCCAAGTCACATCAATAAGGATCTTGGAAACAAAACAATAAAAATCTGACTTAACCGTACAATGCATTTGTTATTGTGCATAATAGGTTGTTCACAATAGTCAGGATTCTTCAAAATCTTTTTTTTCCTGAAGCATTTGGAAAATTCCTTTAACTAATGGGTTGTCAAATGATAATTTACTTTCAGTACATACTTATCCAGTGCTGTTCACACAGCTGGACAAGATTTCTTTTACACTGTTTCCTGAGTATATCCTTGAAAACAAATATTTTCATGGCCTTTCTAGTGTTGAAGACACATTCTATCTTTTTACACTCTGTACTAATCATAGTAGTGCATTAGGTCTACAATAATACATCTTTAAAAAGGTAATTCAGTAGTTTTTTCCACACTATCTCATCTATTTAGATTGTACAGGCTGGGGTCTGTGCTGGAGTGTCGCTCCCAGTCCTGCCCCAGTGCTGAGCAGACAGCAGAGCTGGCAGGGTGTGAGTTCATCTCCTGGGTGGGTGAGGAGACCCACCTGTACCTGCCCTGCCTCGAGCCCATCCCTGCCCTGCCCTGCGGGTGTCAGATGCCCAACATGGGGGGGCTGAGCCTGGCAGGGCCTGGCAGGGCTGGGACCCCTCTGCTGCTGGTGCAGCTTTTCTTGCAGAAAGTTCAGTCTCGATGGAAGAGCCTAGGAAGGCAATTTGCTGTTTAAATGACCCAGTGCACATTGGGCATATTGAAGAAAAAAGCCATTTCCTAGTGACTACGTCTCATTAAAAAAGCAATTTTCCAATCAATTACAATGCAATTTAGCTGCTAACTGTTTAATTATCAAAAAAGAAGCTATTTTGTTCTGTTCCTATATTTATGAACCCTGCCTTAAAATCTCATCTTCAGAGTAGCTGTTTGGAGGAATGTGACTGCTCTATTGATGCAATTATAGTAAAGTTAAAATTTTCACTTCAATGTATACTATTAGTTCAAGGAAATATTGTTTGCACAGAAGCTTTTGAAATAGGAGATTCATTGATCTCTACAAAAGCTTGAATCTTTATTGTTATTTTCATGCAGTATAAAAATTGCATTATCTTATGTAGGTTTTATTAGAGGAGCATTGCTTTTTTTTCCTTTTATTTTTTTTTTTAATCTTGTGTAAGGATTTGAGTCCTGGAAACGTGCTGAAAATAGATCAAGGCTCCTCTTCAAAGGAAGAGGAACAACCGGGCACATTGCAGAGGTGATGCTGTGCCCAGTTGTGATGTCCTGTCTCGGGGTGAGCACCACGGTGGAGGAGGCACTTACAGCTGACTGCTTAGAACAGGAAGACATTCAAGTAGCAGGGCTGCCATGCCTTGCAACTTTTATTTAAAATCTTGCAATAATTGCTGTTTCTTCTTAAAGCTCCAGCTCCCAGAGTTATCTGAGAGGAGGAAGGGAGCTGAGAGGTGAAGAGGTGGGGAAAGCTCTTAATTAGGAGATAATTAAATAGGCATTTTTCCGAGATGGGCATCAAAATGGAGTTTAATGGTGACAGTTACTGGAGCCTATTTTTTGCTCCCCATTCTCTCATAACTTTTAGATTATTACAGGAAATTTGTTACATGAAACTCGTACAGAGGTCAAGACCCATGTCACTGCTCCTCAGTGTATCACATCACTTTGCTCATGTTTGTGTGCCCTTGTATACGTCTGGTCAGCTTTAAAATTGCAGTGTAGAAATAGTACCAGATATGGTAATTATGAATCTGCTGGTTTTGTAATAAAATTTTCAAAAGCCTGTAGTTGTTTTTCAGTTCACAGCTCCGGTACTTTGCAAATCTCACTATTATGCACTTAGAGAAAAAAGCATTCCTCACATTTTGTGAGGTATGTCTGTTTTCTTCTTTCTTGCATGTGTCCATGTAGCTGCTGTTTATTTCCAGTGTGTCTTGGGTCTGGAAGGTTTTGCTTATGAGCACGGTAGTATGGCACGGATAATTATTTATTGATTTAGCTCAAATGATTAACGATTCAGCTTTAACACGTCTGTTTTATTGCTGTGCATAAAAAAAACATTGAGGTAATTAAACCAGTTTGATTGCTTTGAGTACGGTGAGACCCAACACACACACGTGTTGCACTGTCACCTGAGGCTGACACTTGGGAAGCCCGTGGTGCAGCACAGCCTGTGCCCTGGAGGAGACTGCACCGGCTGCAGAGCACTGAGCGCGCTGGGAGAAGCACATATGGCCCTCAAAGGGAGCTCTGGGGGCAAGTTCCCTCGTGAAACTCCTCTGCTGGAGTTTCAGTACTGACTGGGAAGTCAGAATTGCTGATCCCAATACTGTACAGGCTTATCCTCAGTTTTCCAGTTTCAGGATGTGACTCGTCCTGCGCGTGTCAGTGGAATGAGTCCTGTGTGTAGTACCAGGATCAAGCAGCTGCAAGATCCAAGGTGTAGCCATCAGAATATTTACCTTGGAGCTGAAAGGCACAGCTGTAGGAGCCCCTGGCTCTGAGTGAGAAAAGAGCTGTGGTTTGCAGGCTCATGCTGGCTGGATGATGAGTGCCACCTCCCCAAGCCTCTGCTCTGGTAGAGCAGGGCTGGGCCAGGCAGAAGCCTTGTCCCTCCCGTGGGTGCCCCGGGGCCCTCGGCCACTTGTGCCATCACCAGGTGAGGCTGTGGGGCCCTGGAGAGGGTGTCACACTCCCTGCCACCCCCAGGTACCAGAGCTGCTTTCTGATGCCATCTCATGCTGTTCTTGAGGAGTGGCAACAAATTTGGAAGGTGAAATGAGGCCAGCAAATGGATTTTTCCTGTGAAATGTGACTTTTATCTCTGCTAAGCCTACCTATTTAGATTATAGAGCTGTGGATTGAAATGGCTTATTCCAGTTTCCCAGTTATCAAATGCCTGTTTAAATAAAAAGTTTGCTGAATAATTCAAATAAATATTATTCAATAATTGATAAACTTTGTAATAAAAATTGAAGCATAACCCAGTAAAACTCCAAGTTCTTTATTAATTGATTCTGCTGGGGAAAGCACTGTTTCTATGTGGAGGTTTTTGTGTTGGTTTGTTGGTGGTGGATTTTTTAATTGTTTGTGGTTTGTTGTTTATTTGCTTTTTTCCCTCTTTCAACTGGCCCCACAGGAAGCAAGGATTAGAGATTTGGCATCAGTAACAAGCAAAGCCATGACTCACAGAGGCACTGGGGCTTTACCACATCTCTGCAGGAGAACCTCAGCCCAGACACAGCTCAAGTGCCCTATTTGGGACCAACTTCCCTCTAAACCTGCAAGAATCAGCCTGTCAGTGAACCATCTCTTTGGGTCACTGAATAAAAGAGGCAGGAGGCAGTGGTGTTTCTGTCTGTTAGAGGATGTCAGCTCAGCCAAGCCTTGGCTCTGCAGGGAGGCTGTCCCTGACAGCTCCTCTCTATCTCCTGTCCCATGGCTCTGCAGTGGGGGTTGGAGGAACTCCTGCTGCAGATCCGATCCCTGCATTGCAGCTGATCTCTGCATCAGTGCTCAGAAAAGCTGAGGTAGGTCCAGCTCAATGTGAGGTTACTGTGCATATTCTAAAACACATTAGCTCTCCTGCAGATGTTTTCATTCAAAGATAAAGTAGCTTTTGTCTGTGGTGGAGGATTAAGGGATGGCAATTTAAGGCCATTTCTGAATGAGAGCCTTCAACTAAGCGTCTCGTTCATTGGTTTCATATTTTTTAAAGCTTTGTGTCTGGCTTCTTGCTGGCCCAGTGCTGGGGGACTTGGGGGTCTAGAGGCACAACAGTAGCAAGGGGCCTTGCCTTCCTAGATTTGAGTAGCATTTCCCCACATGTGGATCCTCCTATGAGTAAATGACACATTGGTACCACATGGGTGAAGAGACGTGCCTAGATCTGTGGTTTGGCTCTGCTGAGTTTTTCTATTGCTATTACAGCAAGTTTGTCACAGGTGCTGTGACCTCCCTCCTTATGGCTACACACTTGTGACTCTTCACCTTGTGAATGCTGCCAAGACGAGCTGTCACTTTGTGCAGAGACGTTTGGGAAGTAGCATATCAAGTGTGCTGCAGCTGGCTAAAAATAAAAAGAGAAATCAATAATGATTCACATACGTGAATGAAAATCTGTGAATTGATAAAATATTTACCACGTGGAAGCTCTGACGATGGCAGTGTTTTCTGTGTCAGAGCCTGCTCCGGTGGCAGCAGGGCTGCACTGAGAGCTACCCTGCTGCTGGAGCAGGGGTGGCTGTGGGGGGGATAGGCTGGGCATCCCCTGCCCTCCCTGCCAGTGCAGGAGGTGCTTCCAGAAGACGATCTGATTTACAGAGAAAGCTTTGTGGTGCTGTGTCTGGGTGTGTCAGAGATGTGCTCATTCTTTCCCTTACCTGGAAGGACGAGAACACTTGAAATCCCCAAGCTCCAAGTTGCTAAAAATGAGTGTTGAGGAGCAATTCTTGTTAGGTTTCTTCATAATTTTTCAGTTGATTTGGCAGAACCAAGATTTCCTAGCATTCCCAATCTCCATCTGCCTTTCAGTGGGAATACTTGTTTATTCCCGTTTATTGAGTGGGAAGTGGGAGGGAGTTCTCACATTGCTGTGAAGGTGCTTGCAGACTGGTTTTATTTCCACTGAAGTGTAAAATACCCAGCAGCTTGACAAGGAATGCTCTGACCTTCAGAACACTGGCTAGGCAAAACAAACAAACAAATAAATAAGAGTTATTTTATTTCTGAAGTGTTGGTAATGCATAAAGACTCTAATTCATAGTCCCTTAGCTCCAAAGATCGTCACTTAGAGCTGCTTTTCAATCTAATTGCTTGCAAAAACTGGGGGTGGGGTGTGTATGGGGATGTGTGTGTGTGTTTGTGTGTGTGTAAGGGTCTGAAGCTCTGGAAGAGGCTGGCTGACTAATATTTGGCGATTGTAGCTTCTGAGCTAGAACATATTTGACACTGAGCTAGAACAAATTTGAAAGCGATAGCTGTGAGAATGCACAGAGCTTGGTCTGTATTAATCACTGCATCACTCAGTGCAGCAGGCAGGCATTAGTACAGATCAGCTGGATATCAAGGGAAAGGATCTGTGCTGCTGTGAGGTGCCAATAATTGGACATTGTGCTTCCTCAGTGCAATATACAAATTGCACAGTGAAGGGAACCTTTCCCTCCTAAAACTCCCCATAACTCACCTGTGTCTGATATTGGTGTATCAAAAGCACACTGTGAGAATGCACAAGCAATTGACCTGGATGATAAACTGGTTTTCCAATCTGAAGTCATCACTACAAAAAGAAATCACAGAATAGTTAGAGTCAGAAAATGGGGCTGAAGAGCTGAGAGGAATGCAAGAGGCACGGAGGAGAAGGTAGCATGGGCTGGTGGCTTGCAGACTGGGCTCTGTCTCAAAAAAGAGCAACTATTTCTGGTTCTGTTCCTACCCTCACAGAGGACTGTGGTGCTTGGGGGCTCTTTGAACAAAAGAAAAGCCAAAAAAAGGTGTAGGAAGTTAACCCTTTCAGCCTATAACATTTCTTTGGAACAGAATAGGGAGCTGTGGGTTTCAGTTTCCAAGTTTGTTGATGATGCACTGTGGTAGGCAGGCATGTGAGGTGGCAGGTAGAAGTGTGTGTATATAAATAAAACATATCAGCTTGAATATTCCTGTGAGTTGAAATGATGGATTTTCAAAACAGTCAATTACCAGCCAGAATTTCACTGAAATGCCTTTCTGCTTAAGTGAGTACTGCAGGAAATATTATTTGCAATAATTACATACCTGACTTGGATTTACAAAACCACAATTACTATATATAGTTTGGGATGACTTTGACAAACTTGCTCATTTTGTGTTATCAATTTAGAGAAGACAGGAACCATTTGTTTATGAAATTTTACCATAAGTAAACAATGAGATGACCTAGATTTATGGCTTAATATTGTAATTGGGTCTTGCTGAAGAAAAAGTAGTCTTTTGAAAGAGTGAACTTGTAATTATTTGCGTACACAAGGAAGGTGCAGAATATTGCAGAGGGCTCACAAACTGCCTGTCAGCCTGTTTGGCTGGGAATTGCATTCAGTGCCAAGTTCACTGGGAAGATGCAAAATTCACAAAATCCATTGCAGATGATATAAAAACATTAAACCATGTAAAGGTTTCTCGGTGCAGCTGCCCACAGACACCCCTGAGCCAAGGGGTGGTAACGCCCCTGCTTTCCTGGCCCTGCCATGTGCAGCCAGTTGCAGTCCAGTTTGTGAGGAGGGATTTAATTTGCCTTGTTTTCAGGGCCATGCCCCTATAAAGGGCACTTCAGCCTGGGGGTGCCAGCCTGGGGGATCGTGTTGGTCTGGGTAACAGAGGTTCAGCCATGGTGGGGGCTGGCTGAGGGCAGTGAAACTGCTGGTTCCCAGGAAGCTCAAGGGGTAGCAGAAGAGAAGTATGGATTAGGGGACTGTGTGGGAGTTGGTCTTACAGAGAAATGGTATTAATCTTCTCACTTACAGCTGAATAAACTCCACTCTTTATCCATTAAGCTGTCTTGACTATCTAGAAGGAAGATACCTCTTGGACTGGCACAGAAATATCTAATTAAATGTTTAAATCATTGCATATACATCTTATAATGAAAACATTTTGTCAGACTGTCTCTTTGAATCTAGTGAATTATTTTTTCACTTAAGCAAACTGTTCATTAATTGGAACATTAGTAACTATGCAGATTTTTAATCTGCTATCAGAACAGAAAAATAAAATTCCCAAAGATTAATATTTATTTTTAAGGCATTTCATCAGTGATTAATGACTTAGTGAATCTATTACATCTATCACTTTACTGGAGCATGCATTCTAAGACTGCATTGGATAAACTGGTGAGACTGTTTGAATACAGTTGGGAGAAAAAGGAAACTTTTCAGAGGCCCCCTTTGAACTGACCTTGAAGCAACAACTTTGTAGTTAAATTCCAGGCCAGGGAGGGGAGAGCCAGCAAAAAGACTTTGGGAATGTCCTTTAGAACTGAGGGAAAATCTGCTCAGAACAAATGCCTGCAAAACTTTATAACCTTTCTGGGCAGCTGAACAAAACCTGTTACCATCTGGTGTTACTGTACATCACAGAGGTTATTTCCAAACACTTGGCAGGCACCCAGGGGAGTAAATATATGCTTTGGGATTGACTGGGATCCGAGTGCTTCCTCTAGAAGGATGTGTAATGACTACTGCAATTGTAAGGTGCTGTGAGAAAAGGACAAGTATTATTGTCATGATTAAACTGTGAAAGTTAAATGAATTTTGGAGGGCTGAGGCATTCTGATATTGGACCTGCTGGGGAACAGAGAGGAAGGAAAATGCCTATGTGAATTCTCTCCCTCTATCTTATCATTAGGGTTCTCTTCCCCCAAGAACACCTGTTTTATGCAATTTGATTCTTTCTTACTCCTCAAAATGAAAATGCAGCTGTTGTGCACATGTTCCTCTGAAGGCTGACGCTACTCTTGTCCCCAGTACAAAGAAAATGAAATGGTGCCATTTTGACTGACCAGGGCTTCAAGTGTGGCTTTGGGCTTCACATTTCCTCAGTTTTTGCCACCATTGTTCACCTCCATTAGCAACGTCAACAATATTTCATTGAAATGTTCCTTGTGTTCTTGTGTGGTTTAAGGCTTGTGTGTAAATTATATGCCAATGTAGGAATGTCATTTCCTACATTTCCTGAAATGAATTTTTTCTTGTTCTAGGAAGTGCAGGAGGTGACCCATAGTCACAGGTTTGTTAGAGCTCTTTGGGGAAAGGGTTCCTCTGTGTGTGGAGATTTCGCACATCCCGAAGTTTTGGGTGCAAGGAAGCTCCAAGGAAATAGAGCAGGAAGGCAAATCCATGCCTGCAAACACTGTGTAAGTGAGGGTGAACTGTCAGAGCAGCCCCTGCCCCGGCACATCCAGCCCCTTCCACCATCTCCCAGTGTTTCCATCATTCTGCAGTACAAACTCCTCGGGCACTGCGGGTCCCGTGCCAGCCCGAGGCTGCAGCGGTGGCACTCCTGGAGGCTGCAGTGGTGGCACTCCTGGAGGATGCAGTGGTGGCACTCCTGGAGGATGCAGTGGTGGCACTCCTGGAGGATGCAGTGGTGGCACTCCTGGAGGCTGCAGTGGTGGCACTCCTGGAGGCTGCAGCAGTGGCACTCCTGGAGGCTGCAGCAGTGGCACTCCTGGAGGCTGCAGTGGTGGCACTCCTGGAGGCTGCAGCAGTGGCACTCCTGGAGGCTGCAGTGGTGGCACTCCTGGAGGCTGCAGTGGTGGCACTCCTGGAGGCTGCAGCAGTGGCACTCCTGGAGGCTGCAGCAGTGGCACTCCTGGAGGATGCAGTGGTGGCACTCCGGCCACTCCAGGAGGCTTCTGTATCCCAGCATGTTCTCCCATATGTTTTAACACTTTCACATTTCTTCCATATGTTTATGGGAAGTGTGAAGGAATTTAATGATCTTTTCTAGGGTTATTAAACCAACAGCTGTTGTCATTAATAGAGGACATTCTTCATGGCAGTGTGCAGATTCCAGTGATAAATCCAGCCCTGCCACTCTGTATTTCTTTTTAACGAATGCAGCATTTGTACTGAAACTGAGGCTATGAATACAGTCAGTTCATAAACTATTATTTTATAACATAGTTTTGACATAAAAATAGGGCTTTTTTCTTCTCCCCTGGTTTTTGAGTGCTTTTGCTATGAAATACATTTTATACTGGATAAGACAGAATTTTCTTTTTTTTTGTTCCCTTTCTCCCTCCTTCTCCTGTTTTTGTTCTCCCTGCCAAAAAGCAAACTGAAAAACTGGGAAAAAGATGCTCAGAAAAATTGAATACATCACAATTGAATAGCCATTTTTGATGGTGCAGAATGAAATTAGCTTTTCCTGTTCATTGTAGAGGTTCCTCTGGCATACAAAACTGATGGTGACTTTTGTCGTATTTGGGGCAGATTTTTGCCTTCAGTGTCTTACTGTTCTGCATCTTAATGAAGACCATAAATATCTGCTTGGATACATGTTATGTCTAATTACACACTATCCTGTTTTTCAAAACTGTATAGTGAAGAGCTTTTTTGCTGCATCACTCTGGTTTTTCCTACTAGTTTTTTTTTCAATGGTAACATAACCCAAAATAATAATTACAATTCTGAGCTCAGTGAAATACCCGATGTAAGGTATTTTATGTAAATTATATTATATTTTATGTACTTGCATAGTGGCCCCATATCTAATAATTTCAGTAACTTTTCATGAATATTTACTGTTCCCCTGAAGGCTTTCAGAGCCTCTAGCACCTGCAAGGGGCAAGGCACAGAGGAGAACTTGGTGAGACCATGGTGTGTTCCCTGTGTCTGGTGGTTTAATGTGGGAGCCATCAGAATGAAAGCAAATCACAGGAGTCTGCTAACATCACTCTCAAAGTATTTGAAGTGCTCCAGCTCGTGTTAAAGTTGTGTATAAACAGCCAGGAGACTTCTGATGGATATCACTTAGGACTAATCACTGCATTTGTGTCATTAATAAATGAAAACAAGAAGAAAATTATTTTCTCTGTTGTCTGTGGCTTATTCATTCTGGACCTTAAAAAACAAAGCACACAACAAAGTAGTTTTTCATCTTGACTGAAATGCATTTCAAAATTGGTTGTTTTACTGGCTTGAAAGCTTTATAAATTGGATTAGAATCCCATATATATGTACCAGCCACAGGTAATGGGTGATCTGGCCTGTTTGTTATCTTTCTAATGATTTTCTCACCTAATATTTTAATTAAAATGATCCCTTAAAATTGTAAGCAGAGATGGCCAGAAGCTGAGCGATTCTCTCTACACTGAGAGAAGATTTGGGCTCAAATTACCAGTTTAAGAGGGATTTACCAAACCTGTACAAAATGCAGATTTTGGAACCTGAATTAATTAGCATGGAAATGAGTGAGGATGGTTAAATGCACATGTTTTGTTAGTATTCAGCATTGCTACTGTGAGATGAAAGAATAGGAAACGAAAAAGATGGAACAAAATGAGCGAGAACAGGAAGTGGATGTTTCTTCATCTGTGGTAGTGATTCATAATTAATAGTTTCCTTGTATGATATCTTTGTCCAAGGGCTTCTGGCCTAAAATCCAAGGGTTTTAGATACTGTCACTTAGCACTGCAGTATGTGCCTTCTTTGGGAAATGGAAGTTTAGGGGTCTTCACACATTTTTCAGTATAGATTCTTATTTTCTTTTTTTTGGAGCCAAAACTGTGTTTCCCTGGAGGGCAGGGGCTCAGATATTATGATTGTGAATATCCTGTAACTTCATGAATGATGTATGGATAGAGGGACAGACACACAGTGACACAGGAGGGACATTCACTTCTGCAGGGAAGGATCCTGATCTGGAATATCAAATGGAACTGAAATAGAAGTGGAGCCTCTGTAAAGTTTCAGCCCTGGTGAGTGTTGGTGCTTTCAACAGCAATATTTGCTACTCTTTTGACAAGCTGGACTTGTAGCCTCATTCAGAGAGAAAGCAAAAGGAAAAATGCACCTTGTCTTTACAGAGCAGCAGGGCCTTTGGATCATTTATTCCTTGCAGCCTTTCTCCTTAAACAGAACTTTTCTGTGGATACTTCAGGCTGAGTTTTTAAAATTGGTGTTGGTCTTCATTTCCTGCTTCCTAGAGAACTCAGTTGGAAGCAAGTTTTCTGGCAAAAGTGGGACCCTCAGGAAGAACAGAGGGTCAGAAAGACAGTTGTTCTCCAGGAGCTCGGGACTCTTCCCTGCTGCTGGTGCCTGTGCCTTCTGCCTCTGGCTGGCAGCATCCCCTGCAGCACAGGCAGCAAACATGGCCAATTTAGTGGGACCTTTCGTTCTGGTCCCTCTCTGCCAGACCAAGGGGCATTAATTGCCCCAACCAGCCCATGGCAAGAGCTCCACCTCGTAGTCAGGCATGTCCCTGGTGCTCCTGCTGTTCCCCAACATTCTCAAAGTCCTCCCCTCATTAAAGCTAGGCTTAATCCCCAGAATTGTCATGTTTGTGTGAAGAAGTTCCATAAGATTCATTGCATTTCAGAAATGAAGAATCCTCCCCGAAAGAGGAGATTGCATTTGAAATATATCCAAGCTTGATAATGTTTTAGGTGTAATGCTTACAGCATTTTTCACTATCAAAGTGGCAGTACTTGAAAGATGGATTCCTAAAATTTTGGCATTTGTAATTTGACTGAAGAAAGGTCAGCTTCTTCATGGAATCTTGTTTAAACTGGTAGAATGGCATGGAAATGTCACATTGTCTTTCTGATAGTGTCACTGGTGCTTTGATTAATACAAGTTCAGCCTGCAATGCAGAATGAAACACAAACAGCTCCATAAGAGCCTAGTCCAAAGTGCCTGAGATCAGAAAGATTTTTCTTGATTTCACTAGTTTTGGGATCTGGTGTAACTGAAACACCGAGAAAAAGAGAAATTGTTGTAATTATTAAGAAATGCATTATTTGGGCCTGAGGGAGTCAGGACCCTCCCCGTGGTTCAGAAGCCCAGGTGCTGGAGGGGAGCCCTCTGTGGGAAGACCCACAGGTGTTCCTGATCCTGTGGCTAATGGGCCAGCTGGGTCTAAACAGCCTCACCTGGGACATGAACCTCCACCCCGACACATCCCCCATCTCCAGGGCCCTATTTAAGCTCCCTCCGGGTGCTGGAACCTTGTGAGTCTCTGGGTCCTCTGCTGCTGTTTTGTTCCCTTGGCTCGTGCTTGCCCTGGCTGTGATGGTCTGGGAGGCCAAATCCTGCCCTGCCCTGTGCCAGTCTCTGTGTGCTCGGTGGTGCCCCCGACCTGCCTGGGCAGCCTGGACCCCTCTGCTCCTGGTGCTAGGAAAACTCACGTTGTGGAGCCACAAAACCTTCTGTAGAGGTGGAGTCTGTGTAATATAAAGTTTGTTTCCCATGAAGTTCAAGAAGAGCTGGGTGGTTTGCAGGGGGTTGGCAAATCAAGCACCAGCATTGTGAAGAATCAGACGAGCTACTGCTGGGTGTGCAGACAGAATACTCTGACAGCCTGGAACAGCTTCTCTTGGGAACTGTGGAGTCATCTGGAAGCGCTGCCAGGTAGGGGAGCCTTCTTGAAATAATGGGTTCATATAATATTTTTCATCAACTGACTTTTCTGAAAGGCAATCTCTTGTTGCAATAGTTTGTCTTCAACTTTCAATTTTCAGAACAATTGTGACCTAAGAATCAAATGTCAGGAAACATTTTCTACTGACTTACTCAGTGCTGCATGTTTCTATTTATAGATTCCCTGTGTTTATTTCTAGCACACTTTGCTATCAAATCCTTTAAATAATTCAGGAAAATATAACAACAGAAGTTGCTGGGCATGTTAGAAGTATACTATGAGGGGAAAATATATCCTGGACCATCAGTCTTGAGGGTTGAAGAGTTTTATAAGAAAAATCCCCTAATGATAGAGTAAAAAAAGCTAAGGTGACATTTTGACAGGCTACAAATTGGCATCTGTAAAGACTTGGCCTGCTGTGAAGGCAGGCAGAGAGGTGCAACATGCAATGTGGAGAAGAAATTTTAGTCTGCACTCTGTATCTGCCTGATCTCTCCTTCAGCTGGTGAGTGTGGAGGGAAGTACTTCTCCTGCATTTACCATGTGGGCAACTCAGTTTTTGTGTCTGTTGCACCATATGTGTTTTAACAAGTTAAGTCTGTTAAGTTAAGGGTTAAAAAACTGCCCTGACATTCATTGAAGAGAATCGTTGTGGACTGAGAAATGCAAAAATATTTGACTCAGAAAGCCCAAGTGCAGAGTGGAGGTCCCAAGGACACAGTGGGAAGGGATCACTATAAACTAACTACAGCTGTGTATTCTTCTTCTGGGTATCTTGTAATCATCCACGTTGCCAAGTTGCTTGTCTTGAGGTTGGTTTTTTTTTTTGCTTCATTGTCTTGGGAGTCAGAAGAAGGGATGCATAAGTGCAGGTTTGCAGGTCAACACCGGGTCAGAAGGGCTTTGGGCTTCCTGCTCCTTTGAACTGAAAGGTCTGAGACTTCTTGTCCTCTACACTGCAGCAGGTTTATTAACACTTGACTTCTGTACCTCAAACATTATCAGAATGACAAATTTCTTGACAGCTGCTTGCTCAAATTGTCAACCAGCAAGTTGTTCCAGTAAGTTGTTGAGAGGTACTTGATGTGGAATGTATAATGAGACTGCCTCTTGTTGCAGGTAGCCAGGATTGTTCTGTTCTTTCCATTTATATAAAATGTGGCAGTCCTGCTGGTATCATTTGCATAGACATGGCTTGAATTGGAGTTAAGATCCTGCAGTTTAATTTGAATTACTCTGAATTTAAGTCTGTTTACACAGAAATAAGTGGTTTGTGTGCTTGATGGAGGTCTGAATGTGCCGTCCCTGGAGTTGTGCTTAAAGGAAGGGTGAACAGACCTTTCAGTCTCATTAATTAGCATCCCTGTGCCTTGCTAAGAGCAGTCACTTTTGGAGGAAGGCCTGGATTCCTCTCCTTTAACTCCTGAAGGACAAATTCTGTTGGACTGTCTGAACTGCAGCAGATACTGCTGAAGTTTTACATAACAGGCCTCATTTTATACTTCATTATTTTATTTTGTACTTCATGCTTTTTTTTGTTATTTCACTTGCTAGAGAAGCTGTACCTCATCCAATGTGTGTCACTGGGTGGGCATTTTGGTTTAAAAGCATTTCTGAGAGTGTGGATGTTCCCACTGACTCCTAATGATGTTAAGAATTTGCTGTCTGAATAAAGTCATCGTTGTTCATGATTGGTGCCAAGTCCCACAGTAAGTTTCAGAACACCTCCATCCTTGCAGACTTTCTGCCTGAAGCCAGTACAACCAGTACACTGAGCAGTAGTTTATCAGTTACAGTGCCTTTTATCCAGTGTTTTCTCCTTTGTGTTGCTGGTTTCCTTATCACTCCCACTTTAAATGTTGGATATTTCTATCTTCTTTTTATATTGCAGCAACGTATTTAGTACTCAGTGATCCAGGTGAAAGGCTGTGTGTATGGTGCTTTAAGAATACACAAAACTTGATAGAACTTTGAACTGAAACCAGTTTTTGTCCTGCAGCTCCCCAGCTGGAAACACCTGAGTGCTCATTATGAAGTAAATGAACAGTGAAATAAATCTCTCAAATCACCTGACAAATATCTTAATTGGAGCCTTTCAAGAAAAGTAATCCTCTAGAGGAGCTGCTGACATCAGGAACACTTTAAAAAGTGTTTCAGTGGTAGAGGGTTAATCTCTCCTGCTCCAATGGTGTCACCTTCCGAAACAAGCAGCACATGAATATGCATTATTACATTCTTCTAGTGGGAAGCTATAAAAATGGACACCATACAAATATTTATTAGGGCTGAGGACAGAGGAACCCTTTCTATTCCTGGCTACTGAGCAGTGAGGGATGAATGCAGCATCAGCTTCCCCAGCAAGCAGCAGCACCAGGAAAGGCAATTAGGAAGAAATATGCACCTGCAGTGGAGGAAAAGTAGAAGTTTAAGAGGGCTGGAGGCAGGATGCTGCAGCCTGACTAACCAAGTGCCTGGACTGCTGCAGACAAGGCAGCACTCAAGTGTTCAGAAGATTCACTTTAAGCAGCTTTTGACCAAAGCACCTGCTGTCTCTGAATAAATGACAGCATAATTTAATAGCATTGCAGTGAGCTTGAACTATTATCTGAGTTTCTGTCCTGAGTCTAGGGTTTAATCCAAAGGGATGCTGATCTGTAACTGTTAGTACTACTGTAGTAAACACTAGTAACCTTTAGTGACTAAATTTTTTCTAAGCGATAAGCTGTTCATGCTAACTCTTCTCAGTCCTTGCTGCTTTTTCTAAATACTTGAGCAAATGCAGGAAAAATAATCCACAACTGATTTTTTGGGTTTTTTTAATAGTATCTTTGTGTTAGAATGTAATGGTTTAAAGCCTTGCTGCTGTTCTGTGTGGGGTAAATGGTATTTTCCTACTTTATTCAGTAAGAGTGTGATCCATCATGGAGTGCTCCATGGGAATGATCAGCTGAGCTTTTCCAAGATAATATTTAAGTAAAAGAAATATGTTTTGTAGCAGATAGCAAAAAAGTGGTGGTTTTTTTCATTATACTCTGCTGATTTGTATGGCAAGTAAACTTAAATTTTAGACCCATTTTAAAAATACAGATTTTGCAGAGCATATTAATAGCACTCGGTGGAGTATGCAAATTCTCATTTTTGTAGATTTCAGGGTTTTGAGCTTTTCCTGTGCCAGATGAAAAGTAAATGCTTGATAGAAAAAGCCTCTTGACACATTTAGATTTGATTTGGTTTTAAGTGTTACTTAATTTGTTTATTATAATAAGTAGCAAAATAGAGGTTTTTAACACTTAAGTTTGAAAATGTTAAACCATACTGCTTGTGGAGCACTTCTGCTTTTTCCCCTAAACTAAATGTCAATAAGAGCATGATACACTGGCAGTGCATAAGAGTTTTGATAGAACTGGAGTTTGTAGTAGAGTTCTGACTTCCAGACCTCCTCAAAGAAGGAGGTGTATCAATATCCCGTTCTCAGTATGGTGAGGGATGTTATTTCTCTTCCTTGAAATGATGTGTCAGAAAGAAGTGCAGGCAGTTTCATGTTGTGGAAAAAGTACTTACTAGATTAGACAAGAAAAAGTTTAACTGAAATTACAAAAAGTGAGGAAGATACATAATGCTGAGAACTTTACCCGATATTTTGAACTCACTCCTTTTTCTGAAGGCTGGAAGTGTGTAGGTAGAAGGAGAGGTGATTCACTGGTTTTATTTTACACAATTGAACCCATTTCCATAGAGGTTAGTGCTTAATTCCCATGACAGTACAATACTTGTACACCTGTTGAAATTCTCATAGGAGGCTGAGGCAGTGAATCATTACTAATGGCTTGAAGAACATAGAAAATTCTTAGAACATACTGAAGTGTTGTCAGTAAATATGTGCTATTAAATGATTGGCAGTTGGTACAGCATATTTGTGGAGATGGCAAGACTGAACAACTTCAGCTCTTAAAAATAATGCTGAAATATGAACCTCTTTTCCTGTGATTCCTTTAATTGCTATATATAATCTCTGTTCCAAAGAGTGTATGGATGTACATGTGCTGTGTAGACATACCCATGTATTTCTGAATGTTTTCTTAACTGATCAACAAAATAACGGTGTGTTGAGATTACATACACAAATGTGGGGGCAGCCAGGGGAAGCAGAAAGGGCCTCAGTGCTGTGCCTCAGTGTTCAGCAATAGCTGAGGCACCCCTGTGCTATCAGCACTGCTTTGGCCACAAATCCAGCACAGCATAATTTCATTTTATGGTGTTGAGTATCCATGTCTTAAAAGGTTTGAGAGGGAATAATTAACAAGACTTTTTATAGTTCCTGTATGCTCCTGCCTGTGACACAGTTACTGTGCTAATCATTGCTAACAGGTTGAATTTTGGGGCTCCAGGTAATGAAAAGACATGAATTTGGTTAATTCTGAGCTGTGATGTTCCCAGACACCCTTCTTGTACCATGCAGGATGATGTGACCTCCTGCCTCTCCCTCTCTGAACTGCTCTCCTCAGAGGAGGGAAGAGTGCTGCTCCCAAAATAGCAGTGGCTGAACAAGAGAAGAGGAGCTTTGATGTGTGATCCTCAAAAGCAAAGAAACACGAGGCAGGATGTCCTTTGTACTCAGCATTTATGTGATCACCAAAGAATTGCTTTCAAGGCGGAGATTTTAGCTAAGGATTTTATGTGTGGTGCTCTCATACTGGCATTACCTAGTTTTAAACTTCTACACATCTGTATTAGCACAGGGAAAATTGCTGAATGCACAGGGTATTTGGCAAATGGGTTTCCATATGAAATTTCCTGTGTCCCTATAAACACAGCTGTCAGCATCTAAGAACTAGTTTCACAGGGCAAGCCACAGCTGCTCTAGTAAACCTAGAGCTGTTGGAGCACATGGTTTGGCTTTGGTAGATTTAGGGTGGGTTCCTGCAGCAGCTCAGTGTGTTTTTAGGATGAAGCTTGTAGGAAAACCAGAAAAATCATCTTTCCTGTGACAGCTTTTGTAAAGACAGCACCTGAGATCTGTGACTTGCCTTTTAGGAAGCAGCTTTCCCTTTCTGCCTCCAGAGAAGTGGGCTGATTTTGGGGAAAAAAGTCTTGCCACCTCTTCCCTTAATGAAAGGCTGGAAAGTGTTTCTGTGTATTGGGCTGTAGCAGCACTAGCATTTGCAGGGAATTTTCTGTGGTAAGAAAAGCTTCTTTAAAGCTAATTAGGTTCTGCTTGCCTGGCAGGCTGATTGTGACGAGGATGGAGACCACTGTGGCTGTCACTGGGGAATGCACTTGGGGAATGTCCCTCCACCTATTTTATAATGTCATCATTAGTGGTGTGATGATACTGTTGGAGCCATCCCAGTTTGACTTTCTCATGTTTTTTGGGAACTGAGCCCACACAGGATTAGCAAGCTTAAGAATGCTAAATAAGCATGTGAAGCTGCTGTTACATAGTGCCTTACAGCTGCCTGGGGCATGAAGGAAAGCCCCTGGAAGAGGAGATTTCTAAAAACTGTTGAGTCATACTCTTATTAGAGACTTCTTTGCCCTTGGCTCCAATATCACCCTTTTTAATAATGTTTTCTGTTTCCTTGTGGTGATGTCAGCTATGGGTATTGCTGGTTTCTTCTCCCACCAGGGACTCTGTTATACTGTGGAGATAATGTTCTAGACATGGGACATTGCTTTTCAAATGGCAGAGGTGTGTGTGTGAATGTCACATCTGAACAGCTGAAACAGCAATTCCACCACCATTCTTCAGTTTCCCAAGTATGGATGTGGAGAGGCAATGTTTTCCCTAGTCTCCTTTTTTTTATTCTTGGCTTTGTTCCAGAAGGGCTGGGGAAGGTGCTCAGTTCTTCCATCCCTCTCATCCTGCCTATGAAAATGGGAGAATGGGAGCATGGCAGGATGTGCCCTGTGGGTAAGTGTTCAGCAGTGTTTGATAGACTGCAGAACCCCATTTTTCTGTGCAGTATCAAGAGTCATCAGGAGCTCTGACAGCAACTGGAATTTTACTGGCTTTTACTGTAGATGAAAATGGGTCAGTGATGCCTGTCTGTGCAAGTTGCACTCTATCAATCATCAACTCAGTGCCATAAATCCATAGTTCAAGTTTAAGGCAGCTCCTGAAGTCAGCTCAGTATCGATTCACCTGTCAAAGGAGAGACATTATAAAGAACCTTTGGGATGGAATTTTCTAAGACTTAAAGGATATGTTGTTATGAGTAAGTGTATCTCGTCTAGGGCCACTTACTCCAAAAACTGTTCCCAAACTAAGTATATTAAACTTGTTTCAGTAACTTACTGGATGGTTGGCATAACGGGCCAGAGGGTGGTCCTAATTATACTAATTTTCTCACTTTTTGGACACTGCTTTGCATTGTACCCCTGATTGCCAGCATTATTTCAGTCCAGATAACATTGTTTCATCTCAAACACTCTCTCATTTGATGAATTGTCAAGACTGGTTAAAAAATCATATTTTGAGACCCATCCATTGATTGAGTCAAAGCACAGTTGCCACAGACAGAACAGATCAGCCACCTCCACAAACCGGAGGTGCTCACTAAAGAGAATCCAGATGTTGATTCCAAATGTTAATCTTGTAGTGAACAGTCTCTAAGCCATACTGGAGCTCTCTTTCCCCAGGATAAAATTGCTGGGTTTAACCTGTTTTGTTTCCTTGATGCACATCCTCTGTCAGTGTTCCTAGGATAAGGTTCAGCAGCCCGGCTTACAAATTTAATTGATCATTAGAGGTCCCTGAGGATATGTCAGCTGCTGTAGTGTAACAAAATGTCAGGAGTCATTAAAAAGGACATAGTGAGTCATTTATCTTAGTCAGCAATGCTGCCTGAGAAGTGGGATGCAGGGAGGAAGGAATGCCTAATCTGACTCTGTCTTCTTCAATTCCTGAAAGCCAAAGTCCTGTTCTCTTTCCATGGATGGGAAGAGAATAGGAGGATTGGGAGACTGTGTGTGTGCATGTTTATCGCTGGAGTCACACAACCAGCTGTGCTTAGGAATACAGACCACAGCCTGTAACCTCAGACAGCTCCCAGCAGGAATGCTCTGGGACTGTTCCTTCTGTGCTTCCATCTCCTGAGCGTTGGAATAAGAAATCAGCCTTGCTCATGGATTCTGGGGCGTGTAATTCACAGTGCCAGTAATCCTGTCCCCAGAAGGGCACCTGGCACTCTGGAGATGTGCCCCCTTACTGCCAGTGACAGCACCTAGGAAATGTAAATAGCTCGTGGGAGGATTCCTGCCCAGCACCTATCATTGGTCTCTTACATTTTTAGGACCAAGAGGATTTGGGTTGAATACTCTGAAAAATGAAACTTTGGTGTGCAGTACATTTCCTTAAAATGCTATAAATAGGGTAAATGGAACAGTGGGCTGTATAATTTAATGAACAATTTCATTCCTGTTGTGTAAAGCCAAGAAAGAGCAATAGTAATAGCCCTGATGGTTTATGGAAGAAGTTGGGTTGTATTTTTGAACATCTTTAGAAATTTTTTACCTGTGAGTAGGTCAAGAAATGCATTAACTGCTGCTGGCTTAACAGGTTAACTAATTGCTCTTTAGATATGAATGAAGGGAAGTGGTCAAAAAGTTGATTACATTTTATGCCTAGAAAATAGTTGATCATGTGTAGTGTTCCTACTGTGAAAACATTCCTGAGCTCTAAATTATCTGCTTTTTATCCTGAAACATGCTCTGAAACCTTTGTTCAGCTCTTTCTCAGCCAGAGCTCTGTTGCTGATTCTAGTGATATAAGGACAGCATGAGAGATGCTGGTGACAAGTGCAGAAGAGGGTTTGGAGATTTGGATTAAAATTATCAGCAAACAGGAACTGCTTCTCATAGTTTCATGCAGTCAAGCCTTCCTGAAGGATCTGCCACAAGCATGAGGCTTTTGACTAAAAAAAAGGACTTTCCCAACCCAATTTTTCTTGGCAGTGGCAAAGGCTGCTGAGGCATGGGAACAGAGGCTATGGTGGTGCTTTTACTGACCAGTGTGAATTAGAATTTATTACTGTGACTTTTTTATACTTATTTGTTTCTTGATACTGAAAATGACAGAGTTGCTGAAATTATTTCATTGCTATGATGCAATTTATATCAGCTGAAGAAGTGGCCAGAATTTCCTGAAACAATCCTGAGATCGGAAACAAGTTTTGTCAGTTTTGTTTTCTTTGAATTTCATCATTAGTAAATGTTTTGTCTGTAGGAAAAGAAACAAATAAAAATGTGTCTCAGGGTAAGACAAAGTGTGAGAAAGCTGCACAGACTGTGGTGAATGAACTGGTGCATAACATCCTTCCTCTTCCTCCCTGGTGTGTTACCAGAGCCTGGCCACTCTGACTGTATTTGGGATCACTCTCTGGAAGTTTTAAGTGTCATTTGGAGAATGGGTCAACCAGTTGCTTTAGGTAGACATTACTCAATATGACATTTAAGTAATGTCAAAAAACATTTGTCTAAGTATGAAGTGTAACTTGTAGAGTGCCAGTGAATGGAGGCACAGTAAAAATTCAGGCCCAGTTTCGGAGCTCTGTTGTCACAGAGGTGTTTAAACAAGAGATGCTTTCAGTAGTATGCAGTGCCTTCCAACGGGGTTAATTGACTTGAAAATTTGGTGTGACTTTGTGCTTAGCTGGGCATTGAGTAGTTCAGAAATCCCAATTTTCCTTTTACTGTTTGAAGCCCTGGGAAATAAAAATCACAAAAAGCTTTGTGAATCTTAACATCTTCCTCCCTGGTTTAATGGCCCAGAGCCCCCGTGTGCAGCTGGAGCAAAGAGAACCCACACCAGTACTGACATTACTTGTGTTCTGATATGGTCCCTGATGCAGCATCTGGCTGTGACTGAAGTCATGTCAAGGAAGAGCAAAGCTTGTTTTCAGCTGGCACAGCTGTGTAAGCAGGACATGCAGGTGTTCACATTTGGTTTTGGACCATATGAGCCACACCATTGGCTGTGGGCTGCTGTGTGCTTGGAGATGAGCCCTCCGTGGGGTGGGTGGTGGCATGCTGAGGTGGCTCCATCCTTCCCATGGATTTCTGTTCAGAACACTGACTGGAGATCTGAGGGTGCTGTCAGCATAAGCAGAAAGTATCTGAATTTGTCTTGGATAGTAATGTTTGCAGCAAATGGCAAAAGTTATGAAAGTGTCTGTGGCTGAGTTTCTGTGCCTTCTTGCCCTCAGTTCTGTCCACCTGTTCCTCCTCTCACACAAGGCAGGCAGGGCCCAGGCTCTGGGATGGAACCAGTGCTTCAGAAGCTGTATGGAGCAACCTGCGTGGAAATGAACATCTTGGCAAAGCCTAGTGAGGTCCTTGGACTTGCATTGATTTCACTGGTCTTTGATTCAGACTTTTAAAATTTCAAGGACTAAAGGTTGCCTCTATCTGCTGCCTCACACGTGGCCACTTGGCTGATCCTTGGGTCTGATCCTTATTCATGTGAACTAATATCTCTCTCTCACTGAACTCATTGGAACCTGCAGATGGTCTGAAGTCTGTATTTGTGTTTGAACAATTATATCAAAGCATGACACTTTCTTCTGAGACTGGTTTTGCAGGGAATTTTTGTTAGGGCTTTTTTTTTGTCACAGAGATGGTTTGGTAATGTCACTGAATTTGCCCATGGGAATAAGTAGCTCTTTCCACTAATAACCATTTATGATTTGCATATTTTCATCCACTAAAATTCTTCATTCCTTCTGTTTTTCTGTCATTGGGATCATCTATGTAACATTGACTGTCATCAGGTGAAACTGAATAAGGAATGGTTCCTGCAACTGCATCTTGTTTTCCAGAAAGTTCAAAGACAGAAGATATGTTAGTGCATATTCCAAGCAACAGCTGCCTCCTCTAGCCATAGAATGAGTTAGAAACATGAGGCAGAGCAATAAATCCTGCACTTGGAGTAGCCAGTGGGTGTGGGGACACCCATACCCATTTTGTTTCACAAATTAAAAATCCTAGTAGAGAATCACCAGGCTTATCCTGCTAATTTGACCATTATGTCCTTTTTATTATTGGAAGAAGGATCTACAATGTAGGTATTATCATCACATATTGTCTGGTGTGTGCCATTATGAGATTTAGATTGCCACTGTGGGATAATAATTCACACCTTGCTGGGACTTGAAGACAAAGTCTAATATGCAGGTTTCTTCTGTGAGGTTTAGAGATTGATGCCACATTGAGCTCTTGTGTTTGCTGAATGGGCTGTGAGGCAGTGGCTGTACTCCAATGAGGGACCTTGAGTGAGATGTGTCACCCCGTAAGCTCCTCATTTGGCCCTTGTGGTTGTTTCATATTGGAGGAGAGGCAGGAGTGGTCATTAGGAGACACTGTGGGGGAAGCTGACAGGAATGAGAATGTCTTGCATGTTGTGTTTTCCAACTGGAGCTCTTACACCTTTATTCAAGCCGAGTCTCCTGTTGCTTGGTAGTGGACCCTAGTGATACACCTGAGAAAGCAAAGTGCACTTCATTGAAAGGTCTTTTAGAAGTTCCTTGGTCGTGTGGTTGGCACATAAACTTATGAAACTTTTTCCTGATCTTTCCATCTGGATTTTCTGATTGTGTTTGGTGTGTTTTTTAGATGCATGAGCACCTGTGCCTAGAGTGTCTCAGGTAGCTTTCTGGAAAAAGTGAGAAGTTCCTCTTCCTGTGTTTGATGTCACTCTTGCTCATTTCTCTGCCATGGACTCTGACACCAGAATGAAGAGACGTTGGTGTGCTGTCCTTTTGTTTGATACTGTCTCCTTTTGAAGGTTCAAAGAGGAAGAAGCCTTTGAGTATTATCTCTGCAAACAGCGGGCAGATGATATGACAGCCCAGAATCAAGGAAAGCTCCCCAGTTCTTGTGAGGAGCATTTGGGGTTAATTTTAAGGGTAGGTTTCTGTGTCACTTGAAGAGATACTGAAGAAGTTCACAGTAATTGCTCCGTGCTGGTATCAACAATGGCTCCCAACAAAACATGGACAAGCTCAAGCAGAGATGGGGCATCAGCAGTTACTTTTAGGAGTGCTTTGACTTTTAGCATTTTTTTTGACATAAATGAAGAGCATAAAGGAACAGTTAAAGCAGAAAGTGGCTTCTACCAAACGTGTCAATGCAGTAGTAGCAATTCTTTTTCTGTAGACACTTGCTCCAGTTTCACCTTTCCTACTTTCTGGTGCTCTTTTTTCCATTTTGTTCTAGTTGAACAAGTTCTCTGTGTGAAAACTGGTTGGAATAGGCAATACCTGGAAAATGCCTGAAACACCATCCTGCTTTTCAGCCATTTGCAGTTGGCAGCACCTTGCTAAGTCTTTCTGGATAGAAAGACAAAAGATATCCAGGATGCAGGCAAGAGATGACTTATTAACACAGGAACGTGGGCTGACAGTGTTGACTTGTGTGGTGTCTTATGTACCTTCTTGTGCAGAGGCTGAAGCTGAGGGGCACTGGGTGGCCCCTCATGGTGCACAGTATGTTGTGCAGTCCTGATGCTACTGAGGCTTAGAGCAGTTTGCCTGCCTTTATTCCATCTCCCGCTGTTTTTGCACCCCTTCCTCTGTCATATAAATAGCTTCTGTAACATACAGCTGTATTCTGCTCCTCAAAGGAGCATAAAACATGCTGCCAGACTTTTGTCCTCTTGCTCCTTGTGCTAACAAACACCTTTTGCCTCCTCACTGCAGCATCTTGGGCAAAGCAGATCCTGTGCATCAGAGGTTGGGTGAGTGGGGAGATGGGGTTTGGGCTGGTAAGCAGGGTCCAGGCCTGAGGGAGCAGGGGCACATTCTGCATCTCTTTGCTGTCTGGGAGAAGCTGCTATGGAGTGAGGCAGGGGCCCAGCAAATGTGGACAGTGTTTGCTCTGCTGTAGGAAGGTTACACATGCTGAAAAAAAAATGAATACTGAGACAGCTCTGAGTAAAGTCCTGTAGAGAATCATTCCATATTAGGAGTTTGGCATTTAGGTAGCTTAAATATTTTTAAGCATTTCTGTAAGTCTCCCTGAGCTACATCAGAAAATGTATTTTTCATCTGATGCTATTCATTTCTGTAAGTCACAACACACTGAAACCTGCTTTTCTGTTCCTTTACTTACAGTATGAGTAGTTTGCTAGGCTTTTTTTCTTGTTCTATTATTCAAGTGAAAAGTCTGAGACCGTTTTACCATGTTAAGTGGCAGGTTGCAGGAATAGTATTTTACTTAGTGATTAAACCACCAGCCTTGGATTTCATCCCAAATTTTTGTATCGAATCTTAAAGGATAAATTGATGTTTCAGCAAGCTCCCAGAATGATAGGAAATTACATTCTGGTACAGTGTCCTTGACACACCAGGTTTTCACTGAGTATTTAATCTCCAGGGCTGACTCAAGGCTCCTCTGTCGCAGTGGGTACAATGCCAGCCCCGCTGGGCCGAGTGCTTGAAGCCCTGCAGAGGGAGGGGGGATTTCTCCATGCTGGTGCATTTGCTCCATTCAGGTCCCAGAGGTGGTGTTGGTGGTGCTGCCTGCAGCAGTTGTGATTCTTTGGGAACACAGGATTCCTGTGCAACAGCTGCAGCTGAAGGCACCCCTAAGGCTCGATAATGAGCACCCCAAGCACACACAGGTGCAGTCTGTGCCCCGGTGCTTTTGCAGGGTCAGTCCTGTTGGTGCATTATATTACTGCAAATGCCTTCTTTTCATCAAAACCCGTGGAGATCTGCACAGTTGACTTTCAGCTCATTCAGTGCTGCCATGTCCAGGTTGGGGTCTGCATCTCTGTGTACTTGTGGCTGTGAGGCTGCAATCCTTGGACATAAGTGGGGTGTGTATAAGGAGAGAGCCTTATACACACCTCTTTGTCCTCTTTCTGACAGAAGATGGATGTTAATGTGTTGAAGGGCAGCCTTCCTCTTCACAGAGGATGGTTCTGCTTAGTGCAAATGGCTCTGGTCAATGTGTGTTAAACAGAATACAAAGCAATTCAACAATTGATTTGAAAGACATTGACTCTTGCTCACCCACAGCAGCTTTTTGAGAGGCTGAAGCTTCATTGTGACTGAACTTTTCTCTGTACTCAAGTTAGTGTTGGGACTCCTGTTGATTCTGAGAAGGGCTAATCCAGTGCTGAATGCTCCTACAAAAAGTCTCACTGTTGCAGGAATTCCTTTCATGAGCTTTCTGCTGGCTTCAAGAGAACAGAAAAGGGATACTGATGAATTTATTTCTTTTTTTTTTTATCTGAAGGTTTTGCAAAAAGCAGTCTAGCAGTATGGGGCAGGGCAGGAATTGAGTCAACTTCACTTCAAAAAGTTTTTCCCCCCTTCAGCTACCTAGGCTGAGAGCTGCAAAGGCTTTGTATCTTTTCCATTTTTCATAGCAAAAGCAGTCCTCTGAGAATTTTTCTTATAATTAGGGTATATTGCTCAGTGCTCTGGCTCAGCTTCCTTCCCAAAAACAGACCTCAATTTGTTTATCATATTGCAATAGATAATTATTCTAAAATATTCACATTGGAATATTCAGAAAAGGTTTCTTTTTCAGCAAAATAAAAGTAACCAGCTACTCATGGCATTTTAGGACAATTCTTGTTTTCCCTTGAATATTGGAAAGAAAGTTTCTTGAGCTGCCTTCTCCAAATCCCTGGTAAAATGGCCTTTCAGCATTTGATGGGCAACAGAAGCACCTCCTAATTTTCTTACCCACATAGTCTTAATTTCTCTTCTTCTTTCCCCTATTAGTATTGGATGAACAGACTGTTTCTGCAGACAGGGAGCTTGTTATTAATATCAGGTGAACCAGTTACTGACACCAGAGCCAGTGGAACTGCTTGAGTGTGGAGAGATAACAAAGCCTGGCATTTCAAACCCAGTGACCTCATTTATCTAAGCTATAGTGATTCATAATGGAAAAATCCAAGTAACAGACCAAGGAAGTGCTCATCACCTTTTTAAACACAGCTTTTAAAAGAATGCATCTTTCTCCTGTGTCCCATCTCATTGGGAGACTGGAGACTAAGGAGAATATCTGTTGCTGGTTGTGAATAAAATTGCCACCACCTGCTGAAGTGAAATGAAACTGCTTGATGCAGGAATTGCTTACTGAAATTTCTCCACTGCTTTAACTAAGGAATCATCAGGAATCTTTCAGCTTCACTCCAAATGATTCTGAATATCTGCTTGCAGAGCAGGAAGAATCCTTTCCTTTTAGCCTTTGGTGAACCCGTTGGATGATTGTACCTGTGTGACAATGCCCAACGTGGCATTGCTTTTAGTAAATTGTGCACTGAAAGGATGAGGAAATGAGTAGCAAGTGGAAAGGCTCAGTTCTTGGTGAGGAGTGAGCATCTCCTGTGCTGACACATGAGAAGGGCTGACTGCTGAGTGTGGAGGGGGATGTGCTGTGAATGTGGTGGTCAGTTCTTACCCTGGTGTGTCTGAGACATCAGCTCAGAAGGGACCTGTAGATTGCTGGAGAGCTCTGCACCAGGCCCACAGGCAGAATTAGCTGTCTTGCTTGTATTAGCTGCAGTGTTTCCAAGGACTTTTTAATGTTTTGTGCAAAAATTCCAAAAAAACTTAATATTTTTTTAGTATTTTAAAATTTAAATTTATAGATTGCTTTGAATATTTGTCTGCAACAGGCTTCATTTTGGCCAGAAGTGAATATACTGAAAGTTTAATAAGAGGGAAATGAGCCAGGTACAAATGTGAAGTGAAAGGGAGCAGTGAAATTACAAGTGGTAAATGTTTGCCATTAAGGTACCACCACCTGTGCTTTGTCTGACAAGTCTCTCTCCTCCCTGTCTTCCTGAATCTGTCTACTGTGGACTTGACTTGCATGGGAGCAGCAATTAAAATAAAAATGGCACTGATTAGGGATTGTTGCCTTGGAACTTGAGCATGCATCATTAAGAAAGGCATAAAAATATAAAGGCAGAGGAGAATTAATCAGCTTCCCTTGGATAGTGGGAAATGCATAGCTGCTTTGAACAAGGGTCTTCAGTTTTTGTTTTGGTTCCCTTCTGACCTGCATTCTAAAAAAACAGAAGTCTCAAGAGGCCTCTTGAAACTCTAAAAACTTAATTGCTTGGCTGGCTGCAAACAGTATAAAGTAAGGATTTATTTTCTAAACTGAGCATTATGTCTCAATACTTGTCTCTTAGGAATACAATTATTTTGGAAGACTTGTTAGTTATTTTCTAGTACCTTGGGGAAACAGGAAGGTGAATGACAGAAGCTCAGGGGGAAAGAAAACTAAAATGCAAGGGCTGGTGGCACAGAGGACAGAAGTGTTTGCCTTGCATTGCATGGAAGACACTGCACTGCTTGTACCTCCTTGAAAGCATCCTCTTGGGAGAGGCTGCAGCTTCCAAATGTGTGTGTATAGCACTGTTTCACACAGTCCTCATCCTAATAGGGTTGGACTTCTCCAGCAACAGGAACTTTTAAATGGAAATGGAATTCAAAAGCTTTGAGAAAATGGAATGTAATTTATTTACTGTTCAGTGAGGGGAAGATGTCTGGATTTATGCTGAGTGGCTGCAGTGCAGCCCTTGTGATGGATGTTTTAAAGCACTGCGTGTGACGGGAGGTGTGGGATGGCAGGATTTACAGGGATCTCAGGAGTGCAGAAGCCAGGCTCTGCTGTGTGTTGGCTCTGAGGTGGCTGGTGGAGCTGCCTGAGGTGGATCCCACAGCTGCAGGATCTATCTTGGCATGTCAAGGGGAGACACATGCCCATCCCAAGTCTCTGCAGCCTTCCACCTAATTTCAAAGCCTAATAAATTCAGTGGGATTAGGCACATTAAATTTAAATATATGGCTAGCTTGTTTTGTAGTCCCTTGTAACGAGAATTCTTTCAAGACAAGATTTTTTGGTGCTGCAGAAGGGCACAGTAAGTGTTATTTTGCAATGTAATTGGTTTTCATTTCCATGTTGACTTTCATGTGAATTTCGGGCACTTAATTGTAGCCTAAAGGTTTTTAAAGTCACTGACCTACAAATTCTTGAATAACACAAATATAGTCCTGAATAATATGTGTAAAAAAATTTCCATGAAGGGGTTGGTTGCCTTGTCTGACAGTTTTGTGGAAAACCTAAACCTCTTTTTGCAGGGGAAGCTGAGGCTCTGTCTCCCTGCCCCAGTTGTCCAGGGGGAGTGGGTTCTGTGGGACCATCCATCCCTAAGGGCATCCTTGCCCTTCTCTTTGACTGCAGGCCATCGAAAGGGCAATGACACAGTGAATAAATCATAAGCCAGAAAACAATTTAAAAGGAGTCAAATCCCAAATAACAAGTGACATTGTAATAAAAACCAGTGTGAATGGTGAGATATGTCCCACTCTGCTCCACACAAGGAAACTGTATAGCAATATTACATGTTGAAGAGCTGTGTCATAACAATTAATCAATGAGATGCTAAATAAATTTCCATTTCTGATTAAGTCTGCCACAGGGAAACATTGCTGACTGCATGTGTGGTAGAGGAAGTATTGTTCTGGGCTTAATTTTTTCATAAAGGTCCACCAGTTATTAAAATAATTAGCTGTGGTTAAAAAAAAATATCAGTCAAAAGTTCTGTATTCAGTAAATCTTTTCTCTTCCTGAAAGGTGTCTGTGTCATGGAAGCACCTCTTTTTGCCTGTCTTTTTTTTACCCCTGATTAAGTTTAGCCTTGTCAGGGACATTTTTGATGGAGACACTGCTGGGGTGACTGAGCTGGGGCATTTACTCCCTCTTATTGTAAAACCAAACAACAAAAACCCTCAAAACTAAAACCTAAAAAGTTGGTGATATGATACTTGAGTTTTCTTTGGATGCAGAATGATTGCCAGAGCAATGGAGCCAGAGCAGCTGAGCACTCTGCATTTTCTTCTATCTTATTCTCTCTCTCTTTTCCTATTTTTTTCCCCATTTTTTTTCTTTTGTGAAAGAAGACTGCAAGTACTTCTCCTGGCATATTTATCAAGTCTGTCTTTTACTAAGCTTTGTCTGTCAGGTTGTCAGACAACCCAGTTGGAGACACAGATGCAATTTAAGGATGAATATTTTAGTCTAAGAATAGCATCAAGGAAAGAGCTTTCCTGGTTTCTTCTACTTGGAAAAATGCTATTCCCTGGAGCTGCTCCTTTCACATCAGTGCTCAGAGCAAGGTGTAACTGCAGCCCAGGACCTGTGGGCAGAGGTTTGGACAGGTAGCCTCAGAACTGATAGCTGAATTAAGGTATTCCAGAAAGACAGTTGAAGCACTTCATTTACCAAAATCCTGCTGCCTTTTGGCAGCCTGGCCTTTTGGCTGGTGATTAAAGCTATAGAGAGCTTTCTGATGGGACATTTTTCCTTTGGAAATTGTTATTTCGTTAGGGTGTTATTTAATTATGAGTGTGTATTGAGATCAAGGAAATGGTCAGGAAAAAGCAAAACTCATGGTCAAAATACACCTTTTAAGAGTGAAGTAATACATCTTCATATTGCATATGAAAGCTTATTTGGAGTTTGTACCATATTGAACTGAAATGATATAAAAGTTTTTCACTTGAAAAGAAATTTCTGATGTGGAATTAGCAGTAGTTTGAAAGTGTAAAACATTGAGAAATGGAAATTCTGATCCCTGCAGAGCTTTATTCTTTTTACAGTTTAGGTTCTATTTCCAGGTTTTTTAATTGTAATTTTTTCACTTATTGGCTCCTGTTGTACCATTCTGTGAGCTACTCAGATGTTCTTTTGTATCAGATGTGAGCCACCTTAGGTTGGTTGAGCTCATAAATAAATTATTCCCCTCCCAACAGTTGACATTGGGAAGAAAATCCCACTACTTGCTTTCATTTATATTGCATGTAATGCTACTGATGTGATTAGAACCAGATCCCAGTGGAGTTGCTTGTTGCTCTGGTTTGCAACATTTGTGCATTTTGTTGCACAAATTAGGGAGAACTTGTCTCTCTAAATCCCTGTGGGAATGGCATGGCTGGGTGTGTGGGTGTTAGATGGCCATGGAGCAGGGGGCACCTGGCTGTGCAATCCCAATAATTTAGATTGGTTTAGAAAGGGGGGAAGAAAACAGATCTATCTTGGCTCTTAACTCTGCTACCCTCTATGCAATTGTGCATGTAGGAAGGGTCCTAGGAAGCAATGAAAGAATGTAAATAGCTGGACAAACTATTGGCAGAAAAACATCCAACTGAAATCTTTCTTCTTCTTTCCTTTATGTGAGGGCAGCCTCTGCATGATGTGCTGATTCAGGTATTCCAAAAAGGAGTAAATGCCTGCTGAGATCAGGATTATACCTTTGGAAGCCTCACAGGAAAGAAATAAGACTCACAGAAGGGCATGATTTCAGATAAGACTTGGCTTCATGTTTTGCTAGCACTTGCTTCTCTTTTATTCCTTTCAGTTCTGTTCACAGTTGTTAGGCTTTCCTCTGGAATTGCTTGTGCACTCCACAGGCTGCGTCCTACATTTAATTCCCTGCCTGTAGTGCTAATGAGGCTCTATAGTGCATAGCAATGGGAGTGTGCAAAACATCAGGCTGCAGACAGCAAGAACAACATAGGAAGATGTGATCTAGAGATTCTGTGGGAGACCCAGGTTATTTAGTTACCAAAGGGGAGTGGATTGCCAAATGTGATTTATGTTGGACTGAATGTTTTTGCAAAGTTTTTCAAACATTTAGATTTAGGGAGCAAATGCTTCCTGAATCACAACAAGGCTGTAGTAAATATTAGTGGATCAATATTTGGGAGCTGAAGTGAAAGATACCAACCAGAGAATGATTTCCATGTTGAGTGAGTTCATTTGGTACCTGTAATTAGTCTTCATTTCTGGCATGCTGAGCACTTCTCTCCCTCAGCATGTCTGGGTTATCGGCTCTGCATTGCAAATTTGTGCCTATGGCACAAGATATAAAAATGGCACAAGATATAAAAATGGCACAAGATATAAAAATGGCTCTGCTTGTAATTCTGATGGCAGTTCCTCAAATGATCAATGTACAGAGACTCTATTTAAACATAGCTGAGAGAACATTTGTGCAGCTCTCATTGTGTCAAAGGTATCATTTCCAAGGCATCAGACTGTTTTAACCTGTTAAGTGAATCCTTTTCTGTATTTCTGTTTTTATAGATTGTGCTTGGGGACAGATGATTGTAACTCCAGTGTCAAAGAGCACTTCCATGAACTATGCTGTGGCTCCTCTTAGGGACTATCAGTAGGATGCAATCCATTTGCTCTCTGTTACTACCAGACTTAAATATTAACTGTATTTAAGTCCTGCTTTATTAAGGGTATGAATTTGGCAGTCAATTGAAATGGGTCCCTTGTTTTTGCCATGAATCTGCAAGGGAGGTGTACCACAGTTACACTAACTTCAGGTTTTTCAGGTCTTGCTGAGAGAAACTGAAGTCAAATTGCAAAGGATGATGAGATAATACATAATTTTGCATTCCAGTCATAACCCTGCAGAAGTTACAGCTGTCAGAATTCATCACTGCAATTCTAACATAATTATTATAAATGCAATCTCTTCAGTGCCCCAGGACATTTGTCCTTATGGGCAGTGAAGTGGCCTTATGGACATGCAGAAGACAGCATTTTTGTGCCACTCTTTTTCAGATGTTGCTTTACAAAATCAAGATGCCTGTCATTCAAAGCCATGCTTCTGGGAAGGTACTAAGGGTATAATTTCTCTAAATTAAACTGCAGCCTTTGTACCCATTAATGGGAAAAAATAATCTCTCTTTGTGTTCTGAACACTCAGTTGATCATCTCAAATGGATGCACAACACCACCTTGGCTCCATGGAGAAGCTTCTGTGTAAAGCTGTGATCACAATGATACATTTCCTAACAGGTTTTTATGAATAGACTGTGATCAGTTTTCAGATAGCACATGGTAGTATTTTTAATTATAGCCAAAAAATTAAGTGCTTGAGATGATATTGGAGAAAGCATCACACAGGCAGTACGAGAAAACTTTGAGCTATGGTCTATATTTAGTTGAAGTATAGTTTAGTTAGTACCATTGATTTTCAATTAATATTCAGTATTGACCATTACCATAAAGAAGGCAGCAACATACTGTAGCAGATTTATGGATTTTTTTTACAAGTAATTGATTTTTTTTTCCTTGCTATGCAGCTGTTTCCATTAATAAAGCACACATGGAAATATCCCTTAAGAATTTGTCTCTACTTAGTTCAAGGAGACAGTGTGTGAGAATCTGTTGTCCTCTGCAGTACATTGCTATTTGTCACCTTTTCATAAGTGTGGAACAGTTGAGCTCTCCAGATTAAGGTGCCTTCAGGCTGCTGGGGACATCTGAGTATAATGAGAACTTGGGCTTCCTTTTGGCCATTACCTTTCTGTGCAAGTCCTGGCAAGTTGCTCTATCTAGAGTAAATCCTCATTATTAATGTATGAAATTAAGAAAAGGCTTATTGTCAGAGGTCAAATTACCTTAATCTGCCAGCTGCATGTTGAAGTAAGGAAACTTCATGTGCTGCTTAAAGAAGAAATGGCTCCTGAGCAAGTCTTGTAAGGCTCTGTTTTGGAAAAAAAATAAAATTTGAGATATCGCTGTTTTTCTCCTAAGACTGATTCTTCCACTGGTTTAGGTTATTGATAGGTATTTGTCAATCTGTTTTCAGCAGCTGACAAGCTAGGTGGAATTGGAATTGCCCCATATACATGTATCTGCCAATAGTCTTGTTCAAACATGGACAGAGCTGTCAGGACACATCAGATGTCCCTCCTGAGTAGAAAAACAAAGTTAACCATGAAAACCAATAACAAGCATTGATCTGAAAAATAAATACGTGTCAGAGAGACTCAGTCAGGGTACCCTGCAATAGGCAGAAACCAGACTCTGTCTTAATCATACTTCAAGGGATTGGGCTATTCCATCCTTTTACTACAGAAAAAAGCAGTGGAATGTACTGGACATGTCAGTTCCAGCTGTCCTTGGTGCTGCAGAGGCTTTGCCCTGCCTGACCAGCCTGTGCTGCTGCCTGGCACTGCCTGGTACCAGGGTGTGTCTGAGCCAGAGCCTGGCACTCAGGGAGGGGGTGGAGGAGGCTCTGGCCCCCTTGGTCAGCCCTTCCACGTCCCCAGGGGAAACAGAGGGGAGGATAAATGAATGTTTGGCTTGCTGTTGGTGTTATGCTGTGTGTGCACCAGAAGCTGGTGAGGTTTCTTCTGACTGAGGTCGTACAAACCCACGTACAGGGAAGAAAAGACTTTATCGAATATGGTACTTTAAATGTTATTATGGGAACAGCTCTGGCAATGGCAAATCAGCACTTATTCAGAGTTTATTGCTAAATGCTCTGGGTCTCATGGTGCTATGTTATAAAACTGATATTATAGTAAATGTATTTTCAGTGTGTGACTTTTGCAAAGCCTAAGAGTAATTCTGGGAAAAGCAGACTTGTTCTGTCCCCATAGAGATGACAATTTATGGCACTAGAACTGCAATTTTGTAGTGAGAGGAAATAACCACACTGTTTATCTTCATCACTTTTGGTTACTCTGTAGTGTTCCAGTGAGGAAAGCAAGAGAATCAGAAATCTGCAATGTAAAATTATGGCCACTTCTCATTCTGGATCCCAGTGATGGGTTCTTTATTTCTGCACTTCCCCACTCTTTGAAACAGTCTGTAGGAACTGATCCTCAGTGATGGACTACATACTTTGCATGACATTGCTGCACTATGTCAGTGGATTTGCTTTGATTTGCTCTAGCTAAGGATCTGGTTTTGTTTCCTGTCTGTCCAGAAGGCATTATGGTTTTGTTTTTTGTTCGCTGCTGTCCTTGAATTCTACAACTAAATTTTAAAAAGGCTGTAATTCACTCCTGTATTAGATAGGTTTTCCCAGTGATTTTTATGTCTGTTGATCTCACAGCTAAAACTTTAAAATATTTTTGATCTGGACAAGATCTTGCTCTGGGTCTGTGCTGATGACTGACAGAGGCCTTGCAAATGGACATGGATACAGAGAATAAATTGTCTGTTTTTTGTATTTTTCACTGTATGATGCACTTGACTTGTTTCATCCCTGTCACACCATGGATGTATCTACTGAGCTGACACCATGATTAGTTTTATAATTACACAAGTGAACCTTTTTGGCTTCTTTGTTTTTTTGGTTTGTCCATCTTGCTGACTGTTTGGGCAGCTGTAATCTGCATGGTGGGGTACTCAGTATGGCATTTCCATCCAGCCAAATCATTGCATTAGTTTTGCCTCAATGCAAAAGATCCAGACTAAATCTATCTTGTGTTTTCTGGCTGTCTGGCATTAGAGACAGTCTCCAGAGTGGTGTAAGACTTGCACAGCACCCAGGTGACATGATACCAGATATTAAGTAGTAGTCCTTAATTTCACATTAGGGCTGCACACCCAGGTGGCTGCTTCTCATATCTGACATAAGCAGTGAGCAATTCAGCAGCCAAAATTCATAGCTAAATAACTAAATATAGCTAAATACCCACTGGAGCCAAAGTCCACTGGTGTTAATAAGGAACTGCTTTCAGGACCATGCTGTAGTTCCCTGGAATGGATTAGTGCCTGCTTCACGTCACTACTCACTGCTGCTCTTCTGTGAAGCAAATTTATGAGGTGACACAATATTGGCAGAAAAGTTCATTTATTTTACCTATGAAAACTACATGGGAAGGCTTAGGCTGTATTTGCTTCCTTTAAAGAGTGCCCAGCATGAAACAGTGCATTGAAATGTTTTTGTGCACTAACTTCTAAAAAGCAGATCAAACTTTTAAGCTGTCCCCAGTAATGGGCTGGGGATGATCTATGTGGCCTGTGCCATGAGCCAGCAGCTGATGGCTCAGTTCCCAGGCTTCCTCCCTGGGGTTGCTCTCAAGTGTGTTAAAAGAAGCAGTAATATTACAGGAGAAATTAATTCACTGCCATTTCATTTCCTCTTGGAAACATGGCACTTCATTGGGCTCTGAAGCCTTTTACCCCACTCTGCTGACCTTTGGAAACGTTTTGCGTAATTCTTCTTTGTAATCTGGAGTCCATATGTGACGAGTGCAGCAGTGCTAGTGTGTGCTGCTAATGCTGGGTGTGTGGGCAGGGGCTGGCCTTTACTGGAGTCAGGAAAGCCAGATACTGATTCTCCTTGCCCAAAGCCAGTCTCCCAGGGGAGCAGTGCTTGCTCAGGGCAGAGCTGTGTCTTCAGAATTAAGCAGGTGTGTGTTACTGAGATGGCACTTCATGTTCCTTTCCATTATATGAGGTTGTAAATGCATTTTAAGAGATTGCCTATTAATGTTGCAATAGATTATATATATCTTGCCCCATTACCATAGCATTAACTGTTCCTAAAATGCTGGGAATAATTTTCTAATTTTTATTAACTAAAAAAATACAGAAGTGCTTTGGCAGGCCATGTGACTGTTGCTGCTGTGCATTGCAGTTGTGTCCCAGGGCATGCTCTCATCCTCCACACACAGGTGTGTGATGGGCTCACAGCATTACCCACCCAGTACTTACACTAGCCTGAAATAACCAATTCTGCTAGAAACTTAAAAAACTCTTCTAGTCAGGGCTGTAATTTGGGAAGTATTCAAGCTTTCTTTCTTGCACAGTGATAAAGTTGAGGCAGAAATACAATATGCTTTGTCATGTTTAAATTCTGCAGGCAACAATAACTGAGAAAAAAACTGTGTATCATCAGTGTATTGTCAGCCCCACTGGCTCTGATTCATATTGTGCATGTGCAGGAGGACCTCAGGCTCTGGAGAAAGGCACTGTGGCTCATTCCTAGAGGCTGGAGCTGGGATGGAGGCAGTGCCTGTTGTCCCAGGGCAGGGGTGTTCAGTCTCACTGTAGCTGGGGTTGCTCTGTCTTGCCACGGCTCTGAACGGGGCTGGGAGGCTCTGGAGGGTGCCCAAACCCCTCTTCATTCCCCGTCCTTGTCTCCCTGTAGGAAGTACTGCCAAGCACAAGGCATGTGCCTAATGAGCTGGGCACTGCACTGGGGGCTTGGGAACAACTGCTGGGAGCAGATAAAAGCTGAGGATGCTGGAAAAGGCAGCGTTGTGCTGTTTGATGGCACCTGTGTGAAGGCTTTTTATTTTTCCCCTTCTGTGGCTGGAGAAAAGACACTTTATGAAAAGACATTTCTGCTTTATTTATAGCTCAACAATAATTTGATAACTATCTTTGCAGCTCATTGAGATCAGGAAGCTTTTTCAGGCACTGCTGTCAAGGGGTTTGCCCAGCACCAAATGCTGACTGATCCATCAGGGTGCTGCAGTCCTTGCTCCCCATGAGAAGCAATGCCTGGGAATGCAGTTTATAGGAGTGTCTTTTCTCACCTTAAGTTTCACTTGTTTCAAAGTGAGCCCTCTCATCAGCAGCCATGCTCCAAAATGTCAACAGGTACAATGATAGTACTGTCCAAAGGGACCCTTCCTTTGCAGACTTAGGGCTGGATCACTGGTGGACTGGTGCAGTGAAACAACTGTGATCAACCCTCTGCACGGGTTATTCTCAGGTATGTGAACCCTAGGCTGGACAAAAGCACCACAGCTTAATGCAAAAATCATGGCCATGAAGGAAGCTTGAAGTACTTTTAAGCTTGAAGGTGACCATTATTAGACTAGTAGGCATGGAGTTTGAGCATCAGAGTCTCACTGCTGTTCCCATGGAGCAGCAGTGCAGTGTCAGCTCCCTGTTGGTAAATCAGTCCCAGCCTCAGATGCTGGGACCTGCCAGTGCTTCACTAGTGTTGGCTGAAAAACACCTTGTCTTAGGAGGGAGCATAGTGGTCACATAGCTCTCAGAAGTTTGGCACTTGATTCTGTGTATTAGAGGGTGTTTGTACCTCTCCCAATTACATTTGATTTCTTTATGCTGTTTGGTAGCTCTGTGCTGTGATGATAGCGTTGTTCTTTCCCCCTTGGTGATGATTGTACCTCCTGTTGCCTCAGCTCTGACACATGCAGTGTCTGACCTCAAACAGAGCTGGTGTCTTCCAGGTGATGTGTATTTGTGTCAGTCAGTAGGGTGAGGAGCTCTGCTCATGTTTATGCTCCATTACTCACCCCTGTATTGTAGGAAGGAAAGTCGCTTCCTTCTGTGCTTTTCTCTGGGCAATTGTAATTCCACAGCTCAATAGCTCTGAATTTATTCAGCCTAGCTGGATATTATCAGGTTATTTTTATATATGTGGAGAGACACAGACAAGGAGAACAAGGGAGGAAGAAAAATCCTATTGCTCTTGTAGGGCTTACAATGGGATTTACACTGAAGCATGAAATTCTTCATATAAATATTTTAGGACTCTTATCTCTGCAGAGATTAATCTTAGAAATACTCCCAGGGGAAACAAGGGCAGCTTGTTCCTTGCTCTTCCTCACTTGCCCTTGCTGCACAAGGGGCTGTTGGGGGGTCTGTGGCTCTGGTTGTATCTCTGGAGGCTTTCACCCCCATTGACTGGGACCAAACCTGGGTCACAGGAGCTGAGTGGTGCCCACAGCCAGGCATGAGGTCCTGGCTACGCCAGGAATGATGGTGAGCACTGTGCAGAGAGTCCCAGTCCATGGCTCAGCTCAAGCCAGGAGTGACCATGGTGCCAGGCTCCTGAGGTGTGACTGGCAGTGCTGCTGTCTGAACAGATGTGTTACCTCCAGGACATGAAATACAGCAATGGAGTTTCAAAGGAAGCTTTACCATTTAAAGATGGCCCTGGAAAGCACCTTTGCATGGAAATTCCAACTCAGGGTTATTCATGGGTTCTGATTTATTCATGAGATTATTAGTGTTGTCTGGGTTGTGCAATCCATGCAGTCACACTGCCAAGAATTCATGGTTCATGGTTGTCTTCCTTCACTCTTTGTAAGAGGAGAGCCACACGATGGGGAAATCAGAAATAATATTAGAAATTTTTCAAGGATTTAGTGGGCATTCAGAGCTTTGAGGCCTTTGTACCTTCATTGTAGAATTACCAACCTGGAGCAAAGAAATTTGACAGCCAGGTGCTTCATTGTTCTGGTGTTTTCTGTAAGAATTCTATTTGGAAACAGAAGAAGAAAACTCAAGAGTAAAAGGATAAACAGAGTGAAGATGAATTTAGTGTTACCATAGCATGAGGCAGATGTGTTTATGCAGGATTGCAACCTAGCAAGTAGTAGGAAATGAGTTTGCTCACAGGGGTGCACTGAGTGCATTTACATGTACAGGGGTCTCAACTATGACATCAGATGTGATTTATGTACTGTTTTCCTTACACTTATCACACCTCACCCCTGTGAACATGCCAGAGATTAACATCAAGGTCAGTGCAGAGATGTGCCTGTAGTGATCCTGATGCAGGAATGACTGGAAAATGTCACTTGTCTCATGTGGCTGGAAGAATGCTACAGCAGGTACAGGCGCCAGGAAAAGGTGGAGATGGAAATCTGGGGTGAGCTCAGATCTGTTGTACTGCTGTTTGACCTCAAAATCTTATCTGTCATGGGTTATTTCTTGTTCCAGCAAGTGGCATTTGGCCCTATTCTTGAAAATTTCCTCATTCTTTTCTCCATCACTGACTGTGATTATCATTCAGTGGTCCAAAATAGCTGATTTGCATCCAAAGAAGCAGGTTTGCTGCAAACTGCTATGATTACAACTCTGCAGTGTCTGTTACAGACCATGTACATGCATTTGCAGAGCTGAAGGAGCCATGAAAACACTTGTCACAGCAGATGATCCCCTCAGAGGAGGTAATGGGCAAGAGCGAGAGGGATCCAGGGTGGGGCAGATCAAACAGTGAACCACATCTCAGTGAGAGCCAATGCAGCTGTGAGGCATCTAAATTTTTCAGGTCTGGCTCCCAGACAGCCTAAGTGGCCAGAATAGATGGAAAACAACTCATGAAATTAATTAGCAAGGTAAGAAAAGGCACCTAATGGGTGCTTGCCCTGGAGCTGGCTCTGCTGCAGGGGGAGCGGGTGCATCCTGGGCAGTGATGAGGGCTGCTGGAAGCATTTGTGCACCTTTGACTTGTCCCAGGAGGGTAGTCAGCTTGTGTTTGCCTTTATAATAAACAGCAGAGTGCATGTCAAAAGTGAAGGGGCATTTAGTTGTTGTTATTCCTAGGAGAAGCTAATTTGTGCCTTGTGCAAGCCAGTCCTCTGGGCAACTTGACCCTTGGTAGACTGTGGAGCTGAGCAGTGTCATTGTGTGTACAGCAAAAGGAAGCTGTGGAGATGCCAGGACAGTGTTGGTAGTGAAATCTAATGATCCATCATTGCATTTCCAAGGGAGAAGTATTCCTCTGGCTATATTTGTCATTTTTTGCAGGCTTGAGTAAGCTGGCCAGGCTGAGTCAGCTCACAGCACTCATTTTGCTAACCAGAAGGCAAACAAGACTCCAACCAAACACAGGAAGCAAGCATTTAATAAATACGATGTTATTTCTAAACATCAGCTGCTTAGAGAGGTAAATATTGCAATGCAGGTGTTGGGGATTAGCAGGGTTTGAGGGCACACTTTGAAAACACTTACAGATGTTTGGAGAAGTTGGGAACTGCTTAGGGCAAAAGTTTCCATGACCTCTTTTTCTTGTTCCTCAGGAAACCACACTCTTAATTAATTTGTAAAACACCTTCACCACTGGCCCACTTTACTCCTACATTTGCAACAGTGTCTTTGGTTTTGGGTCACACAGAGCAGAGCAAACTCCTTTTAAACAGCCCTTTTTGCAAAACGTGAATATCACATAAGAGCAAAATTGATTGCTGAAATAAAGGGTGATAGCTGCAATATTTTATATTTATGCACTACTTCCAGGAGATCTGGGGAAGAAGTCACAAAACTCGAAAAGCATAGGCAGTTTACTGAAAGATGGATTGTCTCTCAGTGTTTGCAGCACTCTTAGTTATTTATGATGTTTTTCATCCATTACATTGAATGTTTGCTTATTGAAAGCCACTTGCTGTTCTGGAGAGTGGAGCCCCTTTTGCAATGGAATGGGACTGAGCTACAGCAAAGAAATTGGCTTGCAGAGCAAACAGGGAGAAGTGAGAAGTGCTTGACTGGAAAAAAACGATCTTAACCTCCCCCAGTATAAAAGTACTGGAAAAAATATTCTCACTGGGAAGCTCTAGTGTATGAAAGAAAATATTAATGGACAGTGTTCCCTACAGCTGAGCAGTCCTTTGATCAGCTCTTAGATTTGTGGTCACAGTGGGACTTGTTCTGGTGTGTTTGTAGCCACATCTAATGGGTTAGTGGGTTGGGTGCACTGTGCTGCTGGGTGCTGCTCTCTGGGGTAGGTATCCATATCCATACATTCCTAAGCACCTTCTTACCTTGTGCCATAACACATATTTGACATCAAATATGCTTATCTTCATAATGCATGCTGGCTGCAACCAGAACTGATCCAGCTTGTTTTACAAATGTGAAATGGGAGTGCAGTGTATGTGGGCTACAGGTGGTCTCTCCTATGTGTTTGGAGCTCTGTGATTAAGGTTTCAGTTGAATTCAGTGATGGGTGCCTCCCAGCCTGTGTGCCAGCCCGGATGGCACACTCAGACCTTGTGTCTTGGCTCCATGCATACTTTTGCCCCTCTGCCATGGCATTGGGCACGTCTGAACCACACTGGTTGGACGTGGAGCCATCAGTGCTGCTGCTTGTGAGGCTCTGTTTGTCAGCAAGTGGATCACCCCCTCACTGTGCTATCAAAATAGCTGTTTCCTGGGAGCCTTAAATCATTCTGTTTAAAACGCAGCATAATCATAATCCTGGTTTGCTCTTTTTTCCTCAATATCATTTTGTTAAAAAGAACCTGAACAGCCTGAAAAGCTGACACAAATTTTCAGCTGACCTCTAGGTCTGCTGCCACACAGGGATGTGAGAGCAGATATGGAGGGAACACCTAAATTACACAAGGAAAAGGCATGTTTCAGCCATGTGCCAAAGCAGGTGACACAGAGATCCTCTCGGCACCCCTGCCTGTGGGCCTGGGGCTTGTCCTGGTAGCCACCTCCTCACTGGGGCTGGAGGGCAGGAGGGGAAAAGCTGTCTGAAGACCAGAGAGCCTCAAACCACCCTCCAGTCATGTGCCCATCTTGTCTGTTGGGCTCCTGCAGCCACAGAGTGTGTGTTTCAGTTCATCTTTACTCAATGAATGTGTTTAATTTCTGTCACGACTTTGAAGAGACTGAAGAATGATAGTAACAGTTTGCTCTAGGGCTGAGATGTCTGGAATATAAACCCTCTCCTGTTACTCTCACTTTCTCCACGTTCATGCACACTTTATTCCTTGCTGCTTACGGGAAAGGGAATGTTTTTGTCCCAGTCCCGAGCTGGACCACAGACCCCGTGCACTGTGTATTCCAGAGGAAAGGGAGACATTAAAGGACCAGTGCCCTCTGGCCTGTGGACACCTTTGACTTGTTGAATCCCCCAACACACGTGTGCCATGAAGAAGGGTGATGATTTCCAGGTGTGTGGAGCTGGTGTCCCCTGGCTGTCCCCTGCTCCAGCAGGTGCTCTGGGGGAAGCACTGCAAGGCAGCTGGCAACCCCTGCCAGCTCTGTAAACAGAATGGAATTGCTTAAAGCTCATTTTGTATTTTAATTGTGTATCAATTTCACTTAGTTACTGAGTACTGACTACTTCATGCATTCCTTACAGAACGAGCTAATGGTGTGGGGATAAATAATACATGATGGAGTATATCTTCATAGTATTAAATTTTTCTGTTTTACAACAATTTTAATACATCTGTGTACAAGTCAACTAAATCCACAGTTTATTCCTGATTACAATGATTATTGGGCTTCTGCACATGATGCAACCTAACAGAAAAGTCCCTGTAGCAAAAAGCAGGCTGGTGAAAGCCAGCTGACAGGAAGGTGTGCCCCAGCAGTATCTAGGATGGCTTGAAGCTTTTGTGTGAGCATTGGTTGGGTAAATATAAGTTTCAAAATTAAGCTTTTATTTTTTGACTCTGCTTAAGAAACCTGGAAAGCTGAAGTACAGCTCTGTCTGTAGACAAAGGTTTTGTCTGCTCATATGTTAAAATGCAGAGAAATTCGACAGACTTTCTGTAACTTTGAACTGAAACTACCTGAAGGTGTTCATTGGTTCCTGAGGTGAGGGCACAACCTGGGAAGAGCAAGGGACATAACATGTCAGGGAAAACTTGAATTGTTCAGGGCAAGTGTCTGGGTTTGGGAGGTGCTGCTGGTGTACACCAGGATGCAGCAAGAGGGGCTTCCTCTGTGCTATTAACACTCAATCTTTAGATCTGTGTGTTGTGCCCAAGTCTAAGCTCATTGCAAAGCTCTGCAGTGCATGACAAGTAATCTTATACATTAGCTTGTCAAGTGGACTTCTTTCAAGTAATTTTAAGAGTTATTAATTTGGGAAGCCAGATGTTTCTTTCCCCAGAGCATATCTGCACGCAGACACCTCCTGGCAGTGTGGTGAGGGGGTGAGTGCCCTGTGCCATGCCATGGCCTGCTTGCTTCAGTCTGTCTGGGCTCAAGCACAGTCCCATCAACCATAAGTAGTGAGCAAGAGGAAAGAAGAAATAATAAAAGGAGATAAATGAACTTACAAGAAAAGAGGGGCATAGGTAGGAGCAGTATTTAATTCCACTCTAAATAGATGATGTGTTGTTTGTGTTTAAAGACTGCAACAAGATAGATATCCTATTGGCAAATATCATTCCATCTTGTTGCCATGGTTTGGAAAGGGCTTCATGCATTTTCAGATTTGTACTGATAAATTGGAGACATTCATGTAAGCTTCAATTGAAATGAAAAATAGATGTTTCTTTCACAAGTCTACAAACTCTACTTGAGAAATGTCCTGGCCCTTGCTTAGTATGAAGCTGCAAGATGCTGTTTACAGCAGCCTGTCGCAGTGGACCAGGCAGTTCTGTGCAATAATCAAACAACTCATGTTTGCTGACATGGCAATGCAGAGGAACACTTAAAATACTGAGACCTGCTGTCACCCTGAGGCTGGTATCCTCTCTTTCCAGCTCCCTCTGGAAAAGCTCTTTACCCAGTGTTCACAGCAGGTTGCAAGCTGGCTCCTGTGTCCCCCAGTGGGAGCACTGATTTTGGCTGACAGCTTGTGAGATGAGTGGCCATGTTTTGGTACATAATTTCTCATGGCAGTAGTTTTGCTATTGGATTTGTTTCTATGCTTTGATAAGTAATTAGGCATTGACAGCCAATAGAAAACATATTTCCACTTTTCCTTGTTAAACTGGATGCTTCTTTTATTCAGTTTATCTGTAATAGCAAACTGCAACCCCCCTGTGCTGGCTGGAATGGCCAAGGGAATGGACACAGTCCCTCAGAATTCAGTGAGGTTCCTCACCCATGAATGAGTCATTTTAGCACTTGTGGTGGTCCACAGGAATCCATAGGCTCATTCAGGTTTAGATGGCCATTACAGTTCTCTGTGAATCACCTCAAAAGGCACCAATTCTGCACGTACTGGTTTTGCACTCTCAGGCTGAACTCCCTCTCTTAGGGAGTGCATGGCTCTGGGGACAGACACGAACTGAACTTGGTGCTTCTGTAAGATTTGCTGTTTCAGCCAGACTAGTTGTTTTCTGTCTCCATTTGTGAGATCTTATAATTGCAGTATTTCTGAGAAAGCATGGGAATACTGGTACTTACAAAATGTTGTGGCATTCCATTTTGACATTTTTATTATAAAAAGCTGCTGTCATTTTGTTTGGAGGGAGTTTCTTTTTTCAGTGCATAGGTCATCAGTTTTAAACTCACTTTTATAAACAAAGGGCTGTAAACCAAGCAAATATTTTAAATATATGGAATGTGTTCAAAATAATCCCCAAAAGTACTTGAAGTCCCTGAAAGTGAAGTCACTGAAATTTTCACTTCCTGAAAACTTGCAATGTTTTTACTTTCTGGTGTAATTATGGATATTTTTAAAACTCTTATTGCCCAAATGAAATGGGAATCTATTTCCTAGCTAGCTAGAAAAGAAAAGCAGGGAGGTTGGAAACTCTAAAGCTCTCTGTGAAGGCAGAAGACACTGCTGTGCAGGAATTACTCAACAATAGAGAAAAGAACTGTGGTTGCCCTACAAATCTATATTTTTCATAAAGTAGAAGAGTGAAGTGGTCAGCCTCTTTTATATTTGCCATGGCATAAGGTTAGCATTAGTCACAAGGGAAGTGCTTAGAAAAATCTTAATCCAGTTTAATTGCCAGTTGATGTCCAGTTTAATTGCCAGTTGATGTCCAGAAGACTGGGAGAACCAAATGTTATCATCAGGTTCATCTTTGATCATCATCAGGTGCAGCAACTCATGGCTTCCCTTTATTCAAGGCACATTCTGTCAGTGCAGCATGCACAGGTTTCTGAGTACACTCTTGGCTATGAAGAACACGTGTACTGTGTGGGAAATATTATTCACAGCATAGGAAAGTGTGCTCAAGGTTAGTAGAGCCTGTTGGTTTACCACAGCTCTTGGCCCCTCCAACAGAGAATGTTGTTTAAGTCTGAGTTCATACACAGCATCAGGCCATCAAGTGCTGGGTTGTTTCTCTGAAACCGAGTCAATGCTATAAATCAAACTGCAGGAGGACCATGATTTAATTCATTAACAGAAGATTAATTACAGCACTATTAAATATTTGATTAAATTAAAACTAAAGTATTTAAACATGGTTTTTCAAATAATGTTTCCTCATTAATTAGAGTGGCTAAGTGATCAAATTAAATAGAAGTGTGGGTTGCTGGTGAGAAATAAACTGACGTGCATTTCCCTTCCTGGGGTGCTCTCAACATTTTCCCACCACACTACCCAGTGGAGGTGAATAATCTTGGCTGGTTCCTTCTGCTGGCAGAGCTGTTGTTTTCCTGGAGCCACGTGCCCAGCCGGACTGAGAAGGTGTCAGCCCAAATATGCTGCAGGTCCATCTGCCCCCCCAGCCCCCACGGCTCCTTCCCGGGTCTGGTTGCTCATTAACCTCCTCCCGGAGCTCCAAGCCTGTGTTTGTCACTTGGGGATCCCAGTAACACACGGATGAGCGGAGCAGCCCGGGCAGTTGGTGCACGTTGCCATACCCAGAGGGTGAGGGAGCCCAGCTCGGGCCACACTCTCCTCTCCAGCAGCCCTGCAGCACCTCTGCTCTCAGGGGCTCTCCCCACACAGCTGTGCTGGGGGATTTCTGAGCCTGAAAAGGTGTGTGAGCAGGACCCACCTGTGACCTGGCCCCAAAGCCTTGCTGTTCCTCCTCTCGTGCACGCAGCTCCTCTGGGAGCCCTCCCCACACTGGACTCTTTGCCAATCCCAAAAGCATCTTGGGTGCTTTGCCTCCTGAAGGTGTTTAAAATCAAGTTCATCACTTTCCAGTTGTCTCCGTCTCACCAGATGGGCAGGTCTGTGTTTTCAGTGATGTAAAGACTTCACAACACTCTAAAGGAGCATAAAAACAGGATTAAATGCCACTTACATCCATTATTACTCACAGGATAAATGAGAGTTCTGTGCATAAGGTCAAGTGCTGGTAAAGTTATGCTAGTAGATGTTTTGCCCCATAATTTTTTTTAGGAAGGGAGATATCCATCTTTCTCCATAGATGTAGAACTTCCAGTCATCTGAAAAGCCCTGTGGCATAGACTGCTGGTAGTGACCATGGCTGGTAAACACTGCATGTGACACAAATAAATGTCAAGTCAAAAGCTTGAATTAAGACAGAAATTCTTCAACATTTTGCATGTATTGTTTTGTGAAACCAGTAGGATTATTTCAGAATGAGCACCAAGCTCTTAAAACATAATTTTCTATGTAAGAAGCTCAGTGTGAAAATCTTGGTGATGGATGCCTTCACAACAATCCAGATGAGCCATTTTGCCCTGCAGAAGCCAAATGCAGCAGGTGGAAAACATTTTTCCACTTTCATTGTGCCATTTATCATTATAAGAACATCCTGCTTCAAGAGTTAATTAAGACTTGTATCTGTGCTGTCTGAGCAGGTGATCAAGAGCCAGATGTGTGCTTGCACATTTTGGGCTGGAGCAGTTTTTGTTGTCTGTGGCACTCACAGGAAGGGTAAATCCTCTGAACAAATTCTGACCTCTTTTCAGTTTGTTGTGTCCTGTTGCCTCCATTTCTCCTGTAGTTTGCTGTCATTGCAGTAGCAGGGTTGCACAGGCACCCCTCTCTTAGGTCCCTGCATAGCCATGGCACGTCTTTCTGTGCCCCATTGTTCCCTCCTTGACAGCACAGAGTGGTAGCAGTGGCTTTATTGTGTGTCAGCAGGCATTTGATGTTAACAGAATGAATTATTACCACATCATTTGGACTTTTCTGCTCTACTAATTTTGCTGCATCTTCTATTTTGGTCATTTGTCCTACATTTTAAAAACCAAATTAGTGTCCCATATTTCATCTCCATTGGGTTGAAAGGGTTTGTGCTGCTGCTCTCTAGTGCTTCACTGCAAGCATTTTACCTTGCTCTGCTCTATTAAGCTGCTGGACTGTGGGTCAGACAATACCTACATGAGGCTGGAATTCAGTTCATGTTCGCTTATGTTTGTTAATTATTATTTACGTCTGGCAAATCTCCTGGTTAGTTCTGCCAGCACCCAAGGTACCTGGGGACTGCTATTGCAGAGGCAATTGTAACACTGGTCTTAACCCCATCAGAACCTGTTCAGTCACTGCTTTTCTTAAACACCCCTGGAAACAGCAGCTGGGGAAGTTTTTCTTGAAGAATGTGCCTGACAGTGACAGTAAAAGGTTTAAATATTTTGAGCTTTGTCTGTACTGGGAATTCCTGCACTGAAATAGTGTAGCAGGAAACTACAACAAGGACAACTGCTTCCACACTGTACATGCTCCCAAATTCAGCAGAAATCAAAAATATGCCAAAGAAATGTAGGCAGTAGAAGTTCATACAAGAAAGTGGTCAAACAGTATGAACTGCAATTCCCTTGACAGATAGTAACCCTGGGAGAAAAAGCCTTTATTTTAATTGTATACCCTAAATCCAGGATGTTTTGTGCACCACATTAACATCCTGAAGCCTAGACTCTCACTCAGTAATTCCTGTGTCTAGTGATAGTCTGTTTAACATGCATCTTTTCAAAAGAAATCTGATCTTTAGAGTCAAATGATGATGAATTCACCACATCCCCTGCTTGTCTCTTGCTATATTTAATTATTTCACTGCTTACAAGTGAGTGTATGTCTATCCTTTTATACATTAATGATGATGTTCTACGTAAATTCTCTGTGAAAAAAACAGGAGTATTACATATCTATTTGTTTCAATGATGCTTAATGAGGATCACATGATTGAGGGGTTATGAGTGTGAAAAGATGAGAGACTGCTGTGAGCAGCTGGATTGTGTCTGAGGAGGTTTTTGTCCATGTTCATCCATAAATGTCTGTCGCTGGCAGCATATTAAAATGGCATCTATTCTTAGCAGGCAAAGAAAGGTTCTGTGTAGCTCCTTCTGGTAACTATTAAAGACACCGAGTGTCGTATTTAATTTTTTATTTTCAGCTAAACAAAAAAGGAAGACTCTCTCTTTCCTGAAAAGGTCAGTTCCTCCTGTGTTGCTGAGCTGTCAGAGGATGTGCAGCATGAGGATGGCAAAGTTTTAGTTACGAGGTGTCTCAGATACTTTTTAGTTTGGCACTCAGTCACTTCATGGTCTAGAATATCCCTTGGGCCTGAGAGATCCCCTCGTGTTCCCTCCCCACTCCTTGTGCACCCCCAGCCTCCTCAGGGTGGGGTGAGGAGCAGAACAGCATCAGCAGTCTCAGCAATAACGAAAACAGCCCTGGGTTAGGAACCCTGTTTTCAGCACAAATCCAAAACAAAGCCCCATACCAGATCCTAGGAAGAAAATTAGCTCCATCCCAGCCCAAACCAGTGTAGTCAGTAAGCCAAAAAATTAATGCTTTGTACAGCTCCACTCTGTGAGAAATTCCAGTCTCACAGAAGTAATGGGATCAGTTAAAAACTCTGACTTTTTGTGGCATGCATCATCATTTTTTGCCGTCTTCACCCACCTGGATTTCTACTGATCCAATTTTGCCACCTCAGCTGAGCCTGAACTGGTGTCCTGGGGTGTGGTTGTGGGTGTCCTGGGGGTGAGTGTCCCAAGGGGTGCAGTACCCAGAACTTGGTGGTTCCCCAGTGTCTCCTGGTGCCTCTGTGGGAGTCCTGCTCCGTCTTAAATCGGGCACTTGCTTGTGTTCAGCAGTTTCCCATGCTCCTTATCTATCAGGGCTTTAAGAAGTGTTACATACTGGTTTAATGATATCTCTCTAAGAAATAATTACTTCACTGTGCCCATAATCCAGTTTGTAGTTGACATGTCACTTCTAATAACCTTCAGATTTTTTCTATTTCGTACAGGAGACCTTATTTGTCACAGTTCTAACAAAGAGCTCATCTCTTTTCATTAAAAACAGGTTTTTCAGCTCAGTAATTTAAAAATAGGAAGTGAGATAAGGAAAAGAACAAATAATCTGTGCTGATGGCTCTGTTCAGTATGGGTGAGTGGAGCACGGAGATGAGCAACAGTAGCACCCAGTTTCTGACAGCGTGCAGAACTTGGGCACAGAGGGCAGAACCTGGCCTTGATTGGTGTAAATGCAACATAATCACATCTAGTTTGACTTGATTCTGCACCCATGGGCACGAACCAGTCTTTGGTCTATGTTACTTCTGTGTTACTGGCTTATGCCAATGGCTTTCTCACAGAGAAGAGAACGTGGTGTAATCACCTCTCGTTGCATATATTCCTAGTGGAGTAGCTAATCCTTTGGTTTTGACATCATAATTAATGAGATAGAAATTATCATGTCCCCAAAGCAAAGGCAGTTTCAGAAGAGAGGAAAAAAAACCTGCACAAAAGCTCAGCTAGAACTGTTAAACTTTGGATGTAGAAATCCAGTTTTTATGCAAATGCCCTAATTAAAGAAAAAGCAACATACAGCATCTGCAGAGCATAAATAATGCCCAAGCAGGATGGTTTCAGATGGATCAGTGTTTTTCTGAGCTCTCCTGGTGGTACCAGCAAGTCTAGGAGCCCCTCAGGGTGCTCAGTGATGTATTTGTGGTGGTAGTGGAACCAGCAGCAGCACCACGGCAAGTTGGAAATGTGTCTGTCAGTGGCAGGGGCTTAAATGGGAATGATGAGAAATCTGTGTGTGGAAACTTGGACCAGCTGCTGCCTGTGTTGGGCCTGTCTCTGGTAAATATGCCACTCCTTAGCTTCCATCAGCATCAGCATGTACAAAGCACAAGTGCATGTACTGTGTCTAATTTCTATCAGTTATCTCGGTGATTTATCGTGCCCTTTCTGGAGCCCTGGTGACACTGATTGCTGTGACTGCTGTGACAGTGCCAGTGGAGTTTGGAGGGGTCAGTTGGGTGTTGGGGCCTCAGCAGACATACAAAAAAGGCAGAGCCTACTCAATAGTTGCAGACCAGACTCCTGCCATGCAGAGCCCCAGAGGCACCAGCTCCAGGCAGCAGGAGCGCCTGCAGCAGCACGGGCTGCACAGAGGGTGACTCGGCTCATTAAACCTCAGGGGTCTGAAGGTGAAGCCATTACTGTAATTGTTGAGGGTTTTCTCCATCATTAATAGGGAGAGATCCCATTTGGAAAGAGATGGATCTGTTTTGGGATGGGGTGAACATGCATTATGTTCGCAGGAGAGGTATCATGGGCTCCAAAATAAGACTGGGCAAGGTGGGTGCAAGACCCCAAAAGCTTTGAAGAATGTCATGCCTAAGATTTATTCTTGCACTTTTAAATCGCTATTCAATGCTCATCCTTTTCCTCTTCCATTTTCAATGATGCTAAAGGTCTGGTTTGAAGTGGAAAAGGAATTGCTTTAAAGCCTGCAATGTTGAAAAAGACCAAGGGTGCTGATACTCAATTTTTGTCATTCTGACACCTCAGCAGGTGTTGCAGTGCAGAGCAGCGAGGACCTGGTACCCTGGGGCTTGCTGGAGGCTGCCAGTGAGCAGTGGCACAGGAGACTGCAGGGGGAAACAGAGCTACAGCAACAAAAAATAAAAGCTCTGAACAGCCCTATTTATGGTCTTTCCCCCCACATTTAGTGAATAATCCCTTACTCTTCTCAGTTGCACATCTCATCTTCACAAACTCCAAGTATACCCAGAGAGGGGAGCTTATTTTGCTCCTCCTGGGGGCTGGCCATGCACCTGCCCTCCTCACCCCCCCCTTCCCTGCTGTGTCTGGGCTCTGGACACCTGCAGCATCCCTGACCTGCCCTGGTCCCGGCTCCATGGCTTCTCTGCTCTTCGCCCAAGTGGTTTCAGCCGAGGGGTAGCAAATCTGTGGGCTCAGGGTGGTCAGAGCAGGGGATGTAGCATCTTCTTTGCACCAAACCTACCTCATTGCTTCCTCTGCAGAGCCTGTAAGATCTCGGGGAGCCTGGGAGTGCTTTAGTTTTGTATCATGTGTTGGGATGAACTTTAAAGATCATGTAATCAGCTGCTGTCTGCATTTGATTTTTCCATCTTTAGTGTTTAGGGCCTGTTTCTCCCTATGCAAATCAGCTTGACATAAATTTCTCCCTTTGAAGTGACAGTAACTGGCAGCATTTCAGGATATGACCTGCATTTATAGAGCCTGCTGACCCTCTTCTGAGTGTGTGTATATTTATTTAAATTATTTGTCTGGTGATATATGGCAGCGTGGTGAAATGAGTTGTTGCCACATTAACCTTTCAAGCACTCAAGTCCAGTTTAAGTGATTATTAGACCAACTTTGACATAATATTATCACAGTTTATCTTACATCTACTGTAATACAGCATTTCAGGTTTTTCCTGGAGCACCATCAACACCCTGGCATTTCCATCAAATCCTCTGTCTTCTCACTCTGGTTTTGGAAATTTCAGTCTCAAAGCAGTGCTATTACCAGACAGCCACCTACACCTGAGTTTGGAGCTTCCCAGCTCTAGCAGAGCACAGGTGCTGCCTGGAAACACGTGACCCCAAGTCTGTGTTTCAGCTCCCAAACCCGCCCGCAGTGCCAGGGCCTGCTCCGGTGCCTGCTGCGTGTCCGTGCTGGTGTCTGCAGAGTCCTGGCATGCAGGCAGGGCCTGGCACAGTGGTGTGCAGGTCTGGGGCAGGATTTGTCACTGACAGTGGTGCCACTGTGCTGGGGGAGTCACCCCAGCAGCATCCTCTGCCCAGGCTGGCACATGCTGCTGAGCATGGTGGTTGTTTTCTCCCTTAGATTAAAAGCCATTTAGTCCCATGTACTTTTCTCCCTGTGAACATATTAATACCCTGTAATCAAGCCACCTTTAACCTTCTTTTTAATAAACTAAACAGACTGAGCTCTTTAATCACTCACTGCAGAGCATTTCTCACAGACCGTAATTTGTTCAGGTCCTTTCTGAGCACCCTGAGCCTTTAAAAGGCTGTAAGCCTCAGTCACGTTTCATGAACTGTGCCTGGTGTTTAAGGGATGAAAAAATAAGAGAGAAAAAGAAATTAAACTCCACACTTGTGCATGGATAACATTAGCTAAGACATCTGGATGAATATCATTGCTTCAAGCAATGTTCATACTATTGCCTCTGGTATCTGAGGAGCAAGTAACCTCTCATTTAATTTATACCGTAGTAAAATCTCATATTGATTTTAATAAAATTGAAGACAATAATTTTGAATGAAATCCCTAAGGCAGCTTCTTCATAAAGACTGACTCTTATTTTCTTTGCATGCGTATGTTGCTTTTCATGTCAGATAACAGTGAGCTGGACATTGTTTCTGAAGAACTGCAAATAGTTTTGAGTACTGAGTGTGAAGAAACCCTTCTTTAGAGAAGAGGTGTTTGGAGAGCTCAGTACAGAGCCCGGTCCTGCCACTGTGTAAGTGCTGTACAGCTGACAGCGATAAAGTGCTTTTCCTCCTGTCTCTGTCATCCTCTTCCTTGAGATGACAGCATGTGGGTGACAAAAGGTAATGAATGCTCAATTGAGATCAAGATGCTCTGGGGAGTTGGTAGTTGCTGTTAGTATTTACTAAACGGCTGTGGACTTTGCATTTTACAAATCTTTGGTGTTTGTTGCACACCCTGCACATATAAATCTCGTCGATGTTGTGTTTCTTTTCAGCCCTGGCGATAAGTTTAGTTGTGCATGAGAATTTGTAGAACTGCAAGGTAGAAATGAGATCTGCTGGGGAAAAAGCCAACTTCAATGTAGTGAATATTCACCTTGATGTTCAAGTCTCACTTTGAAATGTGCTGCTGCAGACGGAACTGCTAAGGAGAATTAGGATTTCATCGTTGAATGAATATTCAGTATGCTTTTAGTGCTGCTTCCTTCTACTCCCTGAAACCAAAGTCTCCAGTGAGACATATCTAAGCAGTTTTGTTTCTCAAGTGCTAAATAGCAAGGGAAAAATGCAGCACAACAAGAGGGAGATGCTGAAAAAGAAATGCAGCCCAGGGCTGCAGAATTTGTTTTTGTTGTTAGAGCCGGGGCTGGTAGAGATAGAAATCATGTTTCGGAAGGCAATGCTTCTCTCTGTCCAGGGGACCTGCCAGCTCTGGCCACCCACAGAGAGGAACCTCTGAAAGAATAAACCACAATAATCATTTTAATCACTGGTCCCATGCTGGAGCACTCCCTAACCCGACCCTTCATCAGGAAGCCTGCACAGTCCCTGGGGAGCCTTTTGTCTCTAAATAATGATGTGTAAGACACTGAGAATTAGCAAGATGCTTCATAGCCTGGGAAATGCCTGTGTGTGGGGCTGAAACTGGGAGGAGGGAAGAGCCAATGCCAGGCACGGTGCTGTGGCTGTGCTGGAAGCAGCTGGTGTGGTTGGAGACTGAGATGGGAACTGAGGGGACTAAAATCCCTGGGCCAGTTTAGTGGATTGTAGTGAGTGCTGCAGAGAATCCTCCACACCCCTCTCCATCTTCTGCCTTCACTGCTCTGCACCTCCACTCTTCCTCCGTGGCTTACTGTGCTTCTGAAACACGTTGGAGCTTGTAATAAGTACCAGTCAGAGTGTGCTGAAACTGGCTATTTTTCTCCCCTTTCCTTCTTCCTCCCTCACTTTCCTGGTACATCTGTGCTGGTCCCCTCAGCCCTGGCAGGGGCTGCTGTGCAGCGAGTCCTGCATCCCCTGGGCCTGCCAGAGCAGAGCCAAGGGCCGGGCAGTGCCTGTGCTCCAGGTGAGCTGGGAGTGCCTGCCTCAGCACACCCCAAAGCTGTCCCTTAAAACCTGCGTTAGGACTTGCTGTTGCACACAGGGTGCGCTATTTTCTCATTATATCGCTCTCTTAAGGGAAATAAGGAATTATTTTCACATTAGATCTCTACAGTCAATAAGTCGTGAGTTCAGTGGTGGTGGAGCAGCCTGGGGGAATTGCCTTGTCATGGCACACGAGGGGCTCTTGGAGCTCGGGTATCTCTGCTGGGCAATTGTGGTGCAGAATGAAAAGAGCCAGCTGGGTTCTGTCCTGCTTTCTCACTGGCTTTTTTTCTTTCCCAATTTGTTAATTTTGGAAAAATACACAATACAGTAACTGAGGGTCCTGTAGGGTATTTAAATACGTGCCTGACTTGGGGTGAGGAATTAGGTCAGTTGGCTTCCCTGGAGTTGTATTCACTGGAAACCATGTTTTTGCTGTGCAAGGTTTAATTGAAGAAAATTCTTTAAGTATTATTTGTGTATAGAGAAATGAAGAATATCAGAAGCTGAGGGAAGACTGATTGGAGTAAGTGCTCTGTGTGTGTGTTTGCTCTGACCAAAATAGAAACCCAGAATTGCACCTAAATGAAACTCATCTCTCTTGAGAAATGTTAGGATCAATTTATATCCCGTTCTCGTTTTGTAGGTTTTTGCTGGAGCTTTCTGCTGGCCTTTATGAAAGGAGGAGACTGACTCCTAAATAATATTTGAATTTTGGAGCAGGAGATCTAGGAACAATGTTAGTGGATCAAAACACGCAGGCTGAGTTCCAAATGTGCCATTCCCATTCCTGTCTACTATGGGGTTGGACAGACACATGGCCCTGGTGGAGGCACGATGACTTCTGGGAATGCAGGCTGTGCAGCACTGGGAGGCACAACCAGCTCCTCGCCTGGCAGAGAAGGTGCACAAGGAATGCCAGGCCATCAGGAAAGGTGCCAGGGCTCCTCATTGCAAAGAGCCCATTCTCTCTCCTGGGAGACACAAAGCTTTCCACACATGCAATCAAAGGAAAGTTGTTTTTTTCTGCCCATGAGCTTCACTCACAGCATGTTTTCCGAAGCAGGGCTTATTTTGGGTAGATGGAGAGTGGTTCTCTCTGCAGGTGACATGAAAACAAGTGCTCCTGGTGATTGGATTGCTCCTTTACAGCAAGTCCTGCGGGCAGAGCTGCTATCTCTGCATCACAATCTGAGCACATCAAGCACTCCAAGATTTATTTTCCAGTTTTGTGACTGGAATGGGTACAAATGGGTACAAATGCAGAACATTACATTTAACATTAGAAAAAAATTCTTTGCTGTGAGAGTGGTGAGATCCTTGGATGGGCTGTCCAGAGAGGCTGGGTGACTTCTGTCCTTGGAGGTATCCAAACCCAGCTGGTGGAGGTCCTGGGCAGCCTGCTCTGGGTGATGTCCTTGAGTGGGGGTGGAGACTTTTTTACTGGAAATCACATATGTGACAGTCCTCTTCTCCTTCCCACCTCCAAAACTGCCTCAATCACTTCTGAAAACAATATTTTGCATTGAAAGTTGCCTCAGTTGCAATGTATTCTTGGCTTTGGAAGATACAAATTCCCAAGCAAACAATGAGCTCAGCCATGCTGAGCCTGAGAGTGCTCAGATGCTCTTTAATTAGGCTGATCTGGCTTCATGCTTCCCAGCAGGGTGTTTCTGTAACAGTCGGGTACTGATGCAATCAGTCTAATGGTTCCTAAGGACTGGGACATCTCAGGGGAATGGGAGGTCTGCTGGGACTCCCAGGCTCAGCCCTGCTGGTGCTTTGTGTCTCTCTCACTCCTCTGTGCTGAGCTAGGTGGAGCTGCCCCTCACTGCAGAGTGAGTCCTGCTTGGAAGGAGGACACAGAAACCCTCAGGAAGAGATCAGTGCTGCTGGGGAACGCACCTCTGTGAGCAGCAGTACTGGGGAGAAGGATTTCCTCTGGCCCAAATAGCTGCTCAGCTCTGGGGGGAAGCTTGTCAGAACTTGGGCAGCTCAGAAGCCCTGGAGTTCTCACCAAATTGGAAAATGGGCAATAGGATAAAATGTATTAAAAGAAAAAATGTTTGTGATGGAGGATGAGGAGGAGAGGCTGTAAGGTGACCCACTGGCCAGCACGGTTAAAGGACAATCTCAGGAACTCAGGCCAAAATGTATGGTTGAGATATGTTGAATGTCCCTCTCACACCCACAGAATCAGCGAGGCTGCAGCACCCGGGTGTGAGTGCCCTCCCCAGCAAAGCCCACCATGGCTGGTGGGGCCCATGCTGAGCTGGGCAGCAAGTAAACAGCTTCTGCTAATGAAGTCTTGGCTTTCCAAGGCAGGTTTTAGTTCCTTGGCAATGTAGCATTGGGTGTTTGTCAGCGTGCTGAACACTGAACAGGCAAGATGATCACGCCCCTGTTCCCTGGCCTGCTGAGTAAATCAGGAGGTGCCACGTTCCCAATCTCTGGGGAGGTGCAGCAGGAACAGAAATGGGGATCTACAGCTTCAAACCCCATGCTCGTGGTTGCAGGGAGAAAGAGAATGTGAAATTCTGGACCAAAGACTGTTTAATTTTTTTAGCCTATTCCAGCAGCAGCTGCATCCATGGAAACTGCCTGAGTGAGATCTCGCTGTTTGTTTTTCACCAGGATTTCTGTGCATGGCCGAGTTGTCATCAGATGCTGTGTAACCAGTTAATATTCACTGCTCAGTTAAGTTCTCTGCCATGGGAGACCTCTGTGCTCTCTGCAGTGGGACGGCAGTGGCAGAGGATGGGCAGCCAAGCCCTGTGGGACCAGCCACGGGTGCAGACAGGCAGGGCAGGGACAGAGGATGCCCAGAGCAGTAGAGATGCCCCTGCTCACAGCAAGAGCCCTGCCACCCTCCTTTGGGGCTGTGGTGCAGAGGCTGGCAGGGAGGGCAGCATCTTTCAGTTGATTTTCCCTCTTGAATCAGTGAAGTTATGCCAGTCAAACCCCCAAATAATGCCTAAAACATGAGTTTCCATCTCATGGGAAAGGTAGTGGGAGGGTAAATAATGTGCATGGAGAGAGAGAGAGAGGTGTGACAGAGCAATGGACTGGAGGCACACACAGAGCAGATAATTAAAAAGAGACAATTCTGCTCCAGGAAAAAATAGTGTGATTGATAGCATGATGCCTTGGCCATGCCACTCAGAATCCAGGTTCCAGAGCTGTCTGGAAAGGAAGGAGGCTTGCAGGGAAACAGGACTGAACTTAACAGAACTGCTCGCAGAAGACACTGCAGAGCTGAGAGCAGACATTTTCCACCAGAGGAGGGGGCTCTGGGCAGCATTCACTGTGCTCCTCAGCCGGGTCCTGCTCTGGGCAGCAGTCACTGTGCTCCTCAGCCGGGTCCTGCTCTGGGAGCAGCAGTGGTGCTGCTGCAAGGGGCAGAAGTGGCACCGTAGCTCTGTGCTGCCAGTGGAGCAGGGGATGGGACAGTGCATCCCCCTGGGCTCTCTGTGGGTGCTTCCCAGCTATCACCCCATGAGGATGTGTGAAGATGGCATTCTCTAGTAATTTCCAGCACTGTGGCTTGTTCAATTTATTGATCAATTTATTTATTTATTGGAGAGACTTAATTTTTCAGAAGAGTAAGTGAGCTGTTTTGCACGTGCCTTTCTGGTGCGTGACCCTGATGGAAATTCAGGTGTCCTGTAAGAAAACCGGAGACACACAGACTCCTTTCCATTTGTCTTACTCACAAAAGCCAATTTCCTTCCCTCGCTTTATGTAATTGTCTCATCCTCAATCTAATATTCCAGGTTTATGAGGAACAACAAATCAATACCCTCTTTTTTGAAAACTGCCGATTAATTAATTGCTGGTGTCTGCCTGCATGCTGCAATTGTATTAGATGTCAGCAGTAATTAATTTTTAAAGGAAACTGTTCTTGCTGAATTTTGAACACCAGCTCACATCCTATCTTTCCTTCAAATTCATCTGAAGGGATGTCAGGCTGTTCTCACAGAGGCATGTTCCTGACTGGTGGAGTGAGGAGCAGGTGAGGAATGGGCCAGCTCATGGGGAGAGGGGGCAGTGACACACCTGCACTGCAGCTCCGGGGGCACTCTCACAGCATTTTTGCATTAAATATGTTACTTCAGCCTATGAGAAAGTGAAAATGCATGCAGAAAGCTGAGACAAAAATATATATGCCTTTTGGAAAAGAATAACTATCTTCACCAACGTAGAAAAAAAAATACCTGCAAGGTTGCCTTCTGCTGCTGAACAGACACGTTGGCTGTTGTATCATATAGACTTGGAAAGAAAATCAAACCTCAGTTATTCTCTTGGTATACAAATTCTCCTTGTTAAAAACCAAACTGTACCAAGCTCTCCTTGGAAGTTTTTAGAGAGACTAAAGGATAAACATGAAGGAAACAGCCTCTCCTCTGCTCCCTTTTTCTCACTGGTAAAGTTTTTCTAGATTGCTTCACTTCTCTCTCGTGATGGTCAAGTGAGGAAGCTCAGTGGCATCTCACTGCCTCCTCCCTGCCAGGCCAGCTCCTAAAACATGAGCCTGTTCATTTGACATCGACTGAACTCTGGGCTTCTCCCACTCCCCCTTATCATCATTGCTCGGAGCCTTCCCCTCCCTCTGGCTTATCGTGGATAAACGGTGCAGTTCTGCCATTTCTGTAAGCTCTTGTGGGAAAGCACACACCTTAACACAGTCTCTCTAGTGGGTACAGGAATGACATGTGGCCATCACTTTGCCCCCCACCAAAGCCCCCCCTGGACTGACTGGTACAACCACGGCACGGTTATGGAGGGGAGCAGAGGGAGGTCCTCCCATCTGCAGCTTGGGGCTGGAAAGTGCTGGGGTATAATTAAGGAAACTGGAATTGAGCCAGGACACCAGTGTTAACACGCAGTGTTAATTGTTCCGGGGAGTCCTAATTCACCTCAGTTCCACCACCCTCTCAGCTCAGTAACTGGCTCTGCCAGCCCGGGAGCGTTGCCACAGCTCCAGTGCCTGCTGGAGCCACGGAATGCTTGCAGGGTAGCCTCGTTAGGCACATCTGCTGAAGTTCCCTGGCTGTAAGCAATAGGGAAGAGATGAATACCTCTTTCAACTCACCAGGGTGCTTTAAAAATGGCTCTAAAAACTCTGGTGAAACTTCAGCTTTTAGTTTTTTCAGTGACTTCTTAATTTAAATAGTTTCTTAATCCAATGGCTTTTCACTCTCCCTTTACCTGTTGCCTCAGGGTTATTTCTGCAAAATCACTTGAATTTCTTGTACTATGTACAGATTCCAATGCCAGCAGCCTTGATTTGCTGTATTGTACTGAGAATTAAGACATCCTTTTCCAGTGCTGTTGCCTGTAGTTGGAATCCATTCCTATCCCATTCTAGTCCTCTGAGGGTTGAACTTTGATTTGCTACTCCGCAATAGTTGGGGGAAGGCAGGGGCAATGCTGGGGGTGAGGTGGGTTTAGTGCTGGCTTCCTGCTTATTTAGCTGTCCTTGCTTTTTGGCTGCTTTTCCCCACCTTGACCTCTTTGTGCTTTCAGCAGCATTTGCCACCCCCAGGAGGTGAGGAGGTGTCATCCAGCAGGTGTGTCACCTCAGGCTCTGGACACGGGTACTGCCAGGGCAGGCTCAGGAGCCTTGCCATCTGTCTTTCACCAAAGCCATTTTGGACAGAGAGGAGGATACAGCTATGAAAACTCTTCTGACCTCTTGTTTAAAAACATTTGCAACTGCAACATTCTCAAACAATCTGGCAGAATATTTTTCAATAAATCTTGAATGTGGCAGTTATATTTTCTGTACCATGCTGGAAAAAGGATTACAGTATTTACTGCAGAGACAGGAAGATTGATTCTCACTTGTAAAATCTGTCAGATTTCTTGATTTAGAGAGCTGATGATTGGTGGAGTGCTTAGGCTTGATTTATATCAAGTTTGCTTGCTTGCTTGCTTTCTCACTTTTTCCCCTTGCGTGTTGTTTTTATGTTGAGTTAGTCTTATTCTGAATGATTCTTTGTTTAACAAATATTGTTTTCTTGTATGTTTTTTATATTAGAGTCAAAACTCTCTTCTCTAATACCTGTTTGCTTGGAGTAGTGTGACTAAATTTCACTTGCAGGAGATCTAATAAAATCACTGTGCTTTATGGCAGTAACAGACATTGGAATCTGACCTTTTAATCTAAAGCATTGGCAGATGCTTTTTCCCCTTGGAAAAGTCTTCTTGACCCAGAGAGCTCTGCAACAGGTTGTCTAGACCTTTAAAAGTCAAGTTATTGTTTTCTTGGTCTAGCCATGGGAAGGAAGGTGGATCACATCCATGATTCCTCCAGGTCCTGGACTTGCTGAGCAAAGTCTGGCTCATCCCTAGCAGTGCCTGATAACCCTGATTGCAAATGAACACAGGCATGTAAAATGATTTAAGATGGTCCTCCACAAAATACCCATTAGAATTTAACATTTACACTGGTATTTTGAAGGGAAGTTCTTTGTTTTATATTCTCCTGATCAAACACCACGTGGCTGAGCAGTGGCAGTCAGTGAGTCATAGCTGAACATGCATAATCTTGGTCTGATTGCATTGGTATTGAATTGATTTGAAAAAAATCTCTTTGCAAGTATCTACTATTGATGAAAAGGTCATTATGCATTTGCAGTGAAGTTGTCTCTGTGCAGTGAGGTCAGCTCAGGGCCAGCTCAGTCCTTGTGCCACCAGGCATGGGTGGAAGCCAAATCCTGCCTTAGGCAAACACTGCCCAGCACAGGTGGGAATTTTACCCTTCTTACTTCATGCAGCTTTCAGCTAATTAGCAGACATCTGGATTTCTCTCTTATTAAATCTTTAGTGCTCTTTTAACAATAAATGGATATATAATTAACATAGGCATTCTCATTAAATCCATATTAAGGGTGCATGTTTGAGGCAATTGACACTTTCAATTGGAGGTGTTCTAAGTGCCTCTCCTACAACAGCAGTTGTGGTTCCTCCCTGACCGTGTCAGACCGGAGGCAGACACACCTGTCTGGAGGCCCTTGGCTGGTGTGTGAGCTCAGAAACTAACAAATAATTTGGGCCTAATCATCCCATTTTCAGCGGCCGTGTGTGGTGTGGCTGTTGGTGCTCTGAATGTTTGCAGCAGTTTCAGATTTGCACCCCAGTTTGCAGATGGTTCTGGGTGGGTGGGCTCTGCAGGGAGCATCACAGGCTCCTCCTGGCAGGTAGAACCCTATTGCAGTCCTTGTGGCCTCATCAGTCTTGTCTCTGCTGCTGATGGGGCCAGACTTGGTCCTCTCACCAGGTTTAATTACTCCTCTCTATAGTTTAGACGTTCAGCAGCATCCTGAGACCAGAAATCTTGCTGTCATATTTGCTCTGGGCAGTTTGCTTTTCCCTTCTCTCTTGTCTCTAAATCTGCCTCGCTCCATCTTCATTACATTGACAGGAACTCTGACTTGGTTGACCTTGTGATGCCTGAAATCCTCTTTTCTCTCTTTTTTTTTTCTTTACCAGACTTTTCTGTTTCTCATTAGGCTTTGGGGCAACTCCTGCTGCGAGCAGCCTGGCTGTAGGCAGCCCTGTTGGACGTCCTGCCCAGCACTGCCCTGGGCTGGGCACATGAACGCCGTGAAGGAGAGATGACAGCCCACGGTGTTGGGAGTGGCTGGGGCACAGATGACAGCAACAGCCAGTCCTGGGGTGGGGTTGCTCATGCAGATGGGTGTCCAGAAGTACTGAAATAGTGATGCTGGTAAATCCACATGAATTAATATTTTCAGACCCAAATCCCCAAATCTTTGTTCACGAAGCCTAGCCATGATGATGAATATTTTCAGAAGTGGCTTGTGGTTTGCAATATCCCATCTCTGCAGAAAGAAATGTGCCTGGGACAGAGACTGTATGGGGACAGTTCGAAAATGATAGGCACAAGTATTCCTCAGAAGCACTTTTGCTCCCTCTGAGGCCCAAAGTGTTCTGGGGAAGGGGCAGGTGATGTTCTTGTGCTCTGGTTCAGGTCAGTGCTGGCTCAGGAGGCAGGACAGTGTGGCAGCAGGGATGGGGCATCTGGGCTGGATTGGGGCTCCTCTGCCACTGGGTCTGTTGGGGCTCTCCAGTGATCTACTAATCTAGAAAATCATCCCACTTAACAGATCCAGGGTGGGATCAAGACCAAGTCCCAAGGTGGTGGCTCACATTCTGGGTCCCCAAGCTCTGCCTGCAGCTCAGAGCCTACGCCAGCCAGAGTAACCCCTGTGCTGCAGTTGTGGCAGCTGTGCTTAGTAGTGTCCTGGAATGCTCTGAACATGCAGGGGAAATGAGGAGTCAGGAGAAAAAAGGAAATACTGAAATAAAGCAGATAAATGTAAAGGCAGGTGGAAGGAGCTCAAGGTCTTTTTTTTATTTTCCTCTAAATTCATTACTCAGACAAACAAAAGGAAACTTTTTTGGGGGAATACAGCTGTTCATATTTCTGCTGTCCCTTTTTTCCATCATCTTCTAGATGAATACACTCAGATTATGTGCCAGAAATAAAAATCAGCCATCATGGTCCTGAAAGTAGAGGTCAAGATAACATCTGCCTTTCCTTACTCTGTTCTGCACTTACCAGTGTAATGATCCCACACATCTGCTTTGGAAATAACTTCAGCAACACAGAGCCCAGCTCTGTTGAGTCAGAGCCTCCTGCAGTAACTGGTCATTGAGCCCATTTGTTTTCCTTTCCTGCAAGAGCCACACCACCCTTTAAAATCCCCTGTTCAAACTGTTTGCTTTTCTGCAAGGCAATGAGGAGCTCTTGCTGCAGTCCAGCTGGTGGTTCCAAGGTGGGGAGTGGGTGGTTCCAAGGTGGGGAGTGGGTGACTGTGCTGAGAGCCCATGGCAGGAGAGGAGGGAATGACAGGAGCCCTCGTCCTCCGCTGGTGGTGGGAGCTCCCTGCAGCCCCTTCAGGCACTGCTGCAACGGTCTCAAGTCTCAGGTGAAGAGAAAACATGAGGCTGAGGACAGGAGTAAAGCAGGTGGGGGGTGGGATGGGAGCAGGGTGATGCCACACTGGGGGCCTGTGTCCTCCTGTGCCCTTGGGGCTGCACCACATCCCGTCTCCTGTGCACCCCTGTTTCCTTTGCTATGGGACCGTTCCTTGTTTCCATACTCAGGGCTGAGTGCACACACACACAGCTCACTGAAGAGCTGCCCCATGCTTGGCAGGAAGGGACTGCCAGAGGAAGGGTTCAGGGTTTGCTTGCCCAGACAGGCAGCTTTCAGCTACATTTTTCTGTTCCAATACTGTAGATCTTGCTGCATGATTATTGATTTGGTTTTTTTAAGCTACTAAACTGCTACATTTACTGACTCATTCAGTCTTTTATCATATCCAATAGCACCATGTACACTTTAGAAATAACATTGTTCCCATTCCTTCACAGCTTGTGAAAATCAGATTTATTTTTGTCACTGAAAATGTCAGAAGGATCCAGCCAAAACAAAGGTTTTTTCCTTATCCTATTTCAAGAGCAAGCATAGGCCATGGACTTTAAAAAGAGTTAAAATTATGCTTCTAAGCTCATCAGTGGAATGAAGCATCTCAATGACCATCCAGAGAGCCTGGTGGCTTCCTGGGATCCAGGCCTGCCTGGGACTTCAGGTGTTTATTCCAAAAGAAAGTTGCACATTGCTATTTTTTTTTCCTTTATGATAGCCATGATGGCAACATTTCACCACCTATGTTAAATATCAGAGTTATTTAGTAAACTTGTCTATAGAGATTTGTCCTGAATAACAGTTCTTTATTAGGGATAATCCTTAGCTACTCCCCTCAAACAACTTCTCAGTGGTGGAAATCTCTCACAGAGAAGCCAATTGTGAATATTAAAAGGGATTTGGAGGTGGAGGCAAAAATTATATTTTCAAATATTCCACTGAGTTGAAGATTTAACCTGGCAACATAACTGAATCCTTGCATGGGCTCCCAACCTCATTTTGGTTTGTATTAAAAGTCTCTTGGCTGTATTTTAATTGTGTACATAATATTATTAACATTTAGCAATTGCTTCTTTCACCTTTCACCTCAATCAACATTGCAAAACACAGCTTGAACTAACTGGAAAGTAATTTCCTGGCTTATATTCCTTCTCATTTCCTGAGAGGAGTTGTTACAACAGCTAGCAATGCACGGATCAAACAGCCCCCGTTCCACAGGTCTGTTCTTTCTCTAGGCTCCATGTCAGCTCCCATCCAAGTGAGAGTTATTTTATCCCTAATGAGTGGATGGATTCTGAATTTCCCAAGCTAAGCAGCTCTTCTCAGCAGCTCAAGCAGTATGTGCAATATTACTCCTAATTAAGCACGAGAGACAGACAGTCAATGCCAGGACAGTGACAGGGCACTGATCCAGCCTAGGAGAACTCCCTTTCCCTGTGTGTCCACACTGGGATTTGGCTGCTCTGCAGTGCTGGGCATCCTTAATAACTAAATAAATAATCCTGAGATTTGGATGGCCCTTACCTGTGCCTGTGCCCCCCAGCTCAGGAGCTGCTCATCTGTGAGTGCTGCATCTGCTGCCCCGTCCCTGCCGCCAGTGCCTCGTCCTTGTTGGGGAGCAGCCGACGCTCGAGTGAGCTCCTGTGAGCGTGGTGATGGTGCCACTGCTGAGGGACCCTCTCTCCTCATCTCACCAGGTTTGTGTCGTAGTGAAGGTTGTTGTCACTGTGAATCCCACGGGCAGATTTGTTCCACTGCAGAGGCAGGTGCAAAAGCAAATGGCCACAGGGTCTCCTTTGCTGATGTTTCTTCCTTGCAGCAGTTACATACAGCAAATTTGGTACTTAATACAGTAATTGTGTTGTCTGCTGGAATTCCCCACTTGCCATAGATTTAATTGCTTGGTTGGGAGCATGTTAATTGTTTATTGACTCTGTTCAGCTCCTGTGCTGGAGTTAGACAAACCTCCAGGCTGAGCTGTGCTGTGGGCTGGAGCCTCAGATGAGTTTGTGCTCTGTAGACTGAGAGAGTTGTCTCGTTGCTGCCCACTGCGGAGGTTCAGCCATGCTTGCCGTGGCCCTTGTCAGGTTCTCTAAGACTTTGCTTGGTGCACTGGCTGATGGTGTCACACCCACGGCACATATGGTCCCTGTGGTCTGCAGTCAGACAGACCTGTGTGTGAGGATTTTCCCTCCCTCTCTCCTGCACAGTGGGGGTTGACCAGTATTTGCCAGCATTTGGCAATGAGCACCACGGGATCATCTTGAATGCATTTTCTGGTATGAAAAGCATGTTTTCTTCTGTGTGCTGTGAATCAGGCTCTAATAGTTTCAGATTCAGTCAGAAGTGGAGAAGGAGGCCATTTGGAGAGGGGAAGCAGGTCTGTGTTTTTAATATCTTTATGCTAAATATACATAAAACCCTCTTTGCTATTCTAATTGAAGTGTACGCAGCATGATAACACGGAGCTGTGCCTGGCCATCTCCTGATCGTGCTGCTGCAGGGAAGCTTTAATTTAACCTTTTGCTATTATGAGTGTCACGTAAGGACTGTTTCTGCTGGAATCTGTAACAGTTTTCTATCACTAAATTTTCCTAACAAGCCTGTGCTCTCGTAAGAAGCTAAAAGCTTGGGTTCCCCCTGAGTTTTAGTGCATCACTGCCAGTCAGTAACCTGTCAGGTGCCACTGACGGTGCTCAGCTAAACCAGTCGATAGAGCCTGTGCTGGTATGTGACCAAGGGACGTAGAAAGATCTCTGAGCCCAGTTCTGTGCAAGGAAAGGGGAGATGGTGCTGCCTGAGGCTCTCGGGGCCAGGGCTGGGGTCCATAATGCTGCTCAGGGCAGCCCCTGCTGCCCAGCTCACCCCTGCAGGGGCCAGTAGCAGGAGACTCCCCCTTGTTTGGGTGCTCTGTGCTCACACCAGGGGTGCACAAGATGAGACCATCCAATTCAAAATACCTACTAGGCCCAGAGGAAATACTACCCAGAGAGATGAAATCAAATTAAATTTGAAATTCACCACTGTCAGAATAACTTAGAACTCACTCCAGGACATAATTTAATTGAGATAACTGTAACAGCGTAGACGGTTTTTCTCTTGGATAATACTCTTCTTTTGCAATTCCTTTCCTCCAGTCTTGTAGTGTTTTGCAAGTATGGGGAGATGCAGCAGAAGGGAGGAAAGCAAAGGGACAGCATGGATCAGCCCCTGCAGAGCTGGTGCTGGTCTTTGGCAGGCTGGACTACTTTGTGTGCAGGTCACTGGCTCTGCCCACTCCTGGGTCCAGGTGGTGCTCAGGGACAGCAGCTGGAGTTGTGGGTGCTGCCATGGGTGTCAGCTCACTCCAGGCAATGGATCCAGGGAGAATGGTGAGGAATGGCTTGTGATTGATGGAGATAAGCCCATCTTCTCTTCTCTCTGTTGCCCAAATCTGCCTGCAGCTGTGGGCCAGCTTTACTGACACGGTGACAGAGCTCAGGTGGGACTATGCTTATGTGCTGGCTGACCTGTGCAAGCTGCTACAATCCACTGGGAGAACAGGGACAGAGACAAAATCAGCACATGAAAAAGGACTGTCCGTGACTTTTCAGCTATTTTAAATCCTGGAAAGATGATAATTGGTGAAGACTTTTAAGCCCATGTTCACAGAAAATCCATGAAGGTCACATAAGACTTAGACCCAGGTCATGATGGTAACAGAGAGCAATGTCACAGTGCAAGTGACAGTAACTGGTTCTTTGCTTTGGCAGAAAACAGGAGACTGAAATTGCAGAGACAGGATTATGGTACAGTTGCAGTATCATGATCATTACTTATTCCTTTAGCATTCATTATTTTTAGATGAATCATAATGAACTCATCTTGCATTAATATAAATGTAAAATGCAAATCCATGCAAATTCCCCTGTAATTCAGCATCATTTAATGTACTGTTAAACTTCTTCATGAGCCTCCCCTGAACTGAGTGCTCTCTTCAAAAGAATCCAGCCATTCTTGAAGAATAAAGAAGCAATAATTTGGCTGTTGAGCACCCTATGGGACTAGCAGAAGGCAACAGTTAGTTGCCATGAGTGACTACTAGGAAGTGAAAATTTTAATTCAGAAATTAAAGCAGGGCACTTTGAGGACATGACACAATTCCAGCACCAATTAAAGGTCATTTGTTCTCTTTCACTGCTCAGTAACTGTGCCAGATCTGGGCTGGTTTAATTGAAGGTCCATTTACTGTTTCTTCTATTTTCTTGAGCTGTCGATGCAATTTTGAGATGCAGCTTCTTCAGGAGAAAGAGACAGAAACTCATTGGGCTCTCTTCCACTCTTGCAAACCTGCTTTCAGATGCCCTTCCCCTTCCTGGGCAGCTGGGATGTGATGATGCTCAGAGTGAAACAGATTCAGTGCTGCTTTTCTGCTGTTATTTCTGTTATTTTATCCAACTCTGCCTGGTTGTGACCTCAAGCAGTGGTCCCGGTTTAGCCAAAGTTCCCATGAAAGAAAAACCAACAAGCAGTGTCCTGTTCACAGGAATCCATAAAGTGCTGGCACCAAAACATGTGACTGAAGAGATTTTTTTCCCTTTTCATTCACAGATGTACATGGGATACTTTAGTGGAAGATGAATGTGTGGTTTCCACTGCTCAGTAAGGCCCAGCTGTTAAGAATGGCCTGAAATTGCCTAATTTAAATTCAAAGCAAAATGTGATGGTTTGGTCCTAATTGGAAGAACCTACTTTAAATTGTGGAAAGGCTTCTGAAATGGAAATTGCCTTTCCCACTCCTGAGGTAAAGGTGCACTGAGAACTGCTTGGCATTTCTCCATGATTTAAGATAACTTTCCTGCTTCTTTCACCTTTCAAAATCGCAGAGAAGCACCTGCCCGAGGGTTCACCAGAACCTGTCCTTCCCAGAGGAGCAGCCTGTTGGCAGGGGAGGGGGCCATGGTCAGAACCTGTTATTTGCTTGTAGTAATTCACAAGTCTGTAATAGAGCTGTAATTCATTATTTACTGTCCTTCCAATCCAAAGCAGTGCAGAACAAAAGAATAAATTATTTCCCTTCAGGAGGCAATGTCTTGGAAATCAAACCCCATGTCTTGGTTTAAAGACTGTGTTCAGGTGGGAACTCAAATGAAATGAACCCATTGCCCTTTTATAGAGACCAAAAATGCAAGGAGATTTAAGTGAAAAAGAATAACAATTTTAGTAAAAGAAAATAACAATAAATACAAAAATACAGGGGAAACGGTTTACCCACAAAAGAGGGATCCACCAACCATGTGACCTCCCCCCACCCCTGGGAACAAAAGGCAAACAAAGGTGGTGGAGAGTCTTCCCCCTGAAGCAATCCTCATGGCACTGGTCCTGCCTGTTGGGCAGCCTGCCTGACCTGCTGCCCTGGTGTGCCCTTCATCCTCCCTGCAGAGAGGCATTTACCACCAGTGCAGAGCGTGCCTCCCTGTGTCATTAATCATCCCTCCCTTAGGGAAGTGGGAGGCTATTTGGATGTGTTCTGAGCAGAGCCAAATTATAGTCAAAACATACTGTTCAAACCCTGCCTCTCACAAACCAGGCAGGATCCTCAGCTGCTGTAGGCACCCTTTTGATTATACATGTGGAAACAGATCCCCAGACTTCATCTGGTTTTCCTCACTTATGTCTAGAAACCTAGAATTACAATCAGCACTAAATTGTAGCTGGGATTGTATTAAACAATTGCTTAGATCCTTGGTGCCGCTTCTGAATTTTCATTTTCTACTTTCTTTCCTGAGGATGTGATATGTAGTGCTCAGATATATTCCTATAGCTGCAGGGTGAATATCACCTTCTCTAATACAATTTAAGGGGACTTTCTTTCTTTTCCTAGTCCTATGGAAATAGGAATTGGGCTGGATAAGATCACACATGACTGTTACCATAATTTTGCTCTGTGTCAGATATGATCTCATCAGAGCTTGACAGTCTCACTAATTTGATAAAAGGGCACAAACATTAGAGCTGAGATACGCACCCTTTAGCAATCCTTCAGTTTGTGGGAAAGGTCTCTGGAATGGAAATCATTGGGCATTATGCTGAGAAACGTTCCAATAACTTCTGTTCTGCAAAATTATGTGACTGTCAGAATTGAGGTCACTTCTACTCCTTCTCCTCACCCTGCTCCTTTGCAGCAGACTACAAATCTGAAACACTGCTTGTAAGGGAAAGATGAATGCCATTAGTATTCCAATGGATTTCCTTTTCCATATGACAAATGAAGGCTTCATTTAAAAAGTAATTTTACGTTAAGTTACCTACTTATGGTGGGTCCTGCACTCAGCTTGTATGAAGCAGATGTATAAATATTCTTTCTAAGCAAGGGCTAAATCTTGGTCCTGGCTCTGAGATGGTGCACAGGGAATAGGTCCATGTGACTGGATAAAATACCAACAGAGGAATTACTTCTCTGTTTTATTGGGTCCGTGGGGGTACCTAACTTATGACGACTTTGGGAACTGAGAGGTGGAGCATTACCAAGCAATCCCAGGTGCAATGTCTCCAGCTGGACACACAAAAGCCAAGGTATTTGAAATTGCACCTCATTTTTAGACAACATAGTCTGTAAAATAATTTATTCAGCAGCTTGAGCCTATTGGATAAATCCCTCTTTGGCTGTGGTAGTTGCTGGCAATGCTTAGAGCTCTACATCTCTGGCCTGTGCTTTGGTTCATATTGTTTGTTGCACAATGCAGTCCTCTCAGGCATCTCTCCCAGCTTCCCCTCTGACCAAAGGAGGTTTCAGTCTCTCCCTGAAGAGTTCCAACAGCACCCTGAGCTTCACTGGAAGCAACGCTGTGCCACGTGCGATGGGAGGTGTTTGCCCTCGAGCTCTGCAGAGTCCCACTCACTCCCCACTTGGGCCAGGCATGGTGGGCATGTCCCTCCTGGGCAATAAACCAGGATTTGCAGAAGGGCCTAAAGGACTTGTGATCCCAAATCCTATTGAGTTGTGTGTGGGATTCCCGGTGCTGATTTCCTGGGCTCCTGAGAGCCTCCGGTATTTGCTCCGTGGGGGGCAGGTACCCCATCATGGCTCTGGACCTTCTACCTCCCAGTGCTGTCCAAAAGGATGGGAAGGCTTTTTTGTTTCTTTCTCTCCTCAGGGAAATCAGCACTATAGAAAAGTTAATAGAGTTTATGGAAGTGGCTAAACATGATTGAAAGGGCACTTGTAAATGTGGGTAGAACTTGTCAGTGGCTCTTTAAAAGTGAGTAATACCATTTTAATTGTTATCCTTACTGTTATAGATCACAATAAGGTTATGTTGATGGAACCATCAAGCATAGTAAATGCTCTAAGTACAGTATGTTAGTACTAATTACAGTGTAATTTAACAACAGTATATATGGAGAGGGCAATTTTGCATGCCAATTCACTGTAGCAAATTTAATTGTATGGAAGAAGGGGAAGGCAAAATATTTTCAATAAAGAGTAAAATGATAGACACTGGGTGGCTTTTCCAGTCCTGGTGGTATTCCTGACTCCTTTTGGAAGGGTTGCTGCCACCTCACCTCCCTGAGCATCCGTCTGGTATGTGAACATTCACAGGGCAAGGGAGATTTTGGGCAGATTTTGGCAACAGCTCTGAGTCTCCTCAGCCAAAGCAGAAGTGTGTTATTCTTCACTAAGGCAGGTAAGCTGCAAGTGGAAGTGATGTGAAATGGTAATGGAGAACATGCACAGGAATGACACCTTTGGAGTGGAATGTTAAAATAGGCCCCTGGGTTGTTTCCTTTTTATCAGGCTGCAAGAACTCAGAAGCTGTTACTCACTGAAATAAATTATCTAATAGCATTGACCTTTTTTTCCCTTCCAATTATTGCAACTTACAGACCTGCAAAAGGACTGAATTTAAGAGGAGTTTCATTGTTTTGGGTAAAAAGCTTCTCTTGCTCTTTGCCTGGAAGTTGGTTTTTTTTTTAATTTATATTGCAGTTACCTTTGACTGTTCTGGACCCACAAAGGGATGTTTGAGAGTATTTCTTTCTTCAGAGTGGTTACAAATTCTTCTTCCTGAAGTCTGGGAGTTGTTTTGGCAGTTATTATACTGTTACTCCCAACAGAGTTAGAAGGCTGTGGATATTAATAGATCCTAGTTTTAACATGGGAGGCTTTTCCATGTGAAACTTCATTCTTGTATTTGCCAACCTTTTGACAAACCTGCTCCAATGTGAGGCTAACAATGTGGTGTCTGCTGATGGGAAAAGGCAGCTGAGAACTGTGACACTGCATTTCTCTTGCTAACCTGATTATCATGAAAAGCTCCTGAAATCTGTGCTACTTCAGTGCAGCACTTTCCCCTCTATTTGTCCTTTTGTATCCAAAACCAAATCACTTGATGAATCTCTTATCTGTATTACTGCACAAATAGCAATAAAAAAATATCATTGAGGCATCTCTTCAGACTTGCAGCTTGAACTTAGAAATAGCTTTTAATATTTCCTTGCATGGACTGTTTATCAGTTGTAATGGGTTTTTAAAATAACCTTTTTATTACCCTGGAAAGGCTGAAGGAGATGATCCTCAGAAGTTGATAAACCAAAAGAAATCTGTTTGAAGTCAGCAGGATGATGCTAAGTGTTACGAGGTGAAGCAATGGTTCTTGTCAGTCCTGGAAGGGCAGGATGACTGACTCCTGAGCCATGTAACTGCCTGGCAAAGCTCAGGTAAATTCTGTGGGGGTTCATCTCAGAGGATGAGCTGTGTCATTTGCTTCCCTGTAGGTGATGCTGTACCGTGGTCTGTGAGATTTACTCCCAGAGACAGGTTAATAAAAAAAAAATAATCTTTTTGGCCTGCAGAGACTTTTGATTAAGATCTAATGCTGTCTGTTCCTTCAGGGATCCCTGGAGTGTCACGGAGATGACAGCTTCCTTGCAGGGAAAGCAAAGTGCTGCCAAAGCAATGACACGTTACAGAGGATGGGATTCTCCTCCACTGCTCTGCTCTCTGGAGTCAAACACTGCCAAAGCACTTTGCTTCAGAGGCTGCTTCTCTCTGCCTGTGATCACTGGAGATTTGGCAGGAGTTTCTCCAAGGGGAGCTGCAGGCAGAGCTGCAGCAATCAGGTGAGGGTGGGTGCACCCACAGTGGCCCCGTGCCCCGGCCCTGCTTCGGGAGCAGCACTCAGAGCTCTGCTCTGTGCCAGACCAGAGGTGCTGGGCACTGGCATCCTTGGGGCAAGGCAGGGTAGCAGCCCCTCTCTGTTACCCCTCGTCATCTGTCCTGTGTGAGCCTGCTGTGAGTGCTCATCTGGTGAGAACCAGCTCCTGGGACACTGCTGGGAAGAGGGCAGAAATGGGCAACAAGGGAGCAGAGACGGGCCCCCAGCCCCAGGGGCTGTCTGGGGAGTATCCAGCATCCACTGAGTAGACAAGGATATTTGTAAAACCTGGTTTTGAGGTGAGAAGACTGCTCTTATTTCATTGACTGTGAAGTCAAGGGACTGGCTTTCTAAACCCTGGCAGTTTGACGAATCCCAGCTGTGCAGTGCCAGGCTGCCTGGCATTTTTCCTTTTTCCTGCTTTGCAGAATCCCAGCACCTCTGGTTGCTCCTGGTCTCATCCTGCAGCACCTTGCTGCTGCTAGATGGCTGGATGGGGGGTTGGAACAGTGACCCTGGTTATCCCAGCCTGTGTGGCATCCTTTATGAGTGTGACATCCTGAGGAAGGTTTTGTCCCTCTTGCCCATGGACTGGCAGGGTGAGACTCCAGCCCCGGTTCTGCAGTCTTTCAACTTCTGTATCAAACTGTTCCTTTGCAGAAGTTGCTCTCTCAGATTTCATTGTGGAAACAGCACTCAGATGTAAGATGAAAGCCAAGTAAGGATTGACAGATGCAGAATCAGGAGAAGAAAAAGCCTAAAGAAGCCGAAGGGGAGTGAACAATGGGTTTTTAAAGCCAAATTCAGAAGCAACCAAAGAGACCATTTTCAGTCCCAGAAAGGTCAGGCTGTGTTGTTGCTTCTTTGATGTTGCCTCTTAGTGGCTGTTAGGTTAGTTTAATTCCATTCCTATCTGGATACAGCTCTCAAGCTGAAGACTTTTTCCTCAGGATCATTCTTCAAATGTATTTCCAAATGCTCCATTTACCCTTTATTGGTCGATGGCTGCCCCCTTCCATGTACCTCAGTGAGTACAGCCCATAGGGCACTTTCGTGTTACCTTTGGACTAATGGAGTTATCCTTTTGTGAGCTTCCTGGCTTCTTCCCAAAGCCCATTTGCTGCCCACATGATGCTCAAAGAGCATGTGCCTGCCTCGTAGGGAATCCAGCCTGATCATCTCCTGTGTTTGGAGTCTTTCCATGGCTACAAAAGCTTGTTTTATTGATTTCTGGAGACATGCTCATGACTTTTAAAAACCATTTATGGCTTTTGTTAAAAGTTATTTAATTCAGGTGTTGACAGGATGACTTCTGGCAGCATTACCCCAAGTCTAAACGCTGTATAGAGAGGAAATGACAGGCACTTTAGGAATGAAAAGTCCCCTACAAAGGTTTATGTGGATGTGTAGCTCACACACTGTGAACAGTCCATGGGCTCCCGTGTTGATATTTAACATGAAAATGAAGGACATACAAATGTCCTGATTTTTATCATGAGAGAACCACTCCCCTCCCCTGCCAGCACTACTAGGTACAGCACATGCTGGTAGCCACATGTGGCAGCAGGTGACAGTAGTGACAACCCTTCCTGCAGCCAGTGCCTGCACAGATTTTGGTCCCAATTCTTACCAAAAGAAAATACCAGATTGTCCTAAAACTGAATACTGATGAAGAGAATACCATGCCAAAAAGTTCCCACTCCTGCTTTTATTCAGTCATCACAGGGGGTAGTATTTCCCTTTCTGTTCCCACCAGAATTAACAGACTCACTGTCTCTGGCACAGCAGCTGTTTTTCAGAGGGGAGAATGGACCAGTGGCCTCCTCAGCTGTGGCACATCCTTTTCTCCTAAACAAGGGGCTAATGATGTCCAGCTGCCGAGGGGCTGGCCCAGCCCAGCGAGGGGGAGTGTGGATGGGGTGGAAGGAGGTGGTGGTGGGACTCAGAGCCCCCAGCTTCTGTGCTCAAGCTCAGTGGGTTGTTTCACTGCTGCTGGTGGATTTTGCTGTGCTGTGGGAATGGTGCCATGGCAGCTGCTGGTTTCTGCCCTGCTGCTGATAGGGGCTCATGTTGGCCTTTTTGTGGCATCTTGGGGCTCTGCTTGTCTGGACTGAGACAGAACGTGAGTGCTTTGGTGAAGGAAACTCCTGATGAAGTTGGAAACACTGAGGAACTACAGGACTGCTGGCTCTTGGGGATTTGTCACTTGGCTCTGTAAGTAAAATGTTCTTGTTCCTTTGGTGCAGATTTGCTGGGGTAGCATAACAAAGCTTTCAGTGACTTTGTCAGCAAATGATTAGTGCTTAGAAATTCAGCTGTCTTGGGGAGACAGTTGTTACTGCATGTTCTGTGCCAGGGGGTTTCTTGGCTGCTGACTGTAGCCATGGGTTTGGTGGAACTCTGGTACTTGCTAACAGTTGATGAGCTTGATGTTGCTGGCTTTGGGGAAGCAGAGGGGTCCCTTGGAACTGCATCCCCAGGGACCCCTCCTGCACACCCTGTTCCTGGGAGCTGCTCTGGCATTACTGGCTCATCCTGACTTTGTGTAAGAGCACACACAGTGGCTCTGCTTCAACACCACAGGTGTGCTGCCATGGAAAACCCGTGCTTCCCATGAGTGTTTTGGTGTCAGTCCTGTTAATGGTGCTGTGCTGAAAGAACTTGAAATGTATTTGCTTGGTTAATACTGTATGTTCTCCTTTAAAATGTTGAACCAAACAAGAACAAGGCACCCTGCAGCTCAGGCATTATTTAAACCTGTTTGGAAACTTCATGCTACTATTTAAGTTGCTTCTCATTTTAATAGAAATATTTACTTCTGGAAGGGTAAAACATAGAGATGTTGCTTGCAAACGTTCATGTCATTGAGACAGCCATGGTGGGCGATGAATACCAACTTGCAGAAAAAATAAATATGTAGAAGCATTTCTCTAGAGGCTCATCAATGAGAAAATAGTGAGCTGAAATGTGTTGGAAAAATTAGCAAGAGACTGCATTAATTGAAATTCCGTTCTTTATGTATAGCAGTTCCTTATCCTTCTGGGATTCTTAACAGTAAAAAAGAGACAGAGTAACAGATTAAGCTAAATGTTGGCAACAACAGAGATAAATTGAGGGTTTAAAGCCTGCATTGAGACAAATGGCTACAAAAAAACTGTTTGCTCTTTTTTCTTGACTTCTTGTAAGACCAAATATCAGTTATACAACAGACCTACTGTTTGTTAACCTGGCAGTGGCAGAGAAAAAGTGGAATATAAGCTTAGTGGATCTGATGGTGTTAACATTTTCTTCCATGACTTGAAAGTGGGTACTGCCCCTCTGCCTGCTCCATCCAGCTCCTCCAACACTGGTAGCAGCTGCAGAGCTGTGATTTGGAGCAGGGCTCTCATGCTGCTGTGGGCTCCAGGTTTAACAGCTGGGTTGAAATCAGGAGAAAGGTTTTTGTCCGCTTTGGGTCAAAACCAATCCATTCTTAAGGTCTCTGTGGTGTGCTTGAAACAAGATATGTGTTTTATGTGTAACTCACATGGAATAAGCTACTTTGGCATCTTGTGGTATTGTTCTATTAATTACTGCTCCTTCTACCTTGTTTAATTCACAAGTCTGCAACCAGGCTTGGTAATATTAGGAAATTGTAAATCAGCACAAATAATACAGAAATTAAATTCTAAGAAAGCAGGAACGATTTGAATGTGGGCCCTGTCAGAAGCTGTAGCTGCTTCCTGAGCTTTCTGCATGTTGCTGACACATTGAAAGCTATTTATAGAGCATGTGTGTGCTATTGTTTCGTGTTCAAATCTGTGCAGTGACTGTGTTAGTGCCTGGAGGGCCCCGCTGTGGGCAGAAGGCTGTGCTGGGCTGGTGGGAATTCTGATGAAAGTGGACGCAGAGTCCAAATTATGTTGTAGTGGCAAAGGATGAGTTCTCCAGGGTTGGCACTGAAATGGTTCCTGGGTTTTTTTGTTTTTTCTTTTTTTTTTTTTAATCAGTAAGTTGGTTGAAAATGAATTGGAATAATCAAAAACTTATAACCCTGAGACCTCCGATTAAGTTGTAGCAGTGAATTCAGAAGTTTAAGTCAAAGGTGCAGTGGATTCAATAGCCACAAATGGAGGGTCACTGGTCTCCAGCTCCTGTTGGTGTTTCTGTGGTGGCAGGTTGGCATCAGGGCAGTTCTCAGTGGCTCAGGGTGTTTGTGGAGCGAGCTGTTGGTGACTCTCTCATTAAACATGTTACACCAGGGGTGGGCATTCCCACCTTCAGCAAGGTCCCAGCCTGCTTCAAACTGGGTACTGGGGAGGGGGAGGGAGCTGGGGGGAAAGCAGGGCCCTGGGTGCCAACCCTGCTTCCCAGCACACTTGATTCTTCAGGGCTGAATAATCCACTAAAGCACCACCTCGTAGAATCCAGGTTCAGATGGAGTGTTTTGAGAAAAGCTGGACCGAGTCACACCTGAGCACAGTGAAACACTGCCCAGGGGTTAACTAATCCCAGGAGTAACTGCTTAGAGCTGTGGGTGCACTGGGCCCTCTGTGCCAGCATCTAGAACTTGCCTATAGACTCATTTCAAATTAAACAATAAGCATGTGCATTTGTAAGTAAACAGTTGTTAAATTTGTTCAAATAATCAATTTGTTCCATCCCAAGGGTTCCCAATCAATATTGCATCCTAGCAGAGGAATAATGTAATAAGCCATTATTAGAATTATGTTGTGTTCGTTTGTTGATGCTCATAACTGACAGCAAATCTTTATTTTAATTAATTCTTAGATTAGTTAAATAAAAACCATTCTCATTTTTCATTCTGCTCTTTTCATGAAAGTTTTATTGTGCTCCTAGTACAGATAAAATTGGCAGAATTGATCAGAGGGGTATGTAACTTCTATTTCTCCACAATGGGGATGCAGGCCTGCTTTTATTTTTGGTAGTGAGTTACAACTAGCAATATCAGTTTTTGTAAAATGCTGTGGAAACAAGTTGTTTTAGAAATTCCCCTCTGCATGGTTCTGGTTAAAGGTATTTTACATATATGCTAATGCTTTAGCACTTTCCAACTCGGTTGTATTTACACTTAGCATATGTCTTGCAGTGAGGTGTATAAAATGAAGCATTTTGGTTTTTCTAACTTGAAAGAAGTGCGTTGCTCCCAGGTTTTGGGTGTCCTGTACAACAAGAGTCTTCCTCGTGCAGCTCTGGAGAATGACAGCGCGTGGTTCGCGTTTTCTTGTCTGATAATAATTCGCCATATATTTACAGCAATACTAAATCAAACATCATTAACAATCCTTGGCCAAATAATGCAGAAAGCATGTTGAAAATAATCTTGTTGTGCCTCGTTACATGGAGAATAGGTAGAGCTGGATTAAGCATTTTTAACAACTTTTATGTTTGCAAAAGCTCAGAACTTAACTTAATGCTGCTGTAGATGTGAGCAGAAGATTTTGTTTCCTGTCCCAGAAGAAAATTGGAGTTTCCATTTATTTACCCTTTTTACTCTCTCATATTGCTGCCACATAAAGAAGAGACAATACTTGGGTGCATGGACATAATTAGTCTGAGGAACAAAACAGGCCCCAGAAGGATGTTGCTTCACCTACAGTCACTCAAAAGCAACTAACCATGAGCTGAGCTTGTAAAGCTGAGATACTGTGAACTAAACTAAGTCTTTTTGAATGAATGCTGCTTTGGCAGTTGCAATTTTGTTTGTTTTTCCAAGGCTGTTTTCTCAATTTGGGACACTTTGAACATGGCTTTTTTCCATAAGCAGTTTTTGACAGCAGGAAGAGGATGCAGGATGCTCTTGTTGGCATCTAACATTTGATCCCTCACCACTCCCCCAGTGTGCCTGAGTGACCTGAATTGAGAATTGAAGAGTCCATGAGATTTTATTGATCCTTCTCAGCTATGTAATCAACTGGAGAAGTGCCTAGGTACTAGTTATGGGCATCCACACAAAATTGGAAGACAGGCTAAACAAAGCAATAGATAATAACCTGGAAGCCTGGGGGGAGTATCCTGTGCTATCAGAGAGCCAGGCTGGATAGCCTAACAGGATTTCTGTCCCTGGCAATTAGGATTAATCCTGTTTGCAGCCAGGAAGGAGTTGTCACAGAGGCAGAAGTTGTCTTTCTCCTTTCTGAGTGAACATTAGAAAAAATGAACTCTTGCTTAAAGCTCAGGCCTGCTTCATCCTTCAATAAGGAAATTTAATCATGACAGTGGTGGGTGCAATGATATCTTTGACATTGCCCAGAGAGCATGGAATTTGCATCTCTGGGTTATTCTGTGGTTCACAGCTGTGTTCAGGTCCTGCACAGGTTTAAATTAGCTCAGACACTGTGTACAGGTATGCTCCAGGTGCCTCCTGTTTATTGTCATAGTAATCAAATACACACCCATAATTTAGCTTCTAATTGTGACTAAATGGTCATTATTATTCCTTTAAACTGAAATAATACTACTGCTTGATCCCCTATGACTACTACCCTACCAGGAAATTCCTTGCAAATAGACATTTTGACAGACCATGTTCTTAGTCAATGGCAAACTGGCAGCTATGCTTCTATGCAAAATTAAAATGCTTAATTCTTCCCTCCTTTTTGGAAGACCTTATGCATGCTTCTAGTCTAGCAGTTTCCTGAGCAGTGTATAAATGTTCCATACTGATGAGAAAAGGACATGCTCGTTTTAGGTCACTTTTTTCCCCCATCTGCTGTTTAATATTAATGATGTAAGTTGCTGTCTCAAAATATTAAATAATTGTAACCTGTACATGAAAGGAGCTTTATTTTAACCTTTGAAAACTGTATTTATATGTTTTAGTACATATGAATAATGTATAAAGTTGAGTGCTAAGGTTATTTTCAAAGTCAGTCATTTCGGGATCAAGCTGTAGAAAACAATAAAAGAGAAGAGTGGTTTCTTTCGTCTTGCTCTCCCCCTTCCTTTAATTCTCCAGGATTCAGGCAATAGCACTGAAGTCAAATGCCATTAGGATTTCTCACTAACTTCAAAGCTTAATTTAGTCTCTACTGGAATGAAGAGAGGCATAAAACAGGCAGTGGAATCCATTTAAATGAGTGACTGTGAAAGAAAGTTTCTAGGAAAACAAATGTTCTGCACATTCTTTTAACAGAAATCCTCCACTGGAGTGTGGTGGCTCAAGTGCAGCCACCCCCTGTCCCCCAGGGTGGTGGGTGCTACCCCAGCTGTGCTCTCCCTGACGTGGGGTGGGGGTCCCACCCTGGGCACCCCCAGGCAGTGCAGAGGCTCCAGGGGACTCGAGGCAGGGACAGGCATCCTGGTCCCTGTGCAGAGGACACGGGACCAACTGCCCGTTCAGTCACACGTGCCTGTATTTGTGTGTGTTTGACAATTTTCCAGAACATCATTGTAATAGGGTAAGTCAGCATGGAAGATTTGGTTTATTTTCCAGCATATTTGATGCTTCATGAAGGATGCAGTTGTACTTTAGACTGCTCCTTTATAACCTCACTCGTCAAAGAAATGTTCTTGTCATTAGCAAGGTGTTGCCTTTAAATCACTTCCCTCTCTGTGTTTTTTATTCATTGTGACTTGAATTTTCTTCTGTGAAATGAGCTGTATAATTTTGCTAGGGCGGTACTAAGTGCTTTATTTCAGAAGCATTACAGGTTAATGCAGCTTCCAACATATCTTAAAAATCCAAAGGCTGTGGTAGTCTGTTCTGCCTCTGGGATAACTGCTCATAATCCAGTTGCTGTGTGTCTGCAGCAACTGCTCCAGAGATGCAGTTTGCTTCAGACCCACCCCACTGATGCTGAACCAGCCTGGAAAAGTCTCTCTACTATGGTTTGCATGAGGAAATTATTCTCCTCTTCAGTAATTGTGAGAGCTTGTGATTCCATTGCATCTCCTACTTGCAAACCTCAGCACTTTCCATTTGGCAGCCCTGGGAGGCAGCAGTGGCAATCCCAGATGAGCAGCTGGATGCTGTTCCCTGGACTGGGGCAGGACCTAAAGGAGCTCTAACCAAGGCTGTGGGGAGCCTTGAACTGGACAAAAATCCCTCTTGGTGTGTTCAGGGTGGGCAGGAGGCAAGTTGGTAACTGCAGACCACCCTCCCCTGGGCAGGGAGGGGACAAGCAAGCTCCAAAATCAGGGGAGAGACACAGCTCTGCAGTAAGAGGGAGAGGAGAGACCAGACTGATGATATCTCATTTCTTCAATTAGAGCTGATCTAATTTAAAAATCTTTGGGCCTATCACACGATCTTAACTGTTGCATAAGACATTTCTTTTAATAATGCACTTCAGTCATATCTCTCTTTATTTGAGGGATTGTTTGAGGCCAGTTCATGTGACTAGGGACAGCCCTTCTCTTTGCTGCTCTTGGAGGTATCTTGGTCAAAAACATGCAGCCATCAGCGATGACCATGCCCCACATGTAGAAATTATACACTTTCTGAAAAGTTTCCTGCATTTTCTTGGACATGCCTGGGAGTTGCTCTATTTGTAACAGAAACAGCATCATGGTGCCACCTGAGGAGCCTGAAACCAGACCCCAGTGTTTGGGGGGAAGGTGGAGTCTTGCAATGGGAAAAGCTCCTGACCTAGAAACCACTAACTGAACATAAATAGGTACTGTGAAGAACAAGAGCTAAGAAGAGATAGATGTTTGATGGTCTGAGGATGCAGAAGGCCAAAAAATGCAACATTGTGGTTCAAAGGGGAAGAGCTGATTTACAGTCCATTATAATTTGTACATCTGGAAATTTGTTACAGTAATTAAATGCTAATCTAAAAAGGAGATTCAAAGGGATAGCTTCCTTAAAGATTGCTCTCAACCACCAGGATCATAAGTAAATTGTAAGTAATGCAGTTGAAAAGTTGGATCTTTCTGACTGAGTAAATGTCATAACTGAAAAAAGCAGTAACTCAACTTTTTATATTTGAACATCTCATTATATTCCAGGCCATTGGAAGAGACATTAGGTTTCAGAGAGGTGACACATGAGGTCTGATGATGATAATCCATCCTTTAATTATTTAATGGAGGTTAATACTGCTGTGGTAGTGTAGTAGCTTGGTCTTAGAAGTGAGGAATGGGTTTTAAAAGAAATGAGTTTAATGGAAAATTAATAAAGCAGTGCAGAAAGACTGAATTGCTGGCAATGACGTTTATGCTTTTTTGGGCTTTAAAGGCTTTATTTTTCAGTTGGTTTCTGGGAAGCAAAACCATTTTCTCTCCTATTATATCCTCTCTTCCTAGTACGGTTTATCTGCTCTTTTTCTTTCTTGTTTTTTTGTTTCCCTCTACATAAGAGTGCAAGTGTACTTGAGGTGTGAGTAGATCTCTAATCGAGAGACCCACCCAGTCTCTCTCTGTAGAGAAGTTGTCTCTCACCTACATGTAAAAGTTTTCCAGGACCTTTGCTTTCCCAGGGCAGAGAGTTCCATCCTGCCAGGACTCAGTGTTGGCTGTGTGCTATTGCAGTGTCTGCAGCAAGCTCATGTGGCTGTGGTGATTCCTCGTGTGGCCTGGCTCATAGGGAATGACTCCACCTGCATTGTCATTGCCTGTCATCTTTGGGGATGCTTGTTTGAGCCACCTGGTTTTCAGTGCCAGAGCACCTAGGGCACATCATTTGTTGATGTGGTGGACTTTGTGCAGATGGCAGGGGAGAGGGTGTCTGCAAATGTAGGTCCTGGCAGTGGCTTTTCTGGAAGGAGAGAAATGCAAAACTTTAGCTACTTCTTTAAGAGAAAAGCCAGTTGAACTTGGTGGTGTGTCTAGAGTTTGGTTCTGAGGTCTTGAGTCAAGAGCAGGACAGTTGAGATCAAACAGGAGAGTGGTCAGAGAAACCTGAATCTGGGTGTGCAGCAGACAGAATGTAGCTGCAGTTCAGTGGAGAATCTGGATTACAGCTTGTTTATTGTGACTGTTGTTCACTTTAAAAATCTCAAGTGTTAAACTCTTCTTCAAACATAGCATCTCTGTTTTGTTCTGGTTGCCTGCTCATGACTCACGACTTCCTGAGGAAAACTGAAAGCTTGAGGGAATTGCATGCATACTTCTTCTGTTTCTAGTATGCTGCTATGGAATACAAAATCAGAAGGAAACTGTACATGGAGTGAACATCAACATGGCTTTCAGTGGCATGATAGCACTTTTTTTTTTTTCTTTAACTAAAACATGCTGGTTAATTAAAGCTCAGTGTGATAAGCATGGGAAAACCTGCCTTGCAGGGAAGCTGGGTAGAGGACCACAGAATATTTGCCCTTGCAAAATGAAGCTCAAGAGAGGATGTGATCAATGTCTGTGAGCACATCTCAAGGCAAAGAAGAAGGGCTACTTCGGCTAAAAGACAATGCTGGCCAAAAAAAGTGTGGTGAGAAGAACAGTGTGAGCTCTGACTGTTCAGGCTGTTAGTCTGGAGATGGTTCCTGAGCAGTAGAGAACATTCTGCAACCTTTTACCTAGGAGAGAAAGGGGTGAAAATACTACAGCTATTTTTAAGATAGAAGTCAGTTTATTTGTGTGGGTGACTTGCATGTGGTGGTGCAGGCAGTGGCAGGGATTGTGTGCCACGACCCAAGAAGTCCTTCACTATTCCTATGGTCATAAAGGAACCCTGGCAGAACATACACAAGCTGATGTGTTCATGTGTTCATATATCTGTTCATACAGATATATAATGTATATACATATTTTGTATAAAATGTATAAAAATTAAGAGGGAGTCCCTGTACCTAAGCTCTTAAGAAATGATTATCTACAACTTCTTTTTTCAAAAGAGCTCATTTTTGGCATCACTGAGCTAATGCATATTCATAATTTTTGCCAGTTCTAATTTTAGCCACCTACAGCCTTCATTACAGGACATGCACATAATTAAATTGCCTTCTTGAGAGTTCACAGCCTGTCATTGCTCACCATTTACAGGGTTTGAAATGATCAAAGTATTTTTTAAATGGTCCTGTAAAGCTATACCAGGCTGGAAAGGCAATGTAATAAAATGTCATTCTCATCATCCTAATGTTTTGTGGTGGGCCCAAATTCTGGTCTGTGGTCTCAGGCACGTAATTCAGTGAGGCCATGAGCAATTTCTTTCTGTGAAGTATTTGTGCACCTTCCATAGGCTGGGCTCAAACTCTGTAGGACGTGGCCCATGTCCGTCAACAGCACCTGCTGCCCAAATGAACCCTGGAAGCAATTTAATGCGTAATTTCAGAACGAATCAGCTCTTTACTAAGTCACAGTAGAGATGGTAATAGTCCTGTTTTGTAGCATCCTAATTTATCTACTTTATGGGGGTGTTTCTATACCTGGGTGTTTCTTTACTATCTGTGGTGTTTGTTACTGGCACATTATTATTGGATTTTGGTGGTATTTGGGGTTTTTTTTGGTGTCCATGTGTGTGAGCCATGCCCCTGTCTGGGGGCTGCATGGCACCCCAGGAAGGGCTGTGCTCTGTGCAGGCACGTCAGGGTCTTCCCATTGCCTTTGTCTGGGCTTACAGCACCCAAACTCAGTTGGTTTTTCTGAGCTGTGCCCCTTGCATAAATGAAAAGAATTTCGGTTTTCCTTGTGAACCAGTTCAGTCCACTGCAATCCCTCACCATTTCCCTTTGGCCCTCGGGGCCCTTACTGCTGGGGAGGCACTGGAGATTGGTGGTGGGGACATGCCAGCCCTGCAAAAAGCCCCATGCCAGCCAGGTGGCACAGAGATGAGCTGTGTGTGGAGCGTAAAGCAGGGAGAGACTCAGGCTGAAGTGTACTCTAGATCCTGGTTTGTTTGTTTTTTTAACACCAATGATACACAGGCAGAGGAAGTCCAACTTCCTTTATATAAACTTCTTGTTTTATTAAAACTAGTATTTTCACTCAAATTTTTAAGAAATCCTTTATTTCACATGAACAGAAGCATCTTGCAGCAGGGCAGCCCCTTTGGCTGCGATGTTTCACCATCTCCAAGCTGCCTGGTGGTCCAGGATCATGGGGCAACTGCCCTGGGAGAGCCCCCTGTGCCCCCACTCCCTCCCCACCACACACAGCCCCGGTGCAGGGTGGAAGGAGCCACAGGGAGCAGCAGGAGTTAGAAATCAAACCTTCATGGCTGCTCTGGGTGGCTCCAGAGGGCAGCTTTAAGTAGCTGTGGTTTTTCAGGTCAGACTGCCTTGGAGTTCCTCCAGGGATGAGGGGCAAGGTGGGGCCATCCCCTTTGCCCCCGCTCCCAGGGCGGCCCAGGCTCATGTCAGTACTGCTTGGCCATGGCCACTTCTAGAACCAAGAGCACCAGCTGTGGTGACATTTGGCCCCGGTGTCTCCCCAGATCCACTGTGACTCTCCAGGTGCAGAGATGGAGGTGCAGAAACCTGTGCCAAGGCCCTAGCACAGGTGGCATCTGTCCTCTGCCACCCTCTGGGGTCTCATCCATGCCCCTGGGGCCAGGTTTGGGGCTGATAACACCCAGGGATTCCCAACTGGCCATGCTGAATTTCTGTTCTGCTGTGCACCTCACCATGGGGGATGCTGTGGCCACCCCACCTCCCTGTGGAGTTCAGGTGGTCCTTAACTTCAGGCTGCTGTTCCTGCAGGGCAGTCTGGGGTTGGTGCAGAAGCACCTTTCTGCCCGGCATCCACGGCACCTCCGCGCCCCGGTGCAGCCCTGGCACTGCTGTGGCAGGTGACCTGACTAATGGGTTATACGAATAAGAAAGCAATTGATTTTCCTAAATGCTCGGATGAAAATTGCTGATCAGTGTTAAGACTCCTCGCTCTTCTCCCCCTTTAAGCACATCCATTTCCAACAGTTGCTGTGGAATCCCAAGCAGCCCCTGGCAGGTCTGTGGTGGCAGTAGGGCGAGCAGACAGGTACCACAGGGGTGGGGATGTTTTGCTGGGATGCTCTGAGCTGCCTGGGCAGGGAGGGGCACACACAGGTAGACTAACAGCTTTTTTGCATTGGTTTATAACCCAATTTCTATCCTTCATTGCTTCCCTTCTGGAGCACTTAGTGTCCTGAAGAACCTCCCAAGAGTGGAGAGAATTTGCAGTTCTCAGCAGCCTCCACAAGTATCTTTGCTGTAACTGCTAGAGAGTACTGGGGTTTTTTCATTGTTTTTGTTTTGTTTGTGGTTTTTTGGGTTTTTTTTAAGAAAAAAATACTTTATTTTTAACCACAGCAGTGTGATACCAGGCTATCATCTTGGCACGTACTCCCTGGGCAGCCCTGTGAAGTTTCTTCCCCTCAGGGCTTCATCCACCGTCAGGATGTATCTGTTGATAAGATCTTTCATTTCCTGGGTGAATGGCTCAAAATCCTTTTGCTTAGCACCTGACCGCTTGAAATTCCCATCCCTGTTGTTCTCCACACAGAGCAGCCGGTCCTCTGTCACTGTCACGTTCAGGAACTCCACCATCTCCCTGAGCTTGGGGATGAGGCTCTGCTTTAGGTCTTCGTAGTGGACAATGAGCAGGCGCTTCCCGTACTTCAGCCAGTCCAGGACGTGGGAGGCCCACCAGGAAGCATAGCTGTTCACGAAATCTGGCCACTCTGGATGACCAGAAAACCAGGAAAATGAGACACTGTTAGCCATGCTGCGATTCAGCAATTTTCCTTTGCCTTGGGCATTAATGATACCTTGATCTCTATTTGCTGTTTGTGCTAATTTAATTTCTGAAGGTCAAGATAGCCCTGCTGAAAGCTTTTGGGCTGGACAAAGAGCATTGTGGCTGAAATTTGCAGTATGGTAAAGCCATTCCCTCCAGACTTTTTTCTGAGGACTATTTTGTGTGGGTTTTGATGAATAGGTCTTGGGTGGTGACCGATGAAAGGTGACATGTGGACTTGGGGAAGAAATGTGGTGTGACACAGGACAGTTCCCACCCCCTGCCCTGTGCCAAGCCACAGCTGTAATGCCTAAAATATGCACAAGGAGAAATGGAAGCCAAATGTCTTTTCTGCTGCAGAGTCTGAGTGCAGCAGCATATCCAGTGGGAAAATTGCAGTCACCAGCCAACTTGCCAGTCAAACACATGAAGTGTGGCGGGCAGGTTCTGAAGTCTTTTCATGTGTTCAGGGGACACTGAATCTCAAGTCTCCTTATTGCTATTATTGTTATTTATCTGCAGTGCTGTAGCACCTGTACAGTGCTGTAAAATTTCCTTCAGGAAAAGTCATGCTCCATTGGATCCTCCAAATCTTAAATTAGATTTTTCATGGTTATTACATGCTGCAGGGGCAAATTTTCTTCACCTCACATAGCCTGGCAAATGGGCTGTGCACAGGAGTGTTGTACCTGGATATGTCTTCTCAGCCCAACAGTGCAATGGCAGTGGTGTTCCTGTGTGCCTGTGGCCATGGTGTTAGTGCTGTGCTCCCCTCCTCCCCATGGTGGTGTGTGTACAACAACTGCTCCCACAGGGCAGGTCTAAGTGCTTTTGGGGCTGATCTCGGGTGTGGTGGGACGTGGGTCCCACTGAATTGGTTTGCAGGGCTCACTCAGGTCCCTGTGTGTCCCCCCTTCCCAGCACGCTGAGGAGGTGGGTTTCAAACCAGCCCATGTGGGCGTGGTGCTTACCTTTGCTCTTCCAGTTGCGGTCGGTGGCATAGCCCAGGTGCCCGGCGTATTTTCTGTTGAACTCTGCCATCAGTGATTTGTAGGGGTTCCTTATCAACAGGATCGCCGAGTCGAACATTTCAATCTCTGTCTTGCCACTTTCGTGTGTTTTCACACAGATGGTCCTTCTGCTTCTCCAGTGGTCTTTTTCTCCTTTAAAACCTGTTTTACAAGACGGGATTGTTGGCTTTTTCACTTGATTGTATGTCTGTGCCTTTTTGCACTAAATCATTCCCTACAGTGGTGTGAAGCTGGTGTGACAGTACCGGTCAGTTAACCCACTGGCAGCCAGGCTCTCCCTCCCTGGGCAAGGCACCCTTGGCCCCACGCTGCCACAAGGCAGCTTTTCCCAGGGCCGGTGCTTGGTGCTTGCTAAATGTCTCCCCCCTCGGGATATGGCCCTCCCAGAATAATTAATAACATTTGAAAATTTTAACCTTCATGTTTCCTGTGCTCATGAAGGGTCTTACCCACAGGGTTTAGGCAACAGCCTGTCAGATGGGAACTGCACATGTGTGTGTGCACAGGGCACCAATGTGGGCAATATGCACATTTGCAAATGCAGAGCCTGGCTGTTCTCTCTGAGAGCAGCTGCTGCCATCTGCACCGTGGGAGGCTGCTTGGTCCAGGCATGTGTTTAAGTTTCACCAAATGTGCTGACAGTGACAGCCGTTGCTGGCTCAGGCAGAAGAATGCAATGAGTAAAGCCCTGTGCCTTGGAAGGGCTGCGTGTGTGCCATCCCTTGGGACATGGTACCTTTGTTGTAGAGGGCTCCATCGAAGTAATAACTTCCCGTGTAGTATCCCGTGGCATGCTCGATCAGGTGGCGAGCCCACGTGTTCCCAGCCCCAGGAAAGCTCGACAAAGCAACAAACACTTTGGATTTGGTGGTTAAGAATTTCCTGTCTGTGCAGCGAGTGTCTGTGAGTAAAGAAGATATTTCATTGTTAGCATTGTGGCTTTTTAATAATTCCACTGACAGCTCTTGATTACAGGGTTTATTGCTTCCTCCTCTCTCTTATGAATATAGGATATCAATTTGAGTCCGGTTGTGAGTCAGCTACTTCCCAAAATTAATTCAGCCATATGAGGCCAAAGAGATTATCCTCAGAGAGGTTTCTGCTGGTTTTGTGTTAGGCAGTGTTTTTTTGATAAAGCTGCAGCAAGCCATTGTACTTGCCAGTAAGTTGTGCTAAAAGCCCCTAGGTGATGCCTGTTTGTTACCAGCTATTTGCCTGTCAGATTGGCTCTGCAATGGAACTTGAAATGTGCCACTACACCTGGAAACTGGGAGTTTTATAACACAGGAGAAAACCATCCTACTGAAAGGAGCTGCCTTTAGTTAAATCTCTGCATTGCCATTCCTCTCTGAAGGGCCCAGGCACTGGCGAGCCCTGCAGCCATGGAGTCAGACACCTGGTTTCATATGTGCTTCTGTAAATCCTCACCTTGCTTCTTAACATGCCAATGAAACCAAGGATAGGATGAGAACCAATCTTGACCCTGTGTCATCATCTTGTGATGATTCATCAAGAAGCCAGCTCTCTTCACTCTTCAGAGCAAGCTCTAGATGAAGGCATGGCTAGAAAGTGCCTGCACAGCCCAGAGAAGGCAGTCTCCCACTACTACTGATCTCTACAGACCTGGGAAGTACCAGCACTTTCATGGAAACAAGCATTCTTCTTGCATGGTCTTTCCACATGCCGGTGTCTGCAGGCTACCTCTGAACTGGGAGATGGGGATTAAAAAAAAAAGGGTGTTAGGGTAAAAAAAGCCCAGCACCAATCCAGAAAAGCACTTAATTTGTTTATTTTAAGCTTAATAAGTTTATTTAAACTTCAGTGAGAAGTTTCACTGAACTCAATGTAAATCACTGCATGGATAAAGTTGCCAGAACCACCTAAATGGTTTTCTGGATTGGAAGCTTACTCTCTACCTTGTTTTCCAGCCTTAAACATGTATGCAGATGAATATTTTAGAGGAAGATGAGTAGTGCAGAATTAGAGTCTGCAGAGTTGCCTTGGTGGCTGCCTGTCTGGGAGCTGCGTGGTGGGGCAATACCTTCCCAGGCTCTGCCTCATTCTCTCCATCTGCAGAATATAGTTGTTGTTCTGTGTTGAGGGGAGGCTGTGCTGTGCAGTGAGAGAATGGAAAGATGCATCTTCATGAGCATGATTGCAAAGGGGGAATTTAGATAAAGTCCGTTTCCTGAATTCCTGCCTGTGTCACGATCCCCACTACTGTGGCTCAGACTGCTGTAAAGGAGCTCACTTTCACCCGCTGCAGAAGGGGCACAGGGGCTGTTTCCAGCAGTGGTGGCCCTGGCACAGTGAGGCTGGAGCTTGTACCTTGCACGGGTGTCTGATAGACCAGGCAGTACTTTCCCTGGGCAGCGCTGCTGGTGTTGCGTGTCCCGCGGCAGCGCAGCCCGTCCGCGCCCTCGCGCAGGGAGAACCGACCCGTGGGGTATCCACAGTAACACTCCTGCCCTTGGATCACTGCCAAGGGAAACTCCTACAGAGGAGAGAAAATGGATCAGTGCAGAAATGCCAGGGCATCAGCAGTCTGTGGGGAATGCTGCTGCCATGCAAAGAAAATAAATCTTCACAAGGCCACTATCAAGATCAAAGCAGTGTTTGATATGTCATTCTAAAGCTAGTGCTCTTTTACTACTACTGTTTTCATACTGTAATTACCTAAAAAGTGGGTTTCAGACAAAAACCTCAAAAACTTTTAAAATTGACAATATTCTTTTTCATAATTCATAAAAAAAAGTTATAACACTCCTGCAGCACCTAGTATGTAATTGCACCTGCAAAATATCAGTGTAGGAAAAGTTGGAACTTGCCTCCAAAAATGAGCATTTTGAATTGAAAGAACTTTAAAGTTCCATTTACATTCCCTCAAACCAAGTCAGCTGCCACAAGTTTGCCTTATTCAGTTGATTTTACCAAAGTTTGTGTAGAGGAAACTTGCTCTTAAAAGAATTAAAGGGACTGTGATGGCAGCAGGGGGGACCTGTGGTGCCTGCACGTGGCTCTGCCCCGGGTGCCATGAGGTGAGCTCAGCTGGTGCCTGGACTCTGCCCTCAGGCACAGACATGTCCAGCTCAGCAGATTCTGTGATTCTGTGTTTTGTGCTACCTTGCTTCTAGATAGGAAACCTCCTAAGGTGTGCAACCATGAGGAAGTTACAGTCAGTGTTCCTTGCAAGGAATGAATTTCCAAGGAAAATTTTTGTCCACAAGAAATGTTTTCTTTAATGTATTTGATGCAGAATAATTCAGGTTTTGTTGTACTATTCTTATCCAGGATGGCAACAGGCTGCAAAGCTGCATTTGGGCTAATGGTGATAAGAATTAAAGCAAGTTTGAGGGAAACATATGTTAATTATTTGCTGAAGAAATTAGCAGTTGCTTATTTACCCTAAAATTCAGGTCTTCTCCTGTTTTTGTAAGGAGTGGGCTTGACCCAGAGTCCCCTGTGAGCTCATGCGGGGCTGTGTGAGTGGGCAGAAGTAAGTTCAGGGACTATTTGAGTGCAGAATGTTCAAGTCCCCCTCTTCCATGTCAACAGTTTTTGTCTTATAAAAGTCTTTTTGAGTCTGGGAAAGCATGACAGGACTGCTGAGCAGCTTATCTCTTGCTCTTGCCCATGCGTTCCTCCTCCGATAAGGAGGCAAATGCAACACGTGTGCTGTGTGTGCCCCAACAGCCAACATTTGCTTAGTGAATGAGATCTGACATTGTCAAAAACTACTCACAGATTTGATCCAAGGGCAAAACAGTTCTGGCTTTGCCTGCAAACAGAAATCTTTCCTTTACAATGAAGCAGTGTTTCTCAGTTTGAGAAATTAATGTGTCCCTGCCCTCAAACACAGCCCAGAACAAAAATGTTCCTTGTATCTCACACCAAGTGGCCCCTGCAAGTGAAGGACTGTTCTGGGAGGCCCAGGCTTTTGTGAGGAGACATAAGCAACCACTTCTCCCTACCTCCTGTGTCTGCAGAAGCTGGTGGGTGCTCTGCAGCCCTTCAGCACACAGGGCTGACCCTCAGCTGTGCAGCCTTCCTCGCATGGGTGAGGAAGAGGAGAAACTGGGAGTGGGCTTTGCAAGGGAAATCTCCACATTTTCGTAATATCCAGTATAAATCTCCCCCAGTGCAACTTGAGGGCTTTTCCTCATGCCCTGTGACTTGTTCCCTGGGAGAAGAGACTGACCAGGACCACGGCCTTGGTGCAAAGTGCTGTGATCAGCTGGCTGATTAATCCAGCTGTGTGCCCGCTGCCCTGCCTGCCCGCTGCCCTGCCTGCCCGCTGCTCTGCCTGCCCTCTGCTCTGCCTGCCCTCTGCTCTGCCTGCCCGCTGCCCTGCCTGCCCTCTGCCCTGCCTGCCCGCTGCCCTGCCTGCCCTCTGCTCTGCCTGCCCGCTGCCCTGCCTGCCCTCTGCTCTGCCTGCCCGCTGCCCTGCCTGCCCTCTGCCCTGCCTGCCCTCTGCTCTGCCTGCCCGCTGCCCTGCCTGCCCGCTGCCCTGCCTGCCCTCTGCTCTGCCTGCCCGCTGCCCTCCCTGCCCTCTGCCCTGCCTGCCCTCTGCCCTGCCTGCCCTCTGCCCTGCCTGCCCGCTGCCCTGCCTGCCCTCTGCCCTGCCTGCCCTCTGCCCTGCCTGCCCTCTGCCCTGCCTGCCCTCTGCTCTGCCTGCCCTCTGCCCTGCCTGCCCTCTGCCCTGCCTGCCCTCTGCCCTCCCTGCCCTCTGCCCTGCCTGCCCTCTGCTCTGCCTGCCCGATGCAGTGCAGAGTGACTGCAAAGTGACCTGTTCAGTCTTGACTTCCCATCAGTGTTTAAGCAAAACTCTGAGCCATCCCCTTTGCTCACCTGTGTATTTAGGTGTGCCCCAAGCTGGGGTCATGGCTTGAAGTAACCATCTAACTTTGAAGTGAGGGACTAGTCCTGGAGCTCAGCACACACAGATCTGTGATGCTGTGCTTTGGTGAGACACCAGCACACAGCCAGAGAACTCTGCAGGGCTGTGGATAAGCATTTTCCTGGACTGAGCTGTAAAGCAGGCACTGACAGGCTCAGGTGTGCATCCTGTGAGTTGTAACTCAGGGAGAGGTGATTTCAATGGGACTATTTACACAAGAATTTGTGAGATGAAGCCTCAACAGGTAGCTTGAGTGGTGTAAGGAAAGCAAACATTCTCCAGTAGCAACACAGTTGATATGATTCAATCACTGATTGTTTTGTAGTAGGTTGTATCCAAATTAAGAATTATGAATAGATTAAAAATACATTTATCTGTTTTGCTCTGATTACTCTGCTAAATTAGTTCCTTTTCCAACTTCCTATGCTAACTCTCCTATCTGATGCAGTTAAATTCTTTCAATCTATCAGAAAGAATAAGAGATGGGGTCTAATTGCAGAAGGAAATTCCTCTCCCAAGTAAAACTGATGGGTTTGGTTAATTTAAAAATTGGCATGTTCATTTTGCAGCAAATCTAGAAGTCATTCTTCAGGTTGTCATTGCACTGGATATGCTAAAAGCAAAGTATAAATACCATGAAGTCAATCCTGTCCTTGCATAAAAATTACAGCTTGTTTTTCTCTGTGATCTGTTGAGCCAGGGGACATTTCTGCAGGGCAATGTTAGACCCAGTGTGACCCTATTCGGAATGTTCCCCTCTCACTGCTGCAGTAAAGTCAGCAAGGCTGTGATTATCTGTGTCAGTCAAGGTTCTGGCCTACTTATCTTTGTTTTATTGTGTTTAAAAAAATATCTAAATCAAGCTATGGAATCACTCTGTATGAATTCTACAATGGGATTTGAATCCAAATCCCAGGAGTCATTTGTTTATGGGTAGATAAGTGCATGTAGCTACATCTGGAATCCAAAATAGCAGGTCTGGTTTTGAATTGAGAAGATCACTGTGTTCTGTGTATTGCTCCATAAAAAAAAGAAAAGCACCTTAGAGGTGGAAATGTTCAAGTGTGCAGACTTGTTGCCATGGCTCGGATGCCATGAGGTACTGCAGCTCTCAAGAGAGAGAGAGTGTTCTTCCAGGTTTTATTCATGTCATCACACGTGTTTGGGGTGTCATAACAGGTCTTGTTTAAGTATCTGGAGTTAAACCACAGATTGGTGTGTGACAATTGGACTTGTGGATATGCAATTCTGCTTCTGAAGCAGAGGGAGAAATTGCCAGTCTTTTGTAGGGAAACAGTCTCTCTGCAGAGGGTCTCACGGTGCCCAGCAGAGCTAACAGCGAGTTGTTACCTGCACCATTTCAAGGAAGGAATAAATGAGAGAGGTACCAAACCTGTTCTTCACCTTCCTTCAGTAGCTTTTCCTCTTCATGCTATCGTTTTTGCAGCCCTCTCTGTGCCTTCTGTGCGGAAAGAGTCTGTTTAGATAATCTTTTATAATATCTGGGTTGCTGATGACTTTCTCACTCAAGCTACATCAAGCAAATATGCATTAGCTCTAACTCCATCTCTGTTGCTATTCCACAGAGATGGACAGTGTCCTCCATCCTAAACCTGTTTGGATGTCATGTTCATGTGGTACATTTTGGCTGTTATCTTTTCCTTGTCCTTCTCAGTCACCAGTAATTTCAGATGTCTGGAAAAACTTGAAGAAACTATGCTTCTGAAAACCTGTCTTTTCAGAAAAATCATCTCCCAAAAACAGAATGGCAGGACTGTGCTTAAAAACACTGACCTCATGAGCCCATCTGAAAACAGCTTCTCCACATTTCATATCATTCTTCCAGACAGAGAAGCAATAATTAATTGCATTTCATCAGTAAATATTAATAGAATTATGTTACATGGGGTAAACTGACACAGATCAAGATTTTCTTCTCACCATTAAACAATAGACTGATAGCAGAGCTTGGAAATAATTGCTCACTAATTCCTGAACATTTCTATGCCCAGAGGATATGAGTGTGTTGGGGGGTGTGTTTGTGAGGTGCTGTACACAGGGTATGTGGGCAATTCACTGCACAGAGTTAATTCCACAGTGCATTCTTAAAACTGGTTTAGAGGATATGTTGACTGGGAAAAGCTTCCCCACTCTACCTAGTAATTAAGATTTGTTTTTCATGCCTTCATAGTTTTAATCGATTTTGTGATGCTGCAAAAAGCAATTGAATGTTGAGCTTAGTGCATGAGGCCGAATGTGGCTGCAGGCAAAATCTGACCACACAGTGAACCCTCTGTACAAAAAATCGGCCCCATCGGAGTGGGGAGGGAGGGAAGAGGACCAACAGCCACTAAAACAGAAGGTGCCCTGCCCACAGCTCCCTGAGAGCTGAGCAGGGCTGGCTCCCCGCAGGGCACTAGAGTTCTGGTTCAGATGCTGCCAGCCCACATCCACCCTCTGGCAGCGAGCCTCCCCGTGAGCTGCAGCCACTGAGACCTCCCCCGGGGTCAGATCTGGCTCAGGGCTTGGCTGGAATGTGACATGGAGACAATATTGATTTCCTCACGGTCGATACTCATCACTTAGAGCAGCTTTTCTGTGTATCATGTGGCACCGCTCTCATGGCTTTCCCTCCTGCCATCCCCACTCGAGTGGCTGGACCAGATGCATCACTGGGTATTTACTCTGATGAGTTTTGTCCTTTAGAAACTCATTTACAAATTCAAAGCTCTAAGGCACTAATCTCTGCCCTTCCCTTAGTAGATTAGACTTTAAAATAACAAAAAAGAAGAAAGGATGTGAAATGAGAACTGTTCTTACTTTCTTGGAGCAAAATTCAGAGCACATCTCCACCGTCAAATTGGGCTGTATCAAAGAGGCTGGAAAGGTGTCTGTTAAATTTTCTGGAGCTCTAAAACATCCTCGATAGATAACATTCCTCCCTGCGGGGATATGAAATAGGTTTCTCTTAAGAATACGGCGTCCGTAGTATCCTGCCTCTTTCACAAAGAACAATACTAGGTTCAGAAGCCAAAAATAATAAAATAAATTTTATATTACAAAGGCTGCAGAAGTAAGAGCAACCCTGATATATGCTAGAAAAACGTGTTGCAAATCCTGTGGTATTGCAAGGAACACACACCTCCAGCTTTGTACAGACCATGGAAAGCAGGGCTGCAGCACAGGGTCTGGGTTAAATTCCACCAGTGGACAGCATTGCTATTGCTTGCAGGTCCCAGTTTCCTCTGAAGACTTGCTTTCCCCTCAAAGCCCTGATAAAAATCTACAAAGCTTCCCAAGATCTGCACCAGGAAAGGAAAGGAATGTAAATGAATCCTGAAAAAACCTTCCCTGGACCCATTTTCCTGCTCAGCTGCCTCTCTCCTCCCTCTCCTGCTTTTCAGGCCAAGGGAATTTGCTGCAGCCTTCAGGCCCTAAACTGGGTTTTTGTCAACTGGTCTGGGAGAACAGCTTCCACCACATCTTTAGCACCAGCCTCTGATCTCACCTGCTTCTGTAGAAACACCACAAATCTTGGCAGAATTACAGGGTCTCCCTTGAACAGTATCACCAGAACTGACGTGGGAAGTGAGTTGGATGACAGGAGAGATGTGGTGCAGTTATGAAGAAAAAAACTGGTTCTGCATGAATTTCCTGGCAGAAAAGCCCAGATTTTCCAGGACGAGTCAAGAGTAATCTAAGGAGAAGCTGCTTAAATATTGTTCTAATAACTGTTCAAACCAGTTACTAGAAGCAGTGCTGGATCTCTGGGATCACTCAGGTGATGTGAAAATAAAATAACTTGACCCAAGCTGAGGGGAACAGGAGTCTCCCTGGGACCAGGTCACTGCAAGCACGGCACCAAAGAATGAAGGACCTGGGCATGTTTGGGCTTCTCAGGATGTTCTTGAAAGGTCTCCTAAACTTCACACTAATATTTAATTCCTGAAACAAAATGATTATGAACATGTTTAGAGTTGTCTCAGTGGTCAGGAAGAAAGCTTGAGCAGCCCACACCAGCATTAGAGGGAGCAGGTTCACAGGGAACCCACAGATCCCACTGGAAACAGCTGGGTTTGTGTGGTCTGCCTGCCTTTTGGGGAGTCCTGCCCCAAGGCAAGCTGCACTCTGCCACAGCCACCCCTGCTGCCATGTGGGCTTTGAGCTTCCTTGACATGATGTAGGGGTACCTGCAGCACAGGAGCTGCACAGCTCGGGGTGTCCAGGGGACTGCAGGGGGAAGGAGGAGGTGAGGGACGGGCAGGGGAGACAGCAAGCCCCATCTCTCAGAAGATTTAAATGGAGATGCCACTGAACCTGCTCCGTGTAAGTCTTACACAAGGTCTGTGCTCTACATTACACAGCGTAAATCACACGGGCTGTTACAGTCTCAGAGTTACTTTCCAACATACTTGTTCATTGTGATTAATACTTCTGTTGGCCCCTCAGCTGGCTTGCATCAGGGGGATTCTTCAGACAACTATCAGGTGTTACTAAGGGCAAAAAAAATACATATCTAGCTCTAGGCTAGACTAATTTGATGACTAATTCATTAATACTTTAAAAAAAATTAAATGCTGCCTTTTCCTGCCAAGTATGTATATATATTTTATGCTTGAGGTTTAAACAGTGATGCATGTCCTGGGAAACCTGCCAACGTGCCCATCAGCCTGACAGTGGCAGTTTAAGTCTATGTACCTTTGATATATAATTTATATGTAGCTGGGTGGATTATTATACAAACCTTGACTTGTCTTTAAGAAGAAATGAAGTACCATCAATACTGGCACAACCTAAGGCCTTGATGCTTCTTCTCGGCAAATAACATCCTTAAGGTCTTGTGAACTTGCCAATTGAAAAGACTGATCAGCTGTTTAGGTCTTTTATGTGCTTTGTGTTGGCCTAAAGGTTTATCCATTGTGTCCCCCATGGCAGCTAATTGAATGATGAGTAGAGTGTGTTGCCATCTAAAGATGAAACAAAAATCCCAACTGCCGCTGGAACAGAAGTCCTTGGAAAAGCAAAACTCTGTGGTCTCTTTTCTCTCAATTAGGAAAGGGGTTGTTGTGGCTCTCTCTCTGGCCTCTATTTGCTCCCTGCTGCAGTCACAGAGCACTCTGTTTGGGATCATCTGAGCTTAGGGTGGCCTTGATCTGAGTGCTCTTCTGCCCTCCTGTTATAGGGCACCCACTTCCAAGGCTGTTTCTTAAACACGTGGGTTTGTCCGCCTGCAGTGGGTGCCAAAGGGAGTGGGTTTTCAGCTGAAATTCTGTTGCAGTTGCTCTGCACTGCATTGTGTTTCATCCCTGGTGACACCAACCTCCTCCATGGCAGTCCCGAGGCAGCTGTGCCAGGCAGTCTCCCTGCTCTGGGGCAGAGAGCAGCGCTGCTATTTTGGGGAGGGAGCCAGGGACCAGACCAGCAGCAAATGGATGCTGTGCCCTGCGGGTACCTTTGTCCTTTGCCATTTCAAACTCTAGTGACAAGCGGAGTAGGACAATCAGTGGGGACAACCCACGTGCTCAGCCCGGCCCTGACATCTCTCCCATGGGGTGAGTGGCCTCCCCTCTTCGGTCCCACACCCACTTACGTCTCCTGGCTCCTGCCCGCAGCTCCTCCACCCTGTAGACCGAGAGCCGGTTCACCCCTCCGCACACCGAGCCCTTCTCCCCCTTGCACTCGCTGTTGCACTCCTCGGGCCTGGAGGCGGTGGCCGGGAGGGTGTTCCCGCAGTAACACTCTGCTCCGTACACCAGCCCCGCGTAGGTGTAAGCCCTGCAAGGAGCAAAACCAGCCGTTGTCACAGAGGCACCCGTCTGCTCCCCACTTTGTACCTAAGGGAGGCAGGAGCATGTCCCTGTGTATGGTGTGAGCTTCTGCTGCCCCACTCCAGAGCTGGGTCTGCCCCAGGGACAGCATGGCCTCCTTGACAGAGGCAGCCAGCTTGACATTTGGGCTAGAGACCAGTATCTATCAAAAGACAGGTATCTAACAAAGACTATTTAACCAAACAGTAATTTTTGTCAAGGACAACAGAAAATATATTGTAGGTAGCTATGCTGCCATAGAGAATAGGCAGCAGTGCAATGGTCTGCTTCAAGCAGGGTAGCAGAGCTCCGCCATGCCTGAAGGTATGAGATAATTACCGTTTTTACAGATGCTGTATGTCTAATGTAGAAATGCTTTTCCCATTTCAAATTCAGTTCCACTTATTATCAGAAGAGAGAAAACTTGAAGTGAAAAAGTACCACTCACCTCTCAGCACAAGCTTCCTGACAGTGAGCTACTGTCATTTTTCTTAAGTCATAAAAGACAGCTCCCTTCAGGGTCCTCTCCCTCGAATCGTCGGTGAAGCATCCTATGTAGGTGCCTGTGTGCATGCAAGACCAGGGTTAGGCAACGCATATGGGATGGAGAAGGGGGGAAGGGAAGAACCCATACGGGGCCGATCCAGCACCATACGCTGCAAGCAGGGCTGTGTTCAGTCAAGTCCCAACCTGCCCGGGGCCCCACCTGCTCTGCAGAGCTCTCCCTTGGTGCTGAATCTTGGCAGGTGTATTGAAGGGGTCAGTGTGACTGTCCCATGGAAACGAGACTTTCACCAGATTCCTTTCAGCAGACCTGCCTTTGCACACCTGGAGTCCACGATCCCCCGGAACTGCGGCTCCTGCAGGCAGATGCTGCCTGCTTGACTCCCTCCCTTGGGGGATAAAACATGGCACTTCTCTAAAGTAAAGGAGAATGTAGTCTTCAAAATGGTAAAAACTTCCAGAAATCTTGTTGGATTTCTCCCAAGTGCTCTTTAAATCTCTAGTTGGTAATGATATAGGGCAAGAAAAATATTAAGAAAATCAGTTTTCTTTGGGTATAGAGAGTAATATTAAAGCTGTAATGGAAAGAAAACTTCAGTCTTAACTAGGCAGTGCCATGCATTGAGCTGTCTCCTTCTCTCTGGTGCAAAGGAATCTCTTCGTCTTGCTTTACTTAGCATATGAAAGATGAATGTTTCTCTTAGACTGCATCCAATTCAGCCTATTTTTTGTTGTCATGAACAAAATACTATAAAAATCCAGCCTATTTTTGAATATACGATTGGAAGGATGATGTGGCATCCCACTATTACACAGCAATTGTGTGTCTGTAAGTACATTTTATCATTAGAATATGAAAGAAAAAAGGAAATTTGATTTTAAGAGTAGCAACACTGAGATGATAGCACAGGGAAATTAACTAATCTAAGCTGTGGACAAGAAAAGAATATACAATGAAAAATGAAACTAAAAAGCATAATATTAGCAATAAAATAATTCACAAGGAAAAGGAAGTTTCAGCCACTCTAACATGGATTTTGGAGCCAGGAATAATAAATCAAACATTTAAATATTACAAACGCAACAGTAGCTTCAAAGACCTACACTCAGTAATTTGCCAACATGCAATTAGAAAATTCACAAGCTGTGAACACACACTCCAGCACGCTGTTAATGAGGTGGGAGTCATGCACTTCCAGCGAGGGCGCTCCACATTTCACTGTTGGCTTTTGATTTGGGTATTTCCATTCAAAGCAGTAGCAGCAGAAAACTGAGGCTGTGGGGCCAAAGAGCCCGAGTGGGGGTCCCGGGCAGGGCAGCCACTGTCCACCCTCCTCCTGTGTCCCTCCCATGCCACTGCCAGCCCAGCAGTGGTTTCTCACTCACATCCTCCTATGAATGAGTCGTGGTCTTAGTGACATGTCATGTCAGGGATCCAGTCCCTGTCACCTCTGCATCCTGTGCAATGGCAGAACCAGGCCAGGAGAAACTGTAAAACTCCATCTGCTGTAAGCACTTGGAACAGAAAACTCTCATTTGTTGTACTGACAGTGTTTGCCAGTGTCCCTGGCAGGAAAAGATGAGGTCCCTACCCTAAGCTACTTGCAGTGTCAGCAGGTGGGAGTCTGACTTGGAGAAAAAAAAGGACTTGGATTTTCTCACCCAAGGCTGTGTGCTCCTGGGTGGAGTCAGAGCAAGGCAAAGTGAGCTGGGAGGTTCCCAATATGCTGGGTCAGATGCCATTGTTTTTGTCTTGGGTTAAGGGTCTGCCTGAGGAGGCACACGGAGGGCTGGCTGGCAGCCCCTGGGCAAGCAGGGGCAGAGCAGCTGTGCTGCATCAGAGCCAGGGCGTTTTTGGAATGGCACTACTGAGGAGTGCACAAGCCCAGCCTCCAACAGTCAGGCAATGCTGCTTCACTGAGCAGGAACTACAGGGCATCACTGAAACTTTAATAAGCATTATAACCACGGAGGAGTTCATTAGATCTTGAAAGAGATAACAAAATAACAAGCATCTAAGTTTACTAGAAGTGAGTTGGGGAAGGTAACATGCTCTACGTAGGTAGTTAAATTTTAATCGATAATCTTCAAAGGCTGATCCAGCTTCTTAACAATAGTGTTATTAATAATGTCACTTCATGTTCAGTCAGATATTCAAATGATGCATATTTGAATCTACACTTCAATATGGTGGGTGGCCCCTCTCATCAGCAGTTAGAACCTGAGCAAGGCCCTGGCTGAGTGGCTCTAACTCTCTCCTCTGCCACCAAAACCTGCTACCAACAGGGTGTTCTAAAGTGTCCGTGGAGCAGCTCCACCTTGATTCTTCAGGTAGCTCCAGTGGTTCAGTCTGCATGACTCACACTGTGTGACTCATCTCCCATACAACCACCACTATTGCCTTCTCCCTCCCGTTTCTGACAATTCCCTTGGTAGGTATCACAATGTGGCACCCATTTTGTGGGATTTTTGGATTAGGTGCTCTTTTGTTTGAGTAAATTTATTCAACAAACTAAAAAGCAGTTTAGTAATGTGGTGTCTAGTCATCCAGATCCCATTCCTGCTTTATTATCAGTGAAACATCTCCAAGAACAACTAGTTCTTCTAAAAGGCAACATGTCAAAGACTGCAAACTCACACTGATGCTGCAGCGAGGGCATGGCAGTCACCCAGGGCAGATCCTGGTGCTTCCTGTGGTGGGCTCCTCAGGGGGCTTGTCTGCTCCCTGGGAACGCTCAGCCATGGGGTGTGATGGCAGGTTTAGGGCTCCAGCTCAGCTGTGTGACAGCCCAACACCACGTCTGGGGTCGAGCTGTGCCGGCCCAAACGTGCCTGGATGATGCAACTCTCAGCGGGGTCATGAGGGTGTAAAGCCATTCAGGAAATGTGAACAACTACAGTCCTGTTTTGCTTCTTTGCTTGCTCTGGATAATAGTTTCTTAAAATTCTTCCTGCTGACCCAACCCAAGGGGTATTTACCAGCAGTGCTTAGGGCAGCAGAGTCGGACTCACGGTGAACTCATGTTTCTGTCAAACTGGAATGCCTTTCCATTTGAATTGGAAATGGTACAGGTTTGTACCATGTTTTCTGGGCACTGCTGTGCTGTGCCCATGCAGCAGTGTGAATTCTCCTTGCGGTCCTATTGCCCTGTTGGACATTCTCAGCAAACTTGCCAAACCCCAGGAGTCTGTCTCCAGTTTGGGGGGGTTGATGACTCACCTCATGTCCCCCAGAGGACAGAGTGTTTGCAGAGATGCTCACAGAAGGCAGCTCAGGAACAGTGAATGCATTTGCAATAGTAGAATTTAGTTTTAGCTTTAGCAGCAAGGAGGCACTTCTAGACTTATGGTACTGTGTGGTCTTGGATAGTTAATTTGATAAAATCCACTTTTAAAGTGTTCCCTCTTCTGAGAAAGAAAATCAATTAAAATGGTCATCTCTGCCTGCTTGAAGAGAAAATAATTTAAATTAGGGAAGCACATTGCACTGTCTGGGCTTCCATTCAATCAATAAAATTACTTTTTTGGAGGAAGTTACAGCTCAGCATGACCAGGGAGGTTAGGTTTGTACTTTGGCATGTGCACGTGCCTAAGAACTGTTTTGAAAGTAGTGATGAGCGAGGAGGAAGGCAGGGACACATTGTGGTGCTCACCTGTGTCTGCCTGGGACGTGCAAGTTTATGTACGTGCCAGAAAATGTGCAAGGTACGTCCCTTACCTTTGTGTTCAGCAGTGTGTTTGATCACTTTAAATCCTGCTGTCTCCACGGGCTCCTGGTTGCTGATGAACCTGTGAAACCACCTTCTTCTCAGCTGCCTGAGCTCGGAATTGCGGGACACGAGCCAGCGTGGGCTGTGCCGCTGGTCCAGGGCCGGCTCCTGCAGCCCATCCATGCCCACCAGCAGCCTGGCAGCAGGGCGGGGGTTCTGCAGAGCCCTGGGCTCTGCCATCCCAACCCCGGGGGTCTCATCTGGCACTGTCAGGGCCTGGTTAGCAGAGGTCCCGTGTGAACCTTGCTGGATAACCAGGCGGGTCCGCTGCAGCAGCAGGAGGCTGCCAGCCATCAGGTAAGCTGCTGTGAGGAAGAGGAGCAGAAACTGGGTCCGACGGAGAAACTTCTGTAGCCTGAAGAAAGCTTTGGCCATGCCCTTACTGAAACTGGGCCCTTCACGCCTCCCGACGGGTCCCTGAATCTCCACCTGACCAGATGCTCATTCCTCCCATAAGTTCAGCCCATCACTTTGGTGCCTTCCTCCGATGAAAAGCTTCTTCCCAGCCGGCTGCAGCAGAGACCAGCTTGGTGCAGCACTGCCACCAGCCTCAGGCACCAGGCTGGCCCAGGGTCTCTGCACGTTCCCAGGGTGATGCCTTCATTATGTCCTGCCCAACAGCCGATGCTGAAACCTGAATTACCAAGGGGAGGAAGGTTGGTTCACATCCAAATTGAAAATATGCACCATCAGGGTCACTTTCCCCCATCCACCCACCCCTTTTGACTTTAGATGAGCATTTCTCCATCTGTTGTTTATAATTATGCACATTAAGAACTATAATCCAGTGAGAACAATTGATTGAGTACAAGTGAGTTTCAGATCTTCAGACTTTTTTTCTTTCCTTTCTCTTTCCTTGGAATGCACAAAAAATACCTTTATGGTGAGGTTATTTATCTCGGGACGATTGGAAAGGAAGTTATTTTCTTTTGTCAGTAGCCAGCATCTCCATCCTTTGTCACTGGCTGAACAGGCAGCCACAGTACAGGCATCTTTTTTCAGAGGTATTACCAGATTCCTTCCTTTCAGCTAAACAGTAGCTGAGCTACAAATGCAGATCAGGAGGAAACTGAAATGTGGGTGTGTGGGAGGAAAAAAGAAATTGCATTAACTCACAATAGATAAGATAATAATTATTAATCTCTGTGCAGCACAATGAAGTTGGGCTTTATGCTGGAAGGATACTTGGGGGTTCTGTATTTACAGAGCTGGGGGAGTTGTTGTGCATGTTGCTTTATCCAAAACCAGAGATCCTGCTTTTTTTTTTTTTTTTAGTAGATTCATATTGCCAACTATTGATGTGCGGATGCGTGTGGATAAAAAGTAGTGAATGTTTGAAAAAATTTCATCTCAAGTTCAGCAGATCTCTCTTGACTGCTGCTGAGCTTTGCAGCTTTAGTTGTGCTGATGTGTATCACAATGAGATTGTCTGGGCAAGAAAAGCTCCTTTGTGCTCTAGGGAACCTTTAACCTCCCATGGCAAATAAAAGCTGGCATCTCCCCATAAGTTCCTGTTTTCCCAGTGCATCCCTTCTCTGTGGAGCCAGGCAAGTGTTGAGAAAATATGCAGTGTTTTTCAGAAAAGAAAATATTACGGCTTTTGTTTAGCTTGCAATTGGGGCACACTCCTGAAATCCACAGTCCTCTCAATGAACATCTGCTTACTGGTATTTCTTGTTACAGTATCTGACTGAAAGTTTTGTGGATATTCACTTATGCCTCTTTATTAAATAAATGTTGCCAATTAAGTCTCCACCCATTCCCTTTTTCATTTGGTTGGGCAAATTCTTTCTGTGTTAAACAACAACCAAAACCAAAGGTTCAAAACTTCTAGGACAAAAACAAATTAAGGCTCAGCTGAGTCTTTTGTCAGTTGAGCCTGAATTCCTTTTGTGTGACCTTTCAGCCTTGATTCTTAAACATAGCTGTCACAAGGCAGGAGTCCCTGTCTCTAATCTTAAAATTTAGGTGGCCTTGAAGACCTGATTTAGGTATTTTTTTAAGTTGTTGTTGTTGTTCATGTATGCTGATTTTAGTTGTATGGGACTGAGTAAAAATATTCTATGTCCTTATTTCTCTAAGGGCTCGGGAGCATGAGCAGGTGAGAAGCACTGCCAGGCTGTACATCTGCAGTGAATTCTGACTGCTCTCACTACAGAAGTTGCACACCTCCCTTCAAAGCCAAAGAAAATGCATTGATTTACACCAGCTGAAGAGCTGACCCTCAAACTTAAATTATTGAAAATCTCTGATCAATGTTGTGAGTGCTCAAGCATTGCAGTAAAAGGGTCAGAAGTACCAAGACAGATGAATGGAAAATTAGCCCTAATTAGATCCTGCAAGTTGTTACTGCGCTAATTCATCTGAAGAAATACTGTCTCTGAGCACAGGTGGGATTCGATTCACTAGGTATTCCTGCCATGGGGCTGCTGGAAACTTGAGCTGTTCCCAATGGAGGCTGTCTGATCTGAAAGCAAGCTATGTGCAGATATTAGCTTGGAATTTGGGCTGGGAATGACCGTGCTCCGTGCAGCCAGCACGGAGGGAAGGCTGGGTCAGTGGGCAGGTGGCTGTTTGCCTCAGCAGCCGAGGGCTGGGCACACCATGCTCTTGGAGGTGTCATCTGCACTATAAAGTGGTGGTAAAACACTGCTGCAAAGCCTCATCGGGGAGATGGCAATGGCTGCAGTCACACAGGACTTCAAAAGGTTTAAGATTCCCCCCCCCAGCAGCAAGATGAGGCCAGATAAACTGATCAGATTTGCAGTAATTCAGGGTTTCACAGCTCTTTTGGTTTATTCACAAAGTGAGAGATGCTTCAAGCCCAGGTTCTCAGATGCACTGTTGTGGCACTGGAGAGGCTGTGCTGCAGCAGCCACAGCCTTTGGGCTCATGGAGCCGTGCCCAGAGTGGCAGCTCTGGAGAAGGGCCATTGAGGCCGTGTGGCAGAGGTTGGGCATGTTAGGCTTCACTGGCCCAGTTCAGTCTCTTTTAACACCACTGTGTGCTTGGTCAGTGGATTTGGGTAGTTTGTCCATGTTTGCAGTGGTGTAGAGTGGAGCAGCTGGAGGCTGCACCATCCCCAGGATGAGAGGATCTGCCACTTGCCCAGGCAGCATGTGGCAATGTTTCCTGGAGCCAGGGGAGGCCAGTCTGGCCACCACCTGCCCAAAGAGCGCTGTGGTAGGGTGTGATGTTCCACCTCTACATGAGCAGGATGGAAAACTTGCTGTGCATCAGCAGAACTGGAGAAAACACCCAAGGTATCAGACCTAATTTAACTGTGCAGCAGGCTCTGTGCCCAAAACAAAGAAATGTTTGGCATTGCTCCTGTTGCTCCGCCAAGTTTGTTTATTTATTTATTTGCTAAGGAAAAGCTGCTTCTATGTCTCAAAAGGGTAACTTTGCCCTTGCCCAGTGGCTGAAAAAGTTTAAATGGTATAAGGCAATTTTGCTGCATTCAACATGATGTGTATGAATTACCTCCAGATGCACTTGCCCTTAGAGCAGTTGCCATGACAGTGCATTGTAGTAAAATCCAACCGAATAAATAAGGAGACTCTCTGCCCACAGACTGCTACGAATGTGCAACTCAAAAATTAAATGTTGCTTTTTAGTGGGGAAATAGCAGAGGGTGCTACTGACATAAAAACTGTCATTTGATTTTTCCATAAACTGCATATTGCAATATCATCAAAGTATGCCTAGAAGAATTCAAGTGCATCACTTTTGATGATGATATTAAACAGGAAAGAGTAAGAAGGAAAGAACTAGTATCTGGTAATAGAAAATGCATCATTTATCTTTTTCATGCATGTTTCACTTAAAATGAATGAAGTGAAACAGAAGAAAAGCAGTCCTCTGTTCATCAGTTCTCACGCCAAAGGTGTTTAGGACCATATTAATTAGGAATTGTTTGTAAAATCATAAAATTGTAATTGAAAGGAGTTTGAGATGAGCAATGAGAACTGTGAAATGGCAGAGGAGATCTCTAGGTGAAGAAGGTGATGAAAGGGTTAATGCTGCACAGGCTGCAGGGTGGGGGGCCAGGGAGAAGGGCAGTAATTAGCACTGGCAAGTATCAGCTTGGGGGATGGTGAGTGGAAGCATGGGAGATCCACTGGGTCCTGGGCCTTCAGCAGGGGAAGAATCCCTTGCCACCAGAAAGTTGCTATAAGGAAAAGCAGGTCAGTACCTTGCTTCCAAAATGATCTTGCAAAGTGTAACAGAGGATATCACACTAGGCAGCTGTGTTAATGCGTTCGTAAAGAGAAACAAAAGAAACATGGTAAAGCTCTTGGCAATTCTGCTCTCCTAGCTCAAGGAGCAGTTACAGAATTCTTAAGGGAAGGCTGAATACTTTCCGTGATGCCAACAAAGGCTGAAGACACTGAAAAACTGCCCCAGACTTGAAGGTGAAGAGCTGCTTATGTGAGGGCTTTCCCTTGATATATGTGCTCAATGCAGAAGCTCAGGTCAGTGCTGCATTGATGGCTGCAGCTCATCAAGAGTTGGTCTTGTCTAAAGAGCAGCAGGATTTTGCAAATTCAGAGTTCTTGGCATGGAAACAAGATGTTTTCTATTGTAAACTGAAGGGAATTGGACTCACGTACACTATTTTTAGAAAAATCCATCCCTCTTCCACATTTCTTCTTTCTTTTGTCAGCTTTCTTTGAGGACAAGTGCAGTCAGTTAGGCCCCAGCTGAAGGATTCTGGCTCACAGCCTTTTCTTTGGATACACACTGCCTTTTTCTCAAGGCAGTTTGGAAAGCCAAGGGAAACATCATACTGTGTGAATGCACATAGGAAGTAAAACTCTTAAGAAGCCACAAATTCGATGCTGGGACCCTGTCAAGTATTTGCAGTTCCCTTTATTCCGATACCTGAAATCATCCTGAGAAGCTGAGACAGCTGACAGTGAGTGTTCCTTGTAGCCATGCTTTCATATGTGCCCAGAGCATCTCTCCAGGTTTGAGAAAGGGGTTAGAAAAGACAACAAAGTTGAGTGGAGCTCTTCCCTCATACCTTGAGTGGAATCGAGAAATTCTTTATTATTCCAGTTTCCAAATATTGGGAAAAGAGAGAAAAATGAAACTGTGGATCATTTTTGTGTGGAAAGTGGCAGATGCTGAAAGTGAAGCTTAGAAGAAACATCCTCGTGCTCTACTGTCTTCAGCCAAAATCCACCCAAATCAGGATCCAGGTTGACGCTGATCGATTTTGGTTCAGGTCCACTGTTACTTTTTCTAGCTCCTTAAGAAAGTGTCATGTGGAATTGTCTCAGTGACAACATAATTGAGGAATTCAGGCAAAGGAAAGAAAGGTGATTTTGTAATTCCATCACCTTTCCTTGGATATTCTTTCACCAAAAAGAGGGGACATTTTTGATGAAGAGTTACTATAACATTCATGTCCTTCATGTCGCTGTGGACGACAACCCAGTCACTGACCTTTCTGGCAGTTATGGTGCAGTGCTCGAATGAGACCCATCCAGAATTCACAGTCTGGCCTTTCAAGAGCATTTGGCTTCAGCTGGAGGCAGAAGCACCCTCCAGCTCTGGCCCTGGGCAGGCATCTCTTCCGACAGCCCTACGTGTGTGGGTTCTGTCGCAGGGCACGAGCTGTGCTGTGCAGGCAGGGCCAGGGCACAGCCCTGCTGTGCCCCACGTCCCGCTCCTGCTGTGCCCCACGTCCCACTCGCTCCTGCTCTGCCCCATGTCCTGCTCCTGCTGTGCCCCATGTCCCGCTCCTGCTCTGCCCCATGTCCTGCTCCTGCTGTGCCCCATGTCCCGCTCCTGCTGTGCCCCACGTCCCACTCGCTCCTGCTCTGCCCTGTGTCCTGCTCCTGCTCTGCCCCATGTCCTGCTCCTGCTCTGCCCTGTGTCCTGCTCCTGCTCTGCCCCATGTCCTGCTCCTGCTCTGCCCTGTGTCCTGCTCCTGCTCTGCCCCATGTCCTGCTCCTGCTCTGCCCCATGTCCTGCTCCTGCTCTGCCCCATGTCCTGCTCCTGCTGTGCCCACAGCTCCTGCTGCCACTGTGCCCACTCTGCTGCTCTCTGTTCTTCTCATCCCTGCCCTTTCTGCAAGGTAAGGGGAAAACTCAGATTGCTTTTGTTCTTGGCTCCAAGGCAGGAACATCCAGCTTGGGCCCACAAGGCTGAGGATGAGTTAGTGCCCCTGCTTTGCTCAGGCACAGCCTGTGTCACCCTCCACGTGGAACACACATCAGTCAGTTCTGCTGCTGCAGAACCTGCTGAGGGTTTGCATCTAAACACGAGAAAAGGTTTTTTCCTCGTTTCCTTTCAAGTCACCTCCAACACTGTCATTTAGAAAATAATTTGGCTTTTAAATATTTCTAGAAACTAACTCTTTCACCCTTTTTCCATCAAAATGAAGCTTATGGTCTAGGGATTTTCAGTAAAGCAATGGAGTGACCGATGAGACAGAAGGGAAGGGACCTTCAGGCAGCCCTGATGTGCCATGCCAGCTGCCTTCCCAAAGGATCTGGCCTCATCCTCAGGGCTGCTGGAAGCAGTAGGCACTTCTTCAAGTACTTCTTCCAACTTAGAAAGTTCTTCTTGCTAGAGGATGGGTTCGTACTGACCCGATGCACATATCTCCCTGTAAGGTCTGTCAACAAGCTCGAAATGAGGTAAAAGCACCCCTTCCTCCACATGCCGTGGTGGCAAGTGTTGCAGCTTGAGAGGCTTTCCAGCAAGTTTACCATTGCTTGCTACAAGTGTGTTTGCTACAATATGTAATCAAATTGCAAAGTTATCTTTGATGCTGAGATTGTGTTAAAACTTTTAAATAATACTGAATGGTGATAAATAAGGCAGAAAAAAAATCTTTATGCTGAGTTAGCAGGAAGACAGAGAAAAAACTCTGTAGTCCATAAACTAGTCAAATCAAGTTGAAAATAACACAAAACATACATTATACTCCCTGTATTCAATATGGGAGGTGTTTTACAGTGACAGATAATTCAGCTTTGGAAGGGAAAGGTAATGTCACAGAGCAGAGCTGCAGCCTGAGGCTGGAGAGTCAGCACTAACTTGTGCAAATTCAGCCCCAGCAGCTCTTTCACGAGATAGTCCACTTTTTGAGACCAATTTTTTATCATAAATGGGTGTAAATCTGGACAATAATGTTGTTGGTGAGCGCAGAGCCTGAGGTGAGGGATGCAGAGGAGTCTGTGGGAGGCAGCTGGTCCAGCAAGGCTTGTTGTGGAACAGAGTGACTTGGAAAGTGCTCAGAGACAGCTTGAGTAGAGAGCACACTGTGGTGACATGGTATTTCTGCACTAATCCCATACGTTTTACTTAGCTCAGTGATAATGCAGGAACCAGGAGAACTGATTCCACACCAGTATGGAAAAGATGTGGGCACATGCAAACCCCTATTTCAGAGGTAGACGTGCACACACATACGTGTGTGTGCATTCTCTACACAGAGGGATGTGTGCTCCAGAGGTGATATACAGGCTGATAAACCAAGAGCTTTCAGCAAACTGTTCCTGAGCCTTGAAAGTATTTTGTCAATAGTAAAGCATTCATGCATGATGTATATCCTTTGATATTAAAAGTTCAAGTACCCAGCAAATGATGATCTGCAGTTTCCAAAAGCCCCTATATGGTCTGTGGCTGAAGTTTTGCATGAGAATGTTATAACAAATCTACCATATATTGATGTCTGCTTTAGCCCACAGGAGCTAGAGATGAGATCTTTCCTGTGTGCAAGGAAATCTACTTGAATTAAAATAACATACGGCTTTGTAACTAAATCATAGGTGTTTAAAAAGTATCTTCCATAAACCCTTCAATATATGAATTCCTGCAACATTCACGTTGTTAAGAGTGTATTTGTTCAGCACAGTGATGTTCCAGAAACTGTTTGGAGAAGCTGAGCATTCCAGCCTGCCTGATCAGGCTGACAGAAACATACTCGCAGTATCCATGCTGACTTTTCAAGCATAATGTTCCATGGATGCTTGGGGAAAGGGCATCTCGAGACCAAACTGAAGTCTTTATAAATAATGCCACTAAGCCCCGTCTACTTAGGTGCTGTGGATAAATTTAATAAATCAAACAGCCGTTGAGACTGCAATGAAGGCTGATACCTCAGCCTCTGCAAAAAGTTGTCCGGTTTTTGCTCGTGCCTAGGCCAGCTGGCACACGGCTCGAAGAGGCAGGTACTGCAACCGTGAGAAAAAGAACAAAAACCTCACCTTTCTTTTATGGCCGAGGAACCCCTGTTGTAGCCAGGCAAAGTCCTGGACAATCCAGTGAAATATTATAAAAAGCCGTAATGCATGTCTGAAAAGCTGGTAAATCCCGCTCCCTCTGCCCTTCCCCACTAATCCTTCTCCCGCCTCCCGGTTCCAGCGCGCAGACCGTAATCCCGCGCACCGCTCCGTGCGGGCTCTGCGGCTCTCGGTCCCCCCGTCCGCCCCCCCGGCCCCGCTCACCGCTGCCGTCCCCGCGGTCCCTGCGGCTCGCCGGGGTCCCCGTGGCTCACCGGGCCGGGGCTCCGGGGTCCTGCGCCCTGCGGGGGCCGGCGGGAGGGATCCGCTCCATGGCCTCCTGCGCCAACAGGCTGGATGGAAGCAGCCTCCGCGCCGCGCTGCCAAAATCCTCAGGCACAGCCGGTGCACTCGTGTTTCATAACGCTCCCCTGCTCGGGCAAACAGCCTCTCTACGGCTGCTCCACGGCAGAGCTCTGCAGCCTTCTGCAGCTGCAGACGTTTCCAGACCTAGCCATTCCCTCTGCCTGGATGTTTGTCCAAGCGCACGGATGGCTGCATCGGCAGAGGGCTGAGTGGCGGCAGCAGCGTGAAGCCCTAATGCGATCAGCTGAACGGATGCTCAGTGTTTGTTTCTCGGTGCCTCTTCCCACTAGGGGCAGATCCTTCTGAAGCCGCTCCTCTGGAGACCCGGACCCCTTCCCAACAGGTCGAGAGGGTCCCGGGAAAGCGAGTCCCTGACAGCCTCCCGGCACCAGCTTGGAGATTTCAGGCAGAAAATTGTTATTCTGGGCACAGTTGGCTGGAAGTAAAATATTTATAAATGTGAGAGCTGAAAGGCAGTTGCTGGTGTCCTCAGGACTGCCTGTGCTGCCGCCTTCCCTGCACGTTTCAGCTCTGTTCTGCTGCTGCTTCACATGGAGATTGAGCAATTTATAATTATTCTTAAAGCATCTGCATTTAAGTGGGGGCAGGCTGCACCCTTGTAACTGCACGGGGTTTTAAAGCACCCCACAGTCTAAGCATATTTAATGAAACCTGTGAAGATTTGTCTCTTGGAGGCAAAGTCTAATGCAGTAGTGGGACCCTTGGTTCCTCCCCATGCCAGGGAGTGTGAGTCAGATACATCAGACCCAACACCTGCCTGGCTGTGAGAAAGCAGCACTCAGGGGCTTTTTTTGGATCTAAGAGGAAAGAGGGAATTGGGATGCCACGTGGGGCTGATCCTGTTTCCTCTCTGTATGCTTCACAGTGCTTCAGACTCTGAAGCCCATGGGCTTTGGTGATCAGGTGTGTGGATCTCTCCATGCAGTGCACCCTGTGAGTGGGGGCTGAACCCCACACTGCGATGCTGACACTTGAATCACACTTGGTTTTCCCATCTCCGCATGATTTAGAAGAGGGATCTGGTTGTTCAGCTCAATGTGAACAACTGTTCAACGTGCTTTTGCTCCTAACAAATGTACTCTCTGACCTGTACTGATAGGGCTGCAATCCTACAGTGATTTGGTGAATTTTGATTAATTGAGAATTCTGAGACTTAGCAGTGTAACATTCAAATTTAAAAATACTGATAGGTGGAGGCGTATTGTTGCCCCAAGAAGTTGTGCATCTGTTAGATTGCAACCTTTATGTGTGTGTACACCTTTAAGGCTGTAATGGTGTGAAGTTAATTTAGTTTTACTGAAATTAAATTAATCAACTGTTAAGTGTAACAAAATTTTTAAATGTTGCGCTGGGTTGGGGCTTAAATCAATAAGAATTGCAGGACTATGCCCAGGTGGAGCAGTGGCAGGAAATGCCTGTTCAGCATTCTCAGCAAGAAAAACTCTGCTGAAAATGTACCAAACTCTGGCTGTGCCCCACAGTGTGTGTGGGGATGAAGTGTGTGCGGGCAGGTGCAGCCTCTTGGGACCTTCGCTGCAGGAGCAGCACGGGCTGGGGCTGCAGCCCCTGGCACCAGCCAGACCTGCTGGGTGTGGGGAGTGTCCCAGGGACACGCTGTCACTTTGACATATGAGCTGTTTGCACAGTTTTGACATGAAAACAACCACTATCGTTTGGGGGTCTCGCAGCTGCTCTGCCTTGATATCTGAATATAGATGAAGCCCAGACAAACTGCCAGGGTTGGTAAAACAACACCCTGTTGCACTGAGCCCTCTTTAATGCCAGCTTGTTTCCAGGACTTTGTGTACAAAATGCCACATGGGGAGTTACCAGACCCAGTTCATCCCTGGGCACGAGCCCTGCTGCCACAAGGTGACTGGGCTGAGGGGTTACAGTCTGCAAACAGCAGTGCCAGGCCACTGCTTGAGACTCAAACCAGACCCATTCTGGGGAGATCAGCAAGGTAAATGAAGGAAGAGTAATGTTGTATCCAAGGAAGATGGCAACAGTCCCTCTCCTGAAATTATTGCCGTGGAGTATTTTGGGGTGGGGGTAGGAGATGCTCTGTGTCCCCTGCTGATGCTGCTCACATGGCAGGTCACCACTGAGGCAGCACCACTGGGGGCACAGCCAGCCTGGCTCCTCGGAGTGAGCACTGGCAGCTCCGTGTCCTGGCCACAATATCTCCACTCCCTAATTTCCTGTCTGGTTAGTAATACTGGTTTTCTCCCACTCCCTGGGGAATTTTTCTGTCCCTCACGAGGAGCAGAGGAACTCTTGGGAACACCCACTGTTGGGATGGAGAAGCTGGAAATGTGATGCACTGTATGGGAAAAGGCATGAGTGGTGTTGATGATGAAGAGGGACGTGTGAGACTGTTTCAGATGTTTTCAGGCTCAGACCGACAGGAAATTATTCTTGTGATTTAGTGGCACTGTTTTCTCACCTGTGTTACCCCATTGTCTACAGAAAAGTTGTACCTTGACAGGACCTGTCTGTGTCCACTGCAGCTCCTACTAAATTAAGAGGGAAATGGATCAGACTGTAAATTCAAAGGATGATCTGTGCAGGATGCAGACATTAAAAAATGATATCTAATAACACTAAGAGAAAGGGGGCAAAACTTTGAAAATGAAGCCTCCGTGTGTTATGGTCGTGTTGTGAAATCAGTCACTGATGGGAGGAGTGGCAGCTGGAGGCAGTCTGCGACTCAGGAAAATCCTGGGCACTTTCTTTCTCTGCTTGATGGTTCTGCATGGTTGTTGAACAAAGTACAGCACAGAAATTGTGGAATGAGTGGCATTACTTTTAGAATCCTGTTGTGGGAGCATTTTTGTGCTAAATGACTCAAACTTTCAGTCACTGCAGAAAATAGGCTCAATTGTAACGGTGAGGATGAGTTCAGAAAAGTGACAGGTTTTGCCAGTGTAGTTTCAAGACGAAATCTCTTAAAGACTGTGAAGTTTCATAAAGGAATGTAATGTAGCAAATAGTTTTCCTGTCCTTTTCATATAATAATCCTAAATATTCGGGGGTTAGGCATTCCATGTAATGCCTACCTACAATTTTCAGTTATTTCATGAAACAACTGAGCAAAACAGCTGTTTAGAGCAGGGGTTGACAACGTCACTCTCTTTTTGCAATGACTGTGTTCATAACATAAATGCCGTATCAGGTGCAACACAGACAAAATGGTTGGGTCTAATACGATTATTGTCAAAACTCCCCATGATCTCAGAGCACCCAATAAATATGTCAAGTGCCATGCACAGAGCATTTGTTGAAAATTGTGCAGATCAGTGAAGGCTCTTACATTCCTAAGATATGTCTCAGTTTGCTTTAGCTGTGGGAATACAGGCAGATGCCACAGGGGTGGTGCTCTGCCTGCAGGACTGTGTGCTCAGCACAGGGGCTGACGCTGCTCCGTCTGCTTCAGGGGATGGTTGAGGGTCGTTCAAAGTGGTGGGAAGAGGTGCTGGAAGGTGCAGCCCAAATCAACCCATCTGAGTCTGGAGCCTCCAGCTTCAGTTTCCTCTTTCTTACTGTCATTGCTGCTAAGGGAGGGCAGAGCTTTGGAAGCAGCTGATTGCACTTTGCACTTTTGGGGTCTGAAAGGACAGAAGCGGCTCCCAGTAATGAGGGCTTGAAGAAACAACCCCTTAAAAGATAAATGAACAAACAGATCACATAGATGAGGGTGTTGAACACAGTCCTGGTGAAGGTGAGATAACATTTGAAAACGTAAGAGATGTAATACGGAAAAGCCAAATTAATTTCCAAATTCAGAAGGGATTTGAAAGGTAAAGGTAAACTTTAAGCATAAGTAATCAAGGATTGCTGTAACTAGAGCTGTTTCTGCTGTTCAGTGTCCAGTTTATTAAAGAGAAGTGAAAAAGGAACAGGTAAATAGGATAAATTTTGGTCAGGATGTTACTGCTGGTTCCTTGTGCTGGGTGTATTTAAGCTGTGCAGCTCCTTACTGTTTCCATGATCATTCCCTGGCACCAGCACAGAAATGGTTTAATCCAGCTGAAAATGGAAAAGGTTTGTGGAAAGCAGCTCCTATGTGCACATTTTGGGAACAGGCGTGCTCTGACACAAGTGGGTGCAGAGGGAGTTCTGGCAAACTGGTGGGAGATGGGACTGTGAGCACTTGGACAGAGATTTTTCCCATTTCAAACATCATGAATTTACTCCAGGGGGACATTATGTTGTGTTACAGTTTTTGTCATGTTTCATTTGCACTATTGTAGGTTCCACTGATATTTAAATATTTTTTGAAGAAGTGCCAGCAAAACAGATGGCAGTTGCACATCCTGCTGCACGGGAAGGTGGTGGTGCTGGGGTTAACATCCCTGGGAAAAGGAATGCAATGGGTAGGACAAAACTCAGATGTCAACATGGCTTTTCTGTCCTGTTGGCAAGGACCAAAGCAGCTGGGTGTTGTCCTTAGGCAGGATGGGATTTGAGGGAGTCAGCTGCAGGCACCAAGCAGAGTCAATAGGGACGTGGGCGTGAGTTTTGGGGTAGAATGAATGGTTAGTTTTGTAGTAAAAATCAGCATTTTGCTGATGTCTGCTGGTCTCTGTGCTTACAACTTCATGCAAAAGCAGTTAAATTGAGGGTGTCATTTGACCTGACCGTGAAGAGGTGATGGTGATGTGAAAGAATAGTTTCTAAGTGGCTGCTAAAGGTAAGTTTGCTAAAAATACCACTCAAAGATTGGGACTTGCAGAACACAGTAGTAGTTCTGGTTGGGAATGCATTGATCATATTGCAGTATGTGTGCAGAAATGGTTTTATGTCCTGTAATCCTCGAGGTGATTTGATCATGATCTGGGGACTAACATTCCAAGTCCTAGGGGCAGTCTGAGATACAGGAAGGCCATTTGCAGTCGTGCTGTGGGAGCGGCTGCGCTTCCTGCGATTCAGCTGCTTCAGATGTTACCTGAACGTGTGTTCCTTCCTGGAGTTGTGTGCAACTGTGGGATCCCTTTGTGCTGAGCTCGGGGGAGATGGACAGCCCTTGGCCAAGTCAGCTTTGTCCTTCCTATTTGAGTGTTTTTCAGCCTCAGAAAACACATTTAGCCTAAAGTCCTGGTGTTTTTCCGAGTATGGCCTTTTGATGTTTGTGACTGGTATTATCTTCTAAACGCAGCTGTTTGTTTGGAAAGAAGAAAGGCCAATATACTGGCAGTTTGACCAGCACCTTGGGTCACTGCTTAGTCAGGTCTCTAGAGGGTCCTGCACCACACCAGGCTCTGGAGGTACTGCCCCCCCCCATTCTGATCCAGAGCTGGATTTCAAGAGGGACTTTACTGTCACTTCTCAGCCAGACTGTGTGAAGGCACAGTGTGAATGATAACACCTTACCCTGCAGTAATCATAAAGCAACACCAGCTAACATCTCCAGTCAAATAAGTCTGGGGTTTTTTCTGCTTGAAGGTTTTGTCTTTTGACAAGTGGCAGTAATGTCTTGTTCTTTATTTTTAGTGGATCACAGTAAACCGTAATGGAGTCACCTGAGCCATAAGTATTTGAATGCCCCAGGCAGCTCAGGGCATTTGGGGATGGAGGCTGCCAGAAGACTTTTGGGGGAGTGTGAGGCTGTGAGGTTTTGTGGCCAGTTCTCTTCACCAAACTGGTGGAAATAAAACCCCTCAGCTATTTGTACAGTTTGGATATAAGCTTAGATTTTTGCCAGCTCAACTCATAGCCTGAATTAAGCACATGTTGTGCCTAATTCTCATTAAGAACAATAATGGAGGTAACAAAACAGCTTGTGATTAGAAAAGTGTAATTATATCCTTGTGTGGAGTTACTGGGATGAAACATGGTGGAGCTCTGGACCCAGCTGGAATTGTGGGGTTTTCAGCCTGGAAAGGTAGGGTACCCAAGGATTTATTTTCTTCTTTCCATTGTTGATCTCTGAGCTGTAGAAGATCCTTCAAAGCACTACAAAGTGTCCAATGCGTATGAGAATTGTGAAAATTAATTTAGAATTTTATTTGCTGTTTGCCTTAGTTTTAGTAATATACATCAAATTAAACTCATAGTCATGCCCATATGAACCCAGGACTCTTCTGCTGCAGTTACTGGGATGATTTCAGGTTTCCTTTCTCCCTGTTCCTCCATCCTCTGTCAGTGCCGTGCCTCCATCAGTTCTCCATCCTCGGTACTTCCAAAGGCCCAGCTTGCTCTGGAGCAGGGCTGGCTGTGGTCACTCTGCTTGGAGGGTCCTGGCTTCACACCCCATGATGTGCCAGCTCTCTGGCCTGCCTGGCTGCACTCCCTGTGCTGGGGGCAGAGCTGTGGGTTTGCCTCCCCCGAATTCGGAGGCGCCGCTGGCAGTGGAGCAGGGGCTCGGCTGTTGCTTGGTAACTGAAGCCACGTTTCAAAAATGTACCCATTTACAGCCAGCTTCCCAAACTAATGGCTTTGAAAGGAAGAGTTGTTCTTTCAGGATCGTTTTCATTTTGTACTTTCTTAAAAAAAAGGAAAAAGAAAAAAAAAAGCCTTTCAGCTCCAGCTTTGCTTTTCTTCTGTGCTCTCTTTCCTCGCATCTGGTCCCACAAAGGGGAGCAGTGTCACATGCCTGGGAGCAAAGTCCTTTCATCCCCCCCTCCTTAGGGTTCAGCTGTTATCATTCTGAATTTCAGGCTGAACGGAAGGAAACACTGAGCACTTCCCATAACATTGCATTTGGCATTTGCTGAGCATGGCTTTCCTCTTGTAAGAGTTCTACCTGTCAACTACACACCCCCCACCTGGAGGACAGGTCAGTGGAAGGTGGGACAGGTGTTACAGAAGTGTTTGGTGTCTGTTCTCAGCTCTCATGGTGCTTTGCTGGATGTCCCTCTTGGACACACCACTTGCTCCTCAGGCCTTGCTGTCCCTTCCACAGAGCAGCCCGGGGAGCTGGTGCAGGGCCCTGTGCCCCATGGGCAGCCAGGCTTTAGGCAACTTAGCCATTGCATTTCCATCACCAACGTTGGTTGAGGCTGTCAGGTCTGGCTGGGTCTGCACCTGGAAGAGTTGCATCCATGGTAGACCACAGGCAACCAAAAATCTTAACTGCTCTGAGACCAAACTGCTGCTGTTCAGCTACTGGCAGCCATCTGTTCCTCATTAGCCTACTGGACAGCCAGCTCGTCCCTGTGGGATGCAGCTGGGAGCCAAGGCAGCATCCACTGAGGGCAGCAGGCAGGTGTGAGCAGTGGCTCTAGCTTTAATCTCTGTGTTCCTGCCCGTGGAGCACCTCAGCCATGGATGGTGCAAGGGCTTTGATCTAGCAGGAAGCTGAACAGCCTCTGTATGTCATTGACATTGCAGTTATTCCCAAAGACACAGTATGGAACTGTCCTTAGTAACTAATTTCTATCCAATCTGAAGTTTTTGTGTGGCATCAATACCGGGATGTCTTCCACATAATTGCTCTTATGGTGCTGGTAATAAATCCCAGGAAGATGATTGCTCTGTCCTGATCCCTTGATGAGCAAATTAAAAGCATTCCAGATTGTATACACAAGGGCACAAATTCTCACACCCTTTAAATTCCTGGGAACGGAAAGTGGCTCTGCAAAATAACCAGTCACTGGTGTAATGAAATATAAACCTTTATCATCAGAGCAGTGAGAAGGTGTGTTTGCTGTTTTGATGCCAAGGAAGGTTTTTTTAGGTTTTAGTGATAGTTCCACAAGCTGTAATGTTCCTTGGCTGCCCAGGCCCTCCTCCTGCCTCTGGAAACATCAAAGGCTGTAGCTGTTGTTTTGAGTTTCAGTCCAGCTGTGAGAAGAGGCTGTCAGATAACAGCAGCTGAGAAGGCTGGTCACATCACCAGCAAAAGACAGCAGTGAGGTGTCTTTCTGTGCCGCTGGCAGAATATTGTCAAATAGTCCTGGCCCAGCTGAAAGAGTGACAGAGCAGATTGTAGCCATTCCATCCCCGTGACCTGCAGGTTGCTGCAGTGCTCTGTGAGCAAGGTGTCAGCCATACCATTATGTGGTACAGGAAACCAGGACAATTTTTCCTGGTCCTTGTTGCTGTAGACTCTCAGACTTGAGTGGGTGATCCCACGTGGGGATAGGTCAGGTTCTTCATACAGAGTCAGTGCTGGGTGGCTGGTGGAATAGGCCAAGGTTGTTCCTTGTGTACAGGACCACAAAACCTGCCAGGATGTCCAGGGAGCAGCAGTTCTGGTGTCAGTGCTGTGCTGAGAGGGCTCCTGAGCAGAGATCATGGCCCCTTTCCAGTGGTACCCAGATTGCTGCCTGATGGCAGGAGGTGGTGGTAGGACAAGTGAGATCATCCCTTGTGCTTTGAATGGCAGTGCCATGTCTTGGGCTCAGAGGTCAGTTCCACCATCATGCTGAAGCCTTTTAGTGTGTCCAAAGAGATGCACCCGATTTGTGCCGGCTCCATCTGTTTGAAAATTGAAATGACAGCATCATAACAACACTTGATGTAGGCTGTCACCTTTTATTTCACCACTGCTGCCCCTAGAAACACACACAGTTGCAAAAGAAGCCAGCATCCAGAGGAATGTGCTGCTAACACAGTGGGAGCACAAGACACAAAGAACGTACGATAACGTGGGCTGGGCACGGAAACAGGAAAACTGGGATGGTGAACGTGGTGTGAAAACAGAGCTGGCAGAAATCACGAGGAGAGGACTCAGTGCTAATAAATACTGCATTAATAACAGGAAAGGATGACTCACAACTCGAGCGGACTATAATGCTCATCTCGTCTTTTCCAACAAGTTCAGAACCGAGCACTCGTTACTGGGCTTTGTTCTCCCTGATTGCTTTTAATTTCTGACTCTCTGTTCTGGATGGCTGCAGCCATCTGAACCTTTGGGTGCATTAATATTTTAGCAGGATGGGCAACAGGAGGCTGTGAAATGTCAGTTGTCTCTGAAAATCAAAAGGGATTTAGAAGTAGATGATGGGTAGGTGGCTGTCTTAATTCAGCAGTGTAACAGCAAAGCTAACACAAACTCCCTCCTCTCTTTCATCCCCTCCCACGTGCACTCGCTGAAAGGAAAATAAAAGACGTTTGAGTTCATTGACAGCTGGTGATGTGTTCAAAAGGATCTTTACTGAGCTGGTAAACAGTCATGACTCCCTCCCCTTCCCCAAATTCTGGTTTGATGACTACTTTCTCTTTGCTTTTGAGATGGAAAAGGCTCTTGAAAACATGAGCCACTATGTAATAAATTAGAGAAAGGGGGAAAAAAGTGCACACTCATACTTCTGTATCTCAGGGCTGAAGTCAAACAGCAGCTGCTCAGAGCTGGCCTTCTCAGAAACCTGGAGTCAGACCTTCCTAGTCTGCCGTTAGTGTCCTTTTAAGAGCTGTTCATTCATCAGGGTATTTCATATAATCTGACAGGAAATTATATTTACGATGCTTTTAGCTCCATTTGGGACATTTTTTTAACACTACTTCTGGGATGTAAATTATTTAAAAATCATCAATTTAGTTCTTTACATAAAGAGATGAAAGCTTACCAAAAAGCTTTCCTGTTCATGGCAGTCTTAAATTCTCCAGCAGAACTCTGGATTTTTGCTTAATTGAACACCTAAAGAATAAAAAGAGCTTGGCCTCGTAACATTTTTAGTAGAAGTAAATTTTAGATTTATTTAACCCCGTTGACTTTTGAAATACAACCACTAACGGCATCTGTTTAAATATTGTCCTTCAGAATGGATAAAGTGCTTTTATCACCAGGCATTAAAGTCACTGAAGTAGCATTTTATGTACCCCTCTGCCCCTTGCACAGCTCTTCCAGCGGCTCCAGCCCTGTATTCCCATTCCAAAGAGATGGATAAAGATGGGCTCCCCCATGGGAGGGGCGTTGGGAGTGCAGCTGCCCAAGCCCCCTCCGTGCAGCAGGGCAGGAGAGGCACAGGGGAGGCCTGGGGGCTGGAGGTCCTGGTGGTGCAGGTCAGAGCCCAGGAGCCCTCCTGCTCCTGCTTCACCTCACCTGCCCACAGGTGAGGTGCCCGTGGCTGCTCTGGCCCGGGAGGGGTGGCTGTGGCTCCTGACTCCCTCTCAGCCAGCTGGGCACAGTGAACCTCACACATGCCCAGCCTGTGGCTCTGGCTGTGGCACAGGGCAGGGCTTTGTGCCAGCCCTGACAGCCAGGCTGGTCAGGATGCCAGCAGGACTTGTCCTCTGGTGTAACCTGCTGCTCACATGCTCCTCCTCAAGTGACACTTGTGGCTGTGTGTGATTCCTTTGGCCTGGCAGTCCTTTCAAAGAACTAATGGGAGCAGTGACTAGGAAATACTTGAACTCCTGGCAGATACATAGCAGATGTAAACAACCTCAAAGCCCAAAGATAAATGTAATCGAAAAGTCCCCAAATAAAAGATGTCTGTATGGATGCCATTTGCCTCTCTGATCAGCTCCAGCCCCAAACCAATCCTCAGGTATGAAGTGCAGGATGGAGCCACAAAAAGGACTGCTCCTAGAAAAGGGGCCCCTCCAATCCCACAAGGGAACTGCAGTGAATGGTTTTGACACTTTTAAAACCAAAATACATCTGTCATGCGTAAGAGTGTGGAAACTTGCTAAATATTCATGAATCTGGGTTTTCTTTTGTTCCCATTATGCCTGGGGAGTACGGGATGTTTCCCCCCTACCAATTACTGTCTGTCTGATCCCTGCAAATCTGAGGGCAGAGGGGCACGTTCCACATCAAGGTGCTGTGCCTGATGCTAACCTTAAAATCGATATGTGAAAAGTTGGTGGTTGCAGGTGAGTGACACTACAGATTCACTGAAGACACTGGGATTCCCTGTCGTAATTAGCATTGATTCCCCTCTCGTTCTGGGGCTTTGTTGTCTGTGAACTCATTAAATTGTGACCTGCATGTAGGACTTGCATTTATGCCCTGGAAAAGTCAGCAGATTTGCTATTAGTTATTACACTCCTGAGGCTGCAGTTGTTTAAATGCGTGTGATGAGAGGACTGTTGAGAAATATTTCAAGAAAGAACTATAAAAGCAGGTTCCAAGGGTACTTTTTTTACAGCCAGAATCTGTTCTCTTGCCTAAATGTGACATACTAAAAAAACAGCACTCTGTTTATCAAACCAGTGTGGAATTTCAATGTCTGCACTCATTGTTCCTGATGAATAGGGGGTGGCAACAGCACTGATGAAGCTTACTTGGAGTTGATTTGGCTCAGTTCTTGCTTTCTGTAGGAGGACGTGACTCTTTTTTTGTGCTTCTTTGACTTGTGAGAGATGCTGGAAAACCAAGGTCCAGCCTCAGTGAGGCTCTGCAAGATGCTCTCCCTCAGCCTCCAGAAAAGTAACAGCCTTTGTAGAAGCTAAAGTAATACAGTTTCCAAACACTTCTGATCTACAGAAACGGTGAGCTCAAACACTCAGTCACCACTGCTGGTTTGCTGCTGAGGCCAGTGGAGTTTGCCTGCCCAGCACTGTGTGGCAGTGCTGGCTGGACACACAGACAGCCCTTGCCAGACCTGGTGCTCTCAGTTCTCACCGAGTGCTCAGGGAGAATATGGTGCACTTCAGTGGTTTTTCTGGGTTTGAGGGACTTTTTTTACTGTTGGATTGAAAACAGAAATTTCAGAGAGTAAGGCAATTTATTGTCCCTACGCTTAGGCCAGTATTCACCAGGGGGCCAATTAAAATAGTGCAGTGCTTGTTAATAATAATTCAAAGTGGCTTTTCAGTTCAGTTTTGGTTTATTTAGGGATGCACGCTGGGACACAGCCAGCACTCTTCAAAGGACCAAGTGCACAGACCCGGCACAGCTCAGGATCTTCACACCTTTAACCATGACTTACCAGGGCAGCTAAAGGTCACTTTTACTGATTCTCAGTGGGAATACTGATAATTTAAGGAGAAATTAGCACAAACTTTATATATTGTTTTTGTCCCTGGACACTTATCTCCTGGGCATTGAAGTGGAATTTCAGTTAAAAAGCTGTTCTGGTTTTGCAGCTCTGATGGACGGAGTCTCTACATTAGTCATTACACCACCTAATAAAACCCTGGCATGATTTACATACTTTAGTAAGTAAATGGACACCCACCCATTGGCCTCATAAACTAGTGAAGCTCCAGTGACTTCACTCTTACAGTTAATGAGTTGCTGGAATTACTTACAAATTCGGTTGATGATATTCTTCTATATATAGCTCTATTTAAAGCTCTCTCCTCCAAAACGTAAGCATGTGCTTGTCCTCAAGAAAACTCTGACTTGTGTTTAAATTTAGAGTACTGATTAAATCTCAGTGATCTCAGTGGGGTTCTTTATTAGGAAGAGGTGGTGTTGCCTTTAAACACACTGTAAGGTGAGTTCTTAAATGTGGGTGTCCCTGTAGAGCAATACTTTTGAAGTAACTGTGTAAGATCAGAAGTTAAAGAGATTTTGAAGGGTTAAAAAATTTTCTTTTAGGCCTACTGGTACAGCTGGAAAGTGCAGATGGTTTTGGGGTGCTCCAGGCCCCCCTGACCTGGAGCAGGACCCTGAGGCTTGTGGTGGAGCTGCATTGTAACTGCTGAGGCTGCCCAGCAGACAGGGCTGGGGCTCTTTTTTTTCCCACGTGGGAGCATCTGGAGCCTGGGAGGGACCTGCTGAAGATCTGCTGTGCAGTGGAAATGGCACCTCCAGGTTAGGTCTGGGTGCAGCTGGAGGCAGTGCCTCGGGGTGCAGGGCCAGGCTGCCCAGGATGTGGTGCAGGGGCAGTACTGGCACTAGGGGAGCACCTCGTGCTTGGGGAACAGGGTTGGGGTGTGCAATAATAGGGTTCTGTATTTGTGAAACCCTGTGAGAAGGCACTCAGGCTGGATGTGTAGGGTGCACTGTGGTGTAATAACATCATGTGCCTGGGTGGGCATTGCAGAGCAGGCTGTTTAAATGCAGAAGGACCCCTGTGTGTGCCTGACAGCTCAGTCCTCTGAGAAATGTGGAGTCTGTGTCAAATACTACTTGCAAAAACTGAAAGGATGCCTCTACCCCTAGTCCGACACCTGCAATGACTTGGGAAGCCTCCTTTGTGCATTCCAGCCCGATGGCAGGGGCAGGTGTCTCCTCACCAGCCCTGTGTGGGTGCCCTGCTGCAGAACCAGCCTGCTGCTGGGTGGCTGTGGGGGACAGAAGCCCTGTCAGGGCAGGAAGCAGCAGGTTTCCAAAGCTGGAATTTGTGGTATATTTGGATGAAATGTCAACTTTTTGCTTCCCTGAAAGCCCAGCCTCCCATAAGGGCTGTGACCTGACCCCTTGGAGCCCTGTGTCCATGAGGCTTATACAGTGTTTGCTCTGGGATGTTTAGTTACTCCATATCGACATATCATAAACTCCACCATTTTGGTACACTGGTAATTTTCTTTACAAAGTGGCTGTAAGTGTGAATTTAATCTACTTATTTTTGATGTCCACTGAAGCTTTAGACAGCAGTTTAGTCATTATTATTGCTATTGTACAGCTGCTCTCTGGAGGAGCTTAAACCATGTCAGAAAGGGAACCAACATAATGAGCCTGACAGAAATTCAGAAGAAGAGATTAAATTTAGGATAATGAGTTCTGTTGAATTTTTAATGTTATTGTAACAATTCACACCACTGCAGCCTGTTCACCTCTGGACTCAAAACTGAAATGTGTGATTGGGAATTGGGCTGTGCAGATATGTCCTTCTCCAAGTCTTTTCCCCTTAAAAAGAAAGAAAAAGCAAGATAAAAAAACCACTACAAGTTCTCCTCCCTCTTCCCCTTCAGTTTTCTCAGATCGTTTGCTCTGTTGCTGCCAGCCATTCTTCCCAGACCCACTGCCTGCCACGTGCAGACCACCAGCCCCAGGTGAGGGCACACGTGTCTCTGTCCTGCTTCTTTCCTACAGCTGCAGAAAAGATGCCAGACCAGCTGGGGACCACACGGGCAGAGGTGAATCCAACCTCATTAAATTGGCTTGTTTTCACTGGTTCCTTGGAAATGTGATGAGGTCCGAGGTGAGGAGGATGGGGCTGGTTTGTTGGTTGTTGTGTTGCCCTGATGGTGCTGGGCAGGCACAGGTTTGCAGGAGCAGCTCCTGGGCCGCAGGACTCACACCCGTCCTGGTGCCTCTCCTGTGCTGACATGATGGGATAATTGCAGCAGGGTGGGCAATGCAGGAGCCTTGCTGGGCTGCTGCAGTGCAGAACCATTGTAAGAGGGTTCTGTTCTGGAGGTCAACAAACATGAGAAGATGGACGGAGTTTTGTGTGCTGAAGAGGAGGAGATCACTGAATCATGGTATCACAGACTGGTTTGGGTTGGAAGATCATCTTGTGCCAACCCCTCTGCCATTGGCAAGAACACCTTTCACTAGACCAGGTTGCTCAATGCCCTATCCAACCTGGCCTTGAATTAGAGAAATTTTGTGCCTCTTCTGGATGGTGCCAATAGAACCAAAAAAAAAAAAAAAAAAAAGAGAAAATGTTTGTCCAACACATGAAAATGTCCGGAATTCAAGGCTTCTCCAGATGTGCTATGGGTCCTTCCTGCCCCTTGGACACTGAATCTTTTTTCAGATATAGTCCAGTTCCTGTATCTTCTAAGCAGTCTCTGAACAAAATCTTTGCCTCTTCTGAGATGGCGTTGAATAAATTCTGTGTAGGAGCTGAAGCAGCCTGTTCTTGCTTCCCTGAATCAGAGACCAAGATACAGATTAACTTGAGCTTTGTGAACTCCTACCTGTGGGATTTTAGAGCTCAGTGGTACCTTCAGAGCCTGGGTTGCAGTACTGCACACACTGCAGTGTGCCAGTGATGCAGTGACAAGTGGGTGCTCACACAGCAGGGAGCAGTTGGACAGGGGGGTGCCTGGGAAGCTGGTTGCTCCAGCTGAGAGTGTTGTTCCAGGTTCCAAGTAGAGTTTGGGACTCAGAAGTACTGATAAAAGTTGCATTTCACTAGTGAAACATTAATTCTGGAGTTTTTACCTGTTCCTCTCATCCTTCTCTCCTGACAGGAACAGCATCGCTGTTTGGTATTGAAAACAGTAATTCCCTTATCTTAGTTGCTGAACAATGTGATATAGTTAATAAAAGTAATGACAGTTTATTCACTGAAAACCAATTAGTGTTCAACTTTCCAAGGGAATGGAAATCAGGAATGGAAAACAGATTGGATGATACCACATAAAGAAATAATTTATTTGATGGAAAGGACATTAAGAAGGTGTTTCATCCATGGCAGGATGAAAAATGAAGCAAGTTTTGTGGCAACCATAAATATTTTCATCTGTCAGTGGTTTGTTCTTTAATGGAGACGTGAGGGAGCATAGTCCCACACAAGCATTGTGGTGCTCATGGCTTCTCTTGTGCTCTGCTCTGGGGGTTCTGACACTGGAACTGGATTTCTTCTGTCGAAAAAGATGCACTGGTGACAGAAAGGAAAAAGCACAAACCAACTCAAACTTATTACAATAGAACAGAAGAAGCACCCCCAGATTATGTCATTATTCTGGTTTAATCAGCCCATTGTGCTGCTCCTGCCCATGCAGAACATCAGTTGCTAAACCCATCTGTGAAATGTGGCATTGGAGCTTCACTGGCTGAGAATGAACGACAGAGCTAATGGTTGCTTAATCTGTTGTGTATTTTTTTATGGTGTGCTGAAACACCAGGGTGGAATCTGGAATTCCTCAATTATTAGCTTAGTATTAGGAAGAATAAGGATGCAATTAGGGTTTGAAAAAATTAGGTTAAATCCCCATTTCCTGATACAGAGATAATAAGACTCCTCCTGTTTCACATTAGTCTCCAGACTGGTAGACAGGCTGGACAGCAGCCCTGTAATTGGTGCAAATGGTACTGGACATGCTTGGAAGCACCTCAAGAATTCAACTTCAGCTCATCTGACTCCTGGAGAGCTGCAGTTTCACATCCTCATGCTTTCACTTCATTCTGGATTGCCTTTGTCCTTGCTTCTGCTCTTTGGCCAAGTCCTGTTTCCAGCTCGGTTCTCTACACCTTTGTGGCAAAAAGAATGATCTCTCCTGCTGCCTGTCCTGCCCTGGCTTCTCTGGTTCTTCATCACCCCTTTCCCAGTCTCTCACTTATCCTTTAGAACTGTTCCTGTTTGATGCTCTGCACACAAAGGAACTTGATGCTGTTATGGGAGGTGAATGCTGCCCCCCTTCAGAACTGTGTCATGGCTTCCAGGAGTCAGGAGCCAGCAAAGGGCAGCAAAGAACCGTCCTCTGGGAATATCCAATTTCCTTTGAAATACTGATGAGTTGGCACAGCGTTGTCTTACTGATGAAGTTCTGCAGCTAATTGGTCCTCAGATAATTAGCCTTCCCAGTAAGGCAAAGCCTTTGTCCCAGATAGCACTCTTAGAAAATAATTTTTTCTTGAAACAATGATTATAAAAATATCCCTACTTTCCACTGTGTGTCCCCCTGGCAAATGGAGCATTATGTTGTTTAACTGCTCTTTGAAAAGCATTCCTGAGATAAGATCATTAATAGACAAAAATGGTTTAACAGAGGCAGCTTTGTTGGAAAACCTTCATTGGTGGTAGACTGGGAGTAATTAAGTGAAATGTAATGACTCAAAGCAACAAACAAGCTTTGGCATAGCTGTTTATGAACACCCAGTTCTCCTGGGGAAACCTAATCTGACATGAGCAGGGCACATGGGGTGCTTGGGGCTGCAGGGGGCAGGGGTGGCATTTCTGAGCTGCAAAACTGTGCCAGGCTGGCAGCTCCTGGAGGGGTTCCATGAATTCACTTGTCCCACAGGTGTTCAGTTTGATCCCAGCTGCATGATTCCCCTTTTTGTCTCCTGTTCATAGCCCTGGGGACAGTGACCTTCATCTAGCTCTGGCTTTGCACGTGGCTGTTGGTGTTAGTTGTCGATCTGAGTCGTGTTGTCACTAGCACTCATGTATATGTATCTATATCTATATATCCTCTCTGTGTACCTCCCAATCCATCATGTTCTGCTAAGTGCAAGTAGTGGAGTTTCTACAGCAAAGTGGAAAATACAAATGCAAAGGAGAAATAGCTTTTACAGTGATTTATAGAGAAAGTGAATCTCCAGAGCGTGCATTTGACTCCAGTTGTACAGTGGCATCCCAGGGGATGGGAAGAAGTCCTGTGGTGATTTTTAAAACTTCTTAGAGACACATGAAGATCAGAACTTAATTTTCATGTCTCTTCTGTAGCTGCCTTGTAATTAATTTCTCTGAAACAGTTTGTTTTTATGCTGCCAAACACTTCAACACTTATATGTAAATTATCAACATCTGAAGCCTCCTTTCCTTAGAAAGAATACAGGGCAATCATCAGATAAAAGTCATTACATATTCACAGCTATTCTGCTCCACTGATAATAAGACATTCTTAGGGGAAAGTGACCTTTTTACAATAGTTATTAGTGTCAGGACTTCAGAATTGTCTTTTCTTATTACAAGTCCTACCAAAAACATAAAAAAGAGTGAGGTTTATGATCTTAAAGATGTGTCAAAGCACAACCATTAGGGACATTTTCACAGAATGTTATTTATATAACCCATTTTTGTGGGGTTTTTATGGCAAATATTGAGAGTGTTGACAGAACTCTGCATTCATGACTTCTTTTGACTTCTGACCATATTCTAGAGATTCCAGATAGGGTTTCCAGCACTGTGTTTATGGCCTTGGAAGTCTCCCTAGCTCCAAGAAAAAGATGTTCCCATACACATGAGAACATCAGCTCCTTCAAATGCAGAAATATTTTTGTGCTGTCCTGAGTTTGTTCCCTGAGTGGAGGGCAGCTCCATTAAAACACTATCCCACAATTTCCCTCTGCTTTTCCTGGTCTCCATCCCATCCAACGCAGCCAGGGATGCTCATCCTCAAGCTGCTGTGCCAGCAGGATTCAGCCCCATGTGCCTGCACTTTGGTATCTTTCCAAAATCAATATTTTAAAGAAACTTAAATTATTCCTCCTACTGGAATCATGATTCATGCAATGATAGCATCAATATTAATACAATAATCGAACTTTAATGTCGGTTGCTAAGCAACCTGTCATGCCCACAGAGCAAACTGGACTCAAACCAGAACAACTGGAACCGGGGAAAATTTAATGCGAAAACGAAAATATTAAACGAGGGGAAACGTCAAGTACCAGATTCTGCAGAACCATCCTCTGGGCTCAGCTGGAGGCTGAGATCTGCCTTTTTGGGATGTTCCCTTTCTGTCTGGTCTCCACTGGAGCTCAGCCCCAGTGCTGGGGGCACCCCGTGACTGGCAGTGCCAGCGCTGCTCCTGGGGAAGGGCCACATCCTCTCTGCTCAGGCTCTGTGGAAACAAAGAGGAAATAGTTAAAGAAAAAACCTGATTCTCTTGCTTTTTCCTTCCCACACACTTCTGAAGACCCATTCAGTGTTTTCCTTCTGGCAAACTATTTAGTCAGAGCAGTCCCCAGAGAGAACTCTGTTTCTGCCCTGTGAAGGTTATCAGCCCTATGAAGGCTTTCAGTATGGCTAGTTTAGGATGTGTTTTGATGTTCAGGGAGCTGGGATTAACAGAATAGAGGGAAATGACTTATTCCAATAGCTCTTCAAATTAAGAAGTAAGTCCATTTAAAAGAGGGAAGCTCATGCAAAGTATTTCCATTATGCTGTTTTTTTCTTTAAGCATTATCTTGAGAAGCCTGAAGAAGTCTGTTTATCTGGGAAATGAGATTCTGTTTTGGTAGATGATGCAAGTGGACATTGGGAAAGGGTATCAGAGCCAGCTGGTGCAGAAGAAAAAGAGAAAAGAGGTCATTCATTATGATTTTTTCCTCATGGTTGCCAGCAAAACAGAGGAAGAACCATGTCCTCTGGGATATCCCAGCTGGCAAGAACATCCTTGCAGGCTGACTTCCAACCACACCAGCAAACAGAAAAAAATAAATTAAAAATCCCTGGAGACCTACATGTTTGTGGATTCACCAGCACGCTGGCAAGTGCCCTAGTTGTTTTCCTCTGTAGAGTGATGTAAAGTAGAAAAAAAATAGGATCTCAACTCTAGGAACAGACCCAAATTGCTGTTGTTTTTGTGTTTCAGGGCTCAGCAGTGTTTCTTTGCCTTTTCTCTCTGCCTTGCTCTGCTTTCCTCCTCCTAAAAAACACTTCTGCCTGTTGGCTTGCAAGGTTCCTGTACTGAGCATGGCCATGGCTGTGGAGAGATGCCTGGCAGGTCTGGTATGGTCAACAGGATGGTTTTTTCCATTCCCAGATATCAACTACCTCATTTTCCTCTGACCATAATATCCTTCTTGTCTCTTTAATTAGCTCACCTAACGCATTGGCTGCAAACAGCGACCCAGGCTGCTCTTTCTTCTTTTTACATATCAATACCTCATTTGCTGTGACTAATAATTTATGCAGCCCCAGCTGTCCTGCTCCCTCATCTTTCCACTCACTCCCTGAGGTTTGGAAGTGCTGGACAGAAGCTGCCTGGCAGCAGGGCTGTCAGCTTGTGCTCAACACCGAACTCACTGAGCTGGACCTTGACCTGCACGAGTCCATTTCTGGGTCAAAAGTTGCCAAAGGGCAAGAACTGTCTCTGTCACCTATTTGTAAAAAAGGCAGTTGAGGCAAGTGTCTGTTGCTCTTGAGAATCTCCTGGTGTTCATGCAGAACTGCATTAAATGACCTTTAAATAGTCATTGCTTGGAAACCTCGACCTCACCAGCATGTGAGGTCCATGTTCACCCAGATTTATTGCCACTACAAACAGATGAAACACTGTGGAACTCTTCCTCTCTGTCGTGCTGCCATGCAGTTGATGAGCATTATAGGTGGCTGTCAATCCAATGTGGATGTTTTTGTGCTGTTCATCAGATCTTAGATGCTTTTTTCTGCATGTCATTGGCCTGTTCTCACTGTGCAGTCCCAGTGTGGCTGTTTATAGGTGCTCAGTGCCATCCCTTGGGCCAGGCAGGATGTGCAACCTGCCATCGAGTGAGAGCCCAGGGACCTTTTCCCCAGGCAGCTCTCAGGGACATTCTCCTTCCCAGCAACCCTCGTAGGCTCCACTCTTACCTCTGTGCTCTGCAGAGGTTTCCCTGCTCTGCTCTGATTTAGCATCAACGTGGCTTTGCCACAGCTGGAGCTCACAGGTCTCATTTTTCCTTAAAGACATGATACATGTTTTATCACTGCCAACACAAGGTCCTCAGGAACCACTCCAAGCCCACTGCTACCCTCAGGTTGGTTGCTGTGGTGTCTGCTCTTGGCTGAATGCTGGTACTTCATTGCAAATCCCAGTCCCGTTTGTGAGATTTGGTCCAAAGAAATGAGAAAAGCTTGCAAAAATTTATTTGATTTTGAAAAAAATTTTCATTTTAATGTCTCAAAGTATTGAAATTCAAATTAAAGAAAGAAGGAGGATTAAACTCACTTTCTCTGGGAAGTACCCTATTAGTTTTGGTTTGTTTTTTTCACCTGATTTGGTAATTTTTGTTTGAAAGCACAGTCCAGGAGCACTGAAGTCAATGAAAATTTTGCTGTTGACTTCAGGCACAGCAAGCAAAGGCAAACCCTTGAGGCAAATTTGGGTTGCTTGAGGCTGGAAATAGGGCTGCTGCTGCACAGATGAGCCTTGCAGAGAGCCAGGTTTGCCTCCATTGCCTGGGCACTGTATCAGTCTTGCAGCCCTCAGTGTGGCACCTGAACTTAGAACTGATCCAGTGTCCTGATGACCTGAGCTGCTGGAGGTGCTGGAGGCAGCAAGGGCAAAGGCAGAAATTGCTATGAAGCACAAATTTTGCTGACTTTCCATGGGTGTCAGGTCCTCCAGTGCCTCTTGTGCTTTCCAAAATATAAAGGGCTTTGATTAAAGCAATCACGAGAGTAAGCCAGGATTTTGAAATTGTAGGAGGCCTTGACATTGTCTTTTGAACATTGCGGGTAAATTATCCACGGGAAATTACTTCCATTGCTGCCTCCATTATTTGGCCTTAATCCTAACTTGATACCTTTGGCTACATGATAAAATTCTCCAGTTACAAACAAATGATACATTTTTCCCCCCTTCCTGCTGAGGGTTTGGGTCATTCTTGCCGATATGAATTTTGGAGGTGGTCTTTTACACCATTCTTTCTGCCAAATACTGTATGTTTTGTGGTTCCAGTTTTTCTGCAGCTATTTATTTTTCCTTTGACTGAAGTAGAAATCAGACCTAAATAATCTGCTTGATTTTTATCTGAGGCAGCTGTGCTGGGACAGAATCTATTGTTCAGATCTGTTACCTTTTACACAACAGAGATAAATTAATTAAAGGGCTTTCCCCTGACATTCAGACTCTTGCCTGCATATGTTCACATAAAAGATGAATGGCAATGAGGTTCTCATTACAGCGTGATGAATTAGCCTTTTCACTTCAGTTCCAGCAAAGTCTACTTCATGGTCAACGCTCTTGTTTAGGCCCAGACTTTTTTTTTCTCTCTTTGAATTGCAATCGTGATCATAAAGTGACCAGAGGCAGCCCATATTAAAAATAATCTGGGAAATATAGTGTGTTATAATGACCTTTGCCTCATGGCACTTCCCTCCTGGCATTCCCTCTCTTATGTCTGAGGTGCAGAAACATCCCTTCTTGCCATTCTTCAGGGAGGGGCACAGCCAAATTTGAGGAGACGTTTTGCTCAGCTCAGACTCCCAGGTCTGGCTCTGTGGAGATTCCCTTCCTGCTGCACCAGCACTTCTCTGAGGAGTTGTCCTCAGCCCCTGCACAATCCTGTGTCCTGGCACATCACTGCTTCTCCAGAGCCCTCTCATTCACAAGAGCCCTGGTTTTTTATTATGATGATGTTCTGCTGTAGAGTCCTCTGCAATCTGAATTTGGAAACACTTAGGATTTTTAGGGTATTTATCTTGTCAGAGTTGGGGCTTTGTTGGGTTTGTTTATTTGCAAGCCCTGGAGAATTGAAGTTCAGTGGTACTGATGTTTTTTAGAAGTCAGTTTTGGTTATTGCTCTGGAAGTGCTCGTACTCCTGTCCAGACATGGAATGAAGTCAGCTCCACATCACTCTGATAGTCAGTCTCATGCAGAATATTCAAATAATTCCCTGGAGTGCAATGTAAGGAAAAAAGCAGAAAGAAAAAAAAAAAGTAATTGTAATTTGCTGTTGGAATTCACACAAATTGGAAGACGATCTGCCCTTCAAACCTCTGTTTTGATCAAGCCTTGTCTTCACGAGGGTGACGGGCAGCTGTAAGAAGGAACCCCCCATCTGGGCACATGCCATGGTCCACATGCCCCTGGGCCAGGAGCCTACTGGGGGTCACTGACCTAAGGACACATCCTCTCTGGGTTCTCACACTGTTTTCTGAAACCTGTTAAATGGTTAATATTTGAAATGCTTTTGATTTCATTGTTTAATGTAATTTTATTCAGTAAAGCTGCCACATTGCATAAGAGTATTGGTATTTAATATTTAATAGCATAAATCCCATGTGAGTCCCAGGCAGAGGATAAAAATTACATTTTAAATTAATGTGCACTCAAAGCCTGATGCTCTTTCTGCATTTAAAGGCCAATGGCCATTTCAAGCCCAGTGCCAGCTTCCAGGGGCGATGCCGTGTTCTCCTCTGTCAGAATGGCCTGTCACCATCGCAGGCTGTGTGGCAGTAACTATTTGTGTGCTGAAACAGGATGAGCAGGAAGGCTCTGGTGGCACTGATGGTGTGAGGGCAGGTGCTGATCTGCCCTCCTGCAGTCGGGGTCCTGCTCCCGATGGTGCAGCGCGAGGGCTGGCACTGCCCTGCACCCACAGCACCCCACCGAGGGGACACACGGCCCAGTGGGGGGGTCCCCAGTCACTGGTGACTCAAAGAGCTCATCAGTCCAAAATGGTGTGACTGTGGTCCCCGTGGGTGCCCAGGGCACTGTCTGAGCATGGATGGAGCGGGAGCGAGGGGTCCCTGTCAGCGCTGCTGTTCTTGAGCAAATGAATCTTATCATGAGGTCAACAGACCTCTGGCTTTTGACCTGAGGGCCAGGGAGCTCCTGGGACTGTGGCCATGAGTGACACAGTCCAGCTCCTCAGCGTGTCTTCAGCTGTCACAAGCGTTATGTGTGGGACACTTGCTCTGTTTTGGGGACAGGCCACACAGCAGCACTGAAGTGGGCCACTTCTTCTGAAAACATGGGGCAAAGCTTTTTTTCCTCCTGTACGAGTGCAGTCAGGTACCTCCAGCTGGGAGCCCTGTGCTCCATGGGAATTTCAGCACACCTGGGATCCATCCACACACTCTTTTGTCATCCTTTGGTCTGTCAGCGGGTGACAAAGGACCCCAGAGCAGTGCCCACAGCATGGCCTCAGGTCTCCATGGTGCTCAGCCTGCTGACACCAGCACAGGACAGCCCAGGACATGCAGCAGCACAGTGTGAACACAGCTCTGGCTGCAGAGTACTGATCCTGCAAACACTTGATGAAGCAAAGTGATGATAATGTCTTTACTTTTTCTCTGATGGCTTTCAGCACAAATTATTTCCTTTTTTTATCTTCTGGGAGAAGACTTGAGATGGAAATCTGCACCTAAATTTGTTCTCTTGAGATGTAGCAGCCAAAAATATGTTCAACTTGTCACATGGTTTGTAGACCCACACCTCAACTAGCAATAGGCATTGTCCCTGAGATGTAATGTCCTATGGCCTCAGTGAAAGTGATATATAAATATATCAATTATACATTATAATATACATATCTAACATTTCAGATTATGTAATGCCACCATCTGCTGCTTTACATAAACAGTGCTCAGCTTCCACCTCTGCTGCTTTACATAACCCTGTCCCAGCCACGCCACTGTGTCTGTGCTGCACGGGGCAGGGGATGGAGGAGGGACTGTGCTGCTTGTTCTCCTCGAGCTAAATGCCTCTCCCTTCACGCAGGGCAGAGGTGGAACTTGCAGCCATGAACACCACATAAACTTGCCCATTTGTTTCCCACTTATTGTTCTTGTTCTTCCATATTCAAACCAGGCAGCTTGTGTTTACTTTGATACTCAAAGTTACTGCAGGGTCAAGTAGAAAGAGAAGATTGGCAGGAAAGGAGCAAATCCTCCTTAAACAAAAATGTCTGCAATAATTAGCAAATGTGACAAGAGAGAGCTGATAAGCAAAAGGTAAGAAGGGAAAAGTAAGCTTCAGGGCAATTAATTAAGATGGTGAATGAAAAACAACCCAAAATTCCTGCAAGCACTTAGCAGATGGGAGAGTATTCTGAGACCATGGTAGTTGTTCAAGCAGTGAGGAAAAGCTGGAAATACAGGGATTTGGGACCATTTTCTAAAGGAGTTGCTTTGTTTTCCAGGAAATAGTTATGAGGAAGGCAAGGCAGTGTTTGGTTTCTTTGCCCAAATCTGTACTTCTGCTGTTCAGGGAGCCTAAAGAAATAAAGGTTCCTTTGCAAAACTGGAGACCCACACCCAGCTCTGCTCTTCAATTGCAGGTGCCAAAGCAGTGCTTTGATTAACCTGCAGTGCAGCACACCTCAGGTGATGGTTTGGGATGTCACCTGTATCCCACTGTGCAGCTGAGCCCTTCCATCCTTTGGTAGTCCCTTCCCACCCACCCACCCTCAGCTCCAGAAGAAGCCAAGTGCTGGTGCCTGAGCTCCCTCTGTACCACAGGAATGTGAGAAGTCTCTCTAGGCCCAGCCCCAAGCCCTCAGGTGGGCTCAGTTACCCTCCCCACCTGTCAGGGTCAGTAGAGCAGGTGAGGCACTCCAGGAGGGGAGGGATTAGTGGGTGGATAAATGCAGGAAGGTGACTCCCCTTTGCCTTTGTCCCTGTTTGTCTTGGGGTTCTGTAGCTGGCTGAGCCTAGGCAAGAGATTTGGGTATTTGGAATCTGGCTGTGGAGGGATGATGGGCTGACATCATCATCAACATCAAAAGCTCTCCTGAGGACTCCTGAAAGACTCAGCTCTGGGCTGTCTCCAGAGCTTTTCTGCTCCTAACACCAGGAGAAGTCTTGGTTTAATGGCTCCGTCATCACCCCCGTTTATGTTCTTTTCAGGACTGAAGCAAGCTCGACTCCTTGGGGTGAGCAGCTTTGTAATAGTTATTGTTGGGGGGTTTAGGGGTTTGGGAGGGAGAGGGTTGGGAGTGCTCCATAGAGGCAGGACTGCCTTCTGTGTTTCAATTCTTGGTGGGTTTAGTTTTGATGAGGAGCAAGGGACTGATGTATGTTATGAGGAAGTGATGAATTACCTGGCATGTCTGGAGCACTGGGGATTTTCTCACATCAGGATGATGGTGATTGATTTTTCTTTTTTTCTTTCTTTCTTTCAGATCTGCAGCAGAGGAATCTCTGGATGCCTGATTGCAGCTGACAGGTAAGCTGTGGAGTGAGCTCACCAGTGACTGTGACAGGCCTCCCTATCTCCTGTCCCCACTGCTTTTCAGACTGTAATGGCTTGCTGAAGACATGCTGTCAGGGTGATGGAGGTGTGGAGATTATTAAATGAGGACACCTTTGACTTGGTAAATTGCTTCAATCTCACAGGAGGCTCTATTATCTCCTACTGGCCCCCCTTTGTAGGGATTAAAGAAGGAAGCAAAGAAGGGGGACTGCAAAACTGCAGTAGTGTTTGTTTTCCTGCAAAGCTGTGGCAGAGCCCAGGGAGGAAGGTGGGAGTGTCACCTGGCTTTGCTTCTGCCACGCTGCTGGGCAGTGGAGGCAGAGGGTTGATTAATTGATCCCAGCAGGTCCTGGGTGCAGAGAGCTGTCATTGCCTTTGGGGGGGTGTGAAACACAGCACATCTGGTGTCTTGTCCCTTGCCGGCCCTGGGAATTTTGGGGAAATTATTCTGTGTCAGGCTGCTCTTCCCTGCACTCTGCTGTGTAGGCTCCATCCTGCTCCAAGGGAGGAGAGGACTGTAGCATGGGGGCTGGAGTCTGGATCCAAAACTTGAGTATCTGTTCCTCGGGAAATGAGGCTGCAGTTCCAATTTCTATAAAATCACTCTTCGCCAGAAGTGATGGAGCTGGTTTGGACTAATGACAGACCCTTGGCATGACAGTGTGACTCGAAGTCCTGTGTGTTCTGTGGTCAGCTGTGAGTTGGAGAGGGAAGGGGGCAGAAAACAGCAAAATGAGCTGAAATTAGGCAGAAAGGTGCTGAAAAAGGAATGAAGCAAAACAGGAGAAGGGTAGAGGTCTGTTTGAGGTGCAACCAATGCAGAAATGCTGCTGTCCTTGGATGACAGTCACTGTGGATGGGAAGGCATGTACCTACATTCCTGAAATAAAGTGGGAAATAGTCTGAGAGCGGTTGGTGATGTTACATTTGGTAGTTGCTTGCTGAAGTAAGTTCTCTGTTGGTTGGATGTCACAGCAGAAAGGGTGGTAGTCAGAGCTGTAACTGGATTGTGAATATCTGAGCAGGATTGCCATGCTCTACATGAGAAAGGTGTGCTGGGTGAGAGGGACTCTTGTTGCCATGTAGGACTGGCTGTGCAGGTCACTCACTGGGAATGGCCCCAGCTCCTGAGACCTGTGCATGTCTCAGGGTAAATGCTTTCTTGTGAGTGAACTTCCCTGGGTGCACTGAACGTGGCAACTGAACAGAAAGAAATATTCCCATGTGGTCCCATCTCTCTTCTTCTTCCCTAGGGCTTACACAACTTAAAAAAAAAAAACAAAAACAAAAAAACAAAAAACCCCACAAACAACCAAAAATCAAAAAACCAAGAAGTAAAATTAAACTACTCACTGCTGAATAACCTTCTCTAAGAAGACTGGAGTTAACCAAGCTGAATTTACTGAGATCTTTGCAATGAAATGAGCTGATTACCAGTAGGAAGAAACTTAGTTTATTATCTGATTTTTAAAGGCTTGAATAATTTTAGCCATTGGCTTTTTTGTCAGGCAAAAGAACTATTTCAATTATTATCTCTAATAACTTTGGAGGGCATCTTTAAAGTTCTTTTCCATGAATCCTACTTCAAATGCTACTGCAGAGATAAAAGCAGCGAGCTTAACCCAATGAATAACTGATAAACCAGAAATATCACTGCCTTGCCTCAGAAAATCACAGCTCAGAGCTCGTCTCATGGATGTAATCACAGTCTGGGCTCTCGCTGGCCTCTATTGGCAGCAAAGCTCTCTTATGGTATTCTGTCATTTATGACAGTTCCTCCAGAGAGTTCATTAGGGTGAACATTAATGTGGCTGAATCCAGGAAACTGCTTTTCCTGACATAATGCCAACATCTATTACAATGCTGTGCCGTGCAGGGGGGAGCTTTATGGTTGTTTAATGTGTGTGTGTGTGTGTTGCAAATGGTATCACTTTTTAACTCTCCATAAAGCAGTGTCTGTTTTCTGAATTGCCACCACTATAAATATGTTTAATGGGGAGCCTGAGCAGCTGTTGTGTTCAGCAGTTGTCTGTGATGATTATGGATTCGTGGTTACAGTTCTCAGTCCTGGAGAGCTGCAATTAATCCATACCATCCTTCAGACCATCATCAACGTGAGCACTTAGGTCTCCCCTGCTCTATTGGCATTTCTTAGAGTTCTTTGTACATAAAATCTGTATTAGGAATTGAGGCAAAGGAAAGAAGCAATGGCAAAGAAATAACCAATGGCTTTCCCTTCTTGCATCTGTCTCCAGCAGCCGTGTTGTGCAGGAGCAGCTACTCTGAGCCTGAAGCTGAGTCACTTGCTTCAAGCACAGCCAGGGTGCAGTGTGGAGGGCTGGTGGGGTGGACTCTGTGGGCTTGCTGCTTCCATGCATGGCAGAGCATGTGTGTGTACAGTTTGAAAAGAAAAACGAGAAAAACCAAAACAAAACCCCTCAAATCCACAGAAAAAACCCTGTGCTTATGATAGTAGGAGCAACATCAGGCTGAGGCTTATCATTATTCATTGCACACTTGGCTCAGAGGGAGAACACTGGAGCTGTAAACTACCTCATGCTTTTTCCCACAGCCTTATTCTAATCTCCTTTCTGGGTCAATTCCCAGGTAAGAGAGCCATGCCATTCCATTTTTAATTGTTTTCAGCTCAGGCTCCTGATTGCCAGCACAGGACTGGCAGAGCTGCCAGGATACACTGAAACACGTTGAGTACAAGCACCTTCTCTGGTCGGTGCTGCTGTGGGCACTGTGCTGAGGAGACTGCCATGGATATGGGCATTCATCTTAGTCAGCTGTAAAGAGCCATGTCTGCCAGGTGGGAGAAGAGGAGAAGACAGCTGCACTGGATCCAGCTGGCTCTGTCTGCCTGCCCTGTGGGCTGGGACAGGGGGGTCTGAGGAGTCTGAGCTGGACACTCAGCCAACAGGCAGGGGTATGACTTTGGGGAAGGACCTTGGGGGCTGCTGAGTGAGTTGCTCTGCTCAGTAGGAAATCAACTTGGAGCCCCAGTAGCCTTGTGGGGTGCAGGGGGACCCCAGCAATGTTCATTTGAGGTTTATCAAGTTCAGATCAAAGAAGCAGAGCATTAGGAACTGCTGATGGCTGCCATGGAACAGGAGTCCTTATACCTGTGCAGTGGTAGGAGATCAAGCACAGTGAGTCACGTAGAGTTGCCTAAGAGACGGGATTGGAATGTTGGACTGGAAGAGAAAATCTCCAAATCCTGCTGCAAGATGTGAACTCAGGACAGGATTGTCCCTGGCTGATCCCAGGGAACACACAGCTTGTATGGGGTTGTAGCTGGAAGGGAGGCAGAGCACCTGGGAAACAAGAATGGTAATGGATGAAGAAATGAAATCTCAAAGGAGCACAAAGAAGTTCTGTGCCTGTTCCTGGCCCGTGCTGGTCTCCAGCACCAAGGCTGCAGGAGCCAGTGTGGGCACTGCTGCCAGGAACTGGGCTGGGGACATGGCCAGGAGTGTCCCTGTGTTGGGAAGGAAGACCATGCTTGGTTTTCTACCCGCCCTCTGCAGCACTTCGGAGTTTATCAAATGGATTTTGTTTGCTTTTTCAAGTCTAATGATGTCAGAGACAGCCAGTTTATAGCTCTGTTAAATAATTAGGAAGATTGGTGCAGTTAACAGCAGTTAACAGCTAGTTATTTCCTTAAACAGCCTGGGTTAGTAAACCTATAGCTGATGAACATGCTGGAGTGACTGGATTGATTGATGGTAATTTCAGGATGTGACTGGGAATTCAGTTGTCTCTTTAAAAACATTGAAACAAACAGCTTACTCTGAGTTGGTTTTGTGGGGCTTTAACAGCCTTGAGATTTTGTTCCAGTCTGGAACAAAACAACAACAAAACAGATTTACTAGGCTAATAATGTTTTTAAATGGTTTTGCTTTGCTGCAGTAAAATAATTTCTGTTCAGCTAAATCAGTGCTTCAGTTGATTCTGTTTTACATGAATATTGATATCTGCCCAGCACAGGGGTCTGGCTTGTACCATCTTGTGCTCTCTGATGGATTGAGTGATAACTAACAGCACAATTAACTTCAAAATAAGAAATGCTTCAAAGCCAGCCCCCTCCAAGTCTCCTTTCCAATAAAATCCAAACAAAACAATTTGAGAGGTTTGAAGTGCTGCATTTTGAGGGCTTTCTTTCCTAAACAGGTTTGTTTCAATCCTGACTACAGGAGGGGTGCTCAGTGGGCTCTGCACCATTGCAGGCGTATGGCAAAGGTGGCTCTGGGATGCTCAGGGGATGCACAAGTGTAGGTGTGCTTGAGTCACACGTTGTCAGTGCTGCTGCCAGGCTGGGGGAGGAGGAGAGACACAGCCCCACATGTTGCAGTGTCATCATTCCCACGCAGGCTGCAAGTGGAGCCTGTGGTCCCTGCCCCTGCCGTCCCCGAGGGCAGCAGAAACGGGGCTGGGGGAGAGGGAGAGAGGAAAAATACCAGAATTAAGGAACTTGATCAGCTAATTGGTGAAATCCTCTTTCTCTGGTTGACTGTATTCATGTTGACAGAAGCCTCTCCTCCTTCCCTGGAGTGCTCTGGCAAGTGAGACTCTAGCAAATAAAGCAAAGGATCTGCTGGATGCACAGCCATGCATAATTTAGGAACACTAGAGCCTTCTCATCACAAACTGGCATTCAGTAAGTGCTAACACAACTCCTTTGTGAATAGGAATTTTTGTGAATTTCTTCTTTTTTTGGTGAGATTTGGACATCAGACCCCTGCCAGGAATTAAAAATTGACTGTCAGGAAGTGCATTAGCAGAACTAACACTCAACAGACACATCCGTTCGTGCCTGCACGCAGTTCAAATAAAGAAATGGTTGTGGATTCTTGAGTGGGGTAACTTTGAAGGATAGTATGAATAAATAATGGAAGACTACGTTTTCCTTGAATTCACACTTTTCACCCATAAGTCATAAAACCAAACTTGACACAAGAGAAAATAGCTGGAGTGGGTAGACAAGGAAAACTCTTTCACTCTAAGGATGTGGAGGGAACGTGTTTTATGTCTCTGGACCTGGTGTGTGAAGGGAAAGAGCTGTAACTCTGTAACTGTGTATCTGTTCCCATCAGGTAGGTGTTTCATGCAGGGAGAAAGACAAAAAATTATTAAAACTGATGCTGATGTTTACTTGGACTAATAGAATGTTGTGCAGCATCACCCGAATGAAAATCAGGTTTGTAATTAGTAGGTGGTTCATCCTGTTCTAACAATGCAGAATAATTAATTCTTCTTTTTCATGCCACAAATAGTAATTAAAGAGAAATATTACATAGCTGCACCTGGTTTTCATTATATGGCTGCAACAGTGAGTAAACTAAATCTTTTATTGATGATAACAGCCATAAGTTTGAAAACTGAGTGAAGAGCGTGGAAACCCCTCTGAGGTTCCCTAGAGACATGTGAGAAATCTGAAATTATTAAAACATATGGTGGCACATACTGATTACCAACAGCTCCCGCTGCGGTTGTGAGTCCTCCTTTCTCTTTGACTTTCAGTTTTTCTAAGGATTCTCAGCTTGGTTGGTTCTTCCCCTTCCTTTGGTGACTCTCCTGTGCCAGGGAAGCCCTGTCCTGTGCCGTGGGGGACAGACAGTCCTGCTGCAGGGATGGTTCGCCTGTGTCCATTCAGCCCCATCCCCTGAGCCCCATCCCTGTCAGGTGCTGGGGCAGTTTCAAATCCCATTCACCTCCACAGCCCCTGAATCACAAGGTTTTATTGTGCTGTAGTTTTAAAAAAGCATTGGTGTGTAGCTGATATTAATGTTGTGTGTTTACACCTGGCATTTGAGACCCAGAGAGGGAGGGAGTGTATTTGTATGTCTGCTTGATGTATTTATACTGTTTGCCAAGTCCCTGAGTGCAAGGACATTCACCACCAGTCAGTGGCCATCATCCATTGCCGTTCTTCTTTATGCATGCATAAATATTTATTCATATTGATTAATATTTATTTCTCATAAATAATACATCACTGCGATCCCGTGTGTGCCGTTGCAAACAATGAAGGAATACACAAAGGGTAATGAGCATGGTGTAAAGCTGCTCCATCCCTGTGGAGCTGCTTGGAGTGGGACACATCTGCTCCTGCCCTCGGTTCAGACCCAGCTGAGTGGAACCTGCTGCTGTCTGGGCACTGCTGCTGCCTGCTTTGGGAGGAAAAACTGTCCTCTGCCCCGACTAGAGACAGCCAAGATGAAGCACATGACAGCAGCTTGCTCCATTGGCTGCAGGTGCCTGGTGCCAGGCTGCAGGGATGCCAGGGATGGAGTGCTGTCACCCACAGGGGCACGAGTCAGGTGCTGCCATACCAGTGCCTCACCAGTGCCATGCCCTGCTGGCATGTGGGGATGGAGAGCTCCAGGTGCCAGGGCTGAAAGCATGATGTTAACTGTTGCTTCTCTGAACAACTCAAGTTATTAATGTCAGTAATTTTTACCAATCTTGTCATGACTAAGCAAGATAAAAGCTGAGCCCAACAGGAGGGAAGGAGGGAAATAACATTAGAGGTGAGCACATCTGCAGCTCCTCCACCAGGAAAGGTGGGTCATTTTGAAGCAACAAACAGCAGAAACATAAAAGGAATAAACAAAAGAAAGAGAAAATAGGGAGATTGGATTAGGATAAAGCCTCTGGTTTATCAAGTTCCATTTGAACAGTATATGGGTTCTGGGGGCACTCTGTGGTGCTGGGGCAGGGACTGGCCCCACTCTCCCCAGTGAGCAGCTGTGTGTGCCTAGGTAGGGAAATCTGGAGAAAACTGGCTGTTGCTAATGGCCTTTCAGGGAACCCACATCCTCAGTCAGCTCACAGCTGAATCCTGTCCATCCCTGGGAGTCCTCAGCTGAGTGATTATTTGCCAGCAAACCCCAGTCAGTCAAGTGCAGCCCAGTCCTCTATCCTGGTGGTTGATATTGCTGTGCAAACCTTGGCATTCTGGCTGATGCCAGAATGGCTTGTTTTAGGCAAAGTCCCTGATAAAAGGGACTATCTTCTTTGAGTACCATGGTGGGGCTGGGGGTACAGCTGGAGCCTCTCACCATGGCAGGGGGAAGGCTGACCTTGCTGCAGCACAGTGACCTTGCTGGCAGGTTCATTTTTCCTCCCCTTTCCTTTCCTCCTGTGCCAGAGGCAGGATGCTGTTTTGGGCCATGCCCTAATCCTACTGATCTGGTGTTAAGGGTGTGCTTTGATGATCAAAAGGCAATTCAGCTACCAAACAGCACTTTGCTACCTCAGGTCTCCAAGTGCTTTTTAAAGAGGACAGGAACATGTGCAATGCTTCCAGCAGAGGCTCAGGGAGCTGGTTGCTGTGGGAAGTCACAGTCAGACCTGAGGCGGGATGGGCTCTGAGGGTGTCTGTGCTGCAAATGTGGGCAAGCAGCTCGGTGGGGCAGGGAGAAGCTCAGCAAGCCCAGGCTGCCTGTGTGCACACGGAATCCTCTTTGCTGCTCCTTTTTCCGACAGAACACTTGCCCCCTTTTTGCACCAACCAGGCTTTCTCTTGGTCATGGACAATGGAAAGACTTGATTATCCCAAATTTCTACTGTTAATTGTGTCCCCCCTGGTTTCCTGGGTTTGTCCTTGTATATTTGTCTTGTTGTTACACTTGTCCTTAGCAACCTGACCCAGTTTCCACTTGTTGTATATTTACTCCCTATGGCAAACCCCAGAGTCCACAAGGACAGTATGTATCCTCTTCCAAATTTGTTGTGAAATGATTGTCTGGAGGCAAACTATAATTTCCTAAGACTGCAAAACATTGAGAACCCCCCATTTCAGATGGCAGCCGCCTCAGCTCCGCAGAAATCTGTCTTTGGCCACTCAGCACCAGTTCCCCACGGTCTCTGCTCCTGTTTTTCTGAACCACTGGCTAATAATCACAGCATGTCTGTTTGCATCAGTGTTGTGATGCAGGGGAGGAGCTGGATGAGACACTTGTGTTGGTGTACAAGGCAGGTGTGATGGTGGTGACGTGGGGCAGGTTTGCAGGGCTCCAGCTTTGTCCCTGCCCCTGGCCACAGAGGGGGCTCTGGCCTGGGAGGGGTGGCACAGAGCCCTCAGTGTTACCTTGCCCAACGTAAGGAGCATTTTAAGGGTTGGGTCCAGAGGGGCAGTGTTCAAAGTCTGATGAGTAGGAGGAGATTTTACACCAGTGGGAGTCTCTTAATGTATCTGATGTTATTTAGGAAAAAATCCAGAGAGAGATTCTCTATTTTTAAATAGAGTTGCATATTTTATCTATCAAGAGAGCAAGTCTGGTGTGTCAGAATATGTAAATACATTGGGTAGCTCTGAGGTGGAGAAAAGAGCCAATATTAAAAAAAAAAACACCAAAACAGATTTGAATCTCTGGCTGCCTCATATCCTCTGCTGCAGATCCCTGCCTCCTTAGGAAATAAAAGATATTGTGTAACACAGTCTGAGCTGTCACTGTTAAGTTCTATAGCTCCAGTTTTTAGTACTCCTGGATGTAATTGGGATGCTGTACATTTTCCTAGTCATTACTTGGGAATGACGCTCTACAAAGTCAGGCTGAAAATCGATTGGAAAGCTGACTTCTTGCAACTTCCACAGCTTCTTTTCTTTTCTTGATAGTTGAAGTATTTTCTCTCAAGAAAATTGCATCTACTGAATCACTGCGCTGCTCTGTCATGTCTTGCTTTCCGTTCATAGCTGCTCCATCTTATCAGAGTGGAGATTTCATTAGGGAAATTTTGAGGGTTTTTCTTTTAATTAAAGGAGGTATCACACTTCCTTGGTCAAACTACAGCTGCTAATTCCCAGCTGTCATTGTGGCATTTGTTTAATTAAGAACAAAATTATCTGCATGACTGGAGAACCATGAGACATGAGACAGACTATTTGAACATTTGCAGGGTGGGAGCTGTGGCTGGGGTAAATCATCACTGTGCCAGGTCTGTGCAAAACGAGCACCTTCTGTCGACTGGGGACAGATTGGAGCAGCAGGAGAGGGGGAACAATCTCACCTCTTCCTTGGCTCTGAACTGCCAGTTAGACATCACTAATGATGCTGATAAGGATGTCTCCCCACAGACCTCTTCCTGTCCAAGGGTGCCTTTCCTCTTGTTCCCTCTCAAGACAAGCTTTTTGTAGGAAGAAATCCTTACAAAAGTCCTAACAAACCTCCAGTGGTGGCTGGGTGCTACAGGGCTGCTGGGGTGGGTAGCCCAGAGGATGGCCCAGCTCTCCCCTGCCTCCAGCAGTGCCTTGGGTTCATGGGATTCATTTGGGCACAGGCAGGACTGGCAGGTTGAGCTGAATGAGTTGTGACCCCAGGAGAGTCTGAGATGTTCATCACAACTGTGTTAAATGGTGACCTGGGTGGCAATTTCCCCCAATCTTTTTTTTTTTTTTTGGAATGACAAAATGGATAATTGATGAGTGCAAACCACACTTCCTACCCTGTTTCTGAGCAGACTGCTGAATCCACTTGACAGCAACACAGCCATGGGGCTTCTGCAGCCCCTTGGCTGCTCTTCACTCTCTGGGGCATCCTGTCCCATGTAGGGGCACAGGAATTTAGGCATAATCCTCTTTTGTTAGTGCCAACAGGATGGAAATAGCACAGCAGTAAGAGCTGGGTTCCTCAGGGGCTGTGTCCCCCTCCCTTGAGGAGTTTTTAAAGCCTGGGAAGGTATAAACCCATTAAAAATCTCATAACAAAAGGTGAAAAATTCAGAGAAAACTTGACCTGTTAATAAAGGATTTAGTCAAATGCTTGTGTAAATATTTATACTGCACTATACCATTAGCTTTTCCAGTTAATCTGTTTTCTGTGCTAAAGGCTCTGAGTAAAATATGTTCCCAGAGTTGTTTACGATAAAAATTAGTGCTGTATCTGGCCTATTACTCTTCCATAAATTATTAAAAAGGGGTAGATGCAAAAGTCCATTTCTGAGCGGCCTTCTTTTCCCCCCAACCACAGATCATTCTTTTCTCATCTGGAAAAGAAAACCGTGAGAAGGCAACAGAAAGGGCCAGTTTCTGGGAAGTCTGGTTTGCTTGTTGTTTTGCAAGGCAACTTCTATTTGCAAATGGAAAATTCTTAAGAATTTAAAATGTCACTTAGAGCGTCTGCAATTGCCCTGTAGAAGAGTTTGTTCACCTGTCAGCCTTTATAAGCATATGAACATGGATTTCTTTTACTCCTGGGAAATCTTGTCCAATTCTAACACTTTTCAGTGAGGTTGTCAAGGGGGTAGCCTGAAGTTAAACACAGGAATATATTATTGCATTTGACACTTTTCACAAACATTGTGCTTAGTGTATTTTGAATATTGAACACGGACAGTGGGCCCTTCAGCACATGGATAAACCTGATTCATGCCAGGAGTCCACTTAGAACCAGCAGAGCAGCTTCTGGATGAGAGGCTGCTGAGGACCAGTTCTGGGCTTCTGCCCCAGAATAATGAGATGCTGCTTCACTTGTGTGAGGAGCAGAGTTGAGCACTGGCCCCTTTGCCTCTCTCTTGGTCTGTGCTCAGCTGCCTTGTAAAGCAGATACTGATTGAACAGGAGTAAATATTTACAGAAATTCTGAGACTTATAAAAATCCTGCCTCACAGGGGTGAGGTACCCAGGGGTGCTCACCAGGAAGACTTGCTTGTGGCCCCAGTAGCATGTGAGGTGAGTGCAGCCAAGGTTCCTGGGGTGGTAGGGACACATCCATATGAGAGAGAGCCCCAAGAGATCCCAAAACAAGACATCAAGATGTTTTCCTCCTCCCTTGTGAGCTGGAGGGACCACCAGTGCAAACACCATGGCACTGTACAGACCTGGCTGAAAGCAAAAGGTGTTGCTCAGTCTGCCTGGAGCTGGAGCATTTAGGGAGGGGGACAAGCAGGGAAGGATAAAGACAAGGAATTTGTGGACCTTCAGGTTTGAAATGCTCAATTTTTAAATATCAAAATATTCTCAGAACTGTTGTGTTTCCCTTGGCTGCATCCACAGCCCTTGGGTACTGCAGCTCCCTCACCATCCGTTGGGTTGTTGCAGCCAAGCCTGGATTTCCCCCTCTGCCAAAGCCTCTCCAGACAGAGGCTTTCAGGTACACCTGTCTGTGCTGCAAGGGTTCATCCTGCAGATCCTAACAGCAAGAACATGTGCTAAAAACAAATGCTCAGTTTGAGTTGTCATTGAAAGCAAATGCCGAAGCTGCATCTGCAAGAGCCGCCCTCCGTGTGGTGCTGGAGGGATCCGCGCTGGATAAACACGTAACTTAGCAACAGACAGCAAATCGTGCGGGTTTGCAGGGAAATGTCAGCACAGCGTTTACATCAACTTGTACCTGTGCAAGCAGATCGCCCAGCCTGCCGTGGTGCCCCCCTGCCCACCCACCCAGGAGGCTGCCCTGGGCTGTCCCACAGCGCTCAAGCATTTGGGACTTCAGCTGTTTCCCTGGACTTGTTCAGTCACTTCCACTTTTCCACAGATCTGATAAAAAGTGATTATGTCCATTTGTTGCCAAAGGGAGCCATCACGAACAAAACCCTCTATGTCTTTATCCATCTCTTTCTCAAAGTGATGAACAGTCCATTGAGCCAACAGCGTTGCATCGTGTATCTGCAGGAATTCTTGTAACAGATGTGCTGAGGCTTGGAAAAACTTATTTTAGATAAGCCAAATAATCTTTTCAATTATCTTTTGCTGAAAATATTGTATTTTTATAGGCATTCAAGAGTGTTATGGCATAAAGTACCAGCCTAATTAGCATTATCTTCTCTATTATGTTTGCTGAAATATTTTTTGGAGTTGTCAAATACGTGGCTATTTTGTTATTTAGGAAGAAGGCTTTAGCAGCTGGATAGTTTATTTCTTGATTGTGTAGTTTGATCTACATATTTGACTGCAAGATGTTATCCAAAAGGATAGCAGCAGCTCACATTCGTTTGTCAGGATTATTCCATCATGGCAGGAACAGTTTCTCAGGTGGGTCCTGCAGCTCCCAAGGCCGGCACGGCGGGTGCTGGGGGGCTGGGGCAGTGTTACCCCCTCCTGGCACCCTGCTCAGTGCCCCTGTCTGGGTGAGCTGTGGGCAGTGTCTGACACGGGGACGGGATCTCCTTGGAGCCAGTGAGGCAGTGAGGCTGTGCCCTCGCTTCACAGAACATGCACACGAGACCCCCTGAGCTCCTGCCAGCTCCTTGAGCACTGAGCTCCTCATGCTGAAAAACAGCTTTTTACCACAAATTTGGTGATGAGGTGCAAGGCTGATAGAAAATCCCTCCAGCTGCTGTTGCAAAATACCATTCACCTGAAATGAAGGGAAATTTTATTGCACCAGGGAGCCAGCAGAGGGGATGCATCTACAATTCTTCCCGGTTCCTCCAGGAAATGCTATTTGGTTCTGCCGGACTGGAGCCGTGACTGCTCTGGGGCTGCTTAGAACTGTGAGAGAGGTGCTGCGTGTGTGGGTTTGCAGCCGAGATGGGGGGTGAAGCATTGTGCTTCGAGCATCGGTGTAGCCATTTACTTAAATTATCGCTAAACCTAATGTCACCCCGGCTCCTCCATCGCCTGTTATTGAGTGCTCCAGCTGAGTAATCTCATTAGAATTTGTGTCGTTCTCACCTCTGGCAGCATATACACAGCCTCGGAAAAGGTTATTCACACAATATTGCATGACCTTGATGAAAGGCTAATTTGATAAGAATTCAATTTAAAATTCCATTTGTACTGACAAACCAGGATTTTATTGATGTCACAAATTTTCAGCAGTGGAAGCGACATTAGGAGCGAGACTGCCTTGTTTGCAGGCCTGGAGGTGGAGAAAGTGGAGGATTTATATCAATGGATCGACGTACCTTGCAGCAGTTTAAATGCTTCAGTAAACTGTTCTTAAGTTTTCTTTATTGTCTTATTTTTCTTTCTGGTTTACTTAAAGAGACCTTGGCAGTGGCAGGGACAAAGCAGTGGCTGATAAGGAAGGATATTTCCTTGTGCATTTTGAAGCTCATTTCCTACTTGCCCTTTCATCCTTGGGTCTCTACCAGGTTGAGGCAATAGATAGAATAAATAGCCCAATCTGCTCTCTGAGTGGGGGGTTCATGCTGTGAGTGCAGGTTCCCCTTCTCCCTGGCAGAAGCCACAAGGTGGCTGTGGGCACAGCAGGCTGAGCTGGGCAGGGGGATCCGGACCCTGCTCGCTGTGCCTGCACCTCAGGGAGTGGGCACTGGCATTGGTCATGTGCTAGGAGCAGATGGGGAGTCCCTTGTCCAGCCAGTGCCAGTGTCCAGCAGCTTGGTTTGATGCTGAGAACCATGTTTAATGCTTACCATGTGTGATCAGTAGCTGCTGAACCCACGTACTGCCTGTGCCCATCACACTGCCTGCTGTGCCTCATTAACATCTCCTAATGAGAACCCCGTGCAAGGCGTGGCAGAATGAAAGTGGGACTGTGGTAGCCCATTGCCAAGGGCACAGGGAGTGCCGTGCCCAGGGAGGTGATGGGGCACAGAGAATAAGGTGGCAGGGGCTGTGGGAGTCAGCGTAGGCAGAAGAAAGTAGCAACTGCTGAGTGGCAGCAGCCCCGTCACCGTGAGCTCCAAACCCAGCAGGGCTCAGCAATCTGTTGTTTGTGTGAAATGTGTCAGTGTACGGCAGGGTGGGAGAGTCTGCCTGCAAAAGGCACTTGGAAATAACAGTGCTCCAGTGTGGAGACACACCTGGAGGAAGGGTGCTGGCATCTGGCACAGGTTCCCCAGGTCTGCACGTGCTGCGTGTGGCAGCCTGGCTGGGCCAGCCCTCAGGGACAGGGCCTGTGCTGCCCACAGGTGACACCCGAGGCTGAGCCAGGCTCTGTGCAGCAGTTCCAGGTGCCAGGAGATGGCACAGAGCAGGGTACAGGATGGGGCTCCCACCCAAGAATGACAGGTCATGGCCCATAAGCTGCTCGTTGGCACATGCTGCAGTTACAGCACCCGGAGAGCCACAGCACTACAGCAGATCCAGTTATAATTACTCTGAGTTAGTACCTTGGAAAAATCAAATGGGCTCTGAAAGGAACGATAGCCTCAGAAAAAAACCCCATGCAAAATAAAAAGCCAGCCTTATCTGGCTTAATTTCCGTTTGCTTTGATAGATTTTGCAATACATTACTTATTTAATGGATAGCATGAAACATCACACAGTTATATTTCAAACATTCAAATGCCCTGATCATTTAATACTATTTTCCCTGTTTTATTATGCCATAGGCAGAATTTTAATTATAATATTTATGCAAATTATGTTTGTATAATCGTATTTGAAAGACTGTGTGGATCAAATTTTCCAGCCAATTTATCTAAATACAAGCCTTAAACTTTCCCTTTATCACTGTCACAAACACTCTTTCTCCTAATTTGTCATTTCAGGCACTTCCTATTACAGTATCACAGAAGACTCAGTGTCATTCGTGGCCTCCAAAAAACATAAGGACTTAGGAGCCATAGTCAGAAAACCCAAGCCCAAGTTTGTGTATGTGGGGGTGTAGAAAATCTCAGCTCTGTACTTAAAATTATTTATTTTTGAACCGTTTAGTTTTCCCTTTCCCTGCTGGCTATCCAGAGCCTTGTCTCAAAAGGGGAACTTGGCTCAGGTGTGAGGGAAGCAACAGTGCTGTCTGAGGGGAGGGTCAGGGGTGAGTGGAACGTAAACCCCCCCATTGTATGGCAGTGATGGCCCGAGCCCCCCTGCTTCCCCAATGCACAGGCATGAGCACAGCTCTGAGCTGCCATGGGGAGCTCCCCATGGGATGGTACAGGCATGAGCACAGCTCTGAGCTGCCATGGGGAGCTCCCCATGGGATGGCACAGGCATGAGCACAGCTCTGAGCTCTGAGCTGCCATGGGGAGCTCCCAATGGGATGGCACAGGCATGAGCACAGCTCTGAGCTCAGGGCTGCCATGGGGAGCTCCCCATGTGTGTTCTCCAGCTGGGCAGTTGAGCTCACAGCTCAGGATCTTGAGCCTGTAACAATGGACTTGATGTCTTTCTCCTTCTAAATCTGCTCAGGACACCATGTAAATCCTCCCATCCATGTTAGTGGGTGATAGTGTTCGTTAGCAAATGACTGTGTAAATGAGAAAAGCAATTAGACAGATTTGTGAAAGACAAAACATGTATTGATTAATGTAATGATGACACATGCAGAATAATTTTGGACTCAAATGAAAAGTAAAAATTAAAAGGGTGAGGATAAAACCAGGTGTCTTTCTTTCAATTAGGGCATAAATCAACAGTTAGGAGCTTTCTCTGACTGCCTTCTGAAAATCCTGGCATTAATCACTGCTACTCTGTGCATAACATTCCAAAGAAAGGAAGCAACCAATATTGTCACATAATTAAAGGAAATTATATATCCAATACCTTTTAATGTGATTAACAGCAATAGGATGAAAATGTTTAAAAGCAGCAGTTAAGTGCAATATTAGCTGCCATTTAGGCTGAGCTAAATATCCAAGGTTATATCTACCCAGCTGTGAATTCAGAAGGTTTGCCTGATGGGTAAGATAAAACTCTTCGTTCAGATAATGAGGCAAATAGTACCTGGGAAAGATCATAATTGGTGCCGTGAAACAGGGTCATGGTGGTATTCAGTTACCAGCTTTCCCTGGGACGAGAACTGAATGTGCACGAAATGTCAGTATATCACAAAGATACCAATATATAAACCAGACATATTATTCTGCAATAAAAAATAGATCCGCTCCTAAATGTATTATGCAAAAGAGAGAGATGAATAGGACTGAGCTGTTCCCTTGGTCACAGCCCAGTGCTCTGCACTGATTTCTGAGAGCAGGTGGGATGACAGATGGAAACCAGCCTGGGAAGGGTTTTTCCCAGGGCTGTTTTGGGGAGGGGCTGCTGCCCTGGGGAAGCACACTGGGAAGTCCCTGCAAGCCACTGTTGGAATACAGAGGGCTGTGGGGAGAAAGGCTGAAGGGTGGACGGACAGACTGTCTGTACCTGGTGCTGTGTGGATGCTCGTGCTCCTCTCATGCCCTGTGCCCAGGCCAGGGGTGGCCATGCCCTGGCAATGCTGGGCTCTGCAGGTGGCTGTCCCAGGAGCAGGGGAGGTTCCCCTGTGCCCTGTGGAGCCCGTGAGTCTGTCCAGGCCCTGCTGAGGGAAGCTGAACCAGAGGCACAGGGTACTGTGAGTCCTCGCTCCAGTGGCTGCCAGCAGCTCTCCTCCCTGCTGGAGTGCTGGCTCTGCTCTGTGTCTGACCCTGTGCTCAATCCCATCCCCCTGCTAGGCAGGCAGGAAAGAAAGCGTGCCATTAGATGAAAGTGGACTTCTGGAGGATACATTTGTATTTTCTTTTTAACTGTCTGCTTGAAAGGACACATCATGGAGGGGGAAAAGAGCACTAATGTGCATGAGAATTTCTGTTAATGTGGAGCACATGACAGCACATATATAGATGGGGTTCCATGGTGCAGTGGGTGTATTAAATGGAACAGTTATGTCCTGGCACCAGCACAGTTTTCTGGAGCGATAATTTATTGTATGAATGTAGAGACCTGTTAAATTAACTAAGACCCAGTAGAGAAGTGTAAATTAAGAACTCTTATGTGCCCTCCTGTTCTGTCTCCAGAAGGCACCAGTGATCTCACACAGTAAAGTGCTCCATTAGAGCTTGTGCTTCAGTGAGGCAAGTGGACAACAGTGCTGGTAAATCTGGGTTGGAAGATAATTGTTTTCCTGCTTCCAATGCTCAGCAGCATTATCAAAATCCTGGGTAATGAGCTGTTCCCCAAGTGACCCGTGTGGAGTGTTATAGTTCAGTCTTTGGTGTCTTGAAGAGTTCAGTGAGGAGGTTTCTGTCCCCTTGCAGCAGCACTGGGTAAAGCCATTAGCCCCAGCCCTGGCAGGTGGGAGAGCACCTTGGCAGTGGGTTGGGAACATGGGCACAGGGCTGGGAAGGAAAGAGCAGCAGAGAACTGCCTCGTGCAGAAATGCCTGTTCTTGCTGGATCCTAATGACAGCAGCCAAAATACCAGTGTCTTTAGTTATTTCCTCATTTAATTTAGCAGAACCAGACAGCTGATGCTTTTTATTTTAATTCAAGCAGAAAGCCTTCCCCCATGCCTGAATTAATACCAGCCCAGTGGCTGGCCTCGCAGATACCAGAGTGCTGGTTTGTTTATCCAGACACAAAGCCTCCATAGACTGGGTGTGGATCTAGTGACTGCAAATCTTCATTCTAAAAGGAAATCTTCTGTACAGTTTCCTCTTGTCTCCAGAAGTCTGAGTGGAGGAGCCGGGGGCTGAGCTGTGGAATGCTGCAGCCCTGTGTCAGCAGCCCTGTGTCAGAGCACGTGCTCTGATGGGCACTGAGCTGAGCACTGACTGAGTGCCTGTGAGGGGGGTGTACAAACCACCTCCCTCCTGTTGATGAGAGGCATGAAGGAGGGTAATGCTGATGCTGCTGAAAAAATCCAATGTGACGAAATGTGTGCTCTCCACAGCTATTCAGCTGCCCCTGGGGTGACACTGCAGGTCCACGCAGCAATTGGGAATGGCCTTCCCTTCCCTGCTCTGCCTGGGGACAGCCCTGCACCAGGCTGCTGTAGCTCAGGGTTCCCTGAAGGGCCCCAGTGACAAGGGGAGCCTCCATGGCATGCCCAGCAGTGACTGGCTTCAGTTTTCCTTTTCACTTCTGAGTCTGAAATACCCTGAACACGTGTCCTTCCAGGAACCACAGTAAAAGACAGGTGAGGAGGAGCAGGGCTGCCTTAAATCCGGAGGCTTCAAGCACCCCCAGTTTTTCTCATGTCCCTTAAAGTACTGTGTCAGCTTAATGAATGTTTTGATATGTCCCACTAAATAACTTTTGCAAGCCCCCCACTAAAATGTGGCCTAAAAAGATGGAAATCAATACTGGAGTGGTGGAATTTGCCCGGTTGTCTTCTTGAAAGCAGTTAAATGACTGGGTAATAGATCCATAAATGAACATCTTATTAGCCTAATCCTGAATGGAAGAATACACAAATCAGCCATTTGTTCAGTGGATATCATTTAAGCTTGCCATCCATCTTAGTCAAAGGAGGTGCCGGGTTTAATTTATCAGTGCCTGGGCAAGAACTCCCGGAGAGGGAAGGGGGGAGCAGCAGTCTCCCACTGGTGCTCTCCTGCTGTGCATTAGCAAAGCTGTTGTTTAATTCCAGCACACCTAAATGCAGCAGTTCCTGCCGTGGGCTGTCCCACTTCCATGGGAGGAGCAGTGGGGTGAGCAGGAACATCCAGCTGTCAGAGGGTTGGGCTTGTGCTGTGAGGGCAGCCAGGGAAGAGAAGCAAGCCCTGTTTAAGCAGGGTGACCACCATGGCAAGTGCTTTCTGCTGCATCAGGTGGCAGAGGTGTGGGGCAGGAGCTGCTGCAGGTGCTGTGGGACCCAGCAGTCCTTCCCCACCTCCCGAGGAGCAAATCGCCTGGACTCTGTGGTGTCCTTGTCAAAGCCTGAAGCTGAACAAGAGACTTGTGCTCTCTTTAAAATTGACTGATTGAGACATCATTTGGATGCAAAAGTTGTCATCAGTATTCATGTCCTCGGTCTCAGATGGCTTTTATTGAGCCAGATTTGAAATGATCGGAAGTGGGAGAGTGGCAGGTTTTGAGCCAGGATTTGGGAGGTCGTGCTGGGCTTTGCAGAGGTCTCTCTGAGGAGAGCTAGAGCCTGGTCATGGAGGGGGTTCCTGGGTTTTTATTAAGCTGTGTGCTGCGAAGAAGTGGTTGTACAAGAGGGACAGGACAATCACCTTTGTCAGTGTTGGTAGCTCCAAGTAAATCAGCATGCAGTTGTTCTCCAGAATTAGTATTTCATCAGGCATGACTTAAATACTGCTGGTTAAAGTAACCCCTGACCCATGCCATTCCCTGTCCCATGACCATGGAGCCAACGTGGCTCTGTTGTGTCCAATGGCACAGCCTGTGGTTGGTGGTTCCAAGTGATTGTTCCTGTTCCTTCCACCGAGGCAGGAGCAGGACAGAGATCCCACAGTGCTCACAGGCATCCTGGGTGGCACAGACAAGCCCCTCTGCCAGACACTGGTGCTCTGGGCTCATTTGCAGGGCATGTTCTGGACACAATGGCTCCTGTCCAGGGCAGGCAGGCAGCAGTTCTGTGCCAGGTGACAGGACCTGTCACCAGAGCTTTTCTCTGCAGCCCCTGAGCTCCCTGAACCATCCAACCCATGTGCTCCTTAGCACAAACACACTTTAGGCATTGGAGGCTTGTGACACAAAGATGTGCTCATTCCCCAGACTCACAGTGTTCCACTGGGACACTGCTGGAAACAGAGCTCAAGTGTGGTTTCAAAAATACCTCTGCAAACAGGCAATGCTGGTTGGGTTTGTTGCCCATTTAAAACCCGAGTGAGACAAACCTGACAGCTGTGTTTTGGGGAAAGGAGCACCAACTGGTGTGCACAGGCTGCAGCTCCCACACAGCCAGAGTGGTTGAAGTTGTTGGAAACAGGATGAAATCCTGTCTTGGGCTGCGTGGGCTGGGACCAGAGCCGGGTGTGACTGCTGGGCTCCCAGCACAGCCCTGCCAGCGCCGCTGGGCTTCCCTCGCTTCTCAAGTGGCTTTATCCAGATATAACTCAAATCATAATATAGCTCCTTAATGTTGCTAACTGTGTGATTTAGGCTTTTGATCAGCGGACTAGAGTGATCCCAAACACTTCTAATGAACTATATATTTATCTGGGGAGTCATACCACTTTCATCCTGCACACAGCTAATAACCATAGCTCAGAAGAGCCCGCTGGCTCCGCATCTCATTTTCAATTCGTGCCTTTTTAAAGGAGATAATTATGGAAAGAAAAATGCAGGAGTTCAGGGAAACGGCTGTGCTGTGTCCATTAGTGGGAGAGGTGTGCAGGAGGTGGTGAGAGCTGGCCAGATCCTCTGCAAACCCCACACAGGTCTCTGCAGCCTCAGAAGAGGAGTGGGTGGAGTGTGGGGGCTGCAGGTAGTCACTGTGACAGTCTGTGACACTCCAGTTGCTCTTCCTCTGTGTGAGCCACAGTGGCCATCAGTGGGCAAAGTACCAGAGAACCAGGGACATTTTGCTTCCAGGTCCAAACACTCCTCAGGAGCCACCCAAGCAGGAGGCTCCACCCTCCTGCTGCTTTCAACACCACAGAGCTGCTGGAGTCTCCAATGTCTTGTTTTGGCTTTTCCTTTCTCTCTGAAACATTTTTTTAGTGCAAGTTAGAAGTTGTTCAAGTCAGGCCAAGCGTTTTAAACCATACTATCAGAACCACAAAGAGGCATGGAATTATTCTCATCATTGTTTTCATTTTAATACATTGTTGTTCCCAAATTCTCTACTGAATCGAGGTAGTTCTTTGCTTGCATTTGCAACAGATGTGAGTTCATGACAGTGCCACGTGCAGAGAGGGCTGAAATTCCTCCCTGTCCCAAGTAGCCACCTCCCAGCAGTGGTGGCCCAGTGGCTGCCATCCCAAGGGCCTCCTGCAGCCCCTCGGCTTTGCAGAACAGAACAGGGAGTCCAGAGGTGGGGGAGGCAACTATTGTGGGTCACCTTAAGACCATGTCACAATGCTTCAGTTCTTTATATATTAAGCTTATTTGAACAATGTGCTTTATTCATGAATCACTTGTGGCAGAAAATGTACAACAATGTATATCACATGCTGCAGAGAGTGATAAACAGGAGGTTTTAAGTATCTGAGAAAATTTCATCCCTCTGGCTGCTCTGGTATTTGGGGCCATTTTAAAAATTGTTCTTTGCCAGTAAGAGCTGCAAAGAAATTATCATCAATCTAAAGTGTCCAGGGCCTGAGCTCAGGCTGGGGTTAGTGGCTATTTTGCATTATATTGACGTGGTGAAATGCTGGTTGGTTTTTCTGAAATAAAAATGGCAACAGCCAATAATTAATGTTCCCATAGTTAATTAAATTGGTCCAGCTGGGAAAGTGAAGCCATAAACTCTGGCCTCAGAGATTTCTGCTGCAGGTCACATCCATTTGCTTCTCCATGTGACTGCAGAGGTCTTGTGTTCAGCCCTTCCCACAGCAGCTCCAGTGACACCAGTGACATGCCCCAGACCACCCTGGGGACTTTCTTCTTTCCCTTTGTGGAGCAGACTGGAGTGGCTGAGCACCACTCTGACCTCTCCTCCTCCTCCTCCTCCTCCTCCAAGTCATCACTCATTTGTGGGTTTATTAGCTGTTTATGAACATGCTCTAATATTTTGGGGGACAAGGCTGACCTTGGCTGTGAGCAGTGACCCCAACTGGGTGCTGTGTGTGACCGTGTAGGGGGATGTGTGGCCTCGGGGACACGTCCCCTCCCCTCAGGGTCATGAGGTCTTGACCAAAAGAGATGGATGAAATAATGACAGTAAGTTTAATGGGCTGTTGTCAGTAGTACACAAGCTACTCAGCAGTTCCCTTAAAACCCCTGTTTAAGCACAGTGGGACAGTTTCTGCTCTAGCAATGGTCTGGTGCCACTGGACTATGGTTTGGCCCATTTCTGTTTAGGTTTTAGCTTTAAATATCTTTTTTTATTATTTTCTTCTTGCCTATCAGGGCTGTGTTCTTGTGCTGTGAGGATGGGACTTCACAGAGCCACTACAAGGCTTTTGGTTCATCAGTTTTTAATTAAATTTCAACTGAAGATTCTTTTTCCTCTAGGCTAATTTTCAAATGACAAACAAAATCCCCTTAAGTGCCTTTTCTTTTCTACCATAAACTAGTAAAGCTGCTGTCAAATTCCTTTAGAAAGTGAACTCCTCCAGCCCCATAAGAGTGCAGATTATTGTTCCATCAGAAATAGAGCAGAGCTGTTCTTAATAAACAGGTGAAATAAAAACATTTATGCTCTGTGCAGAGCCCAGGTGTTAGGGGTGGAGTAGAGGTGTGCAGCAGAGCACAGGTGACTGTCCTGGTGCTGATCTCCTGGGAGATTTCCTGGGAGGAATTACAGTGTCATCCAGCTGAGAAGCTGAATTGTGCTGCAGAACTGCTTGTAAGGAGAGTGTCCAGGGCTGGGGTGCTGCTCCCGAGGCCCCTCTGCCACTGCCCTGTTGGCAGCTGCTCCGTGGGGCTGCATCCAGAGCCCCCAGGGCTTGCTCCAGGCAACAGTCCCAGGGCTGGCCCTACATCAATGGACCCCTCTGACAGGCATCACTCCCGAGACCATCCTGCTCTGAGCAGTCTCCTGTGATTAACTCCAGTTAGAGAGAACAAGCTTGATTAGACTGCAAGACTGACTTCTGGGGAAGCCACTCGCTATTCTTAATGGGGCAAGGGAAAGGTGTGGGGCTTAGTGAAGAAATAAGCTCTGCAGAATTACCTTACTGCTCTTCTCAAGTGAGTTTTCAGGCCCTTTAAAGCCTGGGTTGTAGATGTTCCTCTGCAGCCCTTAACCTCTCCAATGGGCTCTGGAGCTTTGCCCTCCTTCGGGTGAAGCACCCCTTTAAAAGAACAAACACACCAATCAGACCCTTTATGGGCTCACCTTGCATTGGGCACTTAAGAGAGTCAAAGACAACAGCCAGAGCCAGGTTTCAGCCTTAAAGTAAATTTTTTCTTTTAAACTGTACCCTCGTGCCAAGGCTGGTGCTGTGCAGCTCCCTGCCCAGTGCAGGGGGTGCAGAATCCCCTCTCGCCCTGGCATGTCTCCCTTGAAATTAGTGTGCAGTGTCTGAGGCTTCTTGGAGGCAGCTGCTCATCTGTGTAACCCCACTCCCTTCCCTGGGGTGGCCTTCCCCTGCACTGTGTCACTGTGTCTGCTGCCAAAGGCCAGAGATGCTCAGAACCCTTTAGAGACCCCCCCGAGAAGGTGGGGTTCAGGGACATCTGACAGCAGTGGTGCATTTTCTGTGCTGTATGAAATAGCCCTCAGTGCTTTACATCAAACCCTGAGGGATGAATTGTTTTCTGATTAATGTTATATATTAATCTAGGATATGATATGCAAAACAAAAGGAGAGAAGGGGAAGGTATTACTTGGTTTTCAGAGGGATTTGATAATAATAATGCTCCTATAGCCAGTCTATGAAAAGCATGATAATGAATTTTAGCTTGTTCGTGCCAGTTGCTTTTACGAATATGCCACTCCTGTAGACTTAGAGGTAATTTTAAGTCTTTTATTCCCTTCCCTGTGATGGCTGTGCAGGATCCACCAGTGTCTTGCTCAAAAGCAGAGGTAATTTCAGCTTTTTCTCCCTTAAAGGCTTAATTTTTTTTGTTCTTGAATTCTCTCATTCTAAGAATAAACAGCAGCTGCAGTGCAGGCGTGGGCAGGGGAAGGCAGGAGTGTGCAGAGGAGACAGAAGACAAATCCTGCCTGAGCCGGGCTCCCTTGGGCACTTGGATGCTCTGTCTGCAGTTCATACAACCCTCCCTCAGGACACTGCATGTGCAAAGACCACCCATGGGGTTCTGCTCCCCTTGTGCCTCTGCTGCAGCCAGGGAAGCTGAGGCTGCACACAAACTGGGAATGCAGTGAGTTGGTTCTGCCTTTCTGTCAGGGTTGTTGGAGGGATGCAAGTCCCTTTCCCAAACATCTCAAGACACCTTCCTGTGAGTCTGAGTTCCCAAATAACTGCAAAATCTGGGCCTGTAACTGTGGTGGGCAGCTCCACTAGGGAGGCAGAGGATGTGAGCAGCAGAGTTCTCTGCTGGGAGTTTGGCCAGGTGGCCATCCCTCCATCCACATCTCAGTGACCTGGGAAGCTGCAGCTGCCCAGAGCCTTACAGCTAATGTGTAGCTCAGATCTAAATACAGTGCTGATAGAATGATGTATTTTTGCATCATTATGGTGGAATTAATCAGTGCTTCTGAGTCCTCAAAGTGAGTTCATGCCGTGGTCACATCCCTCCTCAGGGGGTTTAATTCTTCTGCATCAAACACAATTTTCCCACAATAAACCAGGTGACATATAAGTGCTCTCTTCATGGAATTATGATCACCTTGCAGAAAGAAGCAGAGAAGGGGCTATTTACTCTCATTAATTCTCCCAAAATAGTGTCAGCAAGAGGTATCATGTCACTGGAACTCCATTCTAGTTTGCCCCTCAAATAACTTCTTTTCCTGTCATTTATTAAATGACCCAGAAAGTTAATCTGCAGCCTGAACATGGAGATCATTTGTCACAGGATGTCACACAACCTACCAATCCATCAAGCAGACAATGGTGCTGTACATCATGTTCTGGTACCATCCTGTCTTAAGGTCCATCTCAATGTCAAAAAAGGATTTACAAAATATTTTGGCATGTATTTCATGTGCTGACTCATGCTTGATGTCCCCTATTAGATTAATCAGCACAAGTAGGAGTTTCAGCTGAGGGCTCTTAGATTTTTTGCTGTGTAACTCCCTTTCCTGCTTTCTAAAACCTCCCCTGCTCTAGTGCTAGTTCTTTTTGGGTTCTTTCCTTTTCCCCACAAAATTATGACTAAACATATCGACCCTCTCCTTTCTGGGCCTTAAGCACAAAACTGCTTTTCATTGGCTAGTCTGGTCCTCTTTTGTCCATATCAAGGAGTTTCTACCCAGCCATGAACACTTCCCCAAAATGTTGGCCTCCAAGCACCCCTGTATGGATCCTATGAGAGATAAGGAGTTTGTTTTGGGCTGAAAATCATGTTTGGTATCTCTCCTGTACCTCCTCCCCATTGATGTGCTATGTTACAGCATCGATGCATCTGGTACAGTCATGTTAAAATTGCTGATAATTACCTTCATCTCATTGTGTTTCAGCTCTTGATAACAATGAGCAACAGCTCTGTGTCATTTCCTTTCTTCTCTGTACACACCAATCTGCTGGATTCATCTTTCTAGAAATCCACGTTGAAGATGATAAGGATAATTGATGATTCCCTTCAGGACTGGGGTCATTATTAATAGCTGTGTTCACTTTGGCTGTCAGCTAATCTCTCCTGCAAAGAGCTTATCTTTGTGCCTGTGCACAGAGCACGTGCTGCCTGCTGTGCTCTCTGCTCAGTGTTGGAGTGTCAGGGGGGAACACGTGCTGTGCAAAAGCAACACAAAATTTTAAGCTCCCATGTTGTATTAAAATTTGTAATTTCTGCTTCAGCCAAACAAACCCAAACTCTCAAACTCATCCCACCTGCACGGTCAGCACCCGGGGCAGTTTCCATGCGAGAGTCCAGTGGCTTTTATGGTGCTTGGATAACCCATGTTCCCATGGCATCCCAGTACCTCCCAGTGCTTGGTCTGATCTCCTCCCCAGTGCTGGAGGCAGGACATTGTGCCCTGCAGTGCTGCTGGGACGTGCCCTCACTGAGCAGGGCTGAAGTTCAAAGCTGCAGCTCTCAGCTCAGTGTCCCCCCAGCCTGCAGTGTGGGCACAACCTGGGCTTGGCTGTGGGGCAGAGCTGGCACCCACGGGGGGAGGACACTGATGGGGGAGACAGCACCTCACAGTGGGAAAATAGGGAATGAGAGTGAAGCAGGGAGTTGCCCTTGGAATATGTGTCCATACTCGCAGAGCACTCTTCCCCAGGGACATTTATTCTTTGGCTTCTGCTAAAATTGAACTGGTTGAGTTCAATTTTTTTAATTTGAACTATTAAAGAAAAAATCTGTTTATAGGGGGAGAAAGAAAACAATAAGCGTTTTTCCACACAAAATATTGATCTTTTGTCATAGGTCTTCATCTATCAGTCATTAGAAAGAGTTCCCAAACCCTTTGCTGAGGCTGCCTTTGTCCCCAGGTGATGCTTTGATTCTTGAACCAACTGTTGCAACTGGGGCAGACCTGGTGTCCCTTGGGTGGGCTCCCCCCTTCAGTGCCTGCCCCGTTCACCCACAGACCAAGTGCACCCTCAGAGGGACCTTAAGCCTTTTTCATAGTTGAGGGGCAGCACTTTCAGATTTTGAACTGCCCATTGTGATAAATCTCCTTTCCTGCCTCCCTTTGCACCTGAAAGAGTTTGTTCTTCTTATTTGCAAAGTAGAAAAGTGATTTTTAAGAGGTGAAAGAGTATTTCTGACTTTGATAGCATGATTAGCTGGGCTCAGAATATTGTTATAGCTTATTTTGCTCCTCTGTGATAACTCAGAAAAACAATAAATGTCTTCTTACAGCAGACTGGCATTCAGTATTGAAATTGGTCTCCTAATCTTTATGTGATTGCTTTCTTTGTGATAGAAATATTGCCTCTTGTAGGGTATTTATTGTCTAGTTCTTTCCAAAGTATTGACTTTATGTAACAGTTTGATATACATCAAATCCTTTAGAGATTTAATAAACTCTTCTGGTCAGTCTCCTGTTGTAAACACATTGAGATTTATGGTCATCTTAGTGGAAAGCCCTTTTTCGCTGAAATTCTCTACTTTCAGATATCAAAAGATATGAATGGGAGCATAGATCACCGTGGGAATTTTAACTCCCAGCTGTCATGTGTTAGTCAGGAGCTGTTGGTGGTTCAAGGTTGAAGTTTGTGTGTCGGGTGATGGTGCAGCTGCCAGGGCTGGGACAGGGGCACCACGACCCCCCTTTTCTCCCTGGGGAGCCATTTCTCCACAGCCAGGGCTGCAGGGGCCAGGCAGCCAGCTGGGCTGGTCCATCCCTGCACAGATCGACTCCCAGAGTGTTCCCATGAAAGAGCAGAGGGAAAGGAGAAACATACTGTTATTGAGGCATGAAGTTAATGAAGTATTGGTGCTATGCTGCAGCACTTGGAATTGAAAAAAAAAGGAAAACTGGGAAGAGAAACATACAAGCCTCGTAAACAGTTGCATGTGGGTTCTCTCCCTGCCAGGCTCCTTGTGGTTTCCCACCCTCCCATTCTCCAGAGATGTTATTTTTTAGTCTGGCACCAGACCAAAGGTGTTTTAGTATGATACTTAAATAAGTGTCCTGTGCTTTGGGATTGGAGAGGGGAGGAACACCTTTGTTTTTAAGAAGAAACTTTTTTCCATACAAGAATCAACTTTCCAGGGACAGCCTGCAGGAAATCCAGCTGAGCTCTTCAAATTCACTCATTAAATGCAAATATTCTCTTCTTCATCTTACATTAACCTTCCTTTAATGGCGTGAAAGTGTCTTTTCATTTCACAGCTCAGCATTTAAAGACTATATGGTGAGAGGTTTCCAAAGTGGTACAAATCAATACTAGCTGGGGAACAGAGCAGGTTCCTGCTTTGCTTGCACTGGGGAGGGGCTGTCCTTTCTAATCAGTCCCCTTGGGCTGGCAATGCATCCAAACTCTGCTCCTGCCGGCTGCTGGGGATTGGAGCCTGGGGTCTGGCTGTAGAAAGTAAATTCCAGATTGAGGCTTTCCTTTTATTTTGGTGAGATGAATTTAGATTTCCCTTCTGACAACAGAATTTGATGGAAAATGCGGTTTGTGGACACCTCTCAATGGACTTTGCATTTCCTGTTGTTGGGCTCCTTGCCCAGGAAAGGATGAGAGTCAGCAGTGAAAGTAAAATGCAGTTTCCCACCTGGCTGTTGCAGAAGGTACCTGTATCGCTTTTCTGGCTGCTTCATGGCCTGGGGACAGGTGATTAGCTGGGGTGGTGATGGAATCTCAAATAAATGGTGTGCGTCCACTGCTTCTCTGCTGATGGGACACTTAACGGGAAACTCACTGGGAATGATGAAGTGATGTATTTAGGAAAGCTGGCAGGAGAATTTGGGTCGTGTTTTGAGGCAGGATGACAAGCACAGCTCTCTGGCAGCTCACTATTTCCCACTCTGGAACTGAAGCCTGGTGTGCCCATGGCTGCACCTGGAGCTGGACCTGAGCACCAGCAGGGAGGAGACTGTCCTTGTCCCTCATTTGTGCACAGTACTGCACCAGGCTGGAATCCTGCTCAGAGCACATTTCTGGACCAACTCCCAGGGTGCTGCCAGCCACCCAGTTTGCTCCTTTGTGCACCACGTTGTTGCCAGCAGAGCAGAGATGTGGAGCTGAAATCTTGCAGCATTATTTCATCTCCATTATTTTTCTCTCCTGATCTATTGAGATATAACCCCTTCCAAAGACAGGGACAGATTATGGTGATGGAGATGGCTTAGCTGGGACACAGCTAGTCATTTTTCCTTGCTGATATTTTATTAATATATGTTATTAACCTTGATTCTCCTTCCCCATGGTGCCTTATCATCTGAACTAATTAATTCTTCTTGCAAGAGGTACAGGGAAGGGATGGGCATGTAAACGAGGCAGGTCTCCAGGTGGTACTACCTGGCATCTGCAGTGAGGGGTGATCCCAGCTGAGGAGGAGACTGGCACACAGCAAACAAAACCCAGACACATCTACCTGTAGATTGGCTGAATTGGTACTGTCCCTTTTAACTGGAACAGACACTGACAGAGATGATACCTTAAGGAAAAACAGAGCTGGTTTTCTACTTTTTTAATGAACATGAGATATCCAGGAAAAATAACCAGTTTATTTGGTCTCTCTCTCCCAGCCAGCACAATGCCAGGATGGACAGCACTGACCAGTGTCTTCAGCTCCCACTGTCCCTGAGCCACTCTCCCCGAGCTGCTGTGGGTGATGCTCATCCCCAGTTCAGCCCAGTGGGCACAACAGGATGCAAACAGGGCTGCTTCGTTCAGCCTCTTTCGTTCCCTTGCCCCTCCCTGTTCCACGGCTGACATTTGCTAATAGCTGTGAGTGCGTGAGAGCAGCAGTGGAAGTCTGAATGAAACTGGGTGCCTGGTACAGCCTAGCAGGGTAAATGTGATCCCGTTAGCAAGATGAAAATACCATATGCCAGGGAGAGATGGAAATAGATCAGAAAGGATGACTGTGCTTGTAGAGGGCAAAAAAAAAAAAAATGTACACAAACCCATTCAAAACTAAATGAAAATTGACTGAATTTGTAAACAATATTCACATCCTGAAAATGGCTCCTCTGACTCAGCCAGATATCTTATTACACTGGGTGACCTCCGTGTCCCCAGTTTGCTGGTCTTTATCTCCAAGGTTGCTGGTGGGAAATGGCATTTCCAAAATGATGCATTTGTTCCTGAGCCATGGCAGGGCTGTGGAACAGGGGGGAGTCATGTGTCCTGTTCTCAGGGACTGTTTGTCCATCCATGCTGGGAAACTTGGAATCTCTAAATGCTGAAGAGAAGAGAAGCTCCAGGGAGATGTTCCTGAGCCCTTCAGTACTGCTTTGTATGCAGCAATGAAGTGTTCACTTGGATAAGGCAATGCCATCAGCCCTGGGTCAGCGAGGGCGGGTGTCAGTCAGGACAGCAGAGCCAGGGGCCGTCCCGGGCTGGGGACAGGGACCATCCCCCTCCTCAGGGCCTGGGGGTGCCCATGCACCATCACAGGCTGGTGCAGCTGGGAAGAGGGAGCGGGAGAGTATTGTCCTTTATGCCAGGAGGGATCTGAAATCCAAATGTTGTTACAGAGAGAGCATCTCTGAGAGCAGCCTGCAGTGTTTTACAGGCATTTGAGTGTTCTTCCCTTTGAACTAAGCTGCAATTTGTCTTTGTAGATGTCTCTAATACATTAATACAAATGGTGTAGTGGTGGAAATGCATTATAATACTGCGCAGTGTTGCTCTTAGTAATTCTCCTCCTTCAGCAAGTGAACACTTCCTCACTCATTTGTATTCATTGTTTTGATGCTTAACTTGAAAAATGTATATTATACAACAGGCTGAAACCCATGACGAATAAGAGAAAAGAACCCAAGGGGATAATAAGCATCTCAGCACTGCTGTGATGTCTCCTGCTGCTAACATCAAAGCAAGCAAAGGCATCACTGCTGTGCACAGAGGACAGGGTGCATTCCATGGAGCTCCATCCTGCCATGGGGATGGTGGCCCTGACAGCAGGGAGGCTGAGGAGCACCGCTGGGATCACCACTCACAGGGGCTGGTCCTTCCTGTCCCAGTGTCACTGCAGTCAGGTCACAGCTCTGAGCTCCCTGCCATGCAGGCAGCCTGGGGTGGCACCGGCCTCTGTGACACAGCAGCCAGGGGATGGGAGGTGTGTGTGTACATACCTTCAGGTATGGAGAAGTATAACCCACTTTGGGGGCCCAGGGCGGCACATGTGCTTTGTAGGGAGCTTGGGTTGTGAGCTACGCCTGGGAAAAGTGGACCTGTGCCCCACACTGTGGCCGACACTGCGCCCCTGCCCTTCCTCTGGCTGCATCGTGGGATCAGTTGTCTGCTCTGAGTGATCTGGGTGTCAGTGCTCACGAGGAGCAGGGAAGGTTGCAGTTATTCCATATATTGTTGTCCTCAATAACCTCATCCACATCGTGCCTTGTGATCCAGACCATCGAATCCTGGATTTAGTTTTGGGGTATTATTGTTAAGGATTTTTACCCTGTGGGTGTACCTGTAAAAACCATTAATATTCAAATAACTTTGCTAAATAAGCAACTACGCCAGAGTAGTTATTTATTACTATTTATGATGACAGACTTATCTTACTGATTTCTCCAACACATTTCTCCAGAGGAAATTAGATACATTGCTTAGTTAGAGGTGTGCCAGGGAGAAAATACTTCTATAAATACTTACCAACTCATCTGGAGAGATGACAAGTGTTGGTGTGTCCTTCACAATGTCACGTTGGTCGCTGGGTCTGGTTTAAAATTCGGTTGTTTATGTTCTCCAGGAGAAAGAAAACCTGATGGTTCTAAAGCAGGGAACAAAGTACATGCAAAAAAATCAGTTTTGAACTCTGAAACCTTGAATCTAAGGCTTTTTTGCTTTTTTTTTTTTTTCTCTTCTGATAGAATCAGTGGAAAATAAATTGCCAGACAGCCTAAGGCATTCCGTTTGTGTACCTGGCACTGGAGGACAAAATGGTGATGCCAGCCAAGGTGTGTGTGCCACCAGTGCAGTGGTGAGAGCAGTGTCTGTGCCCAGCAATGAGATGCCCTGTGTCCTGTGCCCGCTCCAGGCAGAGGATCTGCTCAGGGACCCATCCCAGGGCACAGTGTGGGACCAGAAGGAGATTGGCAAGAGGTGGGACCGTGCTGCCCATGGGACTGCAGCACCCTGACAACAGGTGAGTGGGAAATTTCACTTCAATTATCTTGAAAATTATGTTACAGAAGCAGAAGTTCTGGTGGGAATCAGGCTGACGTGCTGTATGAAATGCATTCAAATATACAAATTACTTGTCTAAATCTCAGATTTTGTCAGTTATGAAACTTCCTGTGGTTTGCAGCAGGTTCCTGGGAAACAGAAACAGCTGGCAAATAATGAAAAATGTTCCTATAGGCTTCTGGCTATGGATTGCGGGAGGGATGCAGGAAAATTGCATCTGGTTTACTTGGAATAACAGGTGAGGATCTGGAATGGATGAGTGAGACTGGGGTAAAATCTCAGCATTCCTTCTTAAGTGCACAGAACCTCTGGTTTCCAGAGCTGGCCCTTGGTCAAGGTGACCCCTCAGTTCTGTTGCTGATCCTGATTCAGGCACAGAAGAGGCCCAGGGGCACCCAGTGATTTTTTTGTAATAACTGATGATTCAGAAGGAGCTGTGGGTACCTGCAGAGCCGGGTGGGGCTGGGGGGAGGCCAGTGGTCCCAGCTGTGCCCCTGGGGCCTTTCTGTGGCTGCTGGTGCTGTTCCCGGTGCGGTGGCACAGCTCCCGCCCAGCCATGGTGATGATGATGATGGCACAGCTCTCACCAAACCATGGTGATGATGATGATGGCACAGCCATGGTGATGATGATGATGGCACAGCTCTCACCAAACCATGGTGATGATGATGATGGCACAGCTCTTGCACAGCCATGGTGATGATGATGATGATGGCACAGCCATGGTGATGATGATGATGGCACAGCTCTCACCAAACCATGGTGATGATGATGATGGCACAGCTCTCACCAAACCATGGTGATGATGATGATGGCACAGCCATGGTGATGATGATGATGGCACAGCCATGGTGATGATGATGATGGCACAGCTCTCACCAAACCATGGTGATGATGATGATGGCACAGCTCTCACCAAACCATGGTGATGATGATGATGGCACAGCCATGGTGATGATGATGATGGCACAGCTCTCGCCCAGCCATGGTGATGATGATGATGGCACAGCCATGGTGATGGTGATGATGGCACAGCTCTTGCCCAGCCATGGTGATGATGATGATGGCACAGCCATGGTGATGATGATGATGACACAGCTCTCGCCCAGCCATGGTGATGATGATGATGACACAGCCATGGTGATGATGATGATGGCACAGCTCTCACCAAACCATGGTGATGATGGTGATGGCACAGCTCTTGCCCAGCCATGGTGATGATGATGATGGCACAGCTCTCGGAGCCCGGGCAGAGCCAGTGAACAGGAGAGCTCCTCACACACAGATGGCTTTGATTTACTTATTTCTTTGAGTATCTTTCCTATTGATTTGTAAAGACTCAAATACGAATGCTGTTTTGCTGCTGACTCCAAGGTAATGGAGTTTTTTTGGCAGTTACCTTGTTATCCAATCTCATATGTCAAGAAATCCACCTACCAGCCTGTCTCTGCATTAATAACTCTATTACCAGCTCTAGCTAGTTTCAGGGTAAACTCTAAAATTATGGCTAAACACATACATTGCATCTAGCTGCAGTAGTCAAACAAGCTAATTCTCTGCCCTGCTTGGAAAAACGTTCACTCAACAGCTCTTGGGACATGTCGGGATCCTTTTAGTCACAATTAACACACCAATATACAATGTTACAGCACCAGTTCTGTTAACTGATGTGCCAGCACTTTTTTATTCAGTAGACTATAAAAAACTTTGGTTTTTAGTATTTGGAGCCTTGTAGGAGAAAGCCCCCCTAACACTGATGCCTGATGACATTTAGTCAATGAATTAAGAAAAAAAAACAGTGGTGGTTCTGTCTGTCTCCCAGCTCCTGCTAGCACTAAATTACAAAATTAATAGGCTTTTAGAAGAGAGTGACACACAGTTGCTGTGACAAAGACAATTAAATGTGGAAAGCCACTTTTCTCACCACATTTAATTTTAACTGGAGGCTTTGAGAGTCAATAAATCTTTTTCTTATTTCATTCTCACATTTTCCACAGGTATTCAAGTCTTTAAGGAAAGTTCCTGGTATAAGCAAATTAATTTTTCCTTCCCCTTGATCTTTTATTTTTCTCTTTATCCCCTTCAAAAAAGAGCTGAAGTGCTTTCCCATCACCAGTATTTTGCTTTGTTTGGGATTGCTGTTACTGAGATGTGGCTCAGGTGTTGTGAAAATACAGTGGAGCAGGAGTCCCAGTCCCTTCTGGGATTTTTATGGCAAATCCAACTAGGGGGAAAAAAGCAGATGAGGCCACTTGTCTGTGGGAACATCTTGGGGCAGTGGGACTGGGGTGCAGGATTTATTTTTTTTTTTAAGAAAAAAACAGCATCATGAAAATGCAGATTTTTGTGACAGCTTTAGAAACAGACTCAGAAAATCTTTCTATTCCTAGAGCTTGGGCTTAATTAGCCTGCCTTTAAGCTAATGGTATGGAACAGAACTTTATATTTGGGTTAAAATCCATTTTTGAAGAAATGCTTCTTTAAGAAGTTGCTAAGAATGGATTTGTCCAGCCCCAATGGCCATTCAGAGGAAGCAGCAATGATTCAGCATTTCCCCCCTGACGGCTCTGCACAGGGTTTATTAGCACAGCCTATTCCAACACCTCACAGAAAGCTGTTGGCACAGCACACTGTAAATCTCTTCACTTGCCCAGCGTTGGTTTAGGCTCCTGTTCAATATCAAGTTCAGTAGATCTGGTGACCTTGAGTGGAAGCACCAGGAGATGTAGTGTTGTTGCTTCTACCAGTCAGTACCAAATAGTCAGATAAAGCCATTACTTTAGGGGGGTCAGTTGTCCATCAGCCACATCTCCTGGGCTGGAAGCATCACGGTCCCCCTCAGTCAGACACAGCCAGCCCAGTCTCTGACCAGTCTGAGGGCTGCAGAGCCCAGCACGGGGAGGTTAATGGAGATACCCCCACATTTAGCAGTTTGAACAGAAATTTGTTCTGATGGCAGCTTTTGCAGAGGCAGCAGGACTCTGGAAGACAGGAGAGCTTTAACACCCTACACCTTCTGCTCCTTTTGACAGGTCTCTCCTGGCAGGACCATCATAGCTTGTGGTTGTCTTCCATCTTCCTCAGTTCCCTGCCACTGATCTGCCCTGGGCTGATTCAGAGCAGCTTCCCTTGCAGTGCAGAGGCAGCACCACTAATGTCAGGTGACATTTATACCTCTCTCCCCACTGGCTTAACATCATGATTCTCATGGTTCAATGCTTCTGCACAGACTGATGGAGCAAATGACCCTTCTGAAGGACCCGTGTCCTTCTGGCTGTAGGGACTGGCTTGACTGATCTCAGCCTGACATGTCCCTTCCCAATGGCAGCAGCACTGAGACATGTCCTGGCCATGCCCTCATTGCTGCTTCCCAGTTGACTGGCTGATGAACACCCTGGCCTTGCCACTGGCAGGAGTGGGGATGGATGCACTGCTTGGCTCTCTGGCTGTGCCTGGCCAGGATCTGGTGCATCCTGCCCTGCCTGCCACTGCCACCTGCTCCCCGGCCACCTCCCCACCCTCAGAGCAGTCCCACGGCCCCATGGGGACTCGTCAGGAGGCCAAGGGGCTAAAGGGGCTCTGCAGCTGGGCCCTGTGGCCACATGGCTCACACTGCTGCATTATAATCAATCCCATTATGATATTGTTGATGAGGGTGAAATGAACTTGCAGTAGCTTAAAGCAAGATAGGTTAATTAAAAACCTTGATCAAAGCATCATAAACCACATAAAAGGTTCCATCTTTTAATTATTTTTGAATGGTCTCTCAGGCTGTATGGCCAAAAAGAAGTCCCTGTTCCCAGGGCCCACAAGCTGTGAAATTGTGTCATCACGTCAGATTCGGTTAACACTTGCTGTGTTAATGAGAGAAAGGCAAAGCCCAGGACAGACCCCTTTTTCAGGATGAAAAAGAGGAACTGGTGATGATTCGTTAGTGCTCCTGTGACAGAGCAACCAGGGTCAGACTGGGGAGCTGCACAGACCCCCCCCAGCCTGGGCAGAAGCTGTGCCCAGGAAAAGCTCTGGCCAAACTGGCCCCCACAGCCTGTAATTGTCTCAAGCTGCAAATCTCACACTTTGGGAATAAGGTTTCAGCACCTGCTGGATGTTTCAGTTCTCACAAGCACTTTCTGCTGTTGGATTGAAATCAAACCAGTCAGCCCAGCAGCTGAGCTTCCCAAGCTCCCTGTTTGACCCAGACCAGCTCGCCATCCTTCCCAGATCCATCATCCAGCAGTGAGGTGTGACCTGGTCTGGGACACGATGAAAGCACTGACTGCAGAGAGGGCAGAGAGCACAGAAACCTTTCTGTGAGGAAAACTTCAGTGGGAATTTTAGGTTACAAATGATAATTGTGCAGTCTGTTGCAGGGCAGCTGGGAGATGCAAGTTCAAGTCCTCCCCAGCACAGCACGGTGCCCTGGGTGAGCACAGGTATCAAGGGTGGCAGTGCAGGGATGTTCTGTAGCACAGGTATCAAGGGTGGCAGTGCAGGGATGTTCCGTGGAGAGCACAGCCAAGGTGCTTCCAAATCCCTCCTTCTGGCATATGAGATGGGACCAGAGTAGTGTGTGCTTCCTCCTGCCCTTTGGCTTCTGTACCTTTCTGTGCTGTCAGAGGCTTGTATTTACTATGCTTGTATTTACTGTTTTCTATATACTTAGAAAATGACAGACTTGTAATGCTAACTGAAGGTAGTTAAGTGGTGGTGTGAATACAAATAAATAGCATTTCCAAGCTTAATGCAGAAGTGGTGTGGACTCTCTTGGGTAAGTCTTGCAAAGACTTTCTTTCTTGTGTTGGTTTTGGATTTCATGCAATTGTTGTTTCTGTCCTATTATTTAGCCCCTGGGATATGATTTTTGGAATACAATGATTTCTTGTATAACAGGTTTCATCCCAGGTTTGAACCCAGCAGTGCTCCCTTCCTGTCCTATGGTTTTGCTATGAGAGGGGGAAGAAGTGCCTGGAGAAAAGAGCAACACCTGCATGTGCAGCTGATGAGACCAGGGTGTGAAAAGGTCCTGTCTTCCCTTCCCACCCCGCAGTGATGAAGCCCACACAGCCTGAAGCCCCGGGAAATGTGGGAGGTGTCGACACATGGTTTGTGCACCACCCCATTTGCTGCAGGAACAGACGATTGCATCTCCCCAGAACAAAGGAGAAGGACAAAGTGTCCAGGTTAGAGGGTTTGTTTGACCTCGGTGACCCTGGGCTGGAGCAGTGGCCACTGTGCCTCTGGGTACAGCCAGCACTGGGTGGTGCAGGTGGCAGCTCCATGGCAAGGTTGGGGGAGCTGGGACCATCACAGCCCCACGGAGGGAGGGGGGAGAGTCTCAGCTGTGCTACTCCTGGCACAGCTCTGAGCACACCCACCAGCTCTCAGCTGAGCTGGATTTTTGAGAACCAAGTCCTGTGTTCTGCAGTGAGTGAGAGGGGCTGTTCACGGTGTCCTGACATGAACTGGCTTCAAGTGGCCCCTTGGGCTCTCTCAATTAATTAGTTTGATGAGGAGCCGGGTTAGTTACCAAGCACATGAGCCTCAGAAGCCAAGTTACAGAGCAGCTGCAAACTTGTCTGTGCTCCTGGGCCAGCACAACCAGGGCTGCTCTGCCTCTCCCACATATTCCAACACACCCTCGTGCCCTTTTCCCTTTCTCTCTTATCAAATCCTGTTCCAGGGGCTGCACTCCCTCCTTCACCAGTGCTGCAGAGGACAGCTTTTCCTACTCCCAGGATGGATCTGTACAGTCCACTCACCTCTCAGTGTCAGTATGATTTGTATTACAGAGACATCAAAGCACAGCATCCTCTGGGAAAAGGAGAGATAAAGGGAGGAGAAAATGTTCCAGAAGCACCGACAAGCAGAAGTTGTGGTTAGTCCCTTCGTGGAAGAATAATCTCCCCACAGGTGTGCTGAGCACTCCAGCAGCACACAGCAGGAGCAGCCAGGGCTTTGTGCACAGCGTAATCTCATCATGCTCTGTTTGGATAAGAGGCATAGCTTCATGCTTTTCCCCTTCTAGGAAAGAGATTTATTATGAAAAGCAGGTCTCTGCCTCAGAGCACATACAAAAACAGTTGGCTTCATAACCTTGGGAAAAAAAGATAAATAAAGAAATCCCATGAGACACATGTGAGAACTGAGGAAGTATTAAAACATATGTTGGAACATATTGATCCCTGAAAGCCTCCTGCAGCAGACATGAATCTTTTTCATTTCCAGCCACACTGATACTTTAATGAGGATAGTGTGTGCTGCTCACCTGGATCCATCATTTATGCAGATTCTTGCCAAGCCCCCCCACAGCCATCTCTCAGCCTGGCAGAGGGGATGGGGCTGTTTCAGCTGGGGGATGTCAAACCCCTGCAGGGAGCAGAGCTGCAGCCTGTGGCCAGGGCTCAAGTTCCCAGGGTCTGAGGGCTGCCACTTTGTCACATCAGAAGGATGTCCAGGGACCTGCAATCTGCCTTGCAGGTCAGTGTCCCTCTCGCTGCTGTTTGTCCCCTGCAATGTCCCAGTGACACCAGGCTCAGTGTGAGCAGAGGCTTGGAATTGACTCTTTTATTCCTATTTCAAGTACACCAGATTTTTCCTTTTTCTTCCCCCAAAGTGTATGTGCAATAAATACAGCACAGGCCTAAGAGGATGAGAAGATGAATCACAGCTATGAAAATATTGACTGTATTTTAAGCAGGACTCCCAGCAGGTACAGCCATAGCCATCTCCTGCTGACATGCTTCAGAGGCATCAAAAGACTTTTTTTTCCACTGTTGAGTTACCGTTAATTATTCTTAAAATAAAGTGCTACCATGCAATATTAATTCAGGAGAAACTGTAAATTCCTTGCTATTCTCTAAGGCTTGTTTTCTCAATGAATTAATGTGAGTTAATTTAGCACTACACAACAAACAGGACCATTGCAGGAATACAAACTAGGTGTTGCCTCCTGAATTCTTCCTCCCTCTTGTTCTGCCCCTCTCTGATTTTTATTCAGTGTGGTACAAAAGGTCTTAGCCTGGCAGAGAGCAAATTTGCTGAAAAAGCAGAAATCAGGAAAAAATCCAGCATGATTCCCTTCTCTTGTGTGTAGTTACAATTTGGCACAGATACATTGCTCTCACGGTGGAAGAGAATGGTAAAAAACGGGCTCTAATTTTTTGTGGTATGTTAATATTAGTATCTGTGAACAGCATTTGTGTTATTATGTCTATGTAGCATGTCCTTCATCCAAGAGTGATCCCAGTTTTCTGGAGCAAGCACTGCTTCAGCCCACGGATGGCACTTTGAGCTGTTGATCTCTTCCTCTAAAAATGCAAGAGATTTTAGTCCTTACTGAGAGATAGAAAACTAAAATAAGCAATTTGGAAAGCATTCTGCATCTTGGAGAGGCTTTATATAATCTATTCAAACTCAGCTTGAAATAGAGAAATGGTTTTACCTCCAGAAGCATCCAAAAATATGTCATGTCAGCATGTGCATTGTGTAGGAAAATCACCAGATCCTCAAAAGCTGGAGGTCAAGGTCCCCTGTGCTAATGAAGGGCTTGTTTAGTGCTGCAGCTCCTGCAGATGCCTGTGGAAGTTGGATTCTGGTGAGTGTTGGGTGTATAACCAAAAGGCTCTTCACTAGTAATGTCCACACAGCCTGAGGTGGATCTTGGGGGCCCTCTCAGCCAGTCCCGAAGCTGGAGGGATGCCCAGCAGTTCCTTGGGCATCCCAAGAGAGTGGGATGGTCCTGCCTGGCTCAGGCTTCTTTCTCTGTGGGGCCAAGAGATGGGGGCTAATTTTTACTGCAGTGGGCTTCCTCTCTAGGAGGTCACAAGGGACAAGAGCAAATAGCCTCAAGTTGTTCCAGGGGAGGTTTAGACTGGATCTAGGGGAAAATTTCACGAGGGAAAGGGTGTCCAGCCCTGGAACAGGCTGCCCATGGCAGTGGTGGAGTCCCCATTCCTGGATGGATTTAAAAGACATGCAGATGTGGCCCCTGGGGACAGGGTTTAGTGATGGCCTTGGCAGTGCTGGGTGAATGGTTGGACTCAATGGTCTGGGCAGTCTTTCCAACCTCGTTGATTCTGTGATTCTATAAAGCTGGTGCTTGCTTTTTTTTCTTGGAAGATGCTCCCATCCTTCTGGGAGACCACTGGCAGAGCAAGCTGGGGTCTCATTTGCATGATGAACAAGGCAATTCAGTCCTGAAGGTGCCTGGGTGGTTTTAAAGTTCTGCAGCAGCAGTTGTGGAGAGTGGGGGTGGGGAAGCACAGGAGAAGGGAATGGCACACAGAGAAAATTTCATTCAAGCAATTAAGGAATCACCACACTTTTATGATTAACTTCTTTTCCCAGGTTGAATGCAGAAGCTGTTAGTAGGAGCATTGCTATTCCATACCTGACACGAACAATGGGAATATTTGTTCTGCCCAGGAGGATTACACCTCCCATTAATCTAAGTTTTATTGAAAGTTTAAATAACAGACAGACAAAATCTGATCAATTAGCAGTGCAATTCCAAGGAGATGTCACAGTGAAATTAAATCTCAGGCATTTTTAATGCCAAGAAGCCTAGAAGCTCCCTCCAGTTTTCTTTCTTAGTACAGTGTTTAGATTTTAATTGAAAGTTTATTCTGCTTTGTGCATCTTCTACTAAATTTTAATTTCAGACTGAAATGAGAACAGTTTTATATTACAGTGTTTGTAGCACTTCACAGATAAGTCAAAGATGTCTCATAGATGAGGGAAACAAACAGGTTTGTGTAGAGTGGAAATCTCTGGGAGAAAGTACATTTTATAAGATGTGGTGAAAATGAGGGGGAATTGATTCTGTGATGAGGAAGGATGCACAGAGGGAACCAGGCAGCTGTGATTATTGTGCTCACCTGCTCAGACCCTGGGGGGACATGCTCAGGGATCCCCCCAGGTCCCCATCAGTGCCAGACAGCCAGGGCAGTTCTCTTGCTCGTTCCACCTCAGACAGAGGCTGCTCCCCGAGCCCACCTTGGCACTGCTGCTCCTCAGCTCCCTCCCTTCCTGCCATCTCACATTTCAGCTTTCACTGCCTTATATAATCTCTTTGTCCGTGGCAAAATGTGATTGCCATCATTACTGCTCCACACATCTTCCGTTTTTATTATCCTAAATGTCATTCTCCTACAGCAAATACCAGAAGTGCCACAACCTTGCTGTGAATTCATCTCAGTGCTATCTTTGGAGACATACCTCATCTGAAAATGAGGAATACTGAGAATAGCTGTATATTTTTGGATGTATATTTTTGTCTGAATGGATGTCAGGGATCAGCTTTTAGGGCGTGTGAAAGAGATGCAAATCACTGACATGCACAGTTCTAGTTTTGTTTACACAAGAAGAGTTTCTGGTCAAACCTGGGCCTTGATAATCTTACAAAAAGCTCCCCAAAAGGGACAGACACTTCAAATTTACCAGAAAATATTGGTGAGGAAAGGTTTCTCAGTGATAACGGTGGCACAGAACACAGTAGCAGGGACTGAGCTGCCTGGTGTGCAGCACACGGGCTTTGATGGTGAAGCACTTCAGACCATTCCTCTGTCAATCACCATCAGATGAGCAAATACCAGGAGAAACTGGTGTTTATGAAAATTAATAGATGTGGCTGCACATACCCAGCATCTGATTATCTGTAACTGTGCCTACAGAGCCGACCTGTTTGTGAATCTTGGGGCAGCAGGCAGTCTGTGTTCTGGCTGGGGCACACCAGCTCTCTGTGGCATAAACCTGCCTGTTTGGGAGGTGAGGATTTGGGATTTCTCAAGTAATTTTTTCTCAGTAAAAGCAGTGATTAACCTCCCTTCAGTTATGAGCAGCAGTATTTAAAACAACAGAAAAACAGGCGGCTGAGAGCTGCCTGCAGCTTGGCTCGGGCAGCCTCTCCTCCATATGGCTTGTGAGATGCCAGCACACGAAATTAACTCTCATAAATAAGTAATAAGGGATGATTTGCCCAGATCTGGATGGGCTGGCTTCCCACAGAACACAGTCCTTAACTGTGGCATCGTTGTAACTGCAGGTGTTTGAGACCACGGAGTTCCAACACAACGTGTATTCTGGGGAGAACTTGGAAGGAAAAAACCACTTTGGGGAGGCTGCAGCATTCCAGCCTGGTTCCAAGATCCTGGAGGAGGAGTCCCTGTTTGTGTTTTCAGAATTGAATGTTTCAGTTTTCTGACATTTTCCACAAGTCAGGCTCAAGTAAAACTATATTTTGTTCAAACAGACCCTTTGAAATAAGAGAAATTTTTGCTCTTCCAGACGACTTCTTGGATGGGAATTCTTCTTCATTTCAAGAACATAGGAAAATTGAAATAATGAAACTTCCTCTGAAAAATCAAAGCCATTTGTCACACATCACACGGCTTGTGTCATCTTTCACTGACAGTACAGGGGCTTCAGACTGAAAGTCCTGTCCCTGCTGGAGCAGAAATTCAGCATGCGAGAAGGAGGCAAGGTTTTAAGTAGAACACCAGGGGAGTTTCCCATCTCTGACAAAAATAATTAAACACAGTAGTCAAATTCTCGCAGACCCTGAGGATTTGGGATGGTGGTTTTTCAGCTCATCTGCAAGGGGCCCACCCAAGCACCTGGTGCCCACTGGCAGGGCATTGGTTCAGATGCTGACCCAGCTCAAAGGGCCGAGCACCAAGGTCTGAATCCCCCTTTCCAGCAGCACTGGGGGCTCCTCGAAGCCTGACTCTGCCTCGTTCCTGAGCCCTGTGTCAGGAGGGACTGGGAAGCAGCAGAAACAATGGAAGTTCTCCTCTGTCTCCATCAGTGGAAAGGAAGCAGCGTTGCTGGAGCGACAGGGATTGATGGATGGGACCCGGGGTGCGGCACAGTCTGTCAGAGCCGAGGTTAATGAGGGGGAATGGGAATAGCCTGTGCCTGGACAGCTGACATCATCTGCTAAATTAACTGCAAACCTACTCACACGGTACTCCTGCTCCTCACTCCACTGTCATTAACCCCAGGAACCAGCTGCAGCAGGGATGTGCCTGGAATCCACACGGAGCTCCAGGCAGCTGTCGGGGCTGTGTGCTGGGCTGGCACAGCCGGGCTCTGCCAGGCTGGGGCATCACCCCCGGGCACCCCCTTGGCACGAGGGGACAGGGGACCCAGTCCTCATTGCAGGGGGACACCAGGCTTAGTTTCAGTTTGTCCCTGGCCCCACTTAGGGCACAGAGAGGCAATCATAAATAAGGTGAAGATTCCCTTCAGAATTCATTCCCACGTGTTGGATGGAGCGTCTCACAGGTGAGGACAACCTCTGCATCCCTGCTGCTTCTCCAGGAGCTGTTTCCTGGGTAGGGCTGACACCACTGTGGCCTCCAGAACCAAGCTGGCTCTGCTGCCGGGTGGGAGCACTTCAGAAGTGTTCCAAATGCATTTGGTACTCGACTGCAAAGTGTTACCTGTGCTGGAAACCAAATTAACCTACAGCTGGATGCTGGAAAACCTGGCATTAAATTATTTAATAGCTTCAAATCCTTTCCTACTTAATTCTCATTTACAGCATAAATACTGAAGTAAATTAAGTGATTTAAGGGCAAACCCAGATCCTAATTTCCATTGATGCCTTGTTCTCACCTTGCAGGAAGAAAGTTACACTGAGAGGCTGGTTTCTACTCAGCAGACACTGCTCTGCAATAGGAGGCTCCAGTTCTTCCCAGCAGTGTGATAATTCACAGTTTTAATAAGTTTTTGCCTGTCCTGGAAGTAAAATACAACATTGAAGCTGCCAGGAGCAGTTTTCTTAGTTTGTCATTCCAGTATGGCCTTTCCTGACCTTTGGACATATGCCATGAATGCTCTAATCCTCAGCAAGGGTTTTATCTTAAGCAGATATGATGAAGGATCTAAAAAGTAGGTCAGGAGACATTAGAGGCTGTTTGATTCATTGTGAACTGTGGGTACAGCATGGCTTTTAAGCCTGAAATGTCATTACTTGGATGCAATGAAGCTGCTGTTTTGCTTTAGAAAATAGTCAAATGGATGGTTGGTAGGAAAAAAGAACCAGGAGGGCCTGGGACTTCTGGGGACCAAATGCCCATTTCAAGCAGAAACCACCACCAAGCCTTTGCTTGTGTTTTGGGGTGGCAGCACCCCCTGTCCATGGCACAGCAGTGCTGAGGGTCCCTCAGCAAGGACCTGCAGTCCCCAAAAAGTGCAGGGCAGGGTTCTGCCCCAGCACTGCCAGCTCACCCTTGGCCAGGTGGCATCTAGGACAGTGAGAGCATCATGGAAATGGAAACGTGGAAGCTCTGCCTGCCCCTCCTGCTGGGTGAGCCACTGCTCTGGGGACACTCCTTGTATCTTTTCCTAAGTATTGCCAATATGTTTCCATCCCTTGCAGTGCTTTCCCAGCCTGTGTCTGTCCGGGGCACAGAGTTTTCATTTCTTTTAATGATTCTCAAGAAATTTTTGAGAAATCAAAAATGCATTTCAGAGTTATCTTCAAGGCTTACTGTGGTTCTAATGGTTTAAATCCACAGTGCAAATGCTATTTTTCGAAGCTTTACTGGTCCCCACGATTGTAATGGTGGCTTTACTGGAGCCCTGGGAGTTTAGAAAGGAAAAAAGTAGCTTATCAAGTGAAATCCCTTAAAATATACATTCTCTCACACACACACGCACGCACGTATACAGATATATATGAAAGTTTTCAAAGTTCATCTAATCTATCTCTGGTTTGGGTATTTGTGAACCAGACACTGTCATTAAGGTTCCCAGCCCTTTTCCCTTCCTGGGGATGTTGCAGCAGGCAGTTGACTGGAGCTCCCTCAGGCCTGAAAGAAAAACTCAGGCAGCTCACAGGGCTGGGGCACCCACCCTGCTCCAGAAAATGCTGCCAGGAGCAAGAGCTTGGCCTCCCAGCACTTCCCTGCAATTGCTGGAGCACCTGGGATCCTGAAATATCTGTGTAACAGCATTAGTGCAAGATGAATATAGCTCCATACCCTGGATCTGTTTAACCTAATAAATAGTTTCAGTTAATGGACAGCAAACGGAATGATGCTCAGTAAATTTGATTTTATGAGCCTTTTACTTATTTACTGTGCCCATTAGGTCAGAAGTTAGGTAATGGTAAGTGTCCATTAGTGCATTAGCTCAGTGATGAGGAAGCTGAATTGGGGAAAAAAAAAAAAATAGGTTGAAAAACCCCCAAAGCCACAGGCATTTATTAAATCTTCATTCATTAGTGGTGACTGCAATGGATGCTGAGCTGGAGGGACACTGGACCCTGGTCTTCAGGTAGAAAGTACAGCAACCTGTGAAGCCTCTTCTTCCTTCCCACGTTTGCTCCATGTCTCTCCTGCCATGGGGAGCCTGGGGCAGTGAGACAGGGATGGGGCTACCCATGTTTTCCCATCCCAGGAAAGTCTCAGTGTGGTGTGGGTGGTACAGGTGGCCTGGGACTGCTCCTTCCAATCATGAATACATCACTGGGCTAATAACAATCAAATTAATTGTTTCATTGATAACCCCTTTTGTTACTTATTTCCTTAAAAATTTCTTCTCTGCCCAGGCAAATTAGTTTTTAAAATCTCTTTTCCCAGTTTTCTGGTTACCCTGGGATTATTTACACACCTCACAAAGAGCTGTTTACTGTTCTGGGTAATTCAGTGAACATTCACATGCTTTGAATTAGTATGCAGCATCATTCTGAGTGCTGGCAATTTACTGGTAATTGGAACATCTCCTTACCCTGGAAGAAACATCCAACCTCCCAGGTTAGTTTTCACAAGTGGCATTAATTCAGCTGGAGAGCTGAACTCCCTTGTTTGTGTACCAGCAAGGAAAGACAGGGCTCGTTAGCAATTAGTGGGTAAATTTTCTTCCCCTCACTCCCTAATGGTCCTTCCCCCATAGCTGTAAGGGGTGTTGTAGGGCAGCCCCCAGTGCCTTCTCTGTTCCTGTTCCTCAGAGTTGGTGACATCTGGAGTTGGGGTGGTAGAGCCCTCGTCCCACGGCCCCAGGGCTGGGTGAGCCCACACTGAGTGGATTGAGTGGATTGCCCACGGTGTGCTGCAGATCCTGGAGAAGAGTTCAGTGGGTGGAAGGGGTTTGCATGAGCATGTGGGGAAGCAGGGCAGGAGGAACCTCTCCAGCAGCAGTTTGATCTCCCCTGGATCTGCATCAGAGGTATGTCCCATGAGCTGTTTGTGCACCAGGTGATGGTTGCAGAGACCTTTGCCCCCAGTTTGCTTACAGGATTTGGTTGGAATGTCCCTGAGACTGGTGCCTGATGAATTGCATTATCCCTTGCTCAGCTGGTGATTGAGAGTTAAATCCAGTCACAGGCTCCTCAGCAGACACGTTGCTGTTTCCATCTGTTGGGTGCACTCTGACCGTGGCCGGGCCGTGGCTGTGATAGAGACCTGCCTGTGAGACTAATGGAACCTGATAGATAGAAAATGAGATCTATTTTCTCTACTGTGTTGTCTGCTTGCTTCCCTAATTCTGTTCCACTTACAAGGCTTACTTAGGATGCTAACACTTCTCCAGGGGTTTCCTCGATAATGAAAACAACTCTGTTAGGGACTGAAGACAGGGAAAGAGACCAAGTTGCATTTGTTTGACACAGTTTTGAGGCCCCAGTGAGAACACTTAGAATCTATGCTGTGCAAAGCAAGGGTTCCTGTGCCTCTCAGAGCCTTTTTCTTCCCTGAAACTTTCCACCCCATGTACAAGCTGTTGCCCAGCCAAAAGGGAAGGCAAAGTGTTCTGCAGTCAGTTAAACCCCTGGGTGGGGTTTGCTGCTGGATGTGGTGGCCACAAGGGGACTGACTCCCTGTGGGATGACAAGGGTCCTCTGAGCAGCAGAGTCCTCACACAGCCTCTCCTGCTCTCAAGCCACTCTTTCCCTTATTGCATTTACTGTAGAACTGGAAATCATCATGATACAAATATCTCTGGTGCTTTTTCTGTTTTGCTTTTGACCTGTGAAAACATGTTTACAACAGAGTTTGGGTTAACACCCTGAAAACAAACAGCTGTGAATATGGCACTGATCATGCTAGCACAAAAATTTACATATGTGAAATTAAATACTGCTAAATAATTTAATTTAATTAGGAAATCAGTGTTTGCAGAAGCCAGTGAGCTGACAGCCTGCAGAGCTGAAATCTCCTGGCCGTGTCAAGAGCCAAGCACACACAGTCACACTGGGAGCACCCCCCAGTCACCTGCTGCATGGGGCACACCTGGCCCTGCTGGCAGTGGGACAGAGCAGGGCTCATGGGCTTCCAGTCATGTCCTTCTCTGCATGAGCAGGGGCTGGGAGCTCACAGGACCGGTCTGGGCAAACATTCAACTTCACAAGGTTGCTGGGTGGAAATAGCTTCCAGTCACTAGCACCGACCTGGGGACAATATAAACCTGCAATCTAGAGGAGAAATCCTTCACAGCCAATTAGCTGTCTCTTGAGCTGTCAAGTACCCTTCAGACTCCTTCACAGCCACTCACAGAGGCTTCAGAGCTCAGGGGCCATGCAGAGAGGTCATGGCCTCTGTCTGCAGCCCCGGGGATGGCCGTGCTGCCAGGGCAGACCACACCAGCTCTCCTGCACGTGTGGTACCTGCCACAGGTGGTGTCTCCATGGACAAGGCAGCAGAGGGTGCTGCAGTCTCGGCTACAGCCATGGAGAAACACGTGGGCTTGTGGACAGTCACCTCAGAGCTGACATTGGGAGCACTGTCTTCTCCCACACAGTGCAGTCCTTCCTCCCCAGGACTGTGCATTCACAAGGGGTGATTAATGTCTGCTTGGGAGAGGACATTCACTGGGACATCCTATTTACAAAGAGCTTCCTAGTGGAGTCCTCAGGAGAACAGGGATCCAGAGTGTGTAGTGTGTGTTGTTGGTAATGCAAAGGGACACTGTTATTTGTATTGCATTGCTGAACTCCATCAGGTCTTTTATTCACCCTGTTTCCAGGACAAATGCAGTTCCCTGTGAAGCCACCACCAATCGACACCTACTGGCAGGTCAGTACTGAAGGTTTTATGCCAGAAAGGAAACAGGCTGCTGCTGAATGCCAATGATACACAGCTTACAGTGCCACTTGCTCAGCATGAACCAACTCCTGGGCTCCCACAGCACCCCTAGGTCCTCACTGGCCACCCTGGGCTCTGCCACCAGAGCCCACCTGAGCTGGTGAGGATGGGAACACTCAGGGATGGGGCCATTTGCATGACTTCATCCTTATGCCAGGGCCTCTTTCCGCTGCCAGTTCTCACAGGAGTTTTCCCTACACACCCCTTGCCCCCTTGTTGTTAGAGCTGGTCATGAGTGGGGGGTCCCTTTTAGTGGGTCGATCCCTGTCTATTCATAGAGCAGGTCCTGGCTTGAGACTGTCATTGGTGGCAGGGCTGGGGCCAACTCACATGCATTCCCTGCAGGTCTTGGGTCCCTTGGAAGAGCTCTGCAAGCAGCCACTTCCCTCTCTCTCTGCATTGAGATTAATGTTTGAACAGCACCTGTCCCATCCATCTCCCTGGGAGCCTTCCTCTGAACAAATAGTTAGCAGGAGGAGGTGGCATCTATTTGAGAATGACAGGGCTTCAATCTATTTATTCCACAGGTAACCACTCTCCTGAAATGTCAGATTGGCTCTTCATCTTCCACAGCATGGTCCTGCCTCCACTCATTTGCAAGGAGAAAGAGTCACTGAGATTAATTGCACGATTGAATATGCAGCATGGTAAACAGTTATTTGGAAATGATTGTTTGTGTTTAATTATGACATACAGAAGTTTAACAGTCATAAATTTCTCATTGGAATTGGAATGCAAGTGTAAGCATTGACATACACCAGTGGAAGACACAAATCCACGTCCCACAGCACATCACTGGGATGTGGGGCCAGCAGCCCCACAGTGCTCACGGTGTCCCCTCCTCAGCATCACGGGCTGGAGCTGTCAGTGAGCAGAGAGTGGCTTAGAAACCAGAAATTACTTGTTTCTGCTTAGTTTGTTCTCTGTGTGAAGTTGTTAAGGCAGAGCAGTGGCTGTAAGGCACAGCAGGGACTTGACTCCCTGTTACACTGGGGATGCAGCCAGGGCAGAGAAGGGACTGTGGGCATAACCCCTGTCCCAGCAAAATGGGAAAACTTTCTGTTTTCATGGAAGTGCCTTGTCAGCAGTTTTGCTGGTCCTTCAAGCAGTTGCTCTTATTCGATGATTTTTTCCACCTTTTCTCTCTTTTTATTCTTCTTTTATCTCTTTCTTCTTCTTCCCCCAGCACTTGCACATGGACACACATTGTGGCTCTTGGTAATTGAAGAAAATAGATGGGTAGAGGGAAAAAAGTTTAATAGCAATAAAAGATATGCTAGGAAAGAGAGTGGTAATAAAGGAATCTAATTAAAATGGAAACATTCTATGGGAAAAAGGAGAGATCTTGGGGGAGGCAGAGGTAGAACACTTAGTCTGCTCATTTGAGGGAAGAAGCAGCGTTTCCCAGCTGATTAAAAACTGATATAATAATGAAAGATGAGTATTTTTCTGTCTTTGTATTTCTGAAGCAAATCTTTCATGGGACAAAACATATCACTCAGTGAGCTTCAGAGTGTTTAACTTTGTATTAGGCAAAGAACAAACTGTGTCTGTGTTGTACAATCACATGTCAGCAGAAAGGTGAGTGCATATTTTCTGAGCACCCAATCAGTGACATGGCTTTGGGGAGGATTTCAGGGGGAGACAGGAGTCCAGAGGGTCTTGTGGCAATGTTCCAAGGGTGCACAAATGGGGTATAGAGATCTCAAAATGAGATGCACAGAAAGGGCTGACCTATAGTTCTGTTTATGGTGTTCTCAGGCTATTTTAACAACAATATTGTCCCCAGCTGGGCTGTGATGGCAGAGGTGTCCTCGGTGTCCTGGCAGAGCAGTCACCTCTGCAGGGGGAGAGCGAGGGATCACAGCACAGGGGCCGTGTCCTGCAGCTGGTCCAGGGCCACTTTGGTTCTGATGCCTGAGCTGGGGGCAATGAGGGACTCACTGCACCTTTAACACAGAGTGGCCCAGACACGTCACATCAAGGTAGGGGGCAGAGAAAGTGGATAAATGGCACATGCATGTTTGTATTTCTGCATATTGTGGCTCCCTGTAGCTGTCAAATGACCCACAGTTATTCTCCCAGATTTAGGCATTTCTTTGTTCCTTGCTTGATGAGAGGAAGAGGATGGGCATTGGGACACACTGAATCAGTCCTGGGAAAGCAAATTCTCCTGAGACAAAGGGAAGGGGCGATGTGGGATGGGAGTGCTAAGCCAGAGGTGTGGCTGTGGGAATGGCTTTCCTGGGCTTTGCCTTCAGATTATTCTTTGCTGTCTCTCACTTCTAGGTCCTCTCCCTGTGTCCTGGTTTGAAGGACACCTTTGAAATAAGGGATGAGCCATAATGAGAAAAGAAACGCAAATTAATCAAAGATGACACTAGAAATGATGTGAAACATAATTTCTTTGGCATAGTGTTCTGATGTAAGGGGGTCTAGTGTGTGTGTGTGTACACAGACACATATGCATGAGCTGTCACCACTCATCGTTAGAATGCTCGTGAAGGACTATACAAATATCAACACTAATAGCTCCCACACAGGGGTGTGGGTGACCTTCAGTTGGGGCTCTGGAGTCAGATTCAGAAGACATGGGTTTGCTTGTTGTCTTTAAATTTTCCTTTGTGGTTTTAGGCACAATGGTGAGCGACAGCAGGTCCCCAGAGTGCAGCAGAGCCCCGAGCAGCAGGAGGGTAATGGTGAGACATGCCTGAGGTGGGCTGGGGCAGAAAGGGAGAAGGGGGTAAATTAAATGTCACTGTTGTCTTTTTCTCATTCTGGGAGCCAGGGCAGAGGGGTGTTGCTGAGCTGAGCTGCTGGCACTGCTGAGGTCAGTCCTGGCTTTACAGCACATGGAGGCAAGGAAGCTTTGCACAGTGCCTTGTGCTTCATAGTAAAATTCCATGTCACCCTGAGGTCTGCCACAGCCCAGCACATAGGGTGGCCAGCTGCAGTGCCAGAGACCGCTGTTCCCTGGCAGAGGATGGATGTTGATACTCCCCTGGTGAAGCATCCAGCAGACCTCCCCCCCTGAGATGATTTGCAGCTCTGTGGGCAGAGCAGGTGCTGGGGCTGCTCTGGCAGCGGGTGGTGCTGGGCAGCAGTTGGGGTTCCCCTGTCAGCTGTAGCTGAGCAACTGCTTGGGGGACAGTGTGAAACGTCCTGTCTCTCCCTCTCCTGGGCACACCAGTCCCCGGGGCTGGGCAAGGATGGGCACTGGTTGCTGGGGACGTGGGTCAGGGCAGTGTCCCCTCAGTGTCCCAGCAGCACGTGGTGGCAGTGATGCTGTGTGGCCCCACGCTCACTCTGCCAGATTTCTCTGAACAAACACCAGGCTACATGACATAAATAAGGTCACTGAATGTTATTTTAATAAAAACCATGCCCATGGTTATTGAATGGTAATGAGTGCTCTTTGGAAGTCCTGAAAATAGATGGAAATCTGCAGGATCAATGTATTATCTACAGGGAACAAATCTATCTTGGAAAGAAGCTGGTGATTTGTTCTTGTTGTGCTATGAAATTAGAAAATATTGCTATTTATGAAGCACATTTATAAAACTCACTCTTCATAGAGTTGACTTAAGGGCATTTGCTGCAATTCATGTTTATCAAACAACCCACTTGTAGCTGCACTACAAATCCAACTTCAATTCCAAACAGGTTTTGGACATGCCTCTAAAAACCCAGTCTGGTGCTATTTTAGCCTGGAATGCAATTGCATTCCCATAAAACCTTTCACTGACATGATGCTGGCTGTGGAGGACAGCACCAAGCCCTTCTGCCCGTGGCTGCTTATGAGTGAGCAGCAATGCATGAGCAAGAATATGTGTCCTTTCATGAGCTTTCAGACTAGATCTGTGTCCTAATAGGAAATCAATGTTTGGATCACAGGACGAGACAGGACAGCAGGAATTTTAAATCCCATAGGAAATAAAAATGAAAGAAGCAGTGACTATTGGGAGCTTTCCGAGTCAGAGATGGTGTTTCACCATTGTTCAGTGTTATAAACCCCACTCTGAGCTCTTGCATGTCCAGGGTCCAGAGTACTCCTATGAAGAGAAGAGTAAAATGAAGACATTGTAATGGGTTAGAGAATGCTGAACAGGCTAGCTCCATTCAGCATGAGCCTGCAACATGTCAGAACTGGCAAAATATTTCACTGTACAAGTTATTAAAAAGTTAAGAAATTGTGTACGGTGTGAGGTGTGATGGTGATTGATTGTGTGTGCTCAGAGCTCTGTTGGGTCAACCCAAGCTGTGGCATTAAACACGTGGTGACATGGCAGGAATCACAGCCATTGCTAACCCTCAAAACTGTTTTCACTACTCTGCTAAAATAAACACCTCAGTCCGGCCAAAACATATTAAAGGTAAAATGAGTCACCACTAAGGCAAACTGAAAGAAAATTCCCTTGCAGGAGGCGAATACAAATGTAACTAAACCCAATAGATTAAAGATTGAAATATAAAGTTAAACTGCAGATGAGGGACAAACTTTTTCTTAGAGATTTTCCAGGTCTTTCTTGCTGTGCACTCTGCCTTCCCCTCGCAGCACCACCCAGTGCCCTGGCAGCCCTGGCCCTGAGAACTCAGAGCCTTTATCTGCCCAAACTCCATCCCCACGTCCTCCAGGGCACGGTGACAGCAGTGCTGTGCTTTGCACTTCTGGAGTGTGTTTACATCTTGTTGGTGTTTTGCAAACATTAATTAAACCTCACAGAAGAGCAAGGGGCAGCATTCCCTCCTGGGGGATGATTTCCTTGATATTTAAGGCAAGTCTGGAGCTGGGAGCAGGGGGTGGCTGGCGCTGGTCAGGATCAGAGTCCCATGGTTTAGCAGCCATGCACTCCATACAGCCAAGGTTTTGTTTCCATAGCTGATGAAGAAATTACTTTTGTTCATCTTTTAAAACTGCTCAGTGAATTATGTGCATATTTACCACCCTGTGACTTAAAAGCCCTTATCTACACTTTTTTTTTCCTTTACTCATTCTGAAATGTGTTGGCTGTAGCAATTGATGACTTTCATTTCCCAGGGCAGACATTCATTACAGTGCCTCTCACATTGCAATGAAATAAGATGCTTTGTGCAGCAAAATGACTCTGGTACAATTAGCAAGATCCTATTGCTGCGGAAGCCCCACAGCTTTGCTTGGGCAAAGGGCAGCTGGGGGGTCACTGAAAATAAAAGAAGGGAAATCACTGAGGAATCAGTGCCTTTCCCATAATATTTGCTCCTTGGCATTGCTTGTCCCAAGTGTTTAAAAAGCACAAGTTTGGCTTCCAAATACAATCACGAGATTTCCCTGATAATGAGGAGGAGTTGGAAGAACGCAGCGTGTGCTGCTGGGGACTCAGGCTAATTGTACCCATGAAACTATCCCCATAACTATATAAAATGTGTGTACATTCCTAGAATATTTGTACCCACATATATAGATACATCTATGCATATATATCTTTTGGCTGCCTCTCCCAGTCCGTGGAGGTGCAGACTGTACCTTCACTCTGGTGCACACACACACACAGACCCTGTGCTCGCTGGGGTCACCCCCTCACCCCAAACACACCCCCCAGCACGGCTGTGGGCTCCCCCTCATTAATGCCATCCTGCCAGAGAGCTCTGGGTGCTGAGTCACTCCTTTCTGGGTAAATATCAGGGTAAAAAGACATGACATTTTCTGGGCCGTTCTTCTGTATTAATAAGATTCCAAGTACAGCGTGACCTTTTCACAAAGGATTTGTAAATGCCAAAAGCTGCATAAAAATCTCTCTTTCTCAGGCAGACAGAGGCGTCATAACTTTGCATTTATTTCTTAAATGGTGTTTTCCTGCCTCTTCCCTTTTCATCATCTCTTTCCCCTGGATGGATGTGATGACAGCTGCACCTCCAATTACAGCCATGAAAGGGAATGAGAGAAATCCAGTGATGGAATCATCACCTGCCCAGAGGATCATTCTGCTCAGGTGCTGAATGACAGAAAACAGAAGGGGGACAGTGCCCTGGCAAGGAAGGATCAGCCTCTGCAGGAAAGGGACCACAGGCACCCCTTACTGTGGGGACACCCATTGGCTCTTGCTTTGTGTATTTGGGACTGGATTATTCCTTCCTGAGAGAGGGGAGCTGGGGCTCAGGCATGGGGGAGCTCTTGGTGCTGCTTTTTTGCCCTCTTTACATGTATTTCCAACAGACCATAAGAAAATAATAACACCAAAACAAACAGGGCAAAAGGTTTATAACTTTACCAACTGAGGCTGTATCCAAGAGCAGGGCACTATTTTACACACAACCCCACTGTGTTGAAGGCCTCCAGGGCAGAGACCTTGCCCCACCTTTCTGGCCAACCTTTGAGTGAGCTTTGAGCTGGCCTGAAAAATCACTGCATTGCCTTAATTAACACATTGTGTAAGGAAGCTCTTGTGCCCTTTTGTTTGAACTCCATGGCCACCTTCTCTTTCCTTTGTCCTCTTTCTGCATTTCTCATTTCATTTCATCACCAAGAGGCCCAACTCTACCACCACTTAATTCCTTCTCCATTTTGCAGTAGCCCAGAGCCTGCACTTGCCACTGGCATGGGATCAGCATTTCCTAAGCTGCAACTTGAAAAGCAAAAATCGAGGCTGGATGTGACTCAAATGCAAGATTCATATTTTAATGTTTTATCATCTCTAAATATCATCCTGCTTTTAATTTCCTGAGTGGTTTTTGTGCCCAGCTCACCAAATGCTAATACACTCCACATGATTTTCACTCAAGTTTCTCCCAGGTTTTTCTTCTTTTACCTTCCATTTCCATGAGAAAAGTATGATCAGAAGGAGCAACAAACTGGTAGGTACCTAATGTGTCACCTCAAATATTAAGTGTTGATATGAGAACAGGAAAAATGTCCATAGTTGAATAGGGATATAGGTCAGGTAGACATGAAAACAGCGAAAAATTAATGTACTGGTGAATTACCTGGAGTCTGGCCAGATGCTTGCATTTGTCAGTTGTCTGAACTCTACCAGGTTCCTCACTCAAGGCCAGGAAACACCTTCCCTGGCAGCTCCTTCTGTGCTGTTATCCCTAGAATTTTCCATCACGATCCGAGTTTCCCTTCCACAGCACACAGCATTACTTCTTGTTCAGCTCACACTGACTAATGAGAGTAATTGGTCCCTGTCCTCTTCATTATGTCCCTCTAAGTATTTGTAAAGAGTTATCATGGCTCCCTGCAGTCCTCTTTTCTCCTCACTTTAGGATTCCCAATTCATTTTAATTCGTCCTCCCTGACCCTCCCTCCCACTCCCACTTTATCCATCAAATAAAGCCCAATTGCTTTGCAGACATCTCAGTCTGGATGAGAGAACGAATGGGGGGACAGCAAAGTGCACTGAAAAGACAATTGTTTGAATTCCCAAGTGAGCAGCAGCTTTCCCCGTGGGGAAAGCTCAGGTCTGGCAGCTCTGCAGCAGCTCCACACAGTTCTCAGGTTCCACCACTCCAGCAGCTGAAACCACCCTGGCACTGCTGGGCAACACCAGGCATCACTGGGCATCACTGGGCATTGCCATGCCAGGACATGCAGCATCGAGGAGGATGCAGAGACATGGACAGAGGCCCAGAATCCCCTCCTGCACTCTGTAACATTAAGACAAGGGTTATTTGGATTAACAAAATGGAAATGTCAAGCTTCATTTATATTCTGGCACCCAGCGCTAATTACCTTCCCCTTTTTTAGTAACCATTCCTGCGTTCTGTTTCCTCACTTAAAGCTGATTATAAGCTGTCCATCTCTATAACCATTCTGCTGACACAAATCATGATGGATATGAAAAGCAATAAAACGCAAATCTAATGAGACATTGCTCAGGATGAGACAAAAAAATTGAACCACGTTCTTTAATCGTCAATGTGCAAAGCCAACCTGAATGAATTTGTTTCAAGGAGGCCTCATTTCTGTTCAAATGTAAAATACACAAGAATGTTTTAAGAACCACAGAAAATCGTGGATTTCTGACAAAGTATGTCTTGTAATCCTAACCAAAAAAAGCCCCAAACCAACCAACAAACAAATTCAACCCCCTGATGCTGCAAAGAGGTTTCTCTTGCTTAGATTTTCCAGAGGGAAATGCAGAACACTGTAGACAAAAGGACACGGAAAACTTAAATCACTCATTTGCTCTGTAGGACAAGGACTCATCGAATTGCCAGCATCAGCCTAATTCTGACCTGATGCTGTTATAAATAAGACTATCCATACATCAATAAGAGATCATGGGCAGCTTGAAAGGTTCAGTCCTCTGACCTTCTTCCTCCTTCCTTTTTTCCCCCACCCAGTTGTCATAGTTTCTCCCATTTCTGTTTGAAGCAGCATTTCCAATCACACCCACTGTAGAGTGAGACACTGCCTGGCTCCAGCACCCACTTCACTGTCGTGATCCAAGTGTTTCAGAGCATATTCCAAATCACATGATCCTGAAGTGAGCCCTGTATCAGGCAGAGTAAGGAAATTTAGAGTAATAAAGCCAATCTTTGAGAATAAAGAGGGTCTCTGTTTACCTTCTAAACAGAGATTTCAGAACATACTCAGATCTCATCCCTCTTCTTTGGGCATATAAAAGAAGAAAATATTAAAAAATCATTAAGAAAAGGAAATCAGACTCTCAGCCCTGTGCCCTCAGAAAACAAGGCTTTAGTAAGTGTCAGATGCTGTGGAAACCCGCAGTGAGATTTTGGATAAATGGTGTGAAGAAGGTGACACTGTGGCTGCCTGTTCCTTATGCTCAGTGCAACAGGAAGGGGCACTGTTAAATCCTCGGGCACTGTGTAATTAAACACTGAGATGTGTGACAGCCAGGAGGATAAATGGGTTCAAAAAGAGCTGCAATTAATTCAGAGGAGGAACCTATCTGGGGCTATTAAGCCCCTTGGTCCCAACACAACTCGTGGCTCAGGAAGTCTCTAATCTGCTAATTACTAGAAACCAAGACTGATTTGTAGGCAGGATCTGTCCAGTGTCTGCTGGAGACAGGGCACTGGCTGGATGATTTTGGATGCTCCAATCTACCAGTCTTTCATTTGGGTGTTTTAAAATCATTTTACCAGACCCTTCACATTGTCCACCCCTTCCCAGGGGCTGTCCCTGGTGCCACCAGGCTCTGACCCTTGTCACTGTGCTACCTCAGCCCTGTCCCTGCAGTGTCTTGTCACACTCTCAGTAAAGCCCCAGCAGATCCCAGCAACATTTTGTGTTTCCATTTCGTATTGACCTGCCCTTTATATTTTTGAGTGGTATTTTTCCCTTCGCGTTTCTTCAATTATTTGGAATTTATTTTATTACTGCAATAAAGTAATTGCCTGGCACAAGATGAACATTAACAGTTGCAGTGTGGGTTGAGAAAAAAACACCATCTTTAAGCCTCCACAGTAAAAATGCTCCTCACCAACCAATGAAGGAGCCACAGCCCAAGTTCCCTCCATCAGAAATCCCTGCTTCTCCTCCAGGATCCCGAACTTGAACACCTCCACCACCAACAGCACTAACAAATAGCAAAGTCAAACATTTTTTTTCTCCAACATACACCCAGTCCTTGTGATTTCAGATGTGATTTTGTTTCCTGTTTTTATCTGTGTGAGCAGTTTGAATGGTTTTAGAATTTGCCTGTGCTTCCATTTTATCACATCTGCCTCCCATTTGTTATTTTTATGATTTACATTCCCATTCTTCTCTCCTAATGCCAGTGGCTTGACTGTAAAGCTGATGTCACATCCTAGAAACTTATCACCTCTCAAAAAAATATTTCGTGTGCAGGATGGCATGAGAACCACCTGGAGAAGGATCTGTTATTAATTATTTTCTTTAGCAAGAGCCCACAGAACCACTGCACTTGGTGCAGGTACCTGTTCTCTTCTCACCACACCTTGCAAAAGTCCCACTGAATGAGCAGAGTCCTTATCCATTGGATCAGGCATGATCCCACTTCCTGCATTTTTAGAGAGCAAAAGCTTCAGGTGGAGGGAAACCCTCCCGTTGTCCAGCAGGCAGGGCACTGCACTGGGAACTCAGCTGGAACAGAAGGAGCAGTCCAGGGCTCCCTGCTCCTCCCCAAGGCTTGTCCCAACAGGTAAGGATGGGCCAGAGCAGAGAGCTGATCCTCAGAGGTGCTCCATGAGCTGCCCAGCGCTGCAGAAGAGAAGGGGAAATGAAAAGCCAGCTCCTGGACCCCCAGGCTGAGCTTTGGTGGCAGGTGCCTGCAGCTCCTTGTCACTTCAAGTGATGTAAGCAGTTTGGTCACTATATTGTGACAGCTGCTCTCCTGCTGAGCATTGCAGTGCATCATCAGCCAGTGATCCATCACCAGAACACATCTCACTCAGCATTGAGTCACTGCAGCTCTCACTGTGACCTTGGGTCATGCTGGGCAGGTGATTCCAGTCCACACAGCCCACGTGAGGAATGTGGAAGAGGCAGCAGGATGTGGGCACCAATGCCAGCTTTGCATCAGGTGAAAGAATCCATAACGTGCAAAATAAATATAGAGTCCCCTAATATTGCCTCCAATACTCAAAGCTCAAGCTCAGATAAACAACAGATGAGTCCTACACGTGCTGCAGTTTTGGGCCAGTTAAAATTTTCACTTATTTGAGGCAACACACAGCTTTTCTCCTTGTTTTATAATTTTCCAAGCACAAGTATAATTGGCTCTGGCCTGCTACCAAGAGGTTTATTAGAGCGGCGAGGGATGAAACTAATGATTGTTAAGAAGATCTAATTCCAGGGATACTGAGTTGTTGATTACACATTTATGGTCACTAACCAGCAGTGCTCGGATAAGGGCCTGTGGATTTGTTTACCTTGCCAAGGCACTAAAATGCAGCCAGTCACTAAAACTCTAAGGTTGAGGCAGAAATCAATACGGAGCTGCTGAACACCCTCTTGTGTAGCTGGGAGAGACTAATTGCTGATGAACCTACGAGCCCAATAAAAATGTGCATAATTTAAATTGTATTAAAACCATAAGCTGCTAAAACATCAATATTTAAACACCATCCCACCATCCCCTGCAGTGTCATCAGAGATCTTACAGGAAGAGTGGATATTGCTGAACATGAAAACAACAAAGGTGCAAAAATTGCCTGAAATATTTCTTTTGCTAAATTCCTGACATGAATTTGTCTTGGGGATGAATTTGGCCCCAGATGTTCTACTGTTGGTGCTAAGAGCTGTTGCCAAATAGGTTCCTAGTCCTCCTGGAGGTAAAGTGGAAGGCAGACAAATGCAGAGTTGATTTTAAGGTGGAGCAGCTCCTCAGGAGTGTGTGCTGTGGACATGCTCAGTCAGGGAGCACTCTCTGGAGTTCCTCTGCCCACTGCTGGGTGACATTAGGCAGGACTGTCCCAAGACAGATCTCCAGCCACCCAGCTTTGGGCCTGGGCAGGGCTTTTAGGTCTCAATATGGTCTGTGGAGCCAGGCTGAACTGTTTGCTGGGATGTACCTTCTCCCGTGGGATTTTTACCACTCCAACTGCTTCAAGCAGCCAAGTCACCATGAACTGTCACAAGTGACTCAGAAGCTCCCCAGCCCTGCGATGCTCAGCGTGTGCATCCAGCTCAAACACTGCTTGAGAGAACTGAGGGTGGCTTCAGAGAAGGAGTTTTCAGCTGCCGGTCCTAAATCATTTATCATGAGCTTCCCAGCATCACGTCATGCCGAGTGCTTCAAACAGCAAGAGCACTGGATGATGCAAAAGGAATCTGCACAGTCATACCAGGAGCCAGATGTTGCTGCTGAGCTGTGTGTTTGGGGACAGCATGAGCAGCACTTCCATCCTCAATTTGGAGTGAAGGAGATGTGTTTGCTTCTGAGGTTTGTTTGCAAGGACAGAGCTCCATGGCTGGCAGAGGACTGAGGCCCCCAGCTTAAAACTGCCAGCTCCAAAAAACCAGCCATGGACATCACCCAGTCAGCAGTTTCTGCAGCATCACACCAGACGGTTCTTCCCTGTCCTTCCTCAAGACCCTCCAAACTGAGTAACAGCTCCTGGAGCAGTGGCTGTGAGAGGAACTTCGCCAAGGACCGACCCTGCAGGGGCGAGCTCCCCGGTCCCAGGCTGTCGATAATCCCAGCCAAAGCACTCACACATCGAGGCCCTGTGCTCTGCTGGCTATTTGCACATTAACTTGCTGATTTTTAAGGAGATCCTTGCACTAGTCAGTCCAGAGCTCACCTGCTGAGGATAATGTGTTATCACAGGGAATCTACCTGCCTGTGGCGTGCACATGTGGAATCACCATCATTTTATCCCAGACACTCTGATACATACCATGAAATTTAACAAGGTGTGTCCTATGCAGGGCTGTAACATTGCAGCTGTGTGGACTAATTAGATAACACTCGTTATTGTTCATTCAATTTGCGTTTGCAGAGGCGGTGCCAGTGCTGGCTGCGCTCCGGCCCTGATTGATTGCTCCCACTTTGCATTCATTAGGAAGGTGGCCTCAGCACAGTGGTTTTACAGCGTGTTTGCTACCACTTAACTGGATGTGCCAGTCAAATGCCTTGAACTGTGTCTCTTGATTAACAATATTTTGCAAATATGGTGAAGGCTGTTTGAGCAGCCCGACAAGCAATCATGGGGCTGGGTGAGCACCACTCCTGCTCCCTGCAGAACCCTTCCCACATGCCAAGTGGGAGAAATACCACCGTGACAGAAAGGGCTGGTGACAGTTTGCCAGTACATCCAGGTCAGTGGTGACCATGTCCATTGCTCATCTTCACTCAGACAGGACTTACAGAAATAAATAGGACTGTCAGAGGGTTTAACTTTTCAGCCCATGAAACTGGGGCACACATGGGTCACAATGACCTGCACGATTTTTCCCTCATGTCCCCTCACAGCTGCAGTAGGGTTTGCTCTGGTCCATCTCATCTCCCCCCCACGCCAGGCAGACACCTCAGAGGGACGGTGCAGTCAGGGACTCGTCCCCCATCTGGGTTTTTGCAAACCAGAAATGCCCAGTGCCCCAGCCCAGGGACCCCGAGGCTCCAGTTCCAGGTCCCCCAGCCCCTGTCCTCCCCAGTTCAGCCCCTTACTGCTGCCAAAAGGAGCAGAACCTGCTCTCATCCCTGTGACATGGGGCAGCTGCTGCCCCGCCAGGGCAAGGGCACTGCACGGCAGGATGATGCCGTTCAGTGCTGGACTGGTTTCGGGGGATTTTTCCCTCCCCCTCGGCGTTGCCAGGCTGCTGACACACGGCAGCTCCACAGCGGCGTGCTCGGCACAGGAACTGTCGCTCCGGCTCGTTCCAGGGTGAAACACTGTCACTGTTCCCTTTTGCATATGCAGCGAGCGCTGGGGAGTTCAGGGCTGTGCAAAACAGATTTATTCAACAGTAATCGTTTCATTTCTGCAAAGGAAATATGTTCCACTGCTCCTGCAGCTGACAGGCTCTGGCATCAGTTGGAGGCTGAGGCTCCAAAAGGAGGGAGAATATGTTTATGGGATGAACCCCAGCTGTTTGCAATATTCCTCTGCCCTAGCAATTATTTTAATAGAAAGAATTCCTGGAGGGTTATTTGGCTTCATATGGTGCATGTCGTGTTCAGTCACCAGTTCAGGTACCAGGCAAGTGAACCTCTAAAGACAGTTCTCCTGTAAAGCATTTTTTAAAAAGGCAGCCTGCTCACACACCAGAAAATACTTGCTCCCATGGGTAGCACAGGAAATTATAGAAAAACTGGCACATTTGCATAATCTGCATTATCATGAAGTTGTTTATCAGCATCACTGAGCTGCCCCAGCACTCCCAGGGTGTAAAGAGAGATGATGTCCAGTGGTGTCCAACTGAGAGATGCAGAAAAGGTGAGCAAGACAGATTCCTGACTGAAGGTGAATTACCTGGCTACATAAATTTTTCTCAGAGGGAAAACTGGTAGGACCTCCCCAACCTGTTCACAGTGCCATGGTTTCCATGGGTTCCTTTCTTGCCCCTATAGAGCAGTTCCTGGAGGGAGAGTCCCAGGCCAGCCTGGATGCAGGGGTGCAAGAAGGAGCACTTGCTCTAGTGCTGTATTTCCACAATAAACTGGAGTCTATTTAAAATTCAGCACCATCATGTGAATGTGTTTCTCCTTTGCCTCAGAAATAATCAGTCAGGACAGTCCTCAGACAGCACTGCTCATTAAATAAAACACCTCGATTCCTCCCTGAAGGGGAAGGCTCCCCAAGGACTGGCAATATTTTAGCCTGCTTACCATCCAAGGGCTTTAAAGTGCTTTCAGAAGCATTAATTAAGTCTCAGGATATGCCTAAAAGATGGAGGTTTAGCGTTTACTCAGCAGTGGGCAGCACTAAGGCTGCAGGATGGGGAGGCTCCAGGACCTGAAGGTTTGGCTCAGGTGTGAATCTCAGAGCATCAGCTGGTGCCAGCACAGGAGAGAGGGAGGTTCCCAAGCACCTGTGACACACTGTGGCTCCTGCCCTGACCCTCTCAGGGGGCCAGGCTGGTGGCCTTGCAGAGGAAGGTGTGATGCCAGGGGGGGATGCTCTGCTCCCATAGCTCTGTGCCTCTCCAGTGCCAGTGGGGAGCAGCTCCAGAGCCAGAGCCAGCTCAGGACACTTGCCCAGCTGCTCGGCCACGGCTGCCAGGGGGGCACTCCCAAATCTGCTTTCATTAGCACTGGCAAACATCTGTGTCCTTCACTGAAAGCATCTCACACAGACATGATTTGGTTCAGGTGGTTTCATGAGAAAATGAGTAAATCCCTGCCTGGATTTTTACTTTTAAACCAGCTGTCCAAAACATGAGATATCTGAATTCCTTATAGCTTTAGGATGTTAGACTCTGTTTTATCTTTGAAAATGCACATCTTTCAGTGCACAGGAGAGCTCTAGCAGTTCATCCTACCAACAGGACTTTAGTCACACACTTATGAGTGTGTAAATGGAAGTTATATGCTTTAATACTTCTGTGGAAGTAGATGTAAGAGAGCAAAGCACAAGTAAATAGCATCTGCCAAGTCATGCTTCAAAAACTTGTCCAGAAAAAAAAACCAACAAAAAACCAAGCAAATATCCTGTAATTCAAAAGGAAAACAGGTAAGGGTTTGTGTCACCAGACAGTGCTGCTTGCATACAAAAATGCCACTTCTTATCTGGAGATTTAGGTGAGAAGAGAAGCTCAGTGATTTTTGTCAGTGCCATTAGTTTTTCTGGAGAGAATATTACCACACTGCTACTGACAGAGCATCAATAATGGGGGAGATGAACACTTCTGAAGTGTTAATTCTCTCAGCATCATGAGATTTAACATATGCATCATCACTGTACGTCAGTGAGGGGTAACGTGAGCAGGCACCACAAGCACTGTGCTAAAATACAACAGTGTAATTAAAGTGGAATCTGCTTCTGAAAGAGATTTCCGTGTGGGAACAGATGACATTTCAGCAGTTTCCCATAACAACATCATGGCCAGACACAGCTCCTTGCTGCTGGAATCTGCCTTTGTCACAAACAGCTTTGGACCCTTGTATCTATCTGCCTTCCATGTGTCTATCCAAGCCATCACTAGATCTGGGCAAATGATTATGCACAAACATTTCTTGAAATTTTTTTTAATTAGTCTTGACCATTTTCTCACTCCTTTTACATGGGGTTTTCACTCCTGTGACTTTGTTCTACCAGCTCTGTTTACTATCAGAGTATTCACTGAAGCAGCAAATTGTACATGACTATTGGAAATTATTCATCAAGAGTGAAGTGATAAGTGAATGATTAATTCTCATTATTAATACTGTTTCCATGATGCCTGAAGGCTTCCCTGAAACCATGACCCCATTTCTTTAGGTACTGTACAAGCAAATAGGGGCAGACAGTTCTTGCTCCCAAAGGGACCCCAGCCTGGAGAGGTACCACAGCTCAGGGAAAGAGTGAGGAGACAGGACAACTTGCTCAGAGCCCTCAGGAGTTCCAAGCGACCCCCAGCAGACAGGCTCTCACCAGGCTGAAGGCAAACACTACTCCCTTGCTGGGCAAAGGTCTCCTCTCCCGCCTCCCAAAAACCTTTACTCATCTTGCAGCTCCACAGGTGAGAGTTGCCCCGACTCCTTGGCTGCTCTGGGTACCAGTCAGGTCCCGTTTGTCACAGCCCCAGCTGAGGCAGAGCCTGGACCTCGAGCTGCTGAGGAACCACAGCTGCATTTGTGAGACCAGATGCAGCCTCAGACTGCAACCTCATCACTGCCCCCAAACTCAACATCTGGTGACAAAAATACAGCTGAACATCCAGAGCCAGACCTCTGGACCTGGGCTAAGGGTATACCAAAGGGTCATATCAGCCCTGGGTGCCAGGCTCCAGCACAGCATGGTTACTGCTGCTGTGTCTGATCTCTAAGCCATTATTCCTGACTCTTTCAGGTTCACAGAAACTCAAGTGCCTAAATGGAGGTGAAATTAAAGAGGGCCCCTCTGGGGGAGAGTTGCACCTGGGGGAGGAGAGCACCCCGAGGTGGATCCTTTCCTGTGGCTCTGGGGTGGCAGCAGCTCGTGTTCCCTGAGGGCAGGTGGGCAGCAGCACCAGGTGAGTATTGCCAGGATAAAACATGGTACAGTCCCACTCTTTCTTCTCGAGAAATGCTGCATTAGCCATTAATTTTATATAAGTGCTTTCTAGTATCATGTTGTTGAACTAAATTGAATCTGTCCACTGGCAAATGGCCTAAAACCAAAGCATGTGGAGTGTGTGGGACCATTCCAGACTCCATCCACATGCCCAAGTGAAGATGTGCTGTGAAACAAGACTAGATGCTTCATTTAGATTGACAGGAAGAGACCTGATAACAACAAAAAGGAGGAACAGTCTCCAAGCTGCTGTCTCTTTCTCTGGGGAACACGTTATAGCCCCCAGAAGAAATATTTTAGTTCATACAAGTCTACAAATGCCCAAGTAGCTGACACACCCTCCCACTGCCATTTTGTGAACCTTCATTAGCACACTCCTAACTCCAAATTTGTGACAAGCTCTCTGGTATTTTGTTCTGCCTCTCATGCCCATTGTAAATGCCCTGGAAGCCAAGGATTTCACATGTAAATCCCATTTCAAAATACCTTTTAGCCTAGAGCTATACCTAAGGCATAAACAGACCAATGAAATGCTGCTGTTGATTTTCATCTGTGCTGCAGGTTTGCAGGTGTGAGGGATGTGAGTGCTGCAGCCCTCACTGCAGGAGCTCCAATACCCATGGCCACGCAGGTTTTCCTCACCCAGAGCAGCAACGAGAAAGGCACTGTTCACCCACAGCATATCCTTACTGTGTATAGTGCTGACTGATAGTAGGAATGATACTTTAATCAATGTTAATAACATTTAACATGAGCACTATTAGGCCCCGTTATTTTTCCAGCATAAAGAGCTATAAGAAATAAATATCCTTTTCCATCACATTTGCTGTTCTACACTCAACACAAAAGAGAAATAAAGTAAGTGTCCAGACAAACCTAACAAAAGTTTATTCAGCCTTGAATTAAGTCCATGGTTTATCTACTCCCCACCATCTCTTGCCCCAGGCATCAGAACTATTTCTAGCTCAGTCATGGTCTTGCTGAACAGATTAGATGTTTCTAACCTTTCTGGGCAAAAGCTTTGTGCCATATGTGCAGCTTCTCCTGAGATACACATAAATTCCATCCAGGAAAAGTTTGCATGTTTTAGGAGGCTTGGGCTCTAATATCATTATCTGCAAACATAAGAAATGACACTTTTCCACTCCCTGAGGGCAAAAAGAAAAATAAACTAAAGTACCTGTACAATATGTGAGTCCATTCAAACCAGCACTGCCACTGAGCTGCACACCCTTCCTTTGCTGAGGGCCAGCTGGGGTTTCCTCTAACACTAAACTTCAAACCAAAATCAGACTGGGTGTCTGCTCCTGTTGCACAGCCCTCAGACAGCCCTTCCTTCTGTGCCACAGACAGCTCTGGGGTTGGGACAGGTACTGCACCTTAAAGAGGGGCTGATATGTGTTGTGCTGGGGCAGTTCTGCATTGAAGAGGTGACCAGAGATTCCCTCTTTTTTTTTGTCTGTTGGGTTGGAAGGATCCTTCCCACTCCCCTGACGAGCTCATCACCCCTTATTCACACTCCCACAATGACAAACACCAGTGACTCCCAGTGCCCTGTCACTAACCAGCACCTCTTGCAACTCTACTGATTTATCCTTGGCCATGTTATTTCTTTGGCCTGTTCTGATCTTTGGCTCAGAGGTTTTCTGAGCCTCAGCCCCAACTTCCAAGTCAGGAAGGTGAAATGCAGGTGCTGAAGCTGCTGGAGAGAAGGCAGGAAGGAGGAAAAACCCCGTGGGAAAAAGAGTTTCCCCCCTCCTGCCTGGGCTGCAGTGTGCAGAAGGTGATCAGTGTGATGTGTAACTGTGGAAACCCCCCCAAAATACACAAATAAAACAGGGAGGGCACCTTGTAAAATATGTTGGGGGAGGAAAACAAATGATCTCTGTCGACTATTTAAAAGCAATCCAGTAAAGTGAACAATCAGAAGTGAAGAAAAATCAATACCCTTCTTATGGTGCAGAAATGGAAAACAAGTGGGATTTTACTCCTGCAAAATCCATGCAAACAGAACCCAACAAATTAATTCTGCTTGTCAATGAATATGGTCCTGTCTTCAGCAGCAGAACCACCTCCCAGAGCACTCTCTTCAGCCACAGCACTGTGTGAGTGATGTGGTAGAAATCCCCACTGGTGCCGGTGAAACACCATTGAGTTTACACAACAATTATGAACAACTGTGTGTTATTCCCAACACATTTAATTCGTTTAATAAATAATTCCTCCAGGAAGGCTTCAAGCAAAGCAAACAGAGGGATAACAGAGCACAGCAGATACAGCCCAGTTCCTACTTCTGCACCCAAAATCCAGACAGAGAAGCAGAGCAAAGCAGAGCAGCACAGTCCCTGTTGGACAGTAAGAGGCACGACTGGAGTGTCCCAAAGGGGCCATTTCTACCCTCCAGATCACAGCCAGCTTCTGACTTCAGGTAACAGAAGGGAAGTGGGGTTGAGGGTAAAGGAAGAAGTTTCTGTAGCAGCCCAGGAGGTGTGGGGACCTTTCCCAGAAAGAACTTAATGGAAATTGGAAGCGGAGGCAGAACGTGCACTGTGGGGAGGAATTCAAGGGGAGATGATCAGTGGGTACAACACAGTCCTACAGCACTTCACAGAGGTTTTTCTTGTAAGTCTCAGGATTAGGCATGCACAGAGACAGATCCATTAGTTTTCCTTTCCAAACTTTCCTCTCCTACTGAACACACAAAACAGCCAGAAACACCCTGGGAATTAAAGACTGTGGCACTGGTTGTAAGACAGGGAACTGGCAGCTCTTCAACCAGGTCACAAGCCTTGGCCAAACCTGTGCTTGGCATTATTGAAGTTCAAAACTATTCAGTGACCTTCCCTCTGTATCCCATCAGCCAAGGCCATGGTCAGCTCTGCCTGAGACAGGACATGAGGTAACACAGGAAGAACTTCTAGCAAGCCTAATTAATTTCTTCTCATTAGGACAAAAATTCTTTTCAAAAGTTGTAACAAAACCAATAATAACACGATGAACACAAATGCACCTTTTGCAGCTGAACTTCTCCCAACAGCAGCTGCTCTTGTCCCCGAGCAGTGGCTGCTCTGGGGCATGAATCTGAGGTGTCCTGCAGCACTTCCAACACTGCAAAACAAAGATTTTCCCATTTTCGTCAAGCATGTAAACGCTAAGCTCCTACAACTACATACATTTATTTATTTTTAGGTTACCTTCAGAATCTGTGTCCCATGGCATGCTCAGATTTCATTTTCTGATCCAGTGCATCTCTGCTGAGGCAACGCTGCCACTCGGTGGCTCCCGCGGAGCCAACACATCCCCGAGGCTCCGGGTCTGTGGCACATCACCTTCCTCCCGTTTGCAGAGCTCGGATCAGCTGAAGGAGCTCACCCTGCCTGTGGGGAGCTGCCCTCAGGTCCTGCACATTGGAGGGGCAGCTCTGAGAAGAACCTTCACCCAGGGATCCACCCAGTGAGGAGGAGATGCCCCTTGGTCGCTTGGCCAGGGCTACCAGTGCCCCCAGCACAGCACTAATCCCAGTGCAGCCCCCCAGCAGCTCCTCACCAGCACCAAGAGGAACTGGAAAGATGGTGCTTGTCAGCCCCCAGGCTGTGTCTCACTATCCTGAACAATTCTGACAATCCCCAGACCCCACTTCATCTGTGGGGCTCAGACACATTTTCAGTACGTTCTGTGGTAACTTCCATCAGCATCTGTGGCTCGTTCAGAGCTCTGGGGGTACAGGCTGGACAAACCCTGCACTGCACAGACCTGGCAGCCACAACGCTGCTGGGCTGGGACCCAGAGCACACCCTGCACATCAGGAATTCCCTCCCAAGTCAATGCTAGTCACCTGATAAATAAAGAGGCAGAATGGGACCTTTGTGACTGAGAAAGGGGGAACTCTCCTGTTTCTGAAGGTGAGACACCCTCTGACAAGACACAAGCCTACTTGTAAAGGCAAGCAGAGGATTATGCTTCATTCCTGCATTTCCAGTGCCACCTTCTGTAGAAAAGAGGAAACCTCTGAGTTCAGCAGCTCCAAGGAATGAAACTGTAAAATTCTTCCCCACTCACGTGGGAACTCAGTCTCTATTGAAATTAAACACTGAAGAAATTACATTTTCAGTAGCTCAACAGCACACTGAATTGTATGCTTGAGACACCCACAAGCACCAAAACCTGCTAATTTTACAAAGAAAGTACATCAGCTTCACTCTGTGTTTGCCATGAATTCATACAGGTTCTGAGATGGGATGTAACAGACAAGAGAAATAAACATCCATTATTATATAAAAAAAAACAACTGAAGGGTAAGTCTGGCTATAAATATCAAAAGTATGCAACCAGGGAGTGCTGTTATTCTTCTCTATGTCATTTCAAGCTCTCCCAGGGATTTGTAGTCCCAGACTGCTGTGGGGCCCCGGGAATGCACACCTCATCCTCAGAGACTCCGCTGCATCCAACCACACAGACAAGTGACTGTGGTAAACAGCTGCTGTGAATAGGTTTTTCATATTGTATCAAGAGTCCACAGGCATAAAAAACCCCTAAATTGGATTTTCTTGTTGCTAATCACGAATTTAAATATTAAGACTGAATCTGATTTTATAGGGTGCTACAATTGGTTAAGCTGCACAGAACCATTTTCAGAGCTGGATCTGGACCAGTAACTTCACAGAGATACCCAATGCCCCATCCCTGGAAGTGTTCAAGGCCAGTTTGGATAAGGCTTTTAGCACCCTTGTGTAGTGGAAGGTGTCCCTGCCCATGCCCAGGGAGTAGGTGATTTTTAAACTTCCCTCCCAGCCCAAACCATTCTGTGATTTCATTCTTCATTCTACTCTCCTACACTGCCTAGAAAATTACTTGATAAATTACATTCAGGAAGTTTTCCACTGAGCACTATTCAGCATGATTATCTGGTTCCTCCAGACTTTCATTAAAGAGGCAGACAAGGGCTTATCAGCTTCCCTAATAGCTGCTCCACGCTGCCCTGCCAGATCTGATAAGCTCTGAAGATGGAACAGCCTTAGAACATCCAACCACTTTTAATTGGGGTTGGTGTCTTCATGTCTGCAGATGCTCCTGTCACTGAATGATCAAATGCCTCTCCTCTGTGATCAGGCCCAGCAGTCTGTAACAGAGTGAGCATCCCTACAGGAGGCAGAGAAGGTGCTCAGGCAGTAAAATCATCCTCCTGTCATCCCCAGCCTCCAAGCAGGTGAGCACCGAGCAGCAGCCAAGCTGTGCACAGCTGCAGGTCGCTGGCAGAAGCTGTGGGGGGACTCTGCTCTTGGGGCTGTGGAACGTGGAACCAAGAGAGTGAAAGACTCCAAAAAAACTGGTAACGTCTTGTAAAGCCCAGAGAAAGATCCTTTCCAGGTAGGAGAGTTGCTTCGAGCCTGTAGGCAGTGGCATGTGCAAAGAAACTATCTTAATTCAGTAAGTAATCTAAGAATAAACCTCTAGTAGATAAATGCCGAAATGATTATTTACATTTGTCTCTTAAGCCTGGATTCAGGCTTGATTGGATCCTCTGTAGTTTGTAATAAAAGGGAAAGCAGCAGAGTTTTAAAGTGCCACTCATCATGAATGTCTGGCTATAGACAGACCTAAGAGAATTGGGATCCTGATTGGAGCATCTAAAGTTCAAAACTATGTGGAATAAGGCTGAGCTGTAAAATTGTGTACACAGCAGATCGTAATTGCAGCTACTGCTGGAATAAATTATGATGAGTGTCTTAACTCCTCTAGTGCTGAGCTGAAGCAGGTTCCCCAGCTAAGCTAGAAGAAATCCTAAAATAACCCCCAAACTAGGACCAGGCAGTGCTCTGTGACCTCTCAGGATCAGGGTCTGCAGTTTGGGTTTGTGTTTCACCCAATAACCATCACAGCAGCTGAGTGCTCTCAAGCACATTATTTAACAATTTAGTCCATCTCCTCTATAGAAGCAAACAACTCAATTACCATCCCCAAATCCTCTAAAACCTGGATTTAGGTGGTTGTTTCCACAACACAAGGTTTGTTTAAACCATAAAAGCAAGTGAAGCAATTCTGTCTGAGAAGCCTGCTTGGAGTTGTTTTCCAGTTGTCTGAAGAATTTGATTCTCCCTCCCACCAAATTTTAGATTCCAGATTCTTTGGGAAACTTTCCAAGTTCTGGCTGGAATACTCAATCGTTAATTCCCAACTTGCCCATCTGCCAGGTCTAGAAGAGATTTCTGTTAAATCCTTTAAATCATATGTCTAAACTGCTTGTTTATCTGTCAACATTGTTTCACACTACTTAGTTTTAAAGCTGAACTTTTTAAACCTCTCGAGGTCGGTCCTGCTCTGAACACGAGGACCTGTCAGTAACTCTGCACCATGTAGCTGCTGCCTGTTGTACCAGACAGGCTGTGCTTGCTGTGCTGTACCCACCCAGCTGCTCAGGTTCTCCCACAGCAGCCTTTTACACTAACCCCTGGTAAGAAAAAAAAAGAATGACTTACCACGTCAGGAGCACTTTACTGGGGTGACAGAGCCTTGCTACACCTAGACAGATAAAATGTGACAGAAACCCAGCCTGAAAACCAAGCAAAGACCAGTCACCCCCCAGACTCCTCCTACCCAACCTCACTGGGGGCCCAGGTGCCTCGAATAGCCCTTGACAGCAGGTTAATTGGGCCACTTGGCTGACTCCCTTTTGCCCTCCAGAGCCTTGGGATGCTCTTTAGCACTTCCCAGGGTTGAGGACACATGCAGTCAGTTCCCTGTGTGCATTTCCCAAAGCTTTTAGATTTGCAATGATTTCCAAGGCAACAGTCAGTGTGATGGGAAGGAAATCATGGAATCACAGAATAATTTGGGCTGGAAAAGCCCCTTAAAGGTCACCCACTCCAACCCCTCGCCATGGGCAGGGATATCTTCAACCAGATCAGGTTGCTCAGAGCCCCCCTCCAATCTTTCCAGGGATGGATCATCCACTACTTCTCTGGGCAACCCAAATGCTGTCCAATTAAATCTATTATTGCAGTAAGAGTTGTGGGCAGTGACTGCAGGGCTGGGGGGGCTGAAGGAACCCCCAGGGACACGGAGATGAGATGAGAGGATGAGATGATGAAGGAACCCACTCATGCTTTGTGCCAGTGGCTTCTTTGGCTGGGACAGAGAGTCCCAGTGTGAGGAGAAGGGAATGGTGTGGCCTTGGGATTGTATTTTTTGTAAGACTGACAGGATATGCTCGGACAGGAGCATGTAAAGCTGTATTTGCTTTGGTTTAGTGATGGAGACACAGGAGTGGAGCCCTTGCAGTGTAATCAGCCCTCCCTCAGCAGAACCCTCCCATGACTGCAGGCATGTCCCTGGGGATGGGGTGCAGCAGAAGCAGGTCCACAAAGACGTGCCAGACATGCCACCTCCAAACAGTACAGCTCTTTTCTTAGTGCCCTGGGAGGAAGAAATCTGGGAAATTAGGTGGATTTTAAAGGAGCCTGAGGAGCTGGAGACAGAAAATCCAATTTCCTTGTTAGCCCCCTGGGGATGTCCAGAGACAGCGGCGCTGCTGGAGCCTGATGGGCTGAGGTAAACTCTTGGCTTAGACAGAATTGCTGCCTCTTTATATTCTTCATCACATGGGCTGGCTGCTGACAGGGACCATTTTATATGGAGCTTTATAGGGCACCAATTTCAATTCAAACAGAACAGTTGCCTTGGTTAAATGGCCACGTGTTTGCAAAAGAGTAGCCCTGCTCCTCCTCTGCTGCTCCAGCCTTAGTCTGGGGAGCACCAGCACAGATGTCCCTATTTACACCTCCCTGTGCTCCAATACTTCTCTGCTTCCAGTGCCTCAGTGTCTGACTTCACGTGAGCTCTGCCAGGCTCCCACCAGCCCCAGCTCAGCCCCGCTCCATGTCCTCACCTGCTTTTCATAGGAATGCTCTCAAAGAGTTCCTCTAAAGCTGTCACTATATGGACACACACATGGAGTACACATATGGACACAAAATATGTTATTTATTGTGAATTTTGCAAATACACATTTAAGCAACAAAATATACATTTTTGAACCTTTAGTTTTATACATAACAAATACAATCTGCTACCATAGCAATAAATTAAATATACATTATTTACAACAGACATAGGTCACTAGGAACTACAAAGCACCACCTCTCTACATCAAAAATAAACTTTATCAGGTACATTTCTTCAAGATTTATTTTCCCTCTATAAACTCTCTGCACATTCTCTCATACAAATCCCGCAGGACATCCGCAGTGCTACATTCATTGACAAAAGCATGCTGGGGGACTGGGACAGCCCCAGCCAGCTCGGGGGGAGGCTGGAGCATCAGCAGAGCAGTGAGAGTGCAGGTGGGACCCGCAGAGGTGCTGGGCTCTGCCCTGGTTTTGGGAGCTGCACCTCCCACAGCCAAGAGATCCCAGCCCTCGGTACAGCCCATTCACGGCAGAGACGTATCCTGGCCCCTTCACCCGCCATTCTCAAGACCCTCAAAACTCTGGAAAGAAACTGAGTTTGTGCTTAGGTTCCCCCACTTCACCCAGGAAAAAGCACTTCTGTGTTGTGCTTAGGTGTGCACCCTGTGCTTGGCTCAGTGAGGTTTCAAGAGGATGCAAGTGCATGCCAAGTGCTCTCCTGAATGGAAGCCAAGCCAGAGTGGCAGCTTGCTGCCAACCCTTAGCTGCACACCAGCTCCAGGGCTGATGCAGGTGATGCTGGTGGAGGGGAGAGGGTCCCCCCCTGCTCTGCATGAGGACTTGGAGCTGGTGGCACCAGTGCTGGACCTGTGGACCTGCACCTAACCTGCTGCTGCCTCTCACCGAGCCCAGGCGCTGGTCTGAGCCAGGTGTCAGCCCGGGTCCAGCAGGAGCAAGTGGGAGACTGAAACTCCAGTGGGAAGGGGAGCAGACCCTGTGACAAGGGAGGCCTCCCTACACAGTGGGAACTCTCCCATCATCCCCCAATGTGCTTCTGAACCCCTTCTGCTCCCTCTGCAAAGTCACTCCCAAGTGTGGCAGAAGTTGTGTGCATGGAAACAGTGGGATCAGAAAGGAAAATGCACTGCACAGTAATTCTAGTGTCAGTTAAGGACTCTTTCTTTTATATACATATATATATATGTATGTATATATATATATATAAAAATCCCTTTTATATATGTATAGATGTGTATGTGTCACTTATAAGCACAAAACATTTTGCAAAATATATACAGGAACACCTTCACCCACTGCTGGAAGTGCAAAAGTCCCTGGGGTGTAATAAACCGCTGCTCAGACCCCAGAACCACAGGACAGTCTGGGACATTCCAGGCTGGGAGGCATGGGCCAGCACAGGCAGGACCATGCCAAAGCCTGGCCAGGACGAGAGCATCCAAAGTCCAGCTGCTGGTAAGGATGTACAGCAGGTTTTACAGCAGGGGGGAGGAGTGTGTGCTGCTGAAAATGTCCCAGATCCCATAGGAGCTGCTGGCAAACCTCATGCCAGACCCCAGCTCCCGGCCCCACTGCCATGGGAAAGACAAGTCCAACACACTGCACCTCTCCCTAAGGCTTCACACTGTCCTGCCTGTCAGTCCCATTCCCAAATCAATCTGGGTCAGAAAGGAAAGTCACAGTTTCAAGTGAAAAAAACCACAACAACAAAGCAACCAAGAATGACAAACCAGCTGACAGTAGCCACTGAATCGTCTGCTGAAAGATCTCACAGAGATCAACACCCACAGGAATGACAAAGTCTACAGAACCGAGCGACTTCTCAGAGGAAAAAGCAAACCCAGAGCAGACCCTCGGAGTCATTGCATCACTCAGCGTTTCACTGTGAGGCTTCAGGAAACCAGAGCAAAGCTTCTAAGAGAACTGGGGATGGTTTTGAAAGTGCTACTAAAGCATCATCAGGCAAGTGCTGAACAGCAAAGAGGCACCTACAGCTACGGCCTGGGCTGAGCACACCACACACTTCTCTTCCAAAGGAAACTCAAGCTTTAAACTCTATTGAAATGCAACTGGCTGGGAGCAGGAGGGAGCATCCCCATGGGGGTTACTGGGATTTACTGGTTCTACACAGAGCTTAGTGCCAGTGAAACAGCTCCCTCCCTTTTCACAACATGTTCTCCTTCTCTAACCTGGTTCATCTCCCATCAGAGCTACAGCCTTTCCACACATACCAATTCCAGCACGAGGGGAGCACCTCTGTGAACCGGATCGTAAGGCTGTTGGAGAGATCTCCCTGCAGAGCCAGGGTAAGCAGAGCTGGTTCAGCTTGCCTTGGCTGGTCTCTGGCCTGGGGAGGTGATGGGGAGGAGGGGAGGTGATGGTTGGATCCTACAAGCACTTGCCCCAGAGAGAGGGGAACAGGAGCAGCCCCAGCCATGGCAGCTGCCCTGGGCTGCTCCAGGAGCACAACTCTGCACCCGCCTCCTGACACAGGCTGGCAGGTACTTTGTTGCTCTTGGGGCACTGGCTGTGTGAAGGTGACTGGCACTCAAAGTCCTGTTTTCAGTAGGAATCACAAATTCGCAGAACTGTGTTCACTTGAGACTGAGAACTTGATTTCATGGGGTTTTCCAAAGGTCACAGGCTGAGGGGGGCAGGGGAGCATCTCTGCAGCATCATGGCCTGTCCTCCAGAAAATGGGTGAGGGAAATCTATGAGCAATGTGAAATTCGTGGACAGGCTTCAGGAAACTTCAGAAGAAGTTCCATAAAAAGAGCAAAAGGATTTCTTGGCCTGTTGAGAGAGGTATTTTTTGGGAAAGGGCATTACAGGAAAGTCACCTTGCAGAATCCATAATCCTCATCTTTCAGAGTAACAAGAGCTCACTCAAAAGCAGCAGGACAGACTCTCCAAGGGCTGGAGCAGCCTAATGCCACCCAGATCACTGGAGTTTTATGCATTTGCTTGCCTGGTGATCCAAGCCATGGGGCAAAGCAGAGCCCACTGGGTAAATTCCCTCTGGTTCCAGTTCTAGTACTCAGACACACCACAGCTTTAGCTTTGGGTCACCTTTCCCAGGCCTGTGCTCAGTGTCAGGCAGGGACAAAGCAGGGAGGCCAAACCTGCCCAGGGAGGATGAGCTGGCCTTGGCCCCCAGCTCCGCTCCCTGGGCCAGTTTGCTCACCCACCTCTTGTGCAAGAAACGAGCAAGTGTGGAGTAAGGGGATTGCTCTGCCCTAAGAGTTTTGGGGTGTGGGTAGGAACTGGGGGGGAGACAGCTGGGGGTGGCTGGAGAGGCACTGCAAACCTTGTGCTGGGGGGACATTTTACCCTGTTTTACCCTGTTGGCCCCAGAGAGGAGTGACAGAAAATGATGGCAGAAAGGGAACTGTCCTGGGGCCACTAACTTACTTTGCCCTGACCCCCTACCCCTCAAAAAACAAATATAAGACCTGCTTCCCCACTGATAACTGCAAATATAGCATGGAGGGAACTGAACTGCATGGGGGTCTGTCCTGCTGGCCCTCTGCCCAAGAGGAGCTGGCAGGCAGCCCAGGGAGGGGGGAGTGGATGGTGCCCACCAGCCACAGCACATGTGGGTGCCCACAGGGTGACCCAGCACAGCACCTGGAGGGGTCACGGCCCTGGCCACACGTGTGTGTGGCACAGTTAAAGACACATCCCCTCCCACAGGCAGAGCTGGGGGCACAGGGCGTGTGCTGGGCAGGGGTACAGCGGGGGGAAGGTGGCTGGTCCCTGTCAGGGCAGGACTGTGGTAAGGTGAGAGCTCCTTCCCGGCGCAGCGGGCAGGCGGGAGGCAGGTGTGGGCACCTCACTGCCCACGGCTGGGGCACGTGGGGTCCCATGGGGTGTTGAAGAGTTTTCCCTTTGTTGAAACAAAAATTCTCTGCAAAGAAGAAAAGGATAAAAGTGTCAGAGACTGTGGAAGCAGAATATTCCCACCCCTGTGGTGATGGTTGTGCAGCACCTGTCCCAGGGAGGGAGCTGAAGCCAGGGCAGTGCCCATCCCCAAAGCACCAGGCCACCTGCCACTCCCAGGCTGGGGAAGAAGGAAACTCTGTGATGGGGTGAAAATCCTGGCTTTTTGAGACCCATGCTTTCAGAAATGGAAACTCCTCTCATTTCAAATTCTGTGGGCTCTTCTGCTCAACTTGAGAGTTCCTAATGACACCCCTGATTTCACAGCAGAGAAGGAGCCCGGGTGACTCCCACCACATTCCCTTCACCTCTGCCCATGAAATCCACCCTGTGAATCTGCCATTCCCCTTGGGTTTTTGGAATGGACCTGCTCTGCCTTTCCACCCCCAGTGCCCAGAGGACAGTGCAGAAAAACTCGTCCTCCCTGCAGAGATGAGCCTTTTTGCACAGCAGCACAACACCAACACTCACCTGTGACGAGTTCATTACCTCCTCCTGCTAGTGGCTCTACGTGAAAGAACAGAACATGGGGTGGGTTGCAAACGAAGGGGCAAGAAATCACAAAATCCCTTCCCTCCCTTCCAATCCCTCATGGGCCCCAGAGCCTCCCCCAGAGCCCAGACCCCCCATGCCAGGCAGGGAGGATGTGCCCGTGCAGCACCCCACCAGTAAGAGCCCTGGCACGTACTGTGTTGGAGCTGCCGTGGCTCAGCTTGTCAAAGCGAAACTTCAGGTTGGACCTTGGAGAGTTTCTGTTCTTTACATCTGCTGGAGGGAGGGAAAAAACAAGGAATGAAAATAATAAACTGTGAACAAAAATATTTACTGTAGTGCTGGCTGCACTCACCCCGCCAGGCACTTCAGCAGACTATCAGGAGTGCTACCAATGTTTAGTCTGTCTTGGCTGGATGTTTGGCAAAAGCTGTACATTAAATGTTTGTGGTGGAACAAATTGAGGCTTAATTACATTTCAGTCTTCCTCCTGGAAATGCCACTGAAAAGGCTACAAGGAATGACTGATCCGTTTAATGTATGGGTGGATTTTCATGTTCTTGGCAGGAAAAATACAAAATAAACACTTTAAACATTCAAAGGGGCTGGTTTAAGAGTTCAGAAAATTACTAATGAAAACAAGGAGGAGGACCTGTGGGGTGCTGAGACATGAAAAGCCTGCCCATGCTCCGCAGCCTCGCTTTGCCAACAGTGCTCCCAGTTATGGAGCTGTTGGGCTGCATTTGTTCCACAAACAGCTCCTCAGCTGACAATGTGTGTTTCCATGTGGATGGTGGTGCCTTGTGGCAGGCTCTCTGTGGCTCAAGGAATCAGAGCCACGGGTGTCTGCAGGAGAGGGGTGACTGTGGCCATCCCCCAGCTCACCACACCATCACCACAGAATGCACTGCAAAGGGCCATTCCTGGTGTTGAATTGCACCTCATCGTGCAAACTGTCCAACTGAAATGGATGGAGTTGGTGAGCGGGTTGGCAGGAGGGGAACAGAGCCAAGACCATGGGAAGCTGCTTGTTGATTAAATAATTGTGAGTTGTGGCTCGGCCCCTGGAGCCAGTGGGTTTCCACGACTACTGCACATGCCTGTCAGGGGAGACAGAGGGAGGAAAGCCACAGTAAGAGCCACCTCTGTGCTCTAATTGAGAGGGAAATAGTTCCCCGTGGAAATACAGAACTAGAGCACATGGGACCATCTCTACAGAACAGCCCTGTCAGGATGGGAGCTGCCTTGCACCCTGTGGATGCCCATCCTGCCAAGGTGAGCGTGGCTGCTGCTTCACCCTGGCACCTGGGCAAGGCTGGGAGGGGGCTCCTCCATCCCAGAGCCATGGAGCCCATTCCAACCCACCACTACAGGAACCTGGGGGCTTCCAGGGGCTCCAGGGGCGAAGTCAGAGGCAAAGCCTCCCACCAGCCCTCCTGCAACCCACCTGTGGGGCTCCTGCTCATGATGACAGGGGTTGCCATGGCTCCTGCGCTGGGGCTCTCACTGCCAGATGAAGTGCTGTAGACAAACACGTCCTGCTTGAATGGCGATGCAGTGGAGGGCTGGCTTCCCTGCTCAGAGAGATGGGACATGGCTTTTCCTGCAGCCAGCTCTTCCCCCCACACCCTGCTGATGCCCCACTGCACCCCTGCCCATTGCAGGCCTGCCACCAGCTGCTGGTGGGAAAGCTTGTCCTGGTGGAGCAACCTCCCAGCCCGGGCACACTGAGCAGTGCCCAGGGCACCCCAGGGTTCACTGGGCTGTCACAGAATCACAGAATGGGTTGGGGTGGAAGGGACCTCAAAGACCATCTAGTCACATCCTCCCTGCCACAGGCAAGAACGCTAGACCAGGCTGCTCCAAGCCCTGCCCTTGAACACTTCCAGGGTTGGGGCAGCCATAACACCCTCATGTCCCACCAGGCATCCCAGCCCTCCTCCTCCCCACACCCAGGGATGGGATTAAGCCCCTCCAGTGGTGAGGAAGCACCTGGGGGCCTAGTGGACACTTCCCCCCACAGAGACCACCCAGGGGTCAGGAGGCAGCAGGGAGCCAAGGGACACGTGGAGTGTGTCAGGGGTGGGTTTGGTGCCTACCACGCTGTCATACTCCTCCAGGGTCTCGCTCTCCCCCGCCGTGCTGCTGAAGCTGCTGGTGCTGGAGGAGGAACGGGAGATGTTCGACCGCCCGTTCTCTTTCAGCTTGATAAATGGCCTAGGGAGAGGCGGGACGGAAGGAAGGGCGCGAGGCTGTCACTGGGGAAGGATGTCCCTTGGGCTGGGACAGCGGGACAGACCCTCCTGCCACCCCTGGAGCAAAGTGCTGCTGTAGGGATGAACCTTTCGGGTTGCTTCTGTACATAACCACATCCAAAGGCGTGGGGTAAGGTGGTGGGTGGGTGGCCCAGCAGGAAGCCCAGGGTGCAGCTGACTTCCCCTTGGCACGGAGGGACAGGTACTGCAGCCTCCCCAGCTCCTGTGCCCTGAGGATTTGGGCAGCCTCTGTCAGATACTGCTCCTGGCTCTTCTTTGTAAAGACCATAAGGGAGCTGTGTTCATGAATCACAAGAATCTTTTCTCCCCTTAGTATCAAACTTTTTTATAGTAAAACCTGGCGATGATTTTGTTTGACAAAGTCCCTGATGTCTGTGGTAGGAGAAGGATGGATTCCTCCTGGCTCACCTGTCTTTGTTGGGGCATATTTCAGGGGAGCTAGGGTTGGACGAGGTTTCAGACTTCATCTCTTGGGAAGAATGTCCCAAATCTGGTGTCTTCTGGGCTCCAGAAACACTGTCACTGAGGGCACAAAGAGACAGGTTGCATGAGTTATACAAGAGACTTAAAAAGGATGGTCAAATTATATTCCCCAACACCAAATATAAACTGTGAGAGTGACAGATGCTCTACGGGTACCATCACTTTGATTTAAAACAGAGGGAAGGGATCCAAGGCGCAATTTCTCAAACATAGCAGAAGCAGCTCTTGTTGCTGGTTCTGTGAAAAGGAGGGGCTGCACCCTGGGATAGGTTTCTAGCACCCACCAACAGCTTTTCTCATGTTTAACACTCAAGAGGGTCTTTTAACCTTAGTGACAGAGCGATGACAAACTCACCACCTTGTCCTGCTCTCCACCTGGCTCTCCGACGTCGTGTGCAGGCGAGGGAACAGCCCTGACCGGCGCTTGATGGGGCTCCTGGACTGGTTCTTGGCAGCAGTGGCTGGTACAGGGGGCTGAAAGCAGAGAACAGTCTGAGTTGGAGAGCACAGCTCCCTCCTGGGAGCTCAGAAACTAAACAGCCTGCACAGAATTGTGCTGCCTGCGATTCCCAGCCTACACATCTAGAAAATGTGTAATGTCAGAACTTCTTTTCTATCTCCTTTGTGCTGTGGGGCTGAAAATCTCAGACAGCTCATCTTTGGTTCTTCCACAAAACAAGCCCAACTTGAACAAGGCACCCAAACCCATGGTCTACTCAAGTGTTCTCCTCTCCTTTACCCTTGCTGCCCCTGCAGGGGACTGACAGACTGCCAGCACAGTGCCCCACTGGGCTGCACTGGGCTGGACAGAGGAGGGACAGTGGGACAGAGGGACAGCAGGACAGAGGGACGTGTGGCTGCACTCACTGAGAAGGTGGTCTTGGTCACCTCGCCGCTGTTGTGTGCGATGCCCCCGCTGAGGCTGCCCGGGATGCCACTGCCGTGGTGCTTCTTCTGGCTGCCCACCATCGTCTCCATGGAGTGGCTGCGCACCCGGATGGCTCTCTGTGGCAGAGGGGACAGGGGACAACAGGTCATCACCACTCTGTGGGGTGCTGGCCCCAGAACCCCTCCTCAGCTCCAGGTCTCCCCCAGGTACATGGGAGAGTAACCTGTCTGGGCCTCGCCGAGAACCAGCACACCCCAACAACCCCACTGGTGACAGCAGCAGCCCTGGCAGGTGCAGTTGAGCGTGGGCCACCCTTGGGGAGCCCCACAGCCACCACAACATCAGATTTTTCCCCCATTGCTCCGTGATACCAAGGACTGCAGCTATGGGACCAGGAGCAGCAGACACAAGCCCCACATCCACCTTCCTGCCCTGTGCCTGACCAATGTCCCAGACCCCTTGGCAGGAATGGGGACCACAAGCGAATCATAAGCCATGTTTGTGTGCACACCTCCCATGATTCTCCCTGGACTTGGAGAGGACAGATCCTGCAGAGCCTCCAGCCCTGCCTGCACCTCTCCTGCACTGAGGGACCTCTCCAGCCTGCCCCAAAACAGCTCCTGAGCTGGAGGTTTTGCAGCCACACAAAAGTGCTTCTGTTCTCTAATGCTTGAGAATACATTCAGTCTGAAGCTCTGCTGCTGGTTTGGTTCATGCACCTCTGGAAGAGACCAGAGCTGAGCTCCACAGCAGTAGCCCCACAGCAGCTGCAGACTCTCCCTGCTCCCTTTGATCTTCACATCTCCCCATCAAGCAGCCCCCTTCCCTCACTCTTCACAGCAGTCACCTTTCCCTGTTCCCTTTGCAGCTATTCCCTGTGCTGTGCCATCACTGTGCCATGGCTGCTGCTCCTCCAGCCCGAATCCCAGCTCAGGCTAAAGAGAGGAAATGAGCCATTGTGGGCCAGATTCCTGAAGGTGCCAGCACTGCATCCACAGGCACTTGGGGTCCCAGAGCTGCAGGCAGACCCACACTGGGGTAAGTGGGAGCTGCAGCCCTGAGCTCTCACAGAGCCCTCAGTGCTGGAGACCACAGTCCCAACAGCCCCTCCTACACATCCAATAACAAACACCAAGCCAGAGTCCATCAGAACAGATTTATTTGGGTCAGCAGCAATTTATACATAATTTGACAGTGTTTGTAGGTAAAAGTGACCAGTTGCTTTGCTGCCAAGCAGTGCCTGTGGGTGCTCACACCCTGCAGGCTCCTGCCCTGAGCTGGGGAGCTCTGTGGGGCACTCCAGCACCCCCTCCCCACAGAGCAGGTCCTCTCCCTGCAGCAGAGGCAAAGGCACCTCTCGCTCGCTCATGGCTCAGCAGAAATGGGCTCCACTCACCTCTGAGAGTGGGCCCCTGGTCTCCTGGCCAGGGGGATGGGGCTGCCAGCTGGGTTGTGGGTGTGAAGCATTGGGCAAAAAGGTATCATGAGGACCAGGTCTCACCCCTTGCAGCCCTCATGTACCGTCTGTATCTCCCTGGTCACTCCAACAAGGCTTGGTGCAGGACATAAGCCAGCAGGCAGCCCAGCAGCGCGGGCCCGAGGCAGCCAGGCAGGCGCAGCCCAGCACAGACCACGGGGCTCACCTCCCACCCCAGCACTCCCTGCAATGCCAAGAGAGCATGGTCTGTCTCCTCACACACACAGAGCGTGCCCAAGCATGACTGTTTAACCTCAGTGCTGAGCCCCTGGCGTGGATGCTGTGATGTACAACTGACTGCACAGCAGTTCCATCCCTACGGCTCACACTGAAACAGGACACACCTGAGCCTCCTTACACTGCAGTAGGGGCTGGGGAGGTGAACACTCCTCCTCCATGGCCCCATCCTCCAGGTGCAGGATGAGGCGACTCATCCACCAGAGCCCACTTCTCTGGGCCATAGATATCACTGTGTCTGCGAAGTAACTGCAGGAGCTGTCCCAGTACAGTGGCAGCCAGGACAGCCCCCCTGCCCATACAGTGATGGCCACTCTGTGTCAGCCCCGTCCCCACAACAAGGCAGCCCCACCAGAGACACCTGGAATGGCTCATTCCCCCAGACTCAGGTGCTGCCCCTCCATCTCGAGGGATGTCCCCACTGCCCAGCCAATCACTGACCCTACTGCCAGTGGTTGCTCAGAGTTTCCTCCACAGCATTTTACCTCTGTTCCTTCTCCTCCAGCTCACACCATCTGCTCTACCTCACACTCACCCGGTCCCTCCAGCACATCCAGCACCCCTTCCCCTCTCCACCCCCCCTTTCATTCTATCTCCTGGTTTAAGCATAATGACCACCACCTCCCCCTTGGTAGTCACCTCAGGAATCTCTCCTGCTTGCTGTCCCATAGCAGCATCCAGCAACTGGTGACAGGAGCAGGACACACCCTGTCCCAGCAGAGCCTGGCTGCAGGCACAGCATGTGATGGGGGGCTGGCCCTCGACTGACATCCCTCTGGACACACGAGAAATGCCACAGCACACTGGTGGAGGAGGAGATGCTCACGGGCTCTGGAGAGGTCACTACAACGGGGACACTCACCAACAACAATGGGACCACACCACCCTGCATCTGCTCCCATTGGGGCCAGCTCGGGTGGTGGTGGCAGGAGCCTCCACCTCCTCCCACCACCCTACCTTCAGGGGACACCTCCCGTCCCCCAACACTGCTCATCTGCATCTCCCACCAACATGTGCTTTGCCAGCCCTGGGTGCATTTTAGCTTTGCTCCTGGCAAGGGCAGGGCTTTACCTTGAAAGACTCCAGAAAGCCTCCATGACCCCCATTCTCCAGCTTGTCCTCCTCGGGCCCCAGCCCCAGCATGGTCTGCGTGTGCCCATGGAGCTCATCGTGAAGGTTGTCCAACAAGGCAGCCCGTGTGCGGTCCTGTGGGAATGAGAAGGGACTCAGCCAGGGCCCTGAGGGAGCAGCAGTGGCACCGACCCACTGCTCAGCTGGCTTGTCCCTCCTGGAGGGCAGTGCCTGCCCCACAAGGCCTCATGGCCATCACACTCCAGTCACTCGTCCCTGCAAGTGCCAACCCATTTCAACAGGGACAGGTGGCTTTGAGAAGGAATGGGGGAATTCCCCACGCCTGGCACGGTGCCAGGCAGGGACACACGGGCAGCATTACCTCCAGCTTTGCAAACTTGTCAGACTTGCAGCAGGCGTTCTCGGCATTGATGAGCTTGGTCAGCAGGAACTCCCGGAACTCAGGGCTCTGCAGGGACAGAGCCAAGGTGGGAAACACCTGCTGTTGTAAGACTCCCCATATCCCTGGAGCTGTACCAACCCAAAACGTGGGCTCACAGCACCCTACAGCCCCTCTAGATGTGGAAGCATTGGTGGAAAACCCCAGACAGGCCTGGGGTGCCCTCCTGCACCCACACAGATGCCCTGGCACCAGAGCCGCCCCTGCTGCCTCATATGGGTGATGCCATGCACTGGTGCACGGCCACTCACCCTACCATAAATCCCAGGGCCTCACTGGAAACCAAGATCAATGCACATCAATTCCAGAAGTCATGTTTTCCCCAAGAAGGTGGAAACGCTTGGAAACATCTTGGACACACACATCTACTTTCTTTATGGCTTGGAAGGTGGTTCCCTCAGCTCCTACCTTCTGGAACACCGGCGGGTTGGGCAGGGCTGGGCCGAAGGAGGGGACATCTTCCCGGGCCGTGACTGACACCTGCAGAGCCAAAGACACATTATTCTCATGGGTGCAGCAGGATAACAGGGTTTATGCTGCCTACACCCAGGTGATGTGTCAGATGGATGTGAGCTGTTCCAAGGCACATTCAAACACTGAGGAGCATCAAAACTCTTTAACAAATGAGCTGTTACAGGAGCTGTCATACACACAGCATTTTATACACAGATGTCTGTATACACACATCACATAACAGTGCATACATAATACACCTGTGTGCATACATAATACACCTGTGTGCATACATATGTGTGTTCAATACAAGCTATGAGAGCCTGCCAGGCCTAACTCTGGTTGTGTCACTGAGCATGGGGAAGGTGCTGGGCAGTTGCCTCCAGAATTTGGTCTGAGATCATCGATTCATGGAATGGTTTGGGTTGGAAGGGATATTAAAGATCATCTATTCACACACCCCCTGCCATGGGCAGAGACACTTTCCACTAGCCCAGGTTGCTCCAAGCCCCATCCAACCTGGCCTTGAACAATTCCAGGGATAGGGCAGCCACAGCTTTTCTAGGCAACCTGTGCCAGGGCCTTACCACCCTCATGGGGAAGAATTTCCTTCTAATCTCTAATCTAACCCTGCCTTCTGTCAGTGGGAAGCCATTCCCCCTTGTCCTGTCACTCCATGCCCTTGTCAAAAGATGCTGAAGCAAGAACAGACACGTCCACATTGGGATTGCCCTCACCTTGTACACTGTGTTATCTCCCTCGGGGTTCTCCACCTGCACCACGATGTAGGCGTGCAGGAAGTTGGAGGCAATCATGTCTGGGACAAACGGCGTGTTCTCCTCTTGGAAGATAATTGCCACAATGTCATTGCCAATGTGCCTCTTCCTCTGGAGCTAAGCAGGAAGGAAGAACATTGGGTCGGTAATGCCAGGCGGTTCCACTCCCATGGAAGCAAATGCCAGCCCCGGGCTGGGAAGCCAAGCAACCACTTCTGTGGTGCCATGGTGCTGGGGCACTGGGCAGGCCAATGTCAGTGCATCCCCACTCAGACCCTTCTGTGCAAGGAAACTCATCTCTCTTACTTGTTGTGTGTCTCCTTCGGTAAAAGGCAGCTTTGTAGAGACATGAAACATTATCTCCCTGTCCCTGAACACCGTGTACACAGACTCTGCTCCCGTCTGCCCATGGCTGACATCCAGGCCTCCTCGAAAACTGGAGATGAAGGGAAAGGCAGAGAGAAAGGAAGAAATATTAATTGAAAGCCTCACAGAGAGTGCCAGTGGCTGTCAGGGGACAGGCTGATGGAACAGGCTAGCTCATTCATCTTTATCTAGAAGTGAGCAAACAGAAAGAACAAACCATGTCACATGTTCTAACCAAGCATTGCCATCACCAGCCTGAAATACAGGGTGCACACAGAGCAGGGCCGGTCAGCTAGGGCTGACCACAGCATGGGCACCAGCTGTGGCACCAGTGGCCTCACCATCCCTCACCAGCAGCGGGGGGTCTCTGCCCACACCAGGGCTGCTGCAGTGACCGCCCTGGAGGCACCCACAGCTGAGCTGTGACACTGGGCACGGCACATTTCCACACACAGCTCCTTCCATCTATGGCTGAGCAGAGCCAGATTTTAGCACGACCTCAAATCTGCAGGAAAATAAGTTTTTCTCTCTTGGCAGCTCCAATTTTTTTTTTTTTGAAAACTCCTCCAGCTTTGAAAAACAAGCCAAAGCTATATTTGCTTCTGCTCTGCATATCCCGCTCAGGAGAGAGATGACTTCTGTTCTCACACATAGATATTTTTACATATGACATGGTTTCTTGTTAATGTATTTGTAAAATCATCCTTTTTATCTAACTTACCCTTTGAAGTCCTGGAGTGTTATGGTGTCTCCCAGAAAACTTAGGAAGTTCTTGAATGCAATGCTCTCTTCATTATTACCAAACAGCTCCTCCTCTTGGGTCTGCAAAACACAGAGTGCATCTGCTGACAGCCCCCATCTCCCTGCCTGTCCATCCCCTGCCACCTCCTGCTCCATCCACGGGGTCCCTGGGGTGTGACCACCTTGTTCCAGGCTGCTCCCCTCCTCTGCTCCCCAGCTGGCACCCCCACACTAACCACTGGCCACCAGCACTGTCTGTGGGCTGTCACAGCCTGCTTGGCCCCCAGGACACTCCAGGGTAAAGCTGCTGAGAGCTACTTCTGACCCACAGCAAGGACCTTAGGATAATGTCCAGGAAATATCAAAACACAAGTGAATCCTCCATTGGAAAATCCAAGCCCTAATCCCCCTCCACATGCTGTATTTCAAAACAATGAGACCCTAATTATGGCCTTGCATGAGTCACTCAATCAAACCCAAAATGCAACATGTAAGATAATCAGAGTGCCTGTCAGAATAATTCTTGGTGAGTTCTGAGGGTGAGCTGCCTCTGCACTCCCCATCCTGAGTCCCCCAGCTAATGACAGCATTTTCAGCAAGTGCCTGTCTTCAGAGCCCACAATCCCTCTAGACAAACATAGCTGTTTTGCTGTCTAAACATATATCTGATTAAAATACCATGCCTGCTAAAATCCATTTTCACATCCGCTTTTCCCTACAGCAGCTTGTGGGCTGATTTCCATACTGAGATTTTTCAGTCACATCATTTTTTAATGAGCAGGGAAAACATCCGAGCAATAAGAAACGCAGTCAGTGAGGACACAGAGGTGCTGCATGTGGCAGAATTAACAATAGGGTTGAGTCTGTGCCCATGAAACACGGCTCTCTGGGGTGCAGGGATGTGCTCCACGAGAGTGGCATGGGGGCAACTCACCTGCCTGAACTTCTGATAGATCACACCAAACTTGAAGGTGTTGTTGACCTCATGTTCATCATACGACACTATCATCTGGGACGCCTGCAGGAAAGCAAAGTAACAATTGTTTCACCAGGTAGTTCAAAAGCTGACAGACCAAACCCAGGGGCTGTGACACCACTCCTCGTGGTGGGGGTGGGAGAGCCCGCTGGAGCTGCAGCAGGGTACAATGGCTGGGCAGCACCAGGAGGGTGGAAGGGGGAAAGAAGCCAAATTCCCACATAATTAGGCCAAAAGTTTTCCACAGTGGCCCTGGGTGGGGTTCTCAGCATCCCTGCTGGGCAGGTTACTTCACCTTGGGGTAGAGAACCGGGTTAAACTTCAGCCCAGAGGCGTCATCACAGAAGGCCTGTGGGCAAAAGGAAAGAGCAGTCAGTGCTGGGTCCCTGGCCAAAACTTCACAGCAAGGCCATGAATGTGTTACAAAGAAGCCAAATCCAGCATCTGATTACAGGAGCTCCCTGCTTCACATCCTCTCACTGGGATGCCCCGTGGCCTGGCTGGCACCCAACTGAGGATACAGCAAGACAAGTCCCAGGTCTCTCTGTGGGTCAAAGGTGGTGCCACTTTCTCATCTCTTCTCCCAGATATCAACCAGTGACCTGCCTGGGATCAGCAGGAAACTAACAGTGGGGCCAGCACATAGCACCACCCAAGTGCCCCTTGACCTGAGAGCCGAGGCATTGCTGCCCAACGCTGCCCAACGCTGTCCAATACATCCTCACACATCCCAACACCACCCAACACATCCTCACACATCCCAACACCACCCAACACATCCTCACACATCCCAACACCACCCAACACCACCCAACACATCCTCACACATCCCAACACCACCCAATGCTGTCCAACACATCCTCACACATCCCAGCACTACCCAACGCTGTCCAACACATCCTCACACATCCCAACGCCACCCAATGCTGTCCAACACATCCTCACACATCCCAGCACTACCCAACGCTGTCCAACACATCCTCACACATCCCAACGCCACCCAATGCTGTCCAACACATCCTCACACATCCCAGCACTACCCAACGCTGTCCAACACATCCTCACACATCCCAACGCCACCCAACACATCCCAACGCTGCCTGAGGTGCAGTGGCACAGGCTTTGCTGCAGGTGTCCCAGCCCAGCTGGGCATTTTACCTTTGCAATCTGGGGGATACTTGGAAGCTTGCTCAGTCCTGCCAGTGGGATCCTTTCGTGCAACGTCTTCACTTTAGACCTAGCAAAGAAAGGACAATGAGCAGACAGACGTCAGGGAATGTCTACAGCAAAGCTGTGCCGGCTGTTGGGAAACACTGTTGTGCTGCATTTGTTGGGCCTGGTTAGTGAGCAAAGGCTCAATTTGTCTTCTCATCTCTGCAGCTCTTCAAATATTCATAGTTTGGAGGGAAATGACAAAATGCTTCAGACATGCTGGGTCCTGTCAGCTTACAGAGGGATGGCGAGAGATGTGACTGGTGTTATCCCAGGCAGGATTAAACCCGCAGAGGTTTACACTCAGTTCCAGCGGGTTTAGCAGCAGATCAAAGTCTCATGTTCATTATCAGGTTTGGGCAGCCCCAGTGCAGAAACACAAGGATGCTGCCACTGCTTCCCATCCCACCCTGACCCCCTCCACACTGCTGACAGTCTGGCTCAAGCATTTGCTGTAGAAACCGGGGACTCCCAAAGAGAGAATATTTTTTAAACAAGGCATTTTTTCCCATACCTGAGTATAACCCTTAAATATTCTGTGCCATCTGTCTCCTCACATTTAACAGAAAGGATCAGATTTCCGAGGCTGCTGGCTGTACAGTAGAAATTTAAATGATCCTAAAAATAGAAAACAGCATGTTAGTGGCAGGGAAGCAGCTTACCAATGGCAAGGACACTGCCTGGACACTCACCTGCCACTCTGCAACCCTCCCGTCCCTCAGGGCACACACTCTCACCCCCTTGCCAGGACCAGAGCTGTAATCCCTCTGCCAGTGGAGTTCAGCACCCTGCTCTTGGTGTGTTCAGAGGGCCAAAGAGGATTACAGGACTGTGAGCAAGAGGGCAGGGGCTGCCATGCTGGGCCTGTGCATCTGGTCAAGCTCAGGGTCCCCACAGACAGGAGGCTCAGAGCCTGGTGTCCCAGGATCCCTGTGGGATCCCTGTGGCTGTGGGGCCAGGGGTGAAGGCTCTGTGTGTGGCCATCACTGCCATGCTGGGAACCCGTTGGTGCCTCCACTCCTTGCAAAGGAGGAAGTTGCAAAATTTACCCATTTTGTTCACAACTGGAGACTTTTTCTTGGGCAAGGGTGTCCCATTTTCAGCCCCGAGGGATGGGGGCACCCACCTTCCCCAGGAAATGCTTGCGGTAGGCTCTGGCCTCTCCCTTGCACTCCAGCTTGTAGCCATAGGTGCTGGGGCTGAGGTTCTCCTCCTCCTCCTCGCAGATGCTGCTGTCAGATGAGGTGGGTGTGCCAAGGTTTTCTGGGTCTTCGATCCAGTACCCCCCAAACTGGGGCAGGATGATCAATGGGTATGGGCTGCCCTTCTCTAGGATCTGGAGAGACATGTGCCACGAGGGGTCAGGCAGGACAGGGGTGTGGATGTGGGGTGCAGAGCTCATTGCCCCGTGTTCTGCCCCCTTCTGCAGCAGACCCAAGTCCTGGCACCAGGGGAACGAGTCCAGCCCAGAAGGTGCTCAGGGGGGTTCAGTGCACCCACCTCATCAATGCTGGGGTATGGGATGTAGTCTTCCTGGAAAAAGGAACCAAAACACCATCTGTGACCATGTGTTTCCCACCAGCCATCTCCTCACCCCAGCCTTGCACACACAACCTGGGGAGCACCTCCAGCACCCGCTGCCCTGGTCCCTCCCAGCCCATGCCCTGCATGAGGTGCGAATGGAGAGCAATGCTCCTGTCAGGTGAGGCCACAGCAAGGAGGGTGAGCCCTGGAGTGGTGCCCCTGTGCTGCCCAGGGGGGCCCCTCCAGGCTCAGGGTCTAGAGGAAGGTGGCAATGCAGGGTGAGTCCTGTCTGAAGGGGGTTCCACTATTGGTGCAACTTCCAACCCTTTTACACAGCTCGACACTGAAATGCACCAGCCTGGACTTAAAGCTGGATTAGGGATTTACAGGCACTGAATTCCCATCTTTGCAATTCAATCAGTGTCTTATTTTCAGATAACATCTAAATCCTTTCCAGCCTTTTGAGTGACTGTCTTTGATGATCACATTAAACCTCTGAGATGGGTGGGGAGACACACAAAGAGATCCCCACAAGAAACAAAAATCAACCAACCTTGTGTTTCTGGCTTCCAGACCTCTGTTCTTCCAGTTTTGGTGCCTGTTTGGAACAAAATGAATGGATCAAATAATTAAGATGTTTTCAGCAACACAGGCGGCTGGCCCACCAACGTGAGGGTATTTTGCTACATGGGGATAGCTCCGACCCAAGTGAGCCTGTGCTCAGGATGAGCCTCCCAACATGGTAATGTAGGAGGTACTGTGGGGCCTCTGCCCTCATGGGCTCTGCTGAGGGGAATATCCTCCTATTACTGGCATGCACAGTGCTGCTCACCTGCATTTTTTCCAGCATTTCGAAGAATTCTGCCGACTGAAAAGAAAAGAAGGAAATCTCTTTTTTGATGAAAGTGGACACAAGGCAAGCCAGCCCAAGCCACATCACAGCAGGGACATTGGATCCCCACCCCAGACCGGGCACCCTGGCTCTGGCCCTCAGCAGAAATGGGAAGAGACTCTATCCATAACTGAGGGAATGTGCCTCAAGATACCCCATCCAGTCCTGCTGCTGAGCAGAGTTGGGGGCTGCAGACATCCCACACCAAGTGCCCCCCCTCACCACTGTGGGCAGCACATGGATCAGTGAGGGCTAGCAGCTCCCTGACTACCCAATGGCTCCTGCTCCACATTCCATTTCCAGAGAAGCCTGGGAAGAGGGGCTGAGCGAGGCCGTGGCACTTGTCCTGCTCCCCATGCACGAGTGGGCAGCTGTGACCCTTGGAGCTCTGTCCAGCCCAACTCAGAGATCAGCATCACTGCTGCAGCTCCCTTCGCCAGCAGCCCTCAGCCCCCACAGCTCCCCAGCTGTGTGCATGATTTGGTCAGTGGTCTGGAGTAATTTCTTTCCCTAATCACAGCAGCGTTAGCGAAGCCGCTGCCGGTGGTGCTGGGCTGGCCGGTGCAGGGTTAATCCCCACTTGCCACTTGCCAAACGAACTAAAGAGATTAGTGAGCCTGACTCCAATTAGAAACCCTGTGTGTGCCCCCTGCAGAGCACAGTCCCACAGTCAGCCCATCCTGCTGCCTGGCTCGAGGGCTGTGGCCGCCCTGCCTGGCCAGCGCCGGGGAGGACCCGCAGCCACCGCACACACAGCCCCGAGCCCTGGGTGAGGGGGCCCAGGGACAAGAACCCAACCAGAGCTCGGACAGCCCATCATTGCCTCTCCACAACAGGTGCTGAGACCACACTAGTCACTCAGCCATGCTCTCCCTTGGGGAAGTACTCCTTTCCCACCCTGATCTACCTGTGCTTCCAAGTGGGGCCCTGGTCCTGGTGGCAGCCAGAGCGATGAGAAGCTGCTCCAGGGGCACCTCTTCAGCACAGCTGAACCTCAGCTGGACAATCCTGATCCCTTGCCCAGCTTTGCCTGCTCTCAGGTGCACACAAATAAATTACCCAGTCAAACTATGGCTGTAGATGTTGTGGCACTCCCAGTAAACCAGTAAGTGGCTTTTCTGGAGGTGTGACACAGCAGCCCCATCTCTCCTCTCACCCCTCCTCCCCTCTAACCCATGTTTACCCCTGGCCTCCTGCCCTGCTCCAGGTGCAGTGATCCTGGCTCACACGGCTGATAAGAGGCTGGGCCATGGCAGACACTGCCAGTCTGGGTGGAAAGAAAGCAGGATCAGCAGCTCCCATGCTACCAGCTGTCAGAAACAGTTTGCAGGAGAGGGCTGTGGGATTTGGGGCAGAAGGGATCATGGTGAAAAGGGGAAAGGCCTGGGGAGTGATTTTTTAGTGAGCTCATAGAATAGACTGAATTTCTCAAAACACACACAAAAAAAGAAGAAAAAAACAGGGGAGGAGATGAAGAAATGAAAATCAAAGGCCAAAGGAAAACCTGAGAGAGATTTTCCTTTAATAATTGCAGTGAGCAAAGGTCAAATTTACAGCAGGAGCAGCCTACAGCTGCCAGCACAGGTGGGGCAGCCGTGGCTCAGACACAGCCCTGGCCGTGTTTCCAGCTTTAGACTAAGCCCACCCTTACCTACCACTCCTGAGGGAGTTAAAAAGAACCTCGTCTCAGACAGCTCTGTGCCCACAGCTGGACACTCTTTAAAAAGGCTTTTCCTTAGTTTGAGCTTGGTTTGGATTTCCTTTATCTCCAAGTATAAATGTTCTTTGAGTCAATTTGGGTAGTTTCAGGTAGCCGGACGCAAGATCTGACCCCACTGTGGCACCAGATCCACCTGCTACAGTCCTGCAGAAAATGCCCACACGGACTGAACAAAGCATGCAGCAGGCTGTGCCCTTCATGGCATTGTGCATACTCAGAGCCAGCCTTACCAGGCCACAAACATTTTGGTAATTACAGTGTGTGTACAATGACACCTTTGTGGCGCCGGCAAGAAGCCACGTCACCCACCGAGGGTGCAGCCAGCAGAAGGGACTCTGCACTCACTGTGCTGGGCTCTTGCTGCAAACTGAACCTGCACTGGTGTCTGCAATGACACCAAAGGCAGCCCAGAGCGGGCAGCGCTGCCCTGCCACCTTCACATGACAAACTTTGTCCTGGGTCGTGAGTTTAGTGGCGTACCCCTATGAACAAGGAGCACTTGGAGAAGTTGCAGCTGGCAACTTCTGGCACTGACAGTGACCAGTAAGTGCCTGCTTCAGAGGTTTACAAACAAAATGACACCCAGAATAACCCTGCACCAGGCGGGAGCTGCCATGGATGGAGGGCAGCGAGCAGAGCTGTGCCAGTCCTCCTCCCCAGCACTCCCCTCCACACGTCACAGCACTCACCAGCGACCCGGGAAGAAATCCATTATATCCATTACCTTCTCGGCATCAGCCCCCGCCTGCATGGGCTGCGCAGCCACGGCTGCTGCCGCGGCAAGGCTTCCTCCCGGGCACCCGGCAAGAGCGGCCGAGCCCGGCCATCCCTGCCCGGCCCCACACCTCCCCTCGTTAATGTTTCCCAAGCCAGAGGCACACCGGCACGGCTGCCTTGTTATTTCAAAGGGTGGCTCCCCTGGGAGGCAAAGTGCCCGGAACAGGTTGGGCAGGAAGCAGTGAGGGTTTGCAGAGGACGGGCAGGTGCCTGCTGGGATGCAATGCAAAGCCCCACGGCGGGGATGCACGGCCCCATGGAGGGACTCATGGCCCTGTGGCAAGATGCACTGTGCCCCTCAGCTGGGCACTCTCCTGAGAGAGTGGCAGGAGAAACCGGGCACTGGGCAAGAGATAGAAAATCCCTCTCTGCCTGGAAATCTGTATGCACAAAAAAGTCATAGCCCTTCTAAAGGAGCTGAATGAATCCTAGATGTAAATCCTCTCAGAGTCAGTGCAGGACAACCCAAGCTGCTGGCTCAGGAGCTGCAGAATAGGCACCAGCACCAACAGGGCCTTCCCATCCCAGCAGCACCAGGGAGGAGGCAGAACAAGCCTCTTTGGCCAGAATGCCTGCATGGCTCTGACAAAGCACAGGCAGTCTCAGCTGCCAGTGACTTGCTCCTGTCCCAACACCCATGCCTACCCCCATCCCTCTCTGTGACACTAAACCTTGCACAGATCTCTGGGAAGCACCTTAGAGTCTACCAAGAGCAGGGCAGAGCAGGATGAGAACCAAGGACTTCGACTCAATGCACTCATGCTGTGCAGCATCTCATGGCAGGCTCAGCTATGCCGGGGCCAAGTGACCACCCACATCCTCCACACTGGCTGCCACCGGAGAACCCAACTGAGTCCTGAGAACCAGGTCTCTGCCTCCCAGCCACAGCCACAGTCACCTCAGCTTTCCCTTCATCAAGCTGATGGCTCCTTGATCCCTGACATCTCCTGTCCCAGGCTCCTTGAGGTCCATCTCTTAAATATCAGCAGATATGTCCCAACCTCTGCCTGCCTCAAACCAATGGCAGCGGGACCAAAGTGGCAGCAGGGGCACTGGGAACCTCCAAACAAGGAGGCACACAAACAAACCCAGAGGCCCACAGACAACTTCCAGCCTGGAAAACACATGGCTTTATTTCTGTTTGGCACCTCTGGAGTTCCCTATGCCTGGCACAGCTTGGCAGTGGCCGAGTGGTCCCTGGCAGGAAGGAGCGGTGGGTTGGCCCCTGCAGCAGTGCCGGCCAGGGATGCACCGTCTGCCTCGTGCTGGCACAGAGCCACCCACCACAGTGCTTGGGGAGGGTTACTGGAAGGAAAACAGCCCTGGAGCTCAGCACCCTGCTCGTCATTACTGCTCGCGATTGCATAACGTGAGCGGCGGCGCAGGATGGGCCGCTGGCACACGGGCCCCGCCGCCGTGGATGCAGGGATGGATGGTGTCGGAACAGGCTGCCGGCTGAATTCCAGAAACCACCTACTGCTGCTCCTGCGGGAACAGCCCTAATCCGTACAGCTGCTGCGTTGGAAGTGCCGTTCCTCACCAGCCTGGCTTTCCAAAACCGGCGCCTCGGCCGGACCGCGCGCCCACGGCCCGGCACCGCGGTGCCCCTGCACTCACCTTCATGGTCGGGGGGGCGGTGAGGGGGGGTGACAGGGGCCGCTCCGGGACGGTCACATCCGTGCTGTTCAGCAGCTCCTGCTTCCTGGAAAACCAAACACAGGCGTGTCAGCTCTCCCCTGCCCAAGCCAGCATGCAAGGCAGGAGATAAGGGTTATCTCCCTTGGCAAAGCCATGGCATGTGGCTGCCTGTACAGTAATATCTGGAATCTGAGAAAAAACCCAACAGACGGTCTTAGAAAGCGATAAAAGTAACCGGAAAAGCCCCGTGCCCAGGGCGAGCTGTGAGCCCTCGCTGCCCCTTGGTGTGGTGCTGGTGGTGCAGGGACAGCAGGGCTGGGTTCCTATGACAGCCCATGCCCACAGCTTCCCTCCCTCCAGCACCTTCCCCACCATGGCAGGACCTGTGGCTTAGCAGCCTTCTGGCAGCAGAGAAGGCTCCCAGCTCCGTGACACCCAGGGACACCCTGGCTGGTTTGGAGGCACCCAGCCAAGGGCCCCTTTGACAACAGGGCACCTGGCACAGGCGCTGTATTTGGAGGCAGCAGAAGCATCGTGACGGTGCGAGATCCCAGGGAAGCGGGGAGCAGACCCCGTGCCATGCACAAAAGCCCTCTAAACCTCAAAGGCATGGCCTCAACCCTCCACTCAACAAAATCCCCACCCCTCTCACCCGGCGGTTCCCGGGCAGGCAGCCACGCCATCACACAGCAGCACTGCCAGATGCTCCTCGGGGAGTCAGAAAATCTGAGATTTAATTTAGTTTCCTCTCGTCCCTGCCAGGTTAGTCCTGCAGAAACCGGGCCAAAATGTCCAACTGTTTATCTCGCCATAACGAGGTTTGGTTCCCATGGCAGCCCGCCCCGGATGGCTCCGCACAGCACAGCGTGCACAGCAGCAGGCACTGGGGCCCGCTGGGGCCCTCTCCAAAACACGTAGCTCCTGCCAGAGGGTGCACACCTGACCTCTGGAAACACTGGCCCTCACTGCCAGCCCCACCATCCTGGGCCCTGCCCTCCACTCACACTGTCCTCTCCTCCCGGGTCCCAGCACCTGTGACAGCAGGTGACAATCACCTGCCGGTCGTGGGGGAGGCTCGGGTGGCTGCAGCCCCTCCTCGGCAGGGCCCTGCATCACAGAGAAGGCGGGAGATGCTGAGGGGGTGAAGTGGGGATGAAGCAGAGAGGCAGTGGGGATGCTGGGAAGGCAGAATGGGACCAGCAACACTGTGCCCCTCAGAGCCACAGGGCACTGGGGGCTGCGGCACCGCTTGGGCTGTGCCAGCAGTGCAGCCACAGCCAGAGCACCTGAGAGAAACACCCATCAGGCTGTGTCCAAACGTGAACCCAGACCAAGGACTGATGTTTCACATTATATTAAACCAAAATACATCTTCTTTCATTTTTTTTTGTCTCAGAGCAGGTTAAATTTACATTGTTACACCTCTTTTGAGCTCTTGGCATCTTCCAATTTTTCCATGCAAGAAATGAATTGAAGTAATGTGGGGCAATAGCAGAATTTCTCTCCTGCCCACCCATACTGTTTATCTAGCTCCTTCCCTCTCTGCTCTCCTCAATCTCACCATGACTCCACTGCTGAAAAATGCCGAGGATGACAGATTTTCCCTGTTTGCTCTTTGACTTTCTAGGACACTAAAGCACAGCCTGATCTGGAGCAAACCACTCATCCTCTGCTCTCCTTGCTTTGAACCCTGAGCTCTGCCTGATTGCACTCAGCTGCACAGCGGCCTCAAAGGCATAAAAAGGATACGACTTTGCAAAGATTAAAGTTATAGGGATGCGCACAAATAATTTGATTTGATCTGGGATTTGTAGTGGGTTGCCATAGCATCGTATTCTAAGTATTACAAAATCACCCAACTTAACAACACGTTCCTCTGTCACATGCTGGCTGCTTCTTTGGGGCCAAACTGCTGGAACTGCTCCTACAGTTCTGGGAGAGCAAAACAAGCCCATCCCCAACCACCACTTGGAACTGGCCTCCACACTGGGAATCTGTTATGTTGAAGTCCAACCATGGACGCCAGTGATTCAATCTGCCATCAGCACCGAGGTCAAGGGCTAGTGGCCCATTTCCCAAACAGATTACCCTCACAGAATGATAAATGAATCATGAGGAAGATTAGCACGTCTTTGTCTGTGCTCCAGGCTACAATCCAAGGATCCCCCTGAAATGACCCCAGCGCCAGCAGGGGCTCTCAGCCCCACACTGAGACACGGTGCCCAGCTGGCACTGAGAGTACAAGTCTCTGCAGAGCCCAAACCACAGCAAAGGTCACGGGTGCCCCTGCCAGCAAAGACGAGGCTGGGGATGCTGTGCAGCTCACCCTGCACTCACCTCTCCCTGGCACCACGGGAGACCAGCACTGACAACACAACCAAAGGTCACAGCGCTGTGCTTGCTCCCCACGGGGGCACCTGGTGCCCAGCAGGCAGCTCTGCCTGCCCCCAGTGCCCCTGCACCCACCCTGGCCTGGCCACAGCCAGGCACCAGTGCACAGGAGGGGTGAGAGCAGAGCCTGCTGGACACCCGTCTCCAGAAGGAAGCACAGGCATCGCTTTAGTAATTTTATTTCTTTGTTTTTCTCATTAGGCAAATTTAGAGAGAAGGAAAAGAAAGAATTAGAATCCTGCATACTTAGTAAATCTAATTAAGGAAATACCTTAATGCAGTTATGCAGGGCTGACTGCAGGGTTTCCTAACGGAGACTGAGATCAGCTCTGCCATCCTGGCATGGTCCCATCCAGGACCCAGCTGTTGCCAGCTCCCAGGGAGGCAGAGCTCACCAGGCCGGGGCTGCTCCCCTGGCTCCTCCCAAAGAGGGAGTAAATGGGGATTTTTCACCCCATTTCGAATACATAGGCATTGGCAAGCTCCTAGCAGAGTGAGGGTAGGTGAGGTCTTTCTCTTTAGAGCGTCCCTGATCACAACCCAAAAGTACCTTTAAATTCATATCCTAAATTGGGTAAACCTCACTGACATATTGAAATTCTGATTAAAAAGTTCTGTTGAGCACAGAGCCGGGGCTGCCTGAACCCCCAAAGTGTTCCCAACCAGACCCTGACTCCAAGTGCACACTTCCCTCCCCCTCTCTCAGCCCAAATCCTAATGAAAAACTCCTAATGCATCCCACCTTCTCATTTTGTCCATCTGATTTCCCAGATGGGCTCTAAACTGACCCAGTACGTTCATATAAATCACACACGGGAAGGGGAGATGTCAATGTGTTACCTGACACGGCAAAGTGCTCCACAGCAAACAGTTGGCTCTACCTCTGTCACACTGTGTAAATGAGGCAGGAGCAGCCCAGGTTACCCTTATGCCTACACTTAATTCCACACATCAAACCTGGCCTAAGGAAGTGCCAAACTCCTGCAGCAACAAGTTCTGCCTGTCAGATGTTGCATCCTTGAGAAGGTCAGCAGTGACTGTCCTGTAAATTAACAGCCTCTATTTCTGCACTCATCATTTTTTATCCTTGATGGGCATTACCTTGCCAGCTGCTTCCTTTTTAGTTTATTTAATATTCCATTCCCAGTCTCTTAAGTTTTCAGAGGGGACCATGCTTCCATATTGTTTTCCATCCTCCCCCTACCTGAGCTCAGCCCTGCCCACAGCAGGCGGTGGGAGTGGGGAGCAGGCTGCTCACCCTCCCTCTGTGAGGGCTCCTCTCCATCCCCCACAGGGCTGGGACTGACCCCAGGACACAAGCACCTGCCGATACCCCAGGCAGAGCAGCAGTGGCCAGGAACCCTCGGCATCTGCTCACAAATTGCAAAAAAGACATCCAACCAAAACCGTGGATTTTTTGCAACACAGACAAGGGCACCTTGATGAGGGTTTACACCTGGAAATCTGCAGCGAGTGCCTGAACAAAGCACCTTGCCCTGACTTTGAGCAGCTCTCCACCCAATCCCGGGATGCCAAGCAAGCAAGATCTCGCTGCATCATCACTCATCCCAGGGAGGACGTCAGCAGAGGACACGCACTGCTGCAGGCTTCCACCAAAGTCAGACAGCCCCAAGGCTCCAGAACCCCCCCAGACCCAGCCCCCAGAGCCCCCCAACAGCTGGGCTCCTGCCCGAGCAGCCAGTGCTGAGGAGCTGCCAGAGCACTGGGCAGAGCCCCTGCCATGGAGCATTTTCCCTAAAAACTGATTTACCTTGTTATGTCCTGGCTCAGGATGGCCCTGCAGCGTTACCTTCTCATATAGAAGCCTCAGAGTCAGCAAAAAGAAAAAAAAAACAAAAAGTGCGGCATTTTCTGGTCCACATTTCTTGCAATGAACTACATATTTGCAAACTGCCAGCCTGCACCTGCACACACACAGCATCCCCAGTGCACCATCCCCGAGGGGGACCACAGCCAGCTCAGAGCAAGGGGATATTTAACTGCCAGTGGGGTTGGCTTTAATTCCCCCCAACAGAGAACATTGTTGAACAGTTCTGAGCATCCTGCCCTTGTGCAGGCAGTGGATCCTTGTGGCCTGCACTGGCCATGGGAGTCCCAGCTGCCTCTGCTGGCCATGGGGGTCCCCTGCCCACACTGGCTGTGGGGTCCCAGCTGCCTCTGCTGGCCGTGGGGGTCCCTGCTGCACCATGTGTTGCCCATCCTGCTTGGGGGGCTGGTGAGAAGCTGACTCCTGCTTTGTCTGCACCTCTACAGCCACTGGAATCTTTCCAACTGGCCAAGGACTTCTCACTGGGCCAAGCCAGGACAGTAAGGTTTGATATGCAAGTAATGGTAGGAAAAAGTTTTTATCTTTTACAAAATGTGCTGCCTGCTTTCCCTTGCAGAAGCAGAGAAAGTGGAGATTTCCTGCAGATCTGAGTAAATCAGCCAAGGCACATGCAGACGTTTTCAGACCAGAAGGCTCGTCTGATCCTATTCCTGCCAAACCCGAGCCAGGAGCCTCAGGCAGCCGTTTCTGAGCTGATTCAATAATTTGCAAATTGCAGAGAACAGCTCCCAGAAACCTCCATCCCTGAGCACCATGGGACTGGTGCCAATGGGCAAGGGGAGACTGTGAATGGAGGGGTGCCCCACACCGAGGCACCCACCCACCAGCTTTACTCCACGAGAGGACAGCCACCATTGCATCACCTCACTTGCACGTAGGACATTCAGGAAAATTCTTTTAGATACAAATACAGTCCAAATTCCAGATTTCCAGAGCAGAACAGGAGCCAGGAGGAGCCCACAGCAGCAGCCACCCCCCAGGGCTCCCTGCTGCTCCCCTCCCCTCAGCAGGGGAGCCACAGGTGGCAGATTGCAGGTGAAGGGGCAGGTAAGCACCACCCAGCCCTGTGAGAGGAGCCTGGCAAAGGTGGTGTGTTGAGCTGCACTTTGCTGGGTTGCTAACAAGAAAGGGACATGGGCCACCAGGGACTCTGCAGCTGCCACTGATCCTGCCAGGCTTGCATATGGCTCATGGAAAGCAAAATTCAATTGCAAATGCGGAACAAAGACCAAATGTAGGAGGAAAAAAAAGCAAATAGGAGCAGGTGGAGGAACTGAGTCCCTTTTGACGATGCCGCTAGCAGTCCTTCCCTTTTCCTGCAGATTATGTCACTTTGATGGCCCTGGCAGCTTGCATAAGATGAAGCAATCACCGTAAAGCACTGCTTGAATTCTTGCAATCACTCCCATGGAGGTTCCTCAGTCCACAGCAGACAGGAAAAAACCACCTCAGGGTCTTGTTCTCCCCTTGAGATGTCTGTGTGATTCTTGCTGTACTCAGTAAACCCCGCAGCAAGAACTGCACTGAGACAGTTTGTGCACAACATGATGCTGGGAAAAAAATAAAAATAAAAACCAGGCTTGCACATCATGAGGCAGATTCTTGTGCAAGTTCAGAGCGAGGTTTTTCTCAGCCCTCCAGTGTCATGCTCAGCTCATTCATAGAAACCTGGTACCTGGGGGAAAGACAACTCTGGGAAAGTCTTTCTTGATGTGACCGGTAAAGCAGTCACTGGCCTCAACGCAAACGCAGGATGGCCAACAGGTTTCAGTGGGGACAACATCCAGAGGAGCATTTGGACCCTTCTGGCAGCACACACCTCCCCGGCACTCTGACAATCCAAACACACAGCACATGAAAGTGGGAGAAAAGACTGCAGGCTGCCCCCCAGAAACAGCCAGCCCCTCTGTCCAAAACTTGCTGGTCCATAGCCAGAGTCCATGGTCCACGGACAGAACTATGGCAGGGGTGGGCCTGGGCTAAGCAAGACAAAACCCAAAGGGGCAACAGCAAGGACAGGAATGGTCAAGCCCACCAGTGAGCCCCAGTGCAGTCCCCACACCCCACGTCCCAGCCTGTGAGGGCATGAAGTACAGGGATCCCAGCCATGGCTCAGCTTAGGTGATAATCCATCACTGCTGCTCACTCAGGGCAGTCAGGACCTGCAGGTGTTTTTTTCCATCTGGTCAGCTTTGATGATCTACCTAAAACCCCAGCAAGGGAGAGAAAAATATCCCAAAACAACAGTGACACGTGAACTCCCTGGGAAGGCCACTGTTCAGTCATTAAGGCATCACTGAAACTCTGCTCTCAAGGGCACCAGCTGTCCAAGGCAAAGTCCCTACGGCAGAAGCACCGAAAAATGGGGTACGGACCTGCAACCCACAACTGGGAATGGACTAAAAGCTTCCTTCCCCATTGCCTTACTCCCATTTTTCATGTTCATAGATTAGGGAGTGGGAGGATACTTTACAATAAAGATTCTAAATAATCGATTCTTCATTCATATGGGTTTGGTATAACCTCACAAATTGAACCGAGAAAAAAGAAACAAACAAAAAACCCCTCAGTCTGCAGGAGTGCCCACATCGCTTTCACCCCAAACCAGAGGTACACACACTGTGAAGTTTGGGTATATATTTCTGGCTATGTTTAACACCGAAGTTGCCAGAGCAGCAGAGTCCTGGAGAACTCCCTGCCCGGGGCAGCCCGCACAGATCAGCGCGGGGTCAATCTCTGGTGCCAACAGCAACTCCCGTGCAAAGCGGGGGGAGAGGAGCCCGCGGAGCAGATGCCAGCTCGCACAGTACTGCGAACAGGCCATTTCCTACGGCACAAAGTTGAACACGAAGTACAGCCCGTGGCTTCGGCAATGAAAGATGAAACCATTTGTCAGCTGTTCTCGGAACAGACAAAGCTGCGGAGCCGAGTTACAACAGTTCTGCCCGCACGGGAGCCCTGCGGACCGCGCTGGTCCTGCCGGCTCTGCAGCAGCAGCAGCAGCGGGTGTCGGGGCTAACCCGGCTCGAGGAGGCTGGAACGCAGCGTCCCGAGCGGGTCACGGTTATCCCGGTGCCCGACTCCCGGTACCGCTGCCGGCACCCAGCGCACACCGTGAGCGGGTCACTGCCCTCCCGGTTCCCGTTGTCTGGTTCCCGGTACCGCCGCCGGCTCACAGCGCACACCGTGAGCGGGTCACGGTTATCCCGGTGCCTGTTTTCCAGCTCCCGCCGCCGGCACACACCGCCCAGAAGCTCCATCCCCGCTCCCGCCGCCGGCCCCGAGCCCCCGCGCAGCCCCGGTACCGAGCGCTCCCCGTTCCCCGCGGTGTCACCTTCTCTCGCTGCTCTGCCGGGAGCGGTGCAGGAGCCCGATCAGCACCACGGCCGCCCGCACCCCCGCGCGCCGGGACCGCGTCCTGTCTCCCGCCCGGGACATCGCCGCTGCCGCCGCCGACCGAGCCCGGCACCGGCGGGGGCGGCGGCGCGTCCACGGCCGCGACCGCCCCCGCCCCGCACCGCCCCGCGCGCGCCCCGCGCGCTCCCCGCGCCGCCGGTAACGAGCGCGGGGCCGGTAACGGGGCCGGTCACGGGGCCCCGCGGGGAGCGGTGCGGAATGGAGGCAGCTCGGCCCCCTTCCCCCCGGGCCGGGCGGGTGTGTCCCCGCGGACCCCCGGACCGGCTCTGCGGGGCGACGGGGGCTCTGAGCACGTCAAGGGACCGGGGACCCGACTGTCTGCGGGGGAGCCCCGGGGTCGTCCCCGCTGACGAGGCCCCCACTGCCGGGGCTCCTTAAGGGATGAAGTGCCAGCACCGCCCCTTCAACCTGCACAGCAGGAGGACTTTCTCCTGCCCCCAGATGTGTCCCTTACTGCAGCAAACCCCCGCGGGACCCCCACGCTGGTCCCAGCCTGACCCTAACCCTAATCCCAGCCTGACCCTGCAGGGCCAAGCATCTCTCCCCACTGAGCCCAGGCCACAGCAGCGGGACAGCACAGGCCCTCCAGCCTGTCCCTCACACCAGGAGCTGGCACACAGCTCCCTCCAGGAAATGAGAGTTATTTCTTTTATTAAGTAAACTGTAAATGATCTACTTCTCACCTCAGAACCTTTCCCTGGAAGCCTGTGTTGCTGTGGTGATAAAACACTCGGGTCCCTCTGCCCCCCTTGTCTCACCTTCCTCCTCTGCCAGTTTAATTTTCACAGAAATTAGGCACAGGACAAACTACAGCACTTTGAGCAATCTCCTTGTCTGAGGGATGAAAGCACCATCCATGCTGCCAGCATGTGGGAACATGCATGAGAACATCCCACCCAGCCCAGGACAGGACACTGGTCCCTGCCCAAAGCCCACTGGTGCTCCACATCCCTGCAGCCACCCAGACTAGTCGAAACAATCCTCCTGCATTTGGTCAAGCCCATGGAAGCATTCCCCTGGGTGGGTTTAACCAGCCTGGCCTTAGAGCAGGGAGGGCAGAATCCTGCTGGCAGCAGGGCACCGGGCCCCTGAGGGGCTGCTCCACAAAGTGTCACAGCTGGCATGGCAGGGCTTTGGGGGTTCCCTGCCACAAACACGAGTCTGGTGGGGGCCACGCACAGGCTGCAGATGACCACAGCCACCATCCACTCAGGCGGGACCTGCAGCAGCTCTTAGGCAAAGATGGGGAGAACGGCCCCCTGCTCCCCACCCACAGAGCAACAGCCCGGCATGGAGCAGGAGCTGCCTGGAAACCCCCAGCTGGAGCAGTCAATCATTAACAGCACATGGGGCTCCCCTGGCAAAGCCTGTAATTAATGTGTTTGCTCAGGAGAAACAGCTCACAAGAGGCCACAGACCACATCTGGCAGGGAGCAGCCGCTCCTGCTGCCTTCTCCTGCCTGTCACCCTCCTGCCTATCACTCCCCTCCCCTGCCTGCCATCCTTAAGGAGATCAACATAACCTCAGTTCTGACCATCTCTATCTAAATATTTCGGCACAATCTCTAATCAGATGGATTCTTTAAATTCAACCACAACCCCCATCATCACCGTAATCTCTTTCAGCATCCTACTGTAAGTCAGCTAAAAACGGACGTGATGTTATTTTTGTCAACACACCACATGAATTCACCCCAGATGAACCAGACAGCGGTTCAGTGTCACCACAGCACCCATCCCAACCTACACTGTGCATGTAGAGCTCTCCAGAGAGTCAAGATCCAAACATAAACCCAAGATCAGTATTTCTGTGTTTCACCAGATCTCGAGATCCCTGGGGAGGCTGAGGCAGCAGCACTTCCAGCAGACAATTGTCAAGGTTCCCACTTCCCCACAGGGAAAAACCCAGCCCATTCTCCAAACCCCCCAAAATGCATTTCTGCCTCCTCAGAACAACATTCAATGATGCCAAACTGTGAGTGGTGGTGAGAGAATGCAAGTGGGTAAGAGGATTAAACCTGGGTGCTACCTGCACCCCACAGCAGGGAAGAGCCCTTCACTCCCCTGCCAAGTGTCTCAATAAAGTTTTTGGTGGATCAACAGATCTCTTCCTGCAGAAAATATCTGGCTGCTTCCTTTCAAGCAGAAACCATCAGTCTGTCAATTCTCTCAGGCACAAAAAAAAAGAAAAAGAAATTAGGTCCCATTTCCCTGCCAAATTACACCAATTCTCCAGCACCTCATTAGCTTCCACTTAATGGAGGGGGAGGGGGGTTAATTTTAAACCTTTTACCTCTCACATTAAACAGGCAGATTCGAATTTCATTGAGTCTCTCTCTCTGGAGACATTTTCCACATCTCTCCTCCCCTTTTCCAGGCAAGTTAAGTATTAATGTCCTCTTGGTTTATGCTGAAGTGGCTTTGTATTGATTTTTAAAGATGTTCAATTCTCTCCTATTTGGAAATAGAGAAACACTTTGAGCAGACACTCAGCCAGGTTCCCTCTCCACCCCAATGCTGCCCAGCCCACACTGGAAGCAGTTGGTTCTGGACTCATTGCAGCTGATCTGTAATTTATAGGCTGAGGGCAAGATAATAAACAGTGAGGGGCTGGAGGAGGGCTGGGGGGCCATGGGTTCTCCTAGGAGGGCTGGATGCTCATTCACTGGGCAAACAGGTGAAAGGAAAGGGAACCTCCTGCTCCCAAGGACATCCCCTCCCGCTGTGCCGAGCCCTGCAGAAGCTGCCTTGTATTTCTCAGGTTCTGCTATCTGGTGGCTGCTCCGGGATGGAGCAGGGCAGGATGACAGTGATGCCTGGGGAGGCAGACAAGGTGTCAGGGCTGGCACATGTGAAAGCCCCCACCTCTGCCCTGTTAGCACCAGCACTCCTGAAGGCCCTCCAGACATGCCAAAGGACATCTCCTCAGACAGAACGTTGTAGCTCAAGAGGCTCCAAGTCTTCATCTTTCCTTTAAAAAATTCAGTATCACCCCTTCAGTGACTAAATGATCTCCAGGGTAAGCAGCTCTCCCTCTTTTATGAAGAAATAAATATGTCTCTAAAAACGCCCTGACATTTTTTCTTCATAGAAACAGTTTGGCAGCAAACTAGGAAGCCTGAGGGGCTGGAGGGAGCGCAGGGCAGGTCAGGACAACACCGTGCATTGATTGATACCTCACCTGGTGGCCGTGAGTGATACATCACCTGGTGGCCAGCTCGCTTGTGCAGAGCTCGACAGCTTCTTCTGGACACTCTGCTAAGAAAGAATGATCTGAAAACACCAGACTGGGACAAGATTGAGCCTTCATCTCTGAGAGTACTGAATCTGCCATGAACAAATGACACTATTAATACTATTATGAAGCCACACGTTTATGTAATACCTTTGGCTTTTGTTTTGATGCTACAGCGAGATGAAACTCCCCATAGGTGAGTAGCTCACTGACCTTCCTCAGCCACCAACAGGGCATTTCCACCCGTGAAGGACCCAGCCCCATCGTTCCCATCTGAGCTGCAGGCACAGCTGACCCCAGCTCTGGTGACTCAGGAGTCCTTCAGCCAGAGCCACAGCACTGCCTCGTTAGATGGCGCAGGATCCGTCCCCGTCACCCTCTGTGCCTCCCTGTGCAGGAGATATTTCTGGTTCCCTCACTCACGAGGGACAGCACCAGAAATACATGAGCTATGCCAGGCATTTGCCCCAGCCGGGCTGGAGGCAGGCCAGCCCACCCCTGCAGGGGCTCACGGGAGCCCAGAGATCTGCTGGGACCCTTCCCCACTACCCCAGGCACTCACCCAGAGTCCCCCTGGGTGCTAACCACTACCTGAGCGTGGACATCTGCACTGCCCAGGTGGGAGAGCTGGGATGGGGCAGCTGCACCGCCACCGGGAACTGGGAGCCAGCGAGAAACAAAAGGAGCCGATGCAACATGGACCAAAACCCAAAAATAGTAACCATTTCTCTGCAAAGGAGCAGCCACATCCCGATTTCCCTGGCATAGCAGAAATGGATTTGGGAGCTTGCAAACGAGGGAGAAAGCGATTATAGCATTTCAATCAGCACTGCAGGAAGAGGATAAGAGAGCATCCAGTTTTAGGGAAGTATCACAAGAAATAGAGCTTTAGATTATGTTACATTCAGTCCCAAGTAATCTGATTAGAAATTTATTTTATGCCTTCAGTTAGAAAGACATGGAGGAAATCCCAGGCAAACACAGAGCTGGCTCCTCCATGCAGGCAATGAGAGACAGAACACAAGTTTATCTCCCTAGAAATAGCGTGAGACAGGCGTGACACGGCAGCAGCCACCCCAGCACCGTGACAATTCCCAGCCATCAGACTGATGTGTGCAGCCCCAGGTTCCCAGCCCCACCCCACACAGTTGGCAAGGCTCCCCCACACTGCAGTGCCCCCGTGCTGGCAGCTCCCTGTGCCCCAGCCCTGTGGCTCCCACATGGAAGGACAGGGTTGAAGTGCAAGGACACAGGCTCACCCCTGTCCAGAGCCCATCCCTCTCACAAGCACAGACAAGCATCAACCTTCTGCCTGACTTGGGGCTGAGCAGAGCCCACAATGGCCCATCTCCCCAGCACAATTTCCAGCCCTCTCAGGCAATAAGCAGAGAGAGCAGTCAAAGCCACAATGGAAGAATAAAAATGAAAGAACTCTCGCTGCAGGAGGGAGCTGAGGTCAGCCGGGTCCTGTCACCCTTCCTGCTGGAAGCAGCACCTCCCTGCACACCCCACACTGTCCCTGTTCAAGGCCACACAGACTTTGGAGCATCCCAATGAAATGGCTGATGGCTGCAGAGTGTGCAGGCGATGCCAAGCACCGCATGTGATGGACACACTCAACCAGACCAACAACACTTTGGTACCAGCTCCAAAGGGGGTAAGGCCTGAGCCGTAGCCAGGCCAAGAACTTCTCCAGGAAAGCACCGAGGTGCAGTGACCCAGGAGCATCAGAGACAGGAGCCTGGAACACCAACCATGCGATCAACACATGAATAGCGGGTGGTTTTCCAAGACTCATTTATCAAGGAACAAAACAAGCTGTGGGTACAAGGAGTCTCCTACACACCTCTCCCATCTACCATGTGCCATTTGGCTACAAGCCAAACACTATCCCATAATTCCAACAGCCTGAGTAAGACAGCTTTGGGCTCTCCCTGCCCAGCAGTGACTGCAACGGGGGCAGCATCAGCAGCTCCCTGGGGTAACTCTATAATTTCCGATGGTATAACAAGAACAAGGTAATCATGGCTATGACAGCAGCACGATTACATGGAAATTGTATTCCAGATAATTCGGGGTATTTCTCCCTGTGAACTCAGGCTTCCCGAAGAGATGAGCTCCAAGATTTCAGCATCCAATTAAATTAGATCAAATCAGAAGAGGAAATTAGTCTCTACAGCATGAGCAGATCCTCTGAATTTTACTAGTAAATCAGTGAACTAAATGTCACCCTTCATCATTAAAATTACTAATAAAGCCAGATTTGGGATGCACAGCCACTAACATGCCCAACGCTTCCAGCACCACCAGCACCCTGTTCAGCCCCTGGTCCTTCCTCCGCTCCCCATGCAGAGCTAAGGTCATCCCTGAAACCATTATTCCAATCAATCACCACTGGAATCCTGCCAGGAAGCTCAGGATTAGGCACAAACTTTGACCTCAGCCAAGCAATGCCCTTCCCAAGGATGCTGCAAGGGATGTGGGAGGAGGGGGGTGACCCCAGGCAGAGGCAGGGAAGAGCAGAGTGGGCTTGGGCAGGAGGCTCAGGCTTCCAGGCACTGCTCACTGAGACCAGCATTCCAGGGAGAGCTGCCCTCTGCCCTGCACGGGCTCTTATGAGCCACGAGCAGGGGACACAGGGAAAGGTGCGGGGCCAGCAGCTACAGGCGATGCTGACCCGCGTCTCCAAATCCTGCTGTTGAAGAAAGCCCTCAGCCCCAGCCCTGCGAGAGCCTTGGAACAAACATCCCAAAGCACTCAGAGGCAGCGTGGGATGCAGCACGGTGGCACCAGTCCCGCCCTGCACAGCTGAAACCCAGGCTGGGGTTTTGCTAACCTGGCCCCAGGAGCCCTGGCTTTGCTGGGAACGACGGTGCTGCACAGGGGTGGCAGCACAGATGGGCTGCAGGGAGTCCTCGTGTGAGCAGAGCAAGCAGGAGAGCTGGTGGCTGCAAAGGCAGGTCCTGGTGGCAGTGCTGGACACACAGTCTGGAGGGCTGCTCCTGCTCTGGAGAAGCACTAATCCCATCCCACGAAGAGGAGCCCAGCTGAGCAGAGCAGGCACCTCGGCCTCTCTGATCCCCCTCCCCAGTGGCTCTGCCGTCGCTCCCTCTCCTGAGCCTCCACTGCCACAGTGGCACCCCTTGGCCCACCGTGGATGGATGCTGTGTAGGGAAAAACACCTTCTCTCTCCAGTCACCCCGAGGGGGGAGGAGCAGTGGTGGGGAGCAGCAGGGGGGTCATCAGCGTGCCAGGAACACGCCCTGGTGCCGCAGGGGGTGGCAGCTGGAGCAGCAGCGCTGAGGTCCCAGCAACTCCCTCAGGAGATGACACTGTCTCGATTATCCGCCTCCCTCAGACACCTTGTTTGATGTGAGAGCATTAAAAGACATGTAATTTGTGGAGCTAAAACACGGCTATTATCTCTGACACATCCATACTACAGGGAACGTGCTGAAGTCAATCACATCCAGAAAGGGGTTTCTGTTGCTCTACATCTTTCTTCTTGTCTCTTACTCCAGATCAAAAAAAGATGGAAAAGGAAGACATTTTTAACTGCAAACCCACCATCTTCCTCATCAAATCACCTCATGCCGTGCAACCTCATCAATGATCAGGAACAAGAGACCCAGATCAGCATGTCAGGATTTTGGGAAGTGCACTCTGCATTCCAGACTGGAGAGGATTAACACCATACTGCTTGTAGGAAGAAGGAGCTGTTGTGGTCTCTGGTGTGACATCAGCAATATTTGAGAGGAATGAGACAGGACAGTGCCTGAAAGGATTGACCTTTTAGACTCCACAGAGACTCAAAATGTAGCTCTGACCTATTCAAGTACCTGTCAAACCTCTACGTCTCTCCTGGGTGGGAGCCTGAGATGAGCCATGTTTTTGCAACAGGCTTTGGAAGATGTGAGTTCCTTGGATATTGTATAGGTCCAATGCCAGTGTTTGCTCACCAAGTGCAAAACTAGCGTCACAAGCCCCACCAGAAATAAAAGAGCAGAGATGGAGAGGGGCATTTCTAGCCCAGGTCCACGGGCCCTGCTAGCACCAAACCTTCCCATGGCATAGGAATGCTGCTGGGTGCCAGTGGCTGCCCATCTCTGCCAGACCATGGGCTCACCGGCACCAGAGGCAGCAGGAGGCCAGGTCACAGGAGAAGTGACAGCCGGCAGCAGCAGTACAGCAATTAACAAAATTATCATCAGGAACAAACCACAGGCTTTGGCAGAGCGCCTGCATGGCCACTGCCTGCCCTGCTCCAGGCTGCTCACACTGCCCAAATCGCTCCCCATGAGCAGGCACACGGCCATGGCTGGGGGCAGCCAGGGGGCACGCTGAGTAGGGCAAGAGCTTCTCCAAACCCTGCCTGGGTGAGGCTTGTGACTCCTGCAGACAGGCCCATCCTCCTGCACCCGGACACAGGGGAGTGAACCTCAGGCAGGTGGGACCTCAATCACCACAGCTATCACGGCTCCCTCCACCCATCATAACCATATTTGCCTTCAGAAGGCGGTTGTTCTCCGAAGCAGCCACCCTCCAACTGTCTGCAAACAGCTCCCAGCCTGACAGGCTGTAAATACGGCAGGAGGAAAGATGTATAAACCATCACATTTTATTAGTTCTGAGACAGAGCTAAAAATAGACCCACGTGGGGCTGCTCAATCTTCTGGGCAGATGTAATTGTGGATAATCTAGCTTTAAATATGGGAAGGCTGTCTAACAGCAACAACAACATTTTAACATATGGCCGGGGCAGCACACACAGAACGCGCTGCTGCGCCACCTCCAACCTCACCGGGGAGCTGCGCTTGCACTGCCACATCCCAGCCCATCCCTTCCACTCCATAACTGGGCTTTCTGCAGGAATAAGCCCTCCCATAAAACCAAATATATACAGTGAGACACTAATAGGAAAGCACGGAGTCAAATACCAAGGGGGAGCATCAGTGGAGCTGTGCCAGCACCCATTTCCCCACCCTGAAATTTTATATAGCTAAGGCTTACCAGATTAAATGGCTGAAACACTCCAAATCCTCAGAGCTGACAGCACCTTCCTCCTCCTGGGAAAGTTTCCTCTGTCCCAAGCAGACTGTGAGATGTGCTGGGAGGATGCTGCATGGGCGCAGGGCTGGGTGTCTGCAGGCAGCCAGGACGATAACCGCCCTTCCACGAAAGAGGGAAGTGCTCCTGCCTGCTCACCAGAGATAGCAAGGAGACGTTGGGACTCGCTGGATTTTATAAATCCCCCACCAGTCCTGGGGCTGCCCTGGGTAGGATGGACTGTGCCCCTGCCACTGTCCCAAAGGCAGCTCAGGCAGCAGTGGGGACAGTGGCAGACAGCGCCTGCAGAGCAGCAGGAATGTGTCACACTTGGCCACGTGCCTGCAGTTCCTTGGCACTGTGAGGGGTTTCATCCTAGCAGGGACCCAGCACACGACCCACTGCCAACACAAGGACTCATTTTGCCTGGGATGCCATGCCTGGCCATGAACCTCCAAGCTGCCACAGCCCTGCACTCCTCTGGGTGCCCAACTAACACCCACCCAGCACAGACCCATTGAGAGACACAGCCTGATTTCATTCTGTCCCTCCAGCCCAGCACTGGTTTAACAGGGTTTAAAGTTTGCTCCAAGTCCCTGGGCACCCCTCACACCCCAGCCCCACACGCTCAGTCCTTCCCTGGCATTTCTGTGCCAGAGCTGGGATAACCCTCCCCAGGCACACGGGGGGGAGGGTCCCACCAGGCTCCAGAGCTGGGATAACCATCCCTGGGCATGTTGGCAGGTTTCCACTGGGCTGGCTCCAGGCTCAGCAGCCCTGGAGAGAAGCAGTTCCAAAGCAAAGGAGATGGGAAGCCCACCTGCCTCCCTGTGTGCTGCAGTAGTTTTAACAGTGTTTCCTTTGCATGTGCTACTCCAGCTAAGTATAATTGCAAAACATATATTTGCATGCAATTATCCATTTATAAAGTGCTAATAAGTCAAAGGAATTTACTTAGATGCAAATCTGCTCGCCAGACCTTGTCCTCACAGGACCCAAGTGCAAACCTCCAAGATTAGTGCAATACTCGGAGCAGCCATCGCCAAGAAGCTAAATCATTCCCACATCTTCCCATTAACTCAGCTCCAGCCCATCAAATATTAAAGAGCCCCAAGCCTGGACACAGCTCATTTTACGAAGGTCAAGTAAAGCTTTCATCTCTTCCCACCTTCATCCTCTTGATCCCACCAGCAGAGGAGCATCACATGCTCTTTCATGTGAGTTCTGACTGCACACACGCTGACTCCCAGTAATTGCTGTACAGGGCTCCTTCATTCCATGGAGACATGATTATTTCGGTGCTATTTTTGCTTTATAAGGCTGAAGGAAGAGGTGACTCTTTGCCTGAAGGAGGGAATTTTTTTACTGATTTTTTTTTTGTTGTTAAATACTCCACGGTTTCTCAGTACATCCCACCAACACCAACGAGCAAACAACCAGAGCGCAGAGGCTGAAGAGCTCTCGGCAGGCAGAGGGCTGGTGAACAGGACACCACTCTGCCAGCTTGTTCCAGAGATGAGGAGGAAGGTCCCCACACGTTCATCCTCATCAGAGGAAGACCCCCATGGGTTTGTCCCCATTGAACCTTCCCACCTCCAGCATCCCCAATACAAGGATTTCCCAAGGCCAGGGGGGCCCAGGGGTCCCTGGCTGCTTCCTTGGGAACCCCTGCACGTGCTGCCTGAGGTTAGCACAGGGCAGCTGTGAGAGGCACACAGACCCACCTGGCTGGCTCACCTGGCCAGGACTGGTATTTGACATGCGAAGATCTTTGCAGGGCTGATGTTTCCCTCCAGGGTGACCTTCCTGCTCAGGAAGTGGCTGAGCTGCCATCTGGCTCAGCTCTTCCTTCCCCAGCAGCACAAGCTGACCTGAACCCCCCATGTTTGACAAGGTCTGCAATGGAGCCACTCCCCAAGGAGCACCCTGAGAACCCAGAGATGCTGCCAGCTCTCTGCAGAGATTTCATGTGGCACAAGAAAACACCATCACCAATCCAAGGCTGGGGGGTTGCTTCTGGATGTGATGCCCCTTTTGTCAGCCCAGGGGGTTCAGATGCCCCCAGTGCTTTCACAAAGTGTGTAAGGAACAAACAAACGTAACAGCAAAATGACAATGGAATTAGTCTAAACCAAAATCCAAAGTCTGCACATGCCAAATCCCATTTACTGCCCAAGTGCCCCAGTCTCCATCCCGCAGCTCCCTGGGGCTGGCCCTGGTCCCAGTGGCTCTCAACAGCCCCAGCACCTGAGCACAGCAGCACCAGGGCCTGCTGCCACCCCTGGTGACATGTACCCCCAAAACCAGCAAGCAGGGTATCCCTAAGCCCTTTCCCTGACTCTCCATCCCCCACAGGCTGTCTTTGGGCTTTGTGAGGCTCCCCCAGAGGGAGCCCCCATCCATGGGAGGGGGAAGCATGTCCCAGCTCCCCAGAGCAGCCCATGGCTCCCCACAGCAGCCAGAGGCTCAGCTCCCTCTGCCCCAGGACGCTGGATTCCAGAGCCAGGGTTGGCCCATGGCCAGGGCATGTTCAAACCCAGGTGGTGGGACAGGACAAGTCAGCTCCTGGCTTGGTGCCCATGGTCTCAGGTTCCTCTGCCCATCAGGCATGGGCATGGCACAGCTCCTGGGGGGAGAACCAGACCCAAACCCACCAGAGCTTCCTGGGCACTTCAGTAGTGACCGTGGCTGTTTGGCAGCAGACACCCAGGGCTGCTGGAGTTTTCAGCAGCACCTTCCCTGCCCAAGTGCAGCACTGGCCCCTCTTCAGCACCTGTGACCAGAGGGGTCAGCCAAGCCCCTGCCCATGATGCCAGGGCTCCCCACCCACCACGTCCCCCAACACTCCCACTCTGCAGTGTCTACTCAGCTCTCCAGTCCCTCAGACATATTCATGGTTACCATAGGAACTAATGAAACCCAAACTGAAGAAGAAAAAGGAGAGACAGTCAGAGGGAAAACTGCTTTGATGCTCCAGTGCCACCTTCGTGGACGAGTTTATCCTGAGAGAGGACAGGCAGGGACTGCCCTGCATCCCAGAGCTTCACTCAGCCCTCCTGCTGCCCTGCTCCATCCCCCCAGACACCAGATCTGAGGAGCCACATCCACCACTGCACGGTGCCCCCGCCACGTGTCTGTGACTCAGTGTTGATATTTGCAGCAGCATGAGGCTCCCTGAGGTGCTTGGATTTTTGCTAATGACTTATACAGGGAAAGAAAACTGCCCATGCTTGGTGCCTCTGTGCCGTGGGTTAAGCCAGGACACTCAGCCAGAGACTGCAGCAATAACAAGAGGGCACTAGAAAATCAAAACTTTGGGTTTATTATATTTTTATAATTTTAAAAAGCTTTTACAAGCGTGGCTGGGCCACAATTACAGAACCACTTAAAGAAGCAATCTGCCCACAGATCAGAAGCATTACAGGGCTGTGGGAAGCATTAGCTGCAAAGAGCAGTGGATGTTCATCAGAAGATCCAAGGAAACTGTCTCCACTGGCCAGGGCAGGAGGGGGCAGAGGGAGAGAGAAATGTGGAGCCAGACCCTCACCCTGCCCTGCATGGCAGCATGCCCACAGCACTTCCACAGCATTCCAAGTGCAGCACTAGTTGCCTGGCACAGTGGGGAGAGGAGGGTACACGGGGTTTCTGCAGCAGAACTGCTGCACCAGCCCTGGAAAAAAATCAGGGCACAGTGTACGGCAGAGTACAAGAAGCAGCTCAGTCCTTCTCGGCTTCACAGGAAAAGGAAAGTCTGCAGAGAATTCCCTCCTCTCCCCAAAGCGGTAAATGTTGATTTAAACTTGTCATTAGTTCAGCACAACCCGAGCAGTGAGCAGAGCACCAACCATTCTGCTGTGCCATTTACAACGGGCATTTGCCAGCTCCTTCAGGCAGCTCCCCCAGGCTTCCCAGATACTTTTCCATTAATGAATAATTTGCACAAGTAATGATAATAAAGGCAAACCACATGAGCTGTCACCCTACAAATTGCCCAGAGCCCGGGGGACACTTGGGCAGAATATTTCTGTATCAACCCAAGCTGAAGCTGACAGTGCTGGAGTCTTGTGTGCTCACAATGGGGAACCCCCAACCCAGGGAGCTTATCCAGAATCCAGGAGAGGGAAGGATGCCCTACAGTGGGAGGGAAGGGATTGGTGCCCCCAGACTTGCAGCTGGGAGGACAGAGCTGGTGGGAACAGGAAGCAGGTTCCAGACAGCCACAAGTGCTGGGGGAGCAGAGAGCACCAGTGCCACCATTCCCAGACCTTCCTCACCTGCTTTTCCCCAGCAGCTGATGACATTTCCCAGCAGGAGCAGTGACTCCACGTGCCTTGCTCCATCACAGCACAGGACCTGGCCCAGCAACCGCCTTGCCAGAGCACCACAGTCCACACCACCAGTGCCCAGCAAGTCTGTGGCAAATCCGAGATGGACCCACCAAGCAACACTGCCAGTCCAGAGACTCTCCTGGGCCCAAGCAACACCTCCACCCCCTCCAGAGTAGTGCCCAGAGCCCCCCAGCAGCACGGGAGAGGAGCTGGGTCACAGGCACTCACTCTCCCACTGACACCCAGCCCCTCTCCAGACTGCGAGATTGAAAAATGAAATATGAAACTTCCAGATTTCACTGGATTTACACCCAGAAGCTCAGTGCCAGCCTGTCCTGCTGATTCCCACCCCCAGTACCCCCAAGGCAGAGTTGGTGCCCTGTGAGTTGGCCAGTGCATGTCTCAGCCCACTGATCTTACAGTGATCGTGTCACTGTATTTGTTATAATCTCCCAGTGCCTGATTCACCTTAGACTTTCAGAACAGGCTATGGGACATGTACAAACACATGCCCTGGAAGGGGTGGACGTGGCTGGACTCCACGGAACCGGCTGGAACCCAGCTCCCAGGAAAGCATCCTCCACACACAGAGCCAGCTCCCAGCGCTGTGCATCACACAGGAAATCACCACAGGAGAGAAGAGTCAGGTACTCACTTGATCTTCAGGCTGGCCAGCATTGTCTTGTCGATCCTGGGGAGAGAGCAGAGCAGGGCATTAGTGCGGGCACAGGGGCTGCAGGTGTAGCGGGAGGGGTCAGGTACTGGGGTCTCCTGCCAAACACAACCTCAGCATCTACTTCAGAGGGGCCAGTGCTCTGGCTGACATGACAATCACCACAGAATGACTTCATCAGAAAACAAATTCAGCCAAAATTTAACCCAAAGTGAAGCCTGGCAGCAAGCAAGACAAAACCCCCCCAGTTCTTTCCTGTTGGTAACCAGTGCAGAACTGCTGCCTCCCCACCTGGAAAGGCAGAGGTGGGTGAGCTGGGCAGCAAAGGAGGACATCACCCATGTCCTGACTATCTCCAAAGCACAGCTCCCATAAAACATGTATTTGCACATGATAGACCTGTGAGAGCCCTGACATGCTGGGAAGATCCCACCAAACCCCACAAACGTCACCCTCCCTGGGCAGACAGAATACAGAGTAGCCACATTGGTCCCAGCCCCAGATGGCTCACATGGAATCAGGAGCCCCAGTTCATTCACTCATTTCCTTGGCACCATTAATGAGTGCCCATCTCCACAGAATCATTATAGTTAGAGTCATATTAATATTAATTAATGCAAATCATAGTAATGTCTCAAAATGCAAAACAATGTCTTTTGGCAGTCATTGCAAATGCTCTGTTATCTGCCACATGGAATCAGTTCCACATCTCAAAAAAGATCAAACAGCAAAAAGAGCACCCCCAACCCCCTCTTGTTTCGTGCTGTGATCACAGAGGACACAGCACAGCCACAGCAATACAGCTTCCCCTCTGCTCACAGCTTTACCTTCACCACCCCCAGCTGGGCTCTGCTGTCACGAGGTGGCTGCACCCGCGGGTGACAGGGCCAGGTCCCAGGTCCCCAGCACGCCGTGCCACAGGCTGAGCCTGACAGGGACCAGGGCAGAGGCACCATCACCCCTCCCAGGGTCCCTCTCTTGCACCATCATTGCACTCACAAAACCCCACGGCCACAGAAACTCCATTCCAGGCACTTCCCCAAACATGCTCTGCCCTGAAGAGCCAGCACACTGCTGCTCCTAAAAATAGACCCGGGGCACCTGCTTTTGTCACTTAATACCTAACAAGCCTGCCCAGATCTTGTTGATCATTAAATCAGGTTGAACATCAGAGAATGCTGGGTGGCAGAGCTGTTCCCAGACTTGGTGGTAGGTGCAAAGGAGCCCAGGGGGAGTGGGTGGGACCTGTGGGACCTGTGCCCGAGTGGAGGCTGCACGAGTAGCTCCATCCGGAGCCACGGGAAGGAAAAACAGTCGTTATTTGGCCTCAGAGAGAGAAGAAAGAAAAAAAAGTCAAAACAACAAAAAAAAGAAACACACAGGAAAGAAACTCCTCTGCTTGGGAAACCGCAGTGGCACTATGACTGTGAGAGCAGTTTGTCTGCCCTGCCCTGCTGCCAAGGAGGCAAAGTGAAGCACCCCATGCCCGTGCTCTGGTACAGCCCTGGGGCTCCACAGCCCTGGGCAGCACCAGTCCCAGGGCAGCACCAGTCCCAGGGCAGCACCAGTCCCAGGGCAGCACCAGTCCCAGGGCAGCACTCACAGTGGCTTTGCTCGCCATGTGCATCCCTACAGTCAATGTGGGGGCACCACGTCTGCCCCCCAAGACAAGCACGCTGCTCCAGGACCTCGCCAGCAGCAGATGCAGCCGGTAGAGAGAAAAAAACAAAATTTCCAGCCCAGCAGAGGTTGGAAATAGCAAGTGCAGCCACAGCGAGCGGCGGCTGGGTGTGCCCGGACACCTCACACGCGGCCCCACAGGAAGGGTGGGTCGGCCGGGACCGTGAGAAGATGCAGGTGCAGGGACAGGGCTGTAGCAGGTCCCTTCTTTTCCCGTAAACGCCCAAGGAAAGGTTTTCCTGGCCGCGCACGGGAGCGTCTTCCCCAGGGACCCAGGAAGATGCGCACCGACCCCTCGGGAGCTCCCCCCGCAGCACACGGATGATGGGGCTCCTCCCCCGCGCTCCCCGCCTGTATCTCTCACCACGCAGACACCGACACTGGTGTCTAGAGGAAAGCCCATGCCCTGTTCCCCCAGCCCTGACTGTGATGGTGGCACAGCCCAGCCAGCACAGCAACCAACAGCCAGTGCAGCCCCTCTGCAGCCGACACGGCCCCCCCTCCCACCAGCCGGCAGACCACATTTTCCTGAGCGGTTCTCCAGCTTGCAGTTGTCTTTTTCCTGCAACTGCCAAAGCACAGCAGAAAAACAACAGAGCAAAGCCCAGTTGGCCCCTGAACACCTCTGCCAAGGGGGGCTCACGGCTCAGCTCCACCGCAGCAGGAGCTCCCAGGATGCCCCCGGGATCCCCCAGTGCACTCAGAGCCCCAAAGCCACTGCCCCTGACAGAGACTGTGGGGCAGAGCTGTCCAAGAGCTGCGATTTGTCCACCTCAAATTGAGCCCACATTTCACAAAACTTATTTGTACAGAAGTTTATCCAAGTGCTTCCTTCCCCTCTGTATGTAAAAAACCCACAATCCAGCCAAGGCAGCTCACTTGGTTTCAGCGAGGCGTGTGCTCCATCCCAGGGAACTCTGCCCAAAGCCTCGGTGTGCTGGCTGCCCCCCACAGCCCTCACAGTTACTCAGCATTTCCCCCAGCGGGTCTCAAGCAGCTCCAAGCCCACAGCACCACATTTTCCCTCAAAGCCTTGGAGCTGCCATTGCCCAGTCCTGGTCCCTACAGCTGTTGCAGAACAGAGAGGGGGCAGAGCAACCTTCTGCCCCAAACACCCAACACCATTACAGTGTCACTGACTGGGCCTGATCACAGTCACACAGCACAGACCTGGAATGGGCATAAAACACCTCGGAGAGGGGACCTGGAGAGAGGGCAGAGGGAGAACAGTGCATTTTCTTAACTATTTCCCTACAGATCAACACCTCTTGGAGGGAAGGGACAGGAGCAAACAGGCCCACTGAACTCAGGGTGCAGGTGAGAGCCGTGGTGCTCTGCTGAGGACAGACAGAGCAGCAAGAGAAAGGTGCAGGGGCATAGAAGCTCTTGCAGGTGACGTGCCCACAGGAGCCCACCATGAGCTCCCAGGGAGGTCTGCTGTGTTGAAGCTGTGCTGGGCTTCCCGCCGGCACAGAGGGAAGAAGGTCCTTCCCAACAGCCACACACTCCTGTTGGCACTGGGTTGTGGGAAAGGCTCTGCTATGAGGGCAGAGCCACCACGTACTGCAGCGCGTGGTGCTTCCTCCTCTGAAGCCTCAGAGGGAAGAAAAGCTCCTCACATGGCTCCCAGAAGTGAGGCGGGGAGGGACAGGGAAGGCACTCACCAGCCGTAGCCGCCGAAGGAGACGCTGCGCTTCCTCTGGAACATGGTGGTGGCTCAGTGCTCGGCCACGGGGCAGTGGTTATGGGGCAGTGGCACTCTGTGCCAGCCCTGCAGGGCACAGCCACAGCGGCACTTCCTGCTGGGAGGGAGCTGTGCTGGGGCGGGGGGACCCCGGCACCTCCTGGTCAGCCGCCCCCAGCACAGCAGCGCATGCACACATGCACACACCAACACCACAAAAGTCATTTCCTTTCCTTTCCGTGGCCACAGGCTTTTCGCAACCTCACTGCAAATATCGTATTTCTCCTAATGGCAGGAGCTGCTGTGTGGGCACCGGGGCTGAGCCGTGGACATGTGTTGCCCACAGACATCATGCCCTGGGCTGCCCCAGCCACCAAGGCCCAATCCAGAGGGTCCTGGTGGCAGCACCATGGTCTGCCTCTTCCTCTGTCCCTGAAATGGTAGGGCTGCAGTCACAGCCCAAGGCTGGTTCCCTGGCAGGGGAACCTCCACCTGCCCCTCCAGTGCCCCTCCAGGGACATCCTACTAAAGGCATCAAACCTCAGTAAGCAAAAACCCCATCATCTCATCTCTCATAGCAAACAGATCCCACTGCCCTAGAGCCCAGCGAGCCATCTCCCACCAGCTCCCACACAGCTGCCTGCAGCACACATGTTCCTTCCTCTGGTTCCCCAGCAGCTCTGTAAAGCTGAAGTGGCATCTACAGCCTGACCACCACACAACCCCCTCCATCCTTTAACAGCCAGGCTTCAGAAATCCCATGGAAATGGAAATGCTGACCTCTAGCTGGGTATGAGCTCCCATCCATCTCAAATCCCAAGAAAACAGAAACTGTTCCCTGCACCAGGCTTTGGGCACTGCGGGTCACAGCAGAGCTGTGGGGAGATGAGCCAAGCTCCAGGGGTGGGCATGGTGCCCAGGTGTCCCCACAACTTCCACTTCCCCAAACCAGCCAAGAGTGCCCACCTGCACCCACTCAGGGCTGGGCTACACTGGGAGATCACCCTCCACCAGTCAAAAAGGAACGGTGGGAACCCTGAGCACCCCTCAGCAATCAAGGGGCAGGGGGAGCTTTCCTGAGGCCACAGAGTGACCCTGGAGTGCAGCCTGGCACCGCAGCCAGGAGGGGGGAGCTGCTCCCCGCACATCATCCCCTGTGCCCACGGGATCCAGGAGCCCAGAGCTCACATCCCAGAGCTGCAGCAGCTCAAAGGCCAGTGACAGCCTCTGACTGCAAGGTCTGACCAGATCAGCTACAGAACACTCACCTCCCACCCTGGTGATCCAAACCAAGGTCTGGTGCAGACATACAGCATCCCCTCAGCCCGACACTCCAGGCAGTGCTGGCTCCGGGGTCTAAGGCAGCTGTAGCCCAATGCTCTCATCCAAGCACCCAAAAGCTGTAAATTGAGAGACATTTGCATTTTGTCTGATGTGTGAAAGAAAGGGGCGGAGGGGGGGGGGAGGGGGACAGTATAGGGAGTTGAAGAGAGAAATCACTCAACTCCAGGGAAAAAACTTGGATTGAAATCCAGCTATTTCAACTCCTACTTTTCTGCCCACAGCCTTAAAGGGATGAAAGGATGGAAATTCTTTGCATTTTAGAGCTCTTAAGGACGTTATTAAAAAAAAAAAAAAAAAAAACAGGCTGCAGGCTTTGCAGCCATAATTCAGGTACCACGAAGCATCTGGAACAGACATTTGCTTGGAGCACGTTTGCTCCTGGCCTGCATGATCCTTGTCAAAGCTCTGCATCAACAGCACTGTGTGACGTTATTCTCTCGCTTCATCTTCCCCCAGGTCTCATATTCCTTACACTCAACCCAGCTGATTTCTGCCCAGCTCTACTGAGCTGCTCACAATTAAAATGCCTGAAAATAAAAGCAGAGAGCTTCCTGCACAGCCAGGCTCTGCCACACAAGGGAATAACACCCAACACATCCTCTTCAGTGCAGCCCTGCACACAGAGGTGTGGGACAGGGAGTGACAGCAGCTGTGGGAAGCTCTGACCTTAGCTGGCACTACATCGGGAACAACTTGGAGAGTCACAGAGAAACAGCCAGCTCTCCATTTAGACCTTTCCCCTTGCAGCACCATCAGCACCAGCTACTACATCTTGTTCTGCCACTTCAGCCCCGTGTGAACTCGTGGCTGCTGGAGGTGACATGGAAGCAGGGAAGGTGACGGGGACACACACAGCAAGGCAGGGCCCAACTCCCCTTTGCTAGGAGGTCACCACAGTCAGCAGGTCAGAATCACTCCAACAGCTCTTTCTCATGTCTCATCTGTGCTAAATTACAGAGTAATCACACACCTCTCCCAGGATTTTGGAGCGCAGGAGGGCAGGACTCTGGCACGGCCATAGGAACACATCTCCCTTTTCTGCTGCCCAGGAGAGTGTGGGGCAGCCCCCACGGAAACCCACCTCACCCCACACCAGTGCCCAGGGAAGGGTGGAAGCCTGCTCCCCATCCCCACATGTCTGGCAGCCCCCCAGGGCCATGTCAGCCACCACAGATACAGGTGATAAACTACATTTGTACCAGGCAAAGGTTAAAAATACACCAAGAACCCAACCCCAGCTCCTCCGAGGCCACCAGTCTCCCTTGCTCCCAGGAACCACATCATCCCTTGCTCCTGGGTACCACAGCACCACCTGCCCAGCACCACCTTGCCTGCATGGGAGTGCATCCAGAAATAGTCTCTGCAATGACATTTTCTCACTTCCCCTCTTCCCCCCGAGGTATTTCACACAGTTGGGCTCAAAAACAAAAGGGAAAACAACCCTTCCCCCTTTCAGAGCAGGCACAGCCAAATCATAACCGAGCAGCCAAAACTAGGGAACAAAAGCCCTGGGGAAGGACAGCTCCTCAGTACCATCTACCTCAGTCTAAATTAACATCTCTCAGGGACCTCTGCCAGAACCAGGATCCCATCACTCCGACCCAACCCAGTGAACAGCCTCAGCCCACTGGGAACACTGGGTATGGGCTGCCACACTGCTGGTAACACCTCAGAGCAGGATGGTGCCCAGGAAGGGCAGCATAATCCTTTTTGTTACTGGGCTAAGAGACTGATTTCATCATTAGTGCTTTAATATCACCTGCGGCACTTTGAGGGCATTCAGCTTGCTATTATGACTCTAAGGAAGGTTGTGGGCACCCAGAAATATTAGATTTTGTCCTGGCAGGAAGAACACATTGTGCACATCATCAGAGCAAAGGAGAACAGTGTCCAAATTAACTCTGACTCAGTCCATGGAATATTTTTAATGCTATTTTCTCCCCTTTATGGTGCTGCTAAAGTGAAAAGAGTAACTCAATGTCTTAAATGCAGCTTCCCACAAACCCCAGCTTGCTCTCAGAGGCGGCTCTTTGCCACTCAACAGCATCAGGTCAGCAGCACTCACTGGCCATCACAGGGCTCCCTCAGCCACCACGCTTGGGAGGGGACACTGTGTGCCACCCGAGAGGAGAGCTTCAGCTGAAGGGCAGGAAAGCCGAGGACAGCTGCTATATAGACCTTCCTGAGACCAAGGTTGTGCACAGCCCACACTGCAAACCACACTCCAGCTCCTCTTCCACATTCTTGAGGAACCACTGACATCTCATGGACTCATCCCTACGTCCAAAGCGATCTGATCCCTCCTGCTCAGTTCTATGGAAACAGCTGAAAAACAAATCCTGGAGGAAGCCACCACTCAACCTGAAAAACACCACTTCTCAGACAGTGGTACAGAGGGTACACCCACCCAGGTGTGGCACCACCAGCATTCCCAGCAGCCTGGGGAGCACCCAGTACAGAGGAGGTCCCCACACACTGGGACCACAGCACGGAGGAGGGAACCCAGGAAAGCAACAGGTGCCAGCTGAGCCACACCCCAGCACTGGCCTGTGCCCCCCAAAACCCCGCTGGTTTCTCTCAGCATCACATGACCCAGCTCTTTGCTGCAGAGGGACACAGATCGTGCCTCATCACAGCCCCACATGTAGAAACTCATCATACAGGCTCATTGAATTCTTCTCTGCCCATTGTGAATTTAACATACAGAGTCATTTGTTTTCTCAAGTCCATCCATTTTAGAGCCCTCCCTTGCCAGTGAGGGCATGAAATTCTCTGCAGAGGCTCTATCTAGGAAAAGCCTGTTCAAGCACACAAATTTTCTGTGCCTGTTTTCCCCACCTCTTCCAGCCATCCACTCCTCAAGCAAGTGGAGCCCAAGGGAGGATGCTTCAGGAGAGCAGCAGAGACCTGCATCCACATGCACTGTGCCTCCCCAGTATCCAGCAGGAAGGTTGCTCTGTGCCTCCACATGGGTGCCTTGCTCAGGATGATCCAGAGACAGGGCAGCATCGCTGCTCCCACTGCTCCTCGCTGTGCCAGGGGCATCCCTGCTGCAGGCAGGCCAGCAGCTGCCACGTCCCTGGGCACTGTCACCATGGCTACCTGCACATCCACTGCGCATCCCACACCACAGCCCAGGGTCCCCACTGCAGGGGGAGCTCAGCGCCTGCTTGCCCGGGTGGAGGAAGGATGCTTTGGGCAACCACCGCATTCCCGGTGGCAGGCTGGCACTGGCAGCAGCACCGGGAACCAGGGAGCATTTGGCCCAATTTGCACGACAAATACGGGGGCAGGATGGAGTGGGGGAGGGTGACTGCAGCCAATGAAGAAATTATGGAGAGACAGAAAAAGAACAGCTTAAACTAAAAATCAGGGCTGGAAAAACATGGGGGCGGGAGGAAAGCATGGGAATGAGAGAGTCCTGAACAAGCTTTGACTGGAAATTAGGAGGTTTCTAATCTTCAATACAAACAGTCTCTGGAACAGTTTCCTAATAACAGAAGTAAAGGAACAAAAAAACCCCAAAAACTTAACTGAGGCTTAGCATGTTTGTGAAGACATTACACGAGACAGCAAAATCTAGTGGAAGATGTCCCTGTCCATGGCAGGGGGGTTAGAACTGGATGCTCTTTAAGGTCCCTTCGACCCAAACCATTCTGTGATGCTATGGTGCCTGCAGCAGCAGGGCACTGGGCTCACTGACCTCCTGTGCACCCTCACACCTTCTTCTGCCAGGGGCTGCTCCTCCAGCCACCCCTGCCCTGCACCCCAGCCTTGGCAACAGGCAGGGATGCTGCGGCTGCCCGAGGCCAAGCTGTGCTGGTGCAGGGTCAGACCTCAGCAGCCGGGGCTCGGGTTCAAGGCCAAACACATGGTTCCCTCTGAATGTTGCAAACAAGGCACACAGGGCTTGGACTTGAGCTTTTCCAAATCCCAGTACCTCTTGTCAACATCACCTATATTTTTTCCACCATTTTGGGTCGTTTTTGCAAGAGCCAGGCTAGATTCAAATCAGAGTCAAGACACAGTCTTTCTGTTTTGGCGTCCAACTTGGAGACAGATGTTAACTTGAAGCAGGGATTCATCTACCCCCATGAGGTTGCAAAGAGGTCTGGAGAGAATGAGCTGTTTTTAGCTCCTGGAAAAAATGTCTCTGCTCCTGTTGCTGCTGAAGTCCTGTTCCTGTTTCCACAGCAGCCGCTAACAACACGCAGAGCATCTGACCAGGTACACAACAGGCAGCAGCAGGACAGGGACTCTTCAAGCAGCCCCCAGAACTCTGCCACCATACAGATATGCTTAGGGATGAAGGGAGGGAAGGATGATAAAACAAACAAGCAAAGAAAAAGGCAGTTTTGTTGCTGTGGTTATCATCCCCTGTGGGAGGAACCAGCAACAGAGGGAGAATGCAGTATCTGCGAAACGCGGTGTGTGCGAGCCTGCTGCCTGCAATCACGATGCATGTTGGATCTGAATTTAGACTCTCTGGCGTGATTCCAACCCTCAATAAGTCGTGCCGTGTGGACAGATATTATGTCCCTTCTGCTACTAAAACAACAAGCAGTCTTAAATAAAACAGCAGAGCCTGGAGCGTGCAGAAGACACCAGCACCTGGCAGGATCCATCTCACACCCTGCATTCACCAGGGACGCAGGCGACATCTCACACAGCCCTCACAGGCTCTGTGGAGCTCCACACGGGGAACACCGGTGCTCTGCCCTCGGGGATGAGCAGGTTGAAGGGAAATGCTCAGCCTGGTGAGCAGACATTGCTCTGCTTCCCCGGCAGGGATGAGCTGCAGCCTCGCTCAGGGACAGCGACGGGGAGGGTCATCCCAGTAGACTGGCGTGGGGTGCGCAGGGAGGCTCAGACGGCCCTTTTCTGTGTGAACACCTGGGGCTCCCCAGCCAAGGAGGTGCCCGGGGGGGCAGGACCGAGCCCCCCGCACCCCACCGAGCCCCACCAGTGCTGTTCCCGGGGACAGCGGGCAGAGCCCCGCACGGACCGATGGATGACTCCTCCTTGAACGGTCAATATTTAAGGGCAGCGCCGGTAGCCACCTCGCCGTCACCCCACACACGGGTCCCGCTCCCACTCCCCGGCCCCAAGCCCCCGAACAACCCCCGGGTTCTGGGTCCCGACGCCGGCTCCGGCCCCAAACCCCGCACAGCCATCGCGGCTCCGAACGCAGCCGGAGAAGCCGAGAGCCGTGGGGCAGCTCCGCTGCGGGTCTGCCCGCGCTCCGCCGAGACCCCCGGGCTCCCGCGTGCCCCGCCACGAACACGTACGTACCGCGGAGGATGGAGCCGCAGCCCCGCACCGTCCCTGCCGCTCCCGCCTGCGGATCCCGCCGCGGTGGCGGAGCCAACCCCGCGCGGGGCGGTGCGGGGCGGTGCGGGGCGGTGCAGAGCGGGGCGGAGCCGGGTGGGGCGGGGCGGAGCCGGGCGGTGCCGGGCGGTGCGGAGCCGGGCCGTGCCAGGCGGAACCGTGCGCGCTCCCCGCCCGCCGCCGCGGCCCCGGGATCCCGCAGCGTGCGCGGGCACTGAGGCTGCGGGGGCAGAGCCGACTCCTGCCACCCTGCCCTGCCCTGTCTGCAGGGGCTCAAAGGCAGCAACGCGTCCTCGACGTGGGTCCCTCCTCACTCCCATCCCAAGCAGCAGAAGCTGGCGCAGGCGGCCCGGCTCGGCTCACAACAGCTCTGTGCCCCAGCAGGGCCAGCAGTGCCCCGCGGCCGCTGTCCTGCCTGCTGGCACAGCCAGAGCCTGGCAAACCCGGGACCTGCCGAGCCAGAGTTTGCTTTTGGGCTGCCCTGGGCGACGGCCCCAGTCTGAGTAAACATTTTATCCCCATAAGACAGATGCTGCTCATAACTGGCCACTGGTGTCCCACAGACTCTCCAGACTGCTCCGGGTAACTTCCCATCTCTCTGGGAAATCAAAAGAATCCACTAAAATTAACCCCATTGGGAAATCAAATTAATCTAGTGAAATTAACCCCAACAGCACTTAACATTAATTATAAATGATGTTACACGCATTTCAGTTGCACATGCCAAATGATACACGTGCATCAGGGGTGAGGTTAACCCAGACTCTGACAGCAATTTGCAAAAATTAGTTAAAATCAATAACCAGCACAGTCAGTTTCTAGAAAGCCTCTCCAGCGGCAGACAGAGGAATTACCGTCACGGGAAGCAGCTGGCAGCAGCAGGCATGTATGCCATGGCTCCTGCCGAGAACAGCAGGCCCTTACACTCCTAGAAGTCTCTTCCAGGTGTGGATATCACCTCCCTCCCTCTCCACCCTGCTCCAGGGTCTCTGCACCCCCAGAGACGCCTTGCCCTGCAGGAAGAGCACCCACAGCCCTTCCTACCCTGGGAAAGCTGAGCCTTTTGGGCACCCCCTCCCTCTGCAGCCACCCTCCCACTGTTGTTCTTGTCCATGTGATTCTGGGCAGATAAATACCTCAGGGCTTTAAGGGCTCTTGGAGCAAAACTGCTGTTGAAATGGAGAGGGAAAAGCTTTTAGTGCGGCAGCCACCCGGGAACTCAGCATGTTCCAGAGCTCTTCGCAGGCCGGAGAACAGACGCGGAGCTCTCTGTGTCTGGAGGCCCATGAGGCTTTTATGTTAATGGTGTTTTATCATCAAACACAGGATGGGAACAGACAGTGATGCATATGCATCAGCAGGGAGAGCCATGGCATATGCCTGGGATGCAGCTCCCAAGGGGAGAATTTAAGCACTGAACAAAATCGGAATATCAGAACGTATATTTTCCAGTGATCACTGATGGCTGGGCCCTGGCTCCCAACTGGTTTTTAAGTAAATATTAAGTGTACTGCATGCATAAAGTGAATCCTCAACAGGTTTTTGCTTGACCAAAAGCACAGGGAATTTAAAAGCAAAGTTTGAGTGGACAGGCAGTAAGTCCCTTCCACTGCTTTAAACCTAATGGCACATACATGGTGTTTGCAGCTCCTGGCACAGCTACTGCACCTGGAACTTTATTTTAAAGCAAAGCCCAAGATGTTCAGGTGTGCCAGGGCTCCCAGACAGGCTGGGCTTAGGTGGCCCATGTCAAAACCACGAGGGCTTGTGACAGAGCAAGCGGCACTGGCAGGTGATGTGCCCGTGCTCCCCCCAACCCTGCACCCACTGGCCCCCCTTACCTGCTGGGGGAGCCCAGGTCTGCCCGGCTGACGATGCGGTGCTGGTGGGGTGAGTAGAGCCACTGGAAAGCCGTCAGTGTCCTCTCCTCGATGCGAAAGCGGCCTTCTCGCACGTACCTAAAAATAACATCCAGAGAGACTGAAATATTCATTAGTGCTGGATTGCGGGGAGGGAGAGGCAGGACACAGGGAGCGGCTGGCTCGGCAGTGCCACTCGGAGCTGCGAGTCCAACACCACCACGTTCTTCAGTGGAAGCAGAAAATGACATTACAGACTCTCTGCCTGCATCCCTGCACCATCCCTGTCTCCCACTGCCCATCAGCCAACCCTCCCACGGGCATGTGGCCATGGCCGGGACAGGGCATTCCTTGAGGGTGACCCCCAGAGAGGGGGTCCCTGCACCCTCCAGATGGGCATCTGTGGGGCCACTGCCAGCTGTAGCCCCTGTACAGACCCCAACCAACATGGAACCCCTGGGCCAGGCCCATGAGCACACATAATTGCCACGTACAAAAAAGCAAAGAGCAAACATTTCCAAAGCAGCACAGGATACTCCTCTGTAAAGGCCCGGGGGGCAGAGGTACAGCACTGTCACCCTGGGGCACAGCCTGCCCCCAGTACCCACCCACCTCCACCCCACCACCAGCCCTGTCCCTAGGCTATCACTAGCTTTGAGGCCAAGATAATGCATTTCTAGCACCATTTCAAATGTCAGGCCAGATGTTGAGGCTTATTGAGTAATATTCAAGTGATGAATCGATGATTATGAATTCAATTAAAGAAGTACGGATTCTCTGTCAAGTGAGCAAAAGCCTGGTAACCACAGTTGTTCTCATCTTTTAGAATAAAATCCTGCTGCCTGCCTTCATCCCAGCAGCCAGCTGCACTTCACACACCCTTCTCTGAACATGAAATTTCATCAGCAAGCCATTAATAATTTAAAGCCCCTATGGTACTGGCTGAAGACTCACGCACACACAGCTGCAGTGCCCATGAACCTCAGCCAGGGCTGGGGCAAGCTCATGTCCTCTCCTCTGTGTGTGGATGCTCCAGGAGGTTCATTGCCAACATTAACTACAAGGATCTGGCCACGTTGCTTTGGTGGGGCAAAGGGGATGCACCAAACAGTGCCATGAGCTCCACGCAGCCCTGATGAGCCGCTTGCTGCTGCTGGGCTCTGCCACCCGCCTGAACCCACCCTGCCCAGCCCAGCACTAAGGGGTCCTGTGGAGCAGGGGGTACAGGAACCTGGACCTCCTGCTGCAGCTAAAGGAAGGGCTTCTTGAGCATGCCAAGCACAGAGTGACCTGCCAATTTTCTTGGTAAAAGCAACCAAGCATGGTGCAGTCCCAGTGCTCCCTGCAGCCCTGAGATACGATAACCCTGCACAGAGCAGAGTCAGGGAAGCCAGGGTGTCCTTTGAGGGGTGAGGCAGTGGAGATGCAGAACAGCCAGCCCAAGCAGCCGCTGTAACAGTTTGTGTCTAAGTGTGCAAAGAAAAAAGTGTCCTTGTCTGCAAGGGGGGGGGGGGGGGGAAGGGAGAGGAAAAAACCAAAAAAGGTTCAGTGACTCCCACTCTGGCTACTCGCCCGGGATTGCGGGGCTCCCACCCTCAGCTGGGGCTCCGGTACCCAGCCCCGGCCTGGCTCAGGCTCTGATCCCGCCCCGGAGCTGCCGGGACCAGTCTGGGCCCCATCCCGGAGCTTCCATCAGTGTCCCCGCGGAGTCACCCAGCCACAGCTTGGCATCGCCGCAGCGCCCTGCTCAAAAGTCACAAGCTTCGGACGTCACAAACTGCACAATTCAACATAAAAGAACACAGAGAAAGCTTGTTCCCAATGTCAGCCCGTCCCGGTTGCTCCGGGCACGGCCGGCGCCCTGTTCCCAGCCCCATCCCTGCACGCCAGAGCTCAGAGCAGCCCCAGCACCCCACGCGTGTCCCGGGGACTCCCCCCGGGTGGGGGGACCCCGGCATCCCCGGCACGCTGCCGCTCCCACGCTTCCTTCTGCGCGGGCAGGGACCTTTCCGGGTGCAGGAAGTCTTTGGGATCCGACTCTTCTGCCTCTACAGGAACCCAAATGCCAGCAATCCCCCTCCAAGCACGGATCCGCCCTCTCCCTGCACGCCAGCGTGTCCCCCCCAGCTGGAGCAGCCGCCCCGCCGGGAACCCCCGCACCGGGACCCCCCCCGACAGCCGGGACCACGCGGCGCCCCTTGCAGCGCCCGCGATCCGGGGCGAGCTCCCGTGTCCCTCCAGCCCCACTCGGGGCTCCCCCGCGAGGGCTCCTCTCGCCCCCCACACTAAAGCCCAAACCCCCTCACGAACTGAGCCCCTCCCGCTCTCCCCCCTCCGAGTCTGCCGGGCCCCCCCCGCACTCACCAGCGCACCAGCTCCCACCGCCGCTCTCCTGCCGCTTTGCCAGAGGCCATCCCGGGGGTCCCGCCGGGCGGGGGGGAGCTGCAGACCCCGCTCGGAGCCGGCGGCGGCTCCTCAGCACCGGCCCCGGGGTTGAGCGGCTGCGGCGGCTCCTGCGCTCCCGCCCCCTCCGGCGCCCGGGGGGACCCGGGACGGGGGGGCCCCTCGGCCCCGGGCAGGTGCGGGGGGGCCGCCCCTCCTGCCCGGTTATGTAAAGCGTTATGCAATGTCCCCCACCGGGGCGGCCCCGACGGACGGCCGGGAGGGCTGCGGGGGCGGGAGGGGCACACAACGCCCCCGGTACCCCTCTGCGGACCCCGGAGTCTCCCACCGACCGGCTGGATCCCATCCGGGGCTCCAGGGAAACATTCGTTTTCCAGCCTTTCAGATGCTTAGAGCAAGTCTGCGCCGAGCATCCCAAAGGACCTCGGGAACAGCCACCGGGGTAAAGAAACCCTGAAACGAGCCCCTGCCAGCCCAGCCCTCCCCAAAGCCCCCACTCACTCCACCCCTCACAACCAGTGCACAGGGGTGAGTGGGGGCCACACCTGCACAATCTGGGGGCTAGACCCCACCCCTGGTTCTGTCACAGTTCTTGCTAGCCTTGAGAGTACCCACCCAAATCACTTGGCAGAACCATTCTCTTATAGATTAGAAGGAGCCCTGAGCCAGAGGTTCCCCCTGGAAGCCCCTGGGTGCTGCGGGGGGCTCAAGAAGTAAATCAGGAGCACAATGTTCCTTCAAGGAGCTTCAAATAACATGAAAGCTGTTTCTCAAAAGTGGTGTTCTGCCACTAAATCCTCACTTTTCTAGTATTTGAGAACTTAATTCACAGCTCAGCAAACCCAGGATCCATAATCCAACAACTTCATTTAAACCAAATGGCATTAATTACTCAAATAAATACCTATTATTGGTAATTCTGGAGTCCTGCTGTTGTTGGGTCCAAACGAATCTGAAGAGCACTGGTGCCTCCTCGCAGCTGGGCAGCAGAGGGTGCTTTGCTGTGCCAGCTGGAGAGGCTGTGCCTTACCTGGGCCACAGAAAAGGAATCAGATGGGGGTCTTCCGAATCTGGGCAGTGACCTGCCCTCTGGAGGGGCTCTCACCTCCCATGAGGTACAGGCTCCAGGCTGGAGGGAACAGCCTGCCCAGACAGACCACGTCCACCCACCGCATGGGCAGCTGGCAGCTGGCAGCTGCTCTGCCACAGGGGCACAGCACCTCGGCCCTCAGCTGGGTGTGTCAGCTGAAATGGTAGCCAAAAAATCACTGGTATATCATATTTGGTGACCAGGCAGCACAGGGCTCACTGCTTGGCAAGGCCCTGCTCTGCAGAGCCCCAGAGCTGTGCTGGGCCTCACGTTTGCACACACAGAGGAATGTGTGTGCAGGGGGAATGACTGAGGGGGTCTCACTACTCCAACCACTTGCGCTGCCCCTCAGCAGGGTAGAGCCATGGATGACCCTTCACTGACCCTCACCCCAGCCTTGGCTTCTCTCTCTAGCCCCTGTACCCCACTTCAGGAGGTCATGGGCAGGGGAGCAGTGATGGGACAGGGGGGAGGAAGGAGAGGAGGTTGAAACACCCTCCTGCCTCTGGAGCCCAGGAGCTGACCCACCTCTGCTTCAGCACAAAGATCTTTGCAGACCTCAGAGATTTAAAAGTAAAAACAACTTTTATTTTAAAATATTTGAAAAATTGGAAAAAAGTTCTAAAATAATGAGAAAAATAAAAAAATTGGAGTGTTCGCATATCACATACATGCTAACCTGCAGGGATAAATTGAATGGCTTAGCTCAAGCAAATATCCTTATGAGTAGATATTTTACAGTCCCTGTGGAGATGTTAAGCTAATGTTAAATTTATTAAAACCCTCCAGCTTTTAGCCTTTAGATTTTACGGAGCCGCTTATTAGGTTCTTCAAAGCAATTAGAAGACACACACACTATGTTTCAATTAGGCTGAAAAATAGTATTTGAGGCAAAGTTAAACTCATTTTTAAATTAAATGCAAAAATCCCCCTAATAATTAACTCCGGGGTAGAGAGGGGGAAGCTCTGGTCTCAAAGCACTCCCATAGTCAGCCATAGTCCATAGAAGGGTGCAGGATTCAGGTTTAACTCAGGATGATTCCTGTTGGGAATCAGCTGTTTGGTCCAGGAACCAGTCACCGCCGAGGGGATCTGTGCTCACCCAGTGCAGGACCTTGGCCACATCCAGACTCGCAGGCAGAAGCTCCATCCCTCAGCTCCTCCAGCAGCCCAGGAAGGAGGGATGCGTGAGCAGGAGCAGCCCCAGGTGCTGCCCGGGGCTGTCTCTGCCCACTGACTGCGGCGCCGTGTAGGATCCCTGCCGTCCTCACCTGCCCTCCCGGGACAGGTATCTCGGCTAAGACGGGATCAACCAGACCTCAGTGTCGGAGCGAGACTCAGAGGCCTCTGAGGGCAGAGAGAGGCCGCGGTGCACAGCACACCTTACCCGGGGTGCACAGCACACCTTACCCTCGGTGCACAGCACACCTTACCCTCGGTGCACGGCACACCTTACCCTCGGTGCACAGCACACCTTACCCGGGGTGCACGGCACACCTCACCCGCGGTGCACGGCACACCTTACCCGGGGTGCACAGCACACCTCACCCAGGGTGCACAGCACACCTTACCCGGGGTGCACAGCACACCTCACCCAGGGTGCACAGCACACCTCACCCGCGGTGCACGGCACACCTTACCCCGCAGGGCAGCGCGGCCGCGACCCCCGCCCCGGCCCTCCCGCCTGCCCAGCACCGGCTGCGGGCTGTCAGCTCGGCCGCAGCAGGAAGCCCCGGCAGCACCGGGGCTGCAGCCCGACAGGACCGTGCTCCAGTGCCACCCACACCGACAGGGCCGCACGGGCACTGCCCGTGCTGGTGCCGGTGCCAGCACCGCTGTCGGTACCGCTGTCCTTACCGCTGTCGGTACCGCTGTCCTTACCGCTGTCGGTACCGCTGTCGGTACCGCTGTCCTTACCGCTGTCCTTACCGCTGTCGGTACCGCTGCCTGCGCCGGTGCCGCCGCCGCCGGTGCCGGTACCACTAGAGGTCAGTGCCGGCTCGGAGCAACGGCCGAGCCCAGCCCCTCTCGGCAGAGCTGCCGCCCGCAGCCCCACCCGCATCCCGCACCCCTCATCCACTCATCCCCGCATCCCGCATCCCTCATCCACACATCCTGCATCCCGCACCCCTCATCCACTCATCCCCGCATCCCGCATCCCTCATCCACACATCCCGCATCCCTCATCCACACATCCCGCATCCCTCATCCACACATCCCGCATCCCGCACCCCTCATCCACACATCCCGCATCCCGCACCCCTCATCCACACATCCCGCATCCCGCACCCCTCATCCACACATCCCCGCATCCTCACATCCCTACATGCCACATCCCACATCCCCACATCCTCTCATCCTGCATCCCCTCAGTCTCCACCAGTCTCGCTCCAGGGGACAAACACGTCGCTGCAGCAGAACCCGGGGCCGAGGTGCACAGTGGGTCCCCCCATGTTTGCTGCCCACATTGCCACGCTGAACGCCGGGGTCACCGTGCGCTGGAGCTGTCAGCGCCCTCACTGAGGCACATGGCAGTGAGATGTCTCCCAGCTGGTGTACAATGGGCTGACTGGCTCTGCCCAACAGCCTCCAGAGCTCAGTCACGCATCTGGGCTGAAAGCAGGGACCCCGCAATTCCTCCTGAAATGGCATTCCTGCCATTTTTGCCTCATTATGTTATCACAAACAACCTCAGATCTGTTCAAGAAGCAGCTCCCTTCTCTTGGAGCAAGGGAGGAGTGGGGAAGGGTCACAATGTAACTGCAGTGCAGGACATCATGGTGGCTGGAGGCATCAGCAAAGGGACTGCCAGGTCCTGCTCAAAAAAGCTGCCAGTGAAACCAGTTCACTGTGGAACTGGTGATGGAATTATCCTGTGCCATGCTGGGTGCAGAGGATGCGTGGTGCTCTGCTGCCATCCGGCGTGGCAGGCTGCATCCTGGAGCGATGACCTCATTTACAGAGCAGCTCTCCATCCCTGAGTGCCTGACCTTGACTGTTTTATCCAGTGGAAAATCAATGAAAATTGTTCAAACCTCGTGAAACATGATGCACTCAGATATCCCCTCTCCCCTCCTCCCATCTGTAGCTCACTGCTACTCAAGTTAGCACACAAGTTAGGGAAAGACACAACGCGACATTAAAAACACCCACACCCCCTAAACATGGCACGCTGCCCTGAGAGGGACAAGTGACACCTTGGCAAGCATTGACCCGATGGTCACAAATGGGTGAGAGGGGCTCCTAATGAGACAGCACTTCTCTGAACAAGAAAGGCTGCACTCTTCTCCTTCACACAGGCATCTGCCACCTCTTAACAACTTGGTGTTGCAAGAAGAACTCATTTTTCAGAGAAAACAAGTTGAGAGGAGACCCACACAGGAGTTGGCATGACTGGGTGAGCACTGGGAAGCCCTGAAGCTCTCAGTTGTGCTGGCTGAAGCTGCAAGCAGATCTGCCTGAATAACTCATTACAAATCAGCAGCTTGTGTGTGCATGTGTAGACCCTCAGACCCCGCTGCTCATCTTTTCTCCTGATTTAATGATTTCTCTCTTTGTGCAAACTAAACTCAATCTCTCAATGAGCCCTAACACCAAAGCCAGCCTTCCTCTGCTACTAGACACAGCAGGCCAGGCTGGACCACACTGCTGTGCATCAGGTGAGGGTCCAGTCCTCTGTGCTCCATGTCACACCTGGAGCATGTGCTTCACTGCAGGCACAGCACAGTCTATCGGCCATGGCACACCCTCCGTCACTCTGTGGAGCACAGCACTCACTCAGAGCCTGGAAGCACCCAAGGGAAGGAAAGGATGTGGGATAGCAGAATCATACCACAGACCATACCCCGTGGGCTGCCCTACAACTCCTCCGTGTGGTGGCTGTGCGCTGGTATAAGCAGAATTGAAGTAGTTTTAATGTGAGGATGGCAGCACAACCCAGCTGAGCATCAGAGCAGGAACACTGCACTCCCTGTGGCAGATTTGGGTTTAAGGGAACGGGGATCAGCAGACTGTCAGCTGACGGGGAGGACGCTACCATTTCCCTGCACCGTCACTGCCGTGCGGATGGAACAGGCCACCGCATCCCAGCTCCCCCGCCAGAGCAGAGGCGCAGAGGATTGAGTCATCTTTGAATGTGGAGCCCCAGCTGGTCTGGGCACTGCAAACAAAAGGCGTGAAGAATCAGTTACCACATGAGTAAACAACGTTTTTGCGCTATCTCTATGACCGCAGCTTTGCTGGTTCAGCCCACTGGTTTCCTGGCTGCGGGCGGTACCGGCCCACATTTGACTCACATCCCCCCGAGCGGCGGTAACACCGCAGCCCCCCCAGGGACACACCGCCGCTGCCTCCCCCGCAGACCCCGAGCCCCCCGCTCTGCCCCCCTGGGGCTGCTCGGGGGGTCCCCGCGCCCGGGGCTGGGCGGGCGGCGGCCGCGGGACCCGGCGCGGCTTCAGCACTGCGGACAGCGGCGGGAGCGGGGACCAGAGTCCCCGGGGAGCGGGAGCGGAGACAGGAGGGTCCCCGGGAGAGCAGCCCAGCCTCACCGGAGGTCCCGGAGAGCAGAGTCCCGAGAGTCCCGGGGAGCGGGACCCAGCCCCACCGAAGGTCCTGAGAAGCGGGAGCGGGGCCCGAGGGTCCCGGGGAGCGGCGCCCCGTTCCCGATGCGGCTCCCCCTGCAGCGGCTGCCCCGGCCCGGGTGCGGGGCAGTGTCCCCGGCGCGGGGGTCTCTCCCCGGTGCCCGCCGCCGCCCGCCCCGGCGGAGCTCCCCAGTTCCGGTCACGTTGCCGCCTGTTTACGGGCGGCGGGGCCGGGCCGGGCGAGGCGGGGCCGCCGCAGGCAGCGCGGGCAGCGCGGGAGCCGCCGCGGCCCCGGCCCCGGCCCCGGCCCCGGCGCCCCATGACGCCCAGCGGGCGCCCCGCCGGGCCCCGCCGCTCCCCCCAGGTAAGGACCGGGCGCGGGGCCGGGGCGCGGGGCCGGGCTGGGGGCGCAGGGCCGGGCTGCGGAGCGGGCGGGTCCCCGGGCTGCGGGGCGGCCCCGCAGAAGTTCCCGCAGCCCCGCCGTGCCGGTTCTAGAAGTTGCTTCTCCCGGTGCCCGCCCCGCCGGCGGGCTGTCCCCGCTGTCCCCGCTGTCCCCGCTGTCCCCGCTGTCCCCGAGCCCCGCCGGGCTCTGCCTTCTCTGCGGGCTCAGCGCCGGCACCGGCATTGCCGCGGCCAGACCGCGGCGGGCGGCACCGCGGGAGCCCCGGGGGGAGGATTGGCCCCGAGCGGCGGTGACGGGCCCGGTTCGGCTCCCGGCGCAGAGCTCGATCCATAGCGAATTCCCCCGGAGACGGGAGGAGAAAGCACGGCCTTGCCTTCAGCATCCGCAGCCCCCTGACGAGCCTCGCTGGGGCTGTTCCTCAGGCAGCTGCGCTCAGAGAATTGAGAGAAAACACAATAATTTATAATCAACGTCTGTATTGATTTTATCTGTAAATAGATACTGACAGATAATGAATAGCAAACAGCGCTCCGAGTGTAATTCTGTCTCTGCTGAGATCAGGGAAGGTTTCCCACTGACTTTTCCAAGGCCGGGATTTCACCTCTGGTTTCTATTCCTGGCATTGCCACTGCCTCTGTGACCTTCTGCAAGTTTCTGAGCTTCCTGCTGTCTGATTTCCCTACATTAAAGATACACTGGCTTCATGGCATTGCTGCTAAGTTTTTCTTTGTATTCTTTGAGCTGTAAATACTAAGCACTATGTATTTCTAACATGTATCAGTGTTTATTCCTGTATATGTTTTAATGTGATGGAGAGGGGGTTGCTGGCAAGCACAGCAGGACAAATTATCGACCTGTTCCTGCAAACCTCATTTGTGCCCTCTGACTCCCAGCTACTTTGCCATTTATGGGGAATAATGATCAGACGGATAAGGGCCGGACCTTGCTGTGATGGTGTGTGTGCAGGGGTACATGGACATGCAACACTGCATCTGCCTTTCAGATGCATCATCGAGATGGAGGGTTTTTCTTGGAGAGAGCTGTTCATCCAGAGCTGAGCAGGGGCCAGCTCAGGCTGTAGGTGTCAACTTTGAATAGGGGCAGACCCCACCTCTTAGCTGATTGCTGCCTCCTTTCCTTCTGTGTGTATGCATGTACCACTCTCAGAAGCCCAAGGGCACAGAGTATCCTTCAAGCTAAAGAGGACTATCACTTATTATGGCTTTTATTATGAATGATGTTGTTTTCTAGAGTTGTAACCTCATATATAACTCCTCAAAGCCACAGAGCACACGGTCACTTTGAGAGCTTCCACCACCAGTTGCCTTGGCAAGTTAGAACTAGTCTGGAAAAGAGAAGTAAGCAGCAAGGCAGGGATCAGAGCAGGGGCATCCAACCTCATCCCTACCTGCTGCAGTACAACAATCCTTTTGGGAGCCACACTCATCCAGCTGGGCAGGGGGAGCTGGTGGGAGGGACAGCTCTAGTCACTAGTGCTTCGGGTCTCACCTCTGTGGCACAGGGTGAAGGTTCCTGCCTTAGTTCACTGCATAGACTCATGGTCATCACCCCTGTGGGTGCTCTGAAGCCCTCGGCATGGGGAGCTTTGGCATTACTAGACGGGAGCTGCGCTGGCCCAGTGAGCCATCCTTGGCTAAATCAGCCAACAGCAGCTAATCCTTATTAACTCCCAACACTGCCCAAGGATCGTGCTGTGTGAAATGACCGAAGGCATGCATCAAACTAAAGGCTCAGGATGCTGCTGCAATGCCCACTTGACTTCAGAAGCCATGTAGGGAAGGTACCAGCTGTTGAGAGTTTGGTTCTGAAACCCTTTGGGATAACTTGCCTTGGTGAGGCAAGTGCTTATCCACTGCCCTGTTAACGTCAGGGACACTCCAACGCCTCGCTGATGCTCCTGAAACCTCAGGACGAGATTGCAGCTTCGTTAACAGCTCTGGCTCTTGCATCAACACCTGTGAGGCAGAGCTGTGTTACAGAGGGGACAGCACAGTCCTCCTGTCACCCAGGGGGCTGCAAGTGGTGAACAGCAGGTCCCCAGAGCCCCAGGAGAGCTCTTCCCATCTCTGCTTTTGGGCAGCAGCATGACTGTTTCCAGCACTGTCCCCATTTCCAATGAAGGCAGCTCCTGCCCTGCCTGTCTCTGTGTCTTGCCCTGTCTGCCCCCGTGTCCTGCCCCTGCCTCCCTTAGTGCTGGTGGGAGGTTCATGGCTAGACAAAACAAGGTGCTCTCTCCTCAACATGAGACACCAGAGTTCCTGTCACAGACTGAGAGCTGTTTCTCAAGAGCAACAGTGAAAGTCATGTCAGACAGGCAAAGCTGATTCAAACCACTAAAGATTTCCCAGCAGTTTTGGAGACAGACTTCTTTTGATCCCATACACAGGTAAATTATGAGGACTCTTCAACTTCCAAGTCGGAGACGATAAACAGATCTCAATCCCAGATTTGTTTTCTTCGAAAACAATTTTTTTCTTCCTTTAGAGCTTGATATTTATCAACTATTTATTTTTAAAGGAAAACATTTTCATTGGTTAAAAAAAAGAGTAATTTCCTACTTAGAGGGAGAAGGGAAAGTTCAATGGAAAATTTGCAGCCAATTCTACTGAAGACATTTCAACTAAACAGAACAAAGTGCTTGAAAATAGCACTATGTGTCCCCTGGGCTTTGGCCAACCTACTTTCTGATGTTTCTCGAGATGAGGTACCACAACTCCCACCAAGAAGCTGCTCCAGAGCCCAGCCCATTGCAGCCAGGGCTGGCAGGAGGGTGTATCCGTGGTGTGGTTTGCAGCCCTGGGCTCCTGCAGATGCCAGTTAACTCTCATAATTTTTGCCCTGGCACAAGGACATACAGCCCTCCAAGGGCTGCCCCTGGCGCAGGTGGGTCTGACCCCTCTGGCAGGGACAACCCCAGCAGAACACAATTTGGATCATTTTTACTCCTATACCTGCCAATTGGGTGCTGCAGCTGCCTCCACCACCCCACACCCCCCAACTCATCAAATACAGGAACACAGAGAAAACCTGCAGAGCCTTTGGCAGGAACAAAGCTTTGACCTTGGGGCACTGCCAGGATTGCTTACTGTGGGATTGAGCTTAAATGCAGTTTGATTTGATTTTGGTTGCATGAATGATCTCAAGATGCCCTGTGTCACCATGCTGGGTGTGCTGGAACTGTGAGCCAGAGTGCTCGCTTGGTTCAGGAGTTTCTGTAGAAAGACAACTGGAGTCAGATGTGGATGAAGGAGGGAATGGAACCAGCTTCCCAGTGACAGGATGGTGCACACTGTCCCTCAGGCTTGTGGCACAAGCTCCCCACAGAATCATTTAGGTTGGAAAAACTTCTCAGGTCTTCCGAGTCCAGCCACTCACACAGCACTGCCAGGTTACCTTACTTTGCTGCAGCTTCCCTCCTTCCTGGGCTGGGTGTGGGAGCAAGGACAGATTCCACACACCACTAAATGTTATTTCCCAGGATTAAGGGTTCTTTGGGGGGTTATTTTTATCTCTCTGTGCAGCGGCACAGGTGGGTGGCTCACGCAGCTGCTTTGCCGAAGCCATTGGTGACACGTGGTGCTGGACCCCCAGCCCAGCTCAGACATCAGCAGCTCTTGTCTGCCAGGCAAATTACCTGGGAAGACGTTTCTTCTCCTGGAAGACAACATGACTCCTCTCGCCACACAGCGCTGATCGGGTTAGACGGAGCATGTTGTATTTTTCATGTGCTGGATCCCTGCTGCAGTTGCTGCTGCCTAATGTGTGGCATGTCAAGTGAGAGCCAAACTCGTCTCTGGTGCAACTCCCACCTGGGGATGGTGGGGAGCAATCCTGTTCCAGATGCATCCTGCTCCATGATAAAATATTCCCTGGGCCAAATTCAGAACAGAAATGGCTGCTGCAATGCCAGGGTCCATGCAACAGCATTTTCTGCCCGTGCAGTCTCTGAGCAGGCAGGACGGGACCTGGCCGCAGGCACGGGGTGATGAGAGGGCTGGGGCCATTCCCTGGGGATTGGCTAAGCAGGGCTGCTTCACCCACAGCCACATCCCTGTGGAAAGGGTAGAGGAGAGCAGGCACCACCCTGCACCCACAGGCTCTGGCCCTCACAAGGGCTCTGGGGCTCACAAGCCCTGTGTGCTGCTGCACGTTCCATCACCAGCCGTCTCCACTCCCCGCAGGCCTGGACCGTGAATTTGGTTACGATGGAGACAGTGTCCCTGGAGCACCAGATCCAGAGCGTGCAGCGGCACATCGCCTTCCTAAAGAAGGAGCAGATGGAGCTGCTTCATGACCTGCACCTGGAGATCCTCCGCTTGCAGAAGCACTGCTCAGGTGAGCGTTGGGATGGCCACAGTGTGTGGGAGCTGCCTGCTCACAGAGCACCTTGGGCAGGAAAGCTCCTGCTGGCACCCCAGGGTGCTCACACAGGCACTGGGCAGGATGCAGGGAAGGCAAGCACCAAACTGCAGCCCGGGGCTCGGGGCTCTGCCTGGCTGTGGCTGTGGGGTGCACAGCTGCCAGCCCCCTACCCACGGCCCCACTGCAGCCGTGTCACTGTCCCCTCTAGCCATCCCCACAGGAGTGACAGCTGCCCGGCCTCCTGCCACCACTCAAACTCATTCCAGCTTGTGCCACTGCTCTCATCAATAATTCAGCCGTAGTTAATTACGCCTTGTCTTCCAGCCTCTCGTCCTCACGGATTCCTGGGAAACAAAGACATGTCTGCACTGATAAAACTGGCTATTTTCCCCACCCTTTCTGAGCTTTTGCTGTTCTGTTTCATTGTTTTAATGGCTTCATCTATGGCCTCTCCAGACAAGCAAGACAGTGGGGTTTTCCTGCCTAAATCAGGCTGAGGGGTCTGTCCCCAGGGGATGAAATGAGCCCGCTGCACAATTGGTTATGAGTGATCTCCCCTTCCCAGTGTGACCCATGGACAGCCCTGTCTGACTGCAGAGGTCCTGTCCTACAGGTGAGGTGTGTGATTCTGCAGTGCCTGTTCTGCCAAGAGGGATGGGGCAACCCCTGGGTAGTTTTAAGGTGACTCTGCTGACATTTGAGTGCCATTATCTAGGGGGGCTGTTTGCAGGAGAAGAGTGGAGGCAGTCAGTCAGTTGTTCCTCACTGGGGCCCTGTGGAGCTGTGTCTGCTGCTCTGGCACTGTTGTTTCTGACTTTTTCACTCTTCCCTTGGTCTCTCCAAGGCATCCCTGTGGGAAGGGCTCTCCCTCCCACAGAGCTCGTTCTAATCTGCCCCTCGGGGGTTGTGGGGACAGTACTGGGGCAGGTCCCTACCAGCCCCCATGGCTCCAGCACAGAAGCTTAGACCCCGGGCTGTATGTGTGTCATCCCTACACTTGCTCAGCAGGGCGGTGTCTTTGGAAATAGGCAACTGCTTTGGTTTTCATTTGGAATATATCTGAGATTCCAAACTTATTATTTTAGCTTCAGAAAAATAGCACAATGGCCATTGATTCCCACTGGGGCAGTCAGGAGCACTGAATGCTTTCCAGAAACTGCATTATGTTCTCAGGTACTTCTGCCTTCTCACTACAGATTTGTTTTCCAAGACAGACAGGCAGAGCAGCCTGAGCCAAGTGTTCCATTTCAGGAGGATGGCAGTGATGAGGATTAGAGTCAACATGAAAGCAGATTAAAAGAAAAATGTAGGGCAAAGATTAACCATTTGAACTCATTTTCAGGGGGAAAAAAAGCCCTCAAACAGCTGAATGCTGCTGCTGCCCCCCTCCTCCTCTGCTCAGGGCTGTTGGTGGTTGGGTGGGCTGTGATAATTAATTCAAAAGGGATTGTCTGCAAGAGTGTGCAGAGTAAAGTGAACTCCAGAAGGTCCCTGAGCTGCCCTTTGTGAGCTGGTATTGTAGCCCAGGACTAAGCAGAAAGCAGGCAGAGAGAAGGCAGCATGTCAGGGCTGAGCAGGCAGGAAGGGGCTGCAGCTGGTGGGATTTGGAAGGGATTTGGAAGCTCCACGTTGCACTGGAGCAGGGCAGCATCCTTCTGCAGGCACGCTGTGCTGGGATGAGGCAGTCCCGCTTGCGTCACTCGCAGAGGCAGCGATCGGCCCGGAGCAGTAAATTATGAAATGCTTCGGGTGGCAACTTACACTTTGATCTATTTTCAGTCCATTGCTCTGCTCTTTGCCCTGATTTAAAGCACTGAAAATGGTTTAGCAGCTCTCTTAGAAAAAGGAAAGGCATTGCCAGAGGAATGGAGCCTCCCACTCTGCTGTGGGATAGGACCCAAGGATGCTGCCTTGGCCACCAGGCTGCTTAATAACATAAATTGCCAGAATTGTCTATTTTTAGCTCAGCCTGATGGCCACGCTCCCACATGGGCCGGCAGAGGCAGCGCTGCAGCCTCAGTGATGTCCAGTGCCCCGCAGGGAGCAGAGGAAGACACGGAGTGCAGCATGGGTGGGATGCCCCTCCTCAGTCCTGTTCCATTTCTCTTCCAGAGCTCACCCATGACCTGGAAATGAAAGAGCTGGAGGCTCGCCAGCAAGGTAAGAGCACAGCTTTGGGCATGAGGTAAGGGGGAGCGTGTGTGGGTGTGGGGGCCACCTGAAAAGCCTGGGCCAGAGGGGACCCATTGGGGCTGCCCAGGGAGGGGACGTGGACCTTGGCTGAGGGGACAGAGGGGCTGAGGGCAGGGCTGGGAAGGCAGCATGCAGTTCACAGGCTGCTGGTAGCCCAATAAATGCTGGTGTCACCCAGGAACCCCACAGCTGGCAGTGGATGCTCTGTGAGCAGCCTGGCTCCTCTCCCTCCTCCATCCCAGGGACAAAGCTGAAACTCCTCCCTGGTGCTGCCTGGGCACAGTCCCTGGCACTAAGCCCCAGCCTGCGCTGTGTCCTCAGCACCAGGGCTGGCTGTGCCAGGGTGGGTGGGGGCCGCTTTCGCTGGGGCTGTTGGGGTCCTTGCCCTTGGCACCCTCACACAGTGCCATGGCTGGCTCCAGTGGGATTCTACTCTCCCAGCCCCTCCTGTGGAGCCAGGGGCCCCTCCCTGCACCAGTGGGCTCCCTGATGGTGCAGGGTCTGGCACCCAGCCCACCAGGTGTCCCACCCATGGTCCCTGCCCGTCCTTTAGCCTTTTAGAGCTGACAAAGAGCACGATCATTTTGCCACATTTATGGGGCAGCACCATGATTGCTTTTCTAATGCCATTCATGGAATAATTACTGCCTGCAACTGCCTCCCTGGGACCTCATTGTAAAGCATTTTCCCTCTGCAGCAGCACTGAGGAGCTGAGGCTGTAAGGGACTGCCAATTGTATAGTAAAAAGCAGAGTATTGCAGAGGACGGGAGCAGGCCTGGGCAGGCCGGGGAGCGTGGGCGGGTGCCAGCCAGCGCCCTGCCAAGGGCTGGGTGTCGGAGTGGGTGGCTGGGGCTGCTGGGGGCAGGAGCCCAGCCCAGCCCTCCTGCTGCCCGCTGAGCTCAGCCCTTCCACCCCAGGTGGAAATCCCCCTGGCTGCCTGGCCATCCTGTGCCAGGATGGGGTTGCCCAGAGCCCAGTCTTCCCTCCTGGCATATCAGCTCCTTCTCTGCTGAGCACAGCCCAGCTCCTCTGTAATCTTGGATTAACATCTCCATCCTTGTTAACCAGGCTGTGGAGTCCCAAGGCTTGAGGCCAAAGTTGAGCTGATGGTTTCCCTGAACTACTTCCTTTTCTCTCCCAGTCCATGTATTCCCCCATGTCCTCTGCACACACTCAAAATCACTTTTAGGGTGAAAACCTAGTTACTTAGGGAAATTTTAAAACTCTGGTTTTAAAGGTAAAGGTGGCAGGTTCCACGGCAATGACGTCCTCCACTGAAACTGCCTTTGCTGTCACCCCACATTTGGGTGTTACACGTGGCACTGTGCCAGCGGCACCGTGGCTCAGGGCTGACAGGGTTCCTGCGCCTGTGCTGGCAGCAAGCCCATGCTCGGGCAGCTCATGGGAAGTTTTGGAGCCCCAGCTCCATGAAGAACCCGCACAGCCTCAATGGCACCGGTGGGACATGCTGGTACCCCGGAGTGGTCAGTAGGCACATCCACGTTGGGAGCACCCGGCAGGAGCAGTGCACTGAGCCACTGCTGCCTCTCCTGACCCCTCTCTGTGCTTTGACTCGCAGATGTCCTGGACCGAGAGCTGGAGGAGAAGTGCCGGGCGATGGAGGCCCAGCTGCAGGAGAAGGAGAAGGACAACCTGGAGCTGCGCAAGGAGCTGCAGCACAAGGAGACGCTGGTGGCTGCGCTGCGCTCCAGCCTCCGCAGCAAGGAGCGCCGGTTCCTGGAGGAGCTGAAGCGCCGGAGCCACCGCGTCACCATCCTCGACACGGAGCTGCAGAAGCAGACGGAGGCGGCCGCCTACCTGTCCCTGCAGCTGCACGCCACGGCCCAGCGCCTGCCGGGCCCCCGGGCGGGCGGGCCCCCCGAGCAGCCCCCGGCCGAGGGCAGGCCCCGGCGCCGCGGCCACAGAGCGCCCGCCCGGCGCCTGCCCGGGGACGGCGGCCGGCCCAGGGACCCGGTGCCGGAGGAGCACGATGCCATGCCCGACCCGGCCCTCTTCCTCTACACGTCGCGGCCCCGCGCCCCGCAGCGCCTGTCCCCGGAGCCCCCCGAGCCCCCGGCCCAGCCCCGCGGCCCGGCCGGCACCGCCCGCGGGCAGAGGCCGCCCCGGCAGCCCCCGCAGGACCCGGCGGCCAGGGCCCGGTCGGCCAAGGGCGAGCCCGGAAAGAGGCAGGGGGCCGGTGCCCACGGTGCCCCCCGGGCCCAGGAATAGGCTCAGGAATAGGGGACAGCGTGGCCCGACCGGCCGGGAAGGCCTGAGCCTGGCAGCACCGGGGCGGGCTCCGGCCAAGGTTCTTTTCCCCCATCCCCTCGGGGGGTAAGGGGCAGCAGAAAGCGGCCGCCCTGCATGCACCTCCCACCCACAGGACACCGGCGGGACTCCTCTGCCCGAAGGGTCTGAGCCGAGGGTGGCACCGGCAGAGCTGCGGGACAGGGGAGCACCCACCACCTGGGCTGTGGAGGGGACATGGTCCAGCGCCTGTCCAGAGCTTCCAAGGAAAGAAGGAGAGAGAGAAAGAAAAAGAGAAAGAGAGAGAGAGAAGAAAGAAAGAAAAGAAAGAAAGAGAAAGAAAAAGAAAGAAGCAAGCAAGCATTTTTGTAATGAGGAGATCTTCCTGCTGCTGCTGCCCTCAGAGTGGGCACCAGATGTGTCTTCTCTAGCCAGGGGTGCCAGGAGGTGTGTGTGCAGCAGCAAGGGGCTGTGCAGCGTGTGGCTTGGCACAGTGGGATGAGCTCAGCCAGGCCTCCAACCCCGGGCATCACCGACACTGGGCTGGCCTGGAGAGGGCCCAGGACATCACCAGGAAGGTTCTCCAGGATGCAGGAAGCTGAACAACAGTCCATCCTGTGGGTGACAGAAGGATCCCCTTCCACAGGGACAGTGCTGCCGTGCCGGCCAGGTCCCATCCCGCACTCTCCTGTGCAGCAGTTTGGCTGTCTCCAAACCGTGTCTCCACACGGATTTCCCCCACATTACATTCACACACAGGACTCAGACAAGGTGGCTGCACAAGAGCTGGAAGCACCCGTCCCACCAGTCCCCCGTGGCTCCTTGCCTGCCACAGCTGGGCTCCATGTGCTGCTGGAGCAGGGCTGTTCCCTGTGCCCCCTGCACAGGGCTCTCAGCACCAGCATTTCGGTTCTTAGTCACATCTAAGAGCCAGGTCCGGGTTTGCCACCAAGGGCTGAGCAGCCCCCCAGTCCTCCCTCACCACCTCCCGTCCCTCCCAGCACAGCAGCCATAGGCAGCTGCCTTCACCCTGCTGGGGCAGCCTTGCCCGGTCTCCAACCAAACTGTCAGCTTTACAATCCATTCCATGGGTGTTGTGAAACACCCCTAGGAGGGGAGGGCTCCGGTGGCCAGGCAGGGCAAAGGTCTCGCTGCTCAGGGCCTGTGCTGCTTGGGGCAATCCAAGGGGCAGGTTTCACCCCAGCACGTGGGCTGCCAGCCCTGGCTGGCCCAGCTGTGCTGGGGCAGCGACACCCAGCCAGGCCCCGACCCCTGCCCGCAGCCAGTGCCCTGCCTGGGTGGTGGGCAGCAGCCTCCCCCGGGACCCTCGCTGCCTCCACGGCTGGCACAGGCAGGAGGGAGCTGCAGGGGGCAATCAGACCCCATTTCCTTCCAGTTCGGTTTGAAACCTCTTCAAAGACATCACCATCATAGACTAGTGAGGCTTGGCCTGCCCCTGCTCAGCCACAGTGTGCCCGTACAGTCAGAGCTGTCTATTTTTGTAGTTCAATATTTATATACTCTATTAAAATGCTTTTATGAGATTTGCAGCAGCAGTGCCCAGGCCAGCTCTTTGGTAAAAATGAACCCTGAAGCATGTGAGCTGCACTAGCAGGGCAGAAATTAGCAGCTTTTGTACATTTTCTTTGGCTGTGATGTGAATAGTCAGGCTTTGGAAGGCAAGACCCCTCTTGCTCCCCCAGGGCACCCCTGAGGGCTTGGACCCCGCACTCCCCAGCTGCTCCCATGGTCCCTAACACATCCCTGGGTTTGGGAAGAAGTGCAGCAAAGCCATGCTGGACCCTCCTTGCAGGACCCAGGCAGCAGCTGCCCTGGCTGAAGGCCGGCCAAGGTGTGCAGCTCCTGGGGCACAAAAGCTCTAGCAGGAAATTTTTGAAGCCCCTGACGTGTCTGGAACTGCTGCCTCAGGAGCACAGAGCCCCCACCAGCCACCACTGGCCCTCCCAGACTGTCACCCCTGCAGGAGGCTGCACAGAAGATGGCCAGGGCACTCACAGGCCCTGGCAGAGCACTGCATGCCCAGGCTGCCTGCCTGGGGCTGGCGGGGTGCAGGGCACAGGGGGGCACTGGTAACACCCCGCTGGGCTATGAGCGCTGGCTGCAGTTGCACAAGAGAGAACACCCCAGAGCCTGGCTCCTGGCAAGGCTGTGGGATGCTTCCCACCTGTTTCCCTTTGCACAGTGATCTAAGGCAAGCTCTGCCATGCCCCAGCTCTGGGGTGAGCTGGCTGTGCTGGGGGCCCTGCTGTCACCCACCCACAGGGGCAGCGAGAGGGGTTTGTCAGGCATTGCAGGAGCATCCCCAGGGCTGCAGCATCGTGGTTCCAGGGATGCCATTTCCATGAGGTGCCCTTGGCCTCTGGAAATTGCTGTTTCTCTCAGGTTCTGAGAGGTTCTGCTGAGGGTTTGTCTCTCTGTTAAGGTGAAGGAGGGCAATGTGTGTCCCTGCGTGCTCAGCTGTTCCTGCAGCTGTGGTGTGCACAGCTGCTTCTCCCGTCCTTCCTAGACAATCCTGATAGACACAATATGATGCATTTTTATTAAAAACTCCTTGATGAGATCATGGAGTTCATGACTGACCTGAGCATTGAAAAGGGGAGGGAGAGGTATGATCCTTCTTCTATGTAAATACCTTCCTAACAATCATCATCCATAGTGCCTAGTATGTAAATGAAGCAGCCCTGTCTGAGCTGCAGGATCCTTTCCTCTCCACCACTAATTAGCAGCTTGCTCAAGGAGTCGATCCCATTCCCAGTCCCCCAATGCCTCTTCCCCCTCCCAGTGCTCCCAGTGCGGGTGGGCAGCTGGGCAGGCCCGGAGCCCCAGAGCCCCAGAGCCCACGGCCGGGCAGGCAGAGCCACCTGCAGCAAGGGGAGTGTTTCCCAAGGGGATGGAGAGGGAGCACCCCAGTTCCCCCTTCATGCCAACGTAATGTGCTTGGAAATGAGTTGTCAGGGTGAGGCCTGTGCTTTTCCCTGGGTGCATTTGCCTCAGAGCAGGAAGGATCAGCTCCTGCGTGCTGTACCTGCTTCAGTCACTGCTGCTTTTCTGGGGGAGAGGATAGCTCTAGAGATACTATATATACACATATATATATATATATATATACACACACATACAGGCACTTGTTTTGAAGGGAATACACTGTATGATTGTAATAGAAATGATGTTGAGATAAATTATTTTAATCTTTGTATTTATATAAAATGATCAAAGAGATCATGAAAAAAAAAAGATCAAAAAGACACTGTTCCTATTTTTTGCTGAGAAGGCTGCTGGAGATACTGCAAGCCCAGGAGCTGCCAGAGCACAGGCAGGGCCTGCCCTCCCCTCCTTGTGCCAGGGGCTCTAACAGACCCACCCCCCACTCACACTGTAAGTGAGCCCTTAGCCTGTAAGGTGTAACAGGCATCTGTAGGTGCATTTAGTCTGTGCTCTGGACTCCTTGAGAATCTAAAGGGTGCACACAGCTTTGACCTGCACCACACACCTGAGAGCACAGACCAAGGAGTGCAACCGCCAACACCTACGTGCTCTGTATGGAACAGGCAGTGTTTGATGTTGACTTGTAAAGTTTAATGATTAGACTGGAAATGGAAGCATAGCAATAACGCTCGGTTGTTAAACGTCTTGTGTGTAAACCATCACGTGCTGAGAGCCGTCTACTGACTAACAGCCGGGCTCCTCTCCTCTGCTCCCCCTTTTATTCTGCAGCTCTGCCAAGGCTCATGCATTTGATGTGTTGGGTTTGCTAATCTCTTTTCATTATTATTATTATTATTATTATTATTATTATTATTATTATTATTATTATTATTATTATTATTATTATTATTACTGTTCCTAATGCTGTCTGAGAAAGTGATGTTGCACATGCACCTTGCGGCAGGTGTGGGGTGAGTGGAGGGTGGGTGAGATGTGCCTGCCGCACTTGCTGCAGCAGAGGCGGTTCTGGCGAGGGGTGTGCACTCCCCTGGACTTATTTCAGACCCGTACAGATTAGTCAGGAAGTTCTCTTGACCCTGTTAACTAAAAAGCCATATTTTCTGAATGTGTTTGCTGGGACTAATCTAAGTGCTTCCGGCTGCATCCTTCCTATCCCCGCTAGCCTCCTAACCTTCCCACTGCTGCATGGCTCTGTGCAGAGACTGTCTGCACTGGGGACAGGCCCCACTGCTTGGGGAAGCTTTGCCCGAGGCAGAGCCCAAGGCTTTCTGTGAACCGCCTTATGGCAAGTGAAGCTGGGTTCAGGGCCCAGCTGATGGGTGCTCTGGAGGGCTGAGGGGTGGTCTCTCAGGTGCCCAGGAAAGCTGGTAGTGACACAGCATGAACTGGCTGGAGCCGGTGGTGTGCAGGGAGTGCTCTGCTCTGCACAGTGCATCTCCATGCACAAGTTCCCTAAAACGAGCTCCCAGAAGGCAGAGGAGCAGCAGCACTGCAGCTCTGGCCAGCACTTCCCAAGTTCTCCTCAAGCTCTCCCCACTGGGAAGGTAAATCAGCAGCATGACAAGGGACTTCCATTTACAGGGCTTAGGTGAACCTTTCTGAGTCCTCGTGTGCAGCCTTGTGAACTGGCTCCTGCTGCCCCAGTGAAGCCCCATGACCTGCCTTTTCCTAGAACAGCAGCCCTCATGTCCCAGCAGCCGTGACGAGCCAGTCTCACTGTACTGATGCCGCAGCTGCCTCGGTGCACGCCTGTTCTTGTCACTCTCCTGCACTGTCAGTGCCTGGCTGCCAAGTCCTACAGGGAATGCAACAGGAGGAGAGAGAACTCCCTTATGCCCACAGATTGCCTCATGCTGTGGATAAGATCAGGAGTGCCAGTGTGCCAGGCTGGGTGAGCAGGAGCAGCCTGGGATCGATGAGCACAGCGGCCGCGGAGGAGCTGCCAGACACTGTGGCCTGTAAAAGCACAAAGATCAAAGCGCCGTGTCCCCCTTGCTGTCAGAGCTGCCCTTTGCTCCCCAGGGCCCTGTTTCTGCCTCTGTCTCCTCTCCTCCTGCCCTGCAGGGATGCTGCTGTCCCAGCCACATGAAGGGACAGTGCCCCTGGACAGAAGCACCTGGAGGGGCACACTCGGTACTGCCACCACATCCAACCCCTTCCTCTCACCCTCCCTCCCCTCGCCCCTTTGGGCAGGAACAGGAGCACGAAGCTGCCAGTGTGTGAGAGGTGCACCCAACCCACACCCAAGTGGTGCCTGGTCCTCCCTGGACAGGGTGTGGTGATGCCTCCTGGCTCTTCCTGATAGATTTCCCTGATCTTGTGACTTCCAAAAAAAGCTCCCCTTTCCCGTCATTACAATTATTGCAGGACTTAGACCATTGGGCCATGGAAATACCCAAAATCTTTGCATGTCTGAAGCAGCAGACTCTTTCTGCAGCCCTGTGGGGATGAGCACTATCTGTATGTTTCAGAGTCACTGTCACCCCAGTCTGTGCAGAGGGTCTAACCCTCACAGTGTGGGGACATCACCCCTTCCTGGCCAGAGCTGTGCTGGGACCGTGGGGAGGCCTCTGGCAGAGGAAGGAGGAGGGCAGCACCCATGGTACCTGCTCCCCTGGTCCCAGAGCAGCTGCAGTTTCATTGGAGCAAAAATATTGTCCTTGGCTGAGTTTGCAAAGCTCAGTGAGAACAATAAACGCCTGTGCCTCATGCTGGGGAGCGCCGTGGAGGGACAGATGCCAAAGGTTTGACACTGCTCTGCTTTATTTGAATGTTCATTTTGCTACATGTCACCATTATTTGCCAGGAGGATGATGTTCATGTTGACTTTGCTTTTTAACCAAGTGCTTTTCAAAATGTGTTAACATCAGAAACTAGAGTATGGAGCTGTACTTTAGGAATTGTTGTAATATGCCTTTTTCTTAATAAAGAGATTGAAATCTGCAGAGGTTTGTACTGTCCTGCCCCAGCACCCAGGACCTCCAGCCACAAACCATGAGCATCTCTGCCTCCGTCCCAGGCCCGGCTCCTACCTCACCACCAGCCCCTTCAGAGCTCTGGGGAGAACTTAGAGTGGCCCCCCAGTCCTTACAGGGGGCCTGCAGGTCCATGGGGGGGATCATTGTCAGGGCCTGGAGTGACAGGGCCGGCCCCGAGCTGCGGGCACACGAGGCCGGGACACCCGCGGCTCCCCGGGCCCGGCTGGGCGCGGTGTCACCCCCGTGACCCCCGGCGGCCTCCGGGAAGGTCGCAGGCAGCCGGTGACCTTCACCGGGGGGGCTGCGGGGCCTCCCTGGCCGGGAGCCAGGAGGCGGGGCCGTGCGGGGGCTGTGCGGGTCTGTGCGGGGCCCGTGCGGGTCTGTCCGAAGCCGTGCGGGGCCGGTCCCGGCGCGGGGCGCGCGGCCCCTTTAAGGCGCTGCGGGCGCGGGGGTTGGGCCGTGGCGGGCGCCGTAGCGGCGGCGGGGCCGCACCACGTGGGGCGGGCGGACGGCGCTGTCCTTCGCGGGCCCATGGTCATCCGAGCGGGCGAGATGCCGCCGGCCGCCGTGCCGGCCGCGCAGGGCGCCGACCAGCAGCACGCGGCACCCTGCGCCAGCCGGCCCGCGGACACGCAGCAGCGCCCCGGTAAGGGCCCGGGCCGGGGCCTGCGGCGGGAGCGCGGGCCGGCCCCGCGGGGCCGGCGGTGCCCGTGCCGGCGGTGCGAACCCACTATCTCCTCTCCGGCGCCGGGGCTCCCGGGGCCCGCCGGGAAGGTCGCGGGGGGCCGGGATCGCGCTGGGGACCCGGGGCGGTTCTGCGGCCCCGGGCGGCTCGTCCCGCCCGGGGACACCCCGGCGGAGCGGCCCGGGCGCCCCCAGCCCCCGGCCCGGGGGGCTCCGTTTAGCGGGGAAGCCGTGCCGGGCCCGGCGGCCCCGCCGTGTCTCGGGAGGCTCCGCGCAGCCCCGGGGCCGCGCTGGCTGCCGGGGCCCGAGGCCGCAGCGGGGCCGGGCCGCGCGGTTCGCGGAGCCGGCCCGTGGCGCGGCGGGGCCGGGCCGGGGCCCGGGGCAGCCCCGGGGGCGGGCGGTGCCCCCGGCCCGGACGGGCCCGTCCCGGCGGAGCGGGAGCCCCGGGCCCGGTGAAGGTCACCTTCAAGGGGCCGCTCCACCGCGCGGCCGCGGGGGGGCCCGGCCCGGAGCGGCCCCGTTCCCCCGGGCCGGGGGCACCGCCGGGCGCTGCGGGCGCGGAGTTTGCTCCGGGACCGCGTGGGGCTGCCCGCGCACCGACATGGGTGTCCCGCAGGTGGTGGGCAGGAGAGAGCTGGGTCCTCCTGGAAATTCGGGATGCGGGAGCCACTGACACGTTAGGAAATGCTCAGAAGCGCTCAGAAGCAAGAATTGTTCTGGGAGGAGGCTTGTTCGAGACGACAGCTGGAAATTGTGGATTTTAACTAGATATTTGCTGGCTGTTCTTGATTTGTATCGGAGCCTGAGTGGCTCAGGCTGGGGACGAGGTGCAGCCCCATGTCCTGACTGTCCTCAGTGCCAGCTGCAGGGCTGGCACAGCCCCTGCTTCCCCCTGCCCTGGGTTTGCTCGGTTTGGTGTGTTATATTTTCAAGAACTTACAGCCCTGAGCACTGATCTCAGGCTTGGCTTTTTTCTCTGATCTCTAAAGTACAAGCAGATGGCATACAGGCATGGCTTGTGGCTGGCCTTCGTCCTGAGGCACATGAATCCTCTGAGTGACCTCCCTGCCACTTCCTTCCCCTACCCCCCCAGCCCCCCAATTTTATGGTGTGGAGGTGGATTTTTGAAGTTTGTCACCTAAAGCAAAGTTCACTGGCATTTGGTGGTGGAGCAAGTTGGATGCAGTTCAGGAGTGGGGAGCTCAGTGCTGAGAGCCTCCCCCTCTCCCCCACGTGTCAGATTTTGAAGCAGGCATCACGCCTGCAGTGCCAGCAACTGGGTTAAAAAGTTACGTGGTGTAATCCCTGCCTCCTCGGGTGCAATCGATTGCTGAGGGAGCTCGGAAGGTGGAAAAATCTTCCACGTGTTTCAGCACTGCACAATTGCTCAGGTGCCTCTTGGATCTGGGGAGGAGTAGGGGAAGGTCTTGTCAGGGAGTTGGGGCCTGTTTTGGTTTAAATTACCTTTCTTATAAGCTAGCGTGAGGTCATAGACAGTCACTGTTTGCAGTGTTTCTTGGATTATTTTTGTGCCTATGGTTTTCACTGTCCATAGAATAAGTCTCTCATGTGCAAGTTTGTTAATGCTACCATAAAATGCCTTTCAACCTTGCCTTGCCCAGATGTGTTTTTTTCTAGCTCAGTCCCTCCATCTCTCAGTGTCCCAGCCACCCATGCCTTCACCCACCTCTTCTGTTAGAGCAGCAGAGAATGCAGGTGTTAATCGAAAACTGCTGTGGAAGCAAGTGTTGCTGTGCATTAGCAACAAGGTCAGAAGGCTGATTCTTAATCTTGGGATCTGCTATCGCTGTCTGTCACCCGACCTTGGAGGTTCACTGGTGTTTCAGAAAGGGCTGAATTGCTGGCACTCGGGGTTTTTTAATATGCAGCTCTAACAGACTTCGGGGGGAGAGTCAGAGAAAAGTTGTGCAAGAGAAATCTGATCACCACTACAAGGATAAGAAGAGGAAAGGAGCACAGTAACACAGCATCTGTGCGGCGAGGTGAGGGATGGGAACCTGAGGGGATCATGTTCAGGGCAGTTCTGCCGGTGGGATAAGAGCTGAGCTCCTACTAGAAGGTTGCTACACTGCTTGAGCTGCCTTGCTTCTGGGTTTCCCAGCTGAAAAGTGGAAATAAGTAGGTCAGGAGCATGCACTGAGATAAATCCACCTGCAGACACAGAACTGCCTCGTGCACAGTAAAACCAGCGCCGTGTTGCAGAGTCCTGTGTTTGCCTTCGTCGTCTGTACATGACTAAACTTGGCAGCACACCCCTCTCCTGGCACAGCTTCCCAGCACCCGCTTTGCTTTCCTGCGTCGTGCTCCGTTGGTTGTGCTGGAAAGTTGTTATTTCTAGAAGCTTTACAGGTCTCAAGTTCATGCATTTTTTTATTTGCATTTGAGAAGCAAAGCCAGTCCGTGGGGCAGTGCTGGGACAGCATGCCAGAGATGAAAACCAACATGTGGCTCCTGCCATGGTGGCAGTGGCTGTCACTTTTGGCAGCAGGTCAGATTTTTGCCGTAGTAGCAAGGCTGTCCCAGGGTTAGCCTCTGGTTCTCGCCTCCTGCAAGCACCTGGTTGATGCAGCAGAGCTCATCATTCCCCTTTGCCTGTGGAGCCTTCTGTTGCATTCTACCTCTCTAAGATTATTGAGTCCAGGACATTTTCCTGACAGTTTGGCATAGAGGCACTTACACAGGGGACAAACCTTCCCTCTTTGGGTGGGAAAGTAGATGTGTGCTCACAGAAGTGCAGGCTCTTTTCTCCAGCTGAAGAGATCACTGCTGGCTGGTCCTCCCTGCAACACTGTGGAGCTGTAGCTGTTGCCTCCCAGCACTGCTGCTTTTGTCTGCAGGCCTGATGCTCTGCTGGTCCCGCTGCACACAGAGACCAGCAGGTTCATTCCATGCCTTGGGCTCTTGTTGTCCCAGTAGCTTTCTGAAGCTAAGGCATGTGCCAGAGTTAAGCACAGAGACTTGAAGAATTATCGGCTGTTTCCCGGTATCTGTCTGAAATGCGATTCCTTCCTTCAGCTCTCTTGAAATTTGAGAATCATGCTCTCCCTGACACAGTTGATGTTTTTCTTGGTGCTGATCTTTGCACTTTGCCTTAGTCTTTGCTCCTGATTTCTGTGATGTTTGAATTGCACATTGTTGTTGCAGGGTCACCCAAAGAGCCAGTTTCAGGGCTAAGTTTCCAAAGTTTTGGCCAGATGGAAAGTTTACAAATGGGTTTAAATGTAGTTCCCAGATGTGGAGAACCAATTTGAGTTTAATGATGGCAATAGAGCAGCTCTAATGTTTTACTGTGGGCTCTTTTTAAAAGAAGTCCTTGTTGCACCCAAAGTGCGGGAAGTTCCTGTGAAGCTGTGGTTTCCACAGGGGAGGCAGATGGAGGCACCTCTGCATGTCTCCTACCTCCCCTGACGGGATGTCCTGCAGTCACATTTCCATTAGGGCCATCTCTGGAGCTAATGCCTGTTCATTTAGTCAATTTATTTAGATTCATTAAACTTTATTTAGTTTAATTACTTATTCAGCTAAAATATAATTTGCATTTGCTGTACTGACACCAGCCTTCGTATGTTAAAGCTGACACACATCATGCTGCTCTTGAGCTTGCTTTGGCTGGAGTCAAAGAAATGTGGCTCCAGCTTTGTGGGACCTGACCAGGTACTTCTCCAGGGGGGAGATTTTTCTTCCCAAAGGTCTCTCGGTAAGGAAGAAGAGTTGAAGCTGTCAGTACATCTTAACTTCTTCAAAACTCATCAGAAAAACATGAGTTAGCAATACTGATGTGATCTGAAAGTTGGTGCTGGCTCACGAGGCTGAGGGGTACCCAGTCCTGGGGCTCCAAGGCCCATCAGCTCCTGCACTGAAGGAGCAGCTGTGGAGGTCCTGAGGGCTCCTTGCTTACTGCTTACAGGAGTTGAAACAAGTTGGATTGGAGAGACTTCTCTTCTGATTCCTCTTCCTTTTAAAAGGACAACAGAAACTGGCTGGGTCTTTTGTGGAGAGCTGCTGGTGTGTTTTTCAGCCCCTTTCTCCTGGCAGGTGGCTGGCTGGCACAGAGGGGCTGCTCCTGCCCTTCCCAGGGCCGCTGTTGCAGAGGGGATTGCCCTGCCTCTGTGTGTGTTGTGTTGGCCTTGAGCAGGGACCACGTGACCTGTGCTCCTGGCTTTGTTCTAGTTCTGATGTTTTTGTGCTAGAGGTGTGGCATGTATTTTTCTTCTGCTTGGTGCAGAGTTGTGTCCCTTCCTGTCCGTGTAGCCATGTCCAGTGCTTGTGAAAGCTTTCCCAGGCAGCTCCAAGGTTTAGGCTGCAGCTCTTGCACGTCACATCACGTGTTTGAAAGATCTGGCTCTTTGCATGTGTCGCAGGAAACCTGGACCACGTAGCTGAGCGTGGGGCAGTGTGCCTGCCAGCACAGGATGTGTGCAGAGGGGCTGTGATGCCTGGCAGATGCTGTGGAGGGAGGGCGAGGAGCAGGCGTTTGCAGCGTGGCCTCACTGGCAGTGTGATGGCCTGCTTGGCCACAGCCTCCCCAGGGCACCTGGTGCTTGGAGAAGTCTCCAGCTCCATAATCCCTGCTTCAGTTCTGTGATTTTCTTAACGTAGCATGGAGAGAGGAGAGGTGTTAGGGGGTTGTGTGTGTGGTTTTGTGGTTTGTTTGTGTTTGATATGGCAGAGCAGGGTGAGAGGAGAGAAAACTTGTCTGGAAACTACTTACTGGTTCACTGCCTGGCTGCTTTGTGCTCGCCTGCTTAGTATGGATGGCTGTGCTGGGCCCGGGTGTGCCATAGTAACTGCCCTCGCCTTGTAATTCAATGCATCTCACTGGCTCCGGTTTGGCAGCGGGGCACAAGCACTCATCCCATGCTGCACTGGTGTGCTCTCGAGATCGGGCTATTTATAACCTCTCCGGGCCAGGCTGGGCCGGCATCCCCCCGGGAGTGCCTGGAGAACCTGTCAGAGCCCAGCTGTGCTGCAGCTCGGCGGGGAGAGGAGAGGAACGGAAAGGAGAGGAAAGGAAAGGGGAGCCGCCGGCGCGGGAGCTGCTCCAGGCCTGCTGGTACCGTGGTGTGAGCGGCAGGTGGGGAGAGGGGCGAGGCCGTGCCCGTGCCCGCGGGTGAAGGTCGCTGGGCAGCGCTTCGGGAGAACTGCTGCGAGTCCAACATCCAATTCCACAAGCACGTGGGATCCTGTGCGGGGATCCTGCTGGTCCTCTGCATCCTGCTCCCGGGGGCCAAGTAGGAATCCTCTTTGGAGAAGCGGCTGGCTGTGTGAGAAGGCAGCAGAGGGCACGGGCTGGGCCTGGGCGTGTGCCTTGTGGGGACTTGACTTCAGTGTACGTGTGAAACACAGCTGACTGCTGTGATCTGGTGCTGCATGAGCCACGCTGCCACTGATCATGGGGAACGGCCTTTTTGCAAACTGCTGCAGGCAAGTCACCGATCTCCTCTTCCAGCCACGCGGCTCTGACTCGCCGGACGAGAGGTCTCCCCTCTTGCCAAAGTCTCCCACAAGCTGTGCTGTCTGCCCAGAGATGCCAGAAGCTGCCCAGTGTGCTGGGCTATACCCAGACATCATCCCCAGTGAAGCGGTGACTGGAGACCTGCAGAAGGGCACTGAATACATCCAAGACCCATCCGAGACCGAGGACGAAGAAGGAACGGTGACAGTTTGTGATAGGAGGGGTTTGAGACCCGGTGTTGGCACTGCTGGCCTGCTCCAGTGGGCAGAGGCATCCCCCGAGGTGACTGTCCTTCCAGCCGACCTTGGGGCCGGCCCGGCGGGGCTGGTTGATCATGCTCAGTCGCTCGGGGCCTGCCAGAGCTGCGTGAAACTTGAGGACAGCGGCTTAGCCCACAGATCCTGCCGCCGGGAGGAGCACGTGGCAGCAGCTGAGGGGGGGGATGCAGGCCCTGGAGCACATCCCGCTGGCCAGAGCCACAGTGAGGGACGGACAGCCGTGCGCTCGGACACAGCCGTGGCGGGTCTGGACTCCAGGCTGAAGCACAGAGCTCCTGCTCCCTCCCGGGGGAGCCCTGGGACAGCATCCTCTGCTCTGCCAGCAAGTGTGGGGAAAACCCCACGGGCCCAAAGCACAGTTGTGCTGCCTGTACCCCCTGGCAAGGTGTCACCTGAGGCTTGGGACACAAGTGCTGGTTTTGTAGTGACAGAGCCCACTGCCTGCCCTGGTGGCAGGTCAAGCTGTGATCCTGACTCGCAGGGACAGGTTCTGCCCTCAAACCAGCAGAAGAAGAAGAGGAAGAAAAAGAAGCTCCCTCTCCCAGGTGCTCAGCTCTGTCCCAGGGGCTCTGTCATGCTGTGTGGAGCCAAAACACTATATGCCCCTAATGGGGGTGGGTGGCTGCCTGTGCCTGTGAGATGGGGTAGCACAAAGAAGAGGGGAGGGAAGCAGAGGTGACATTTTAACTTCACGGCAGAAGGTGGAGGAGGAAGGTGGTGAGATATCCCACCTGGGTGTGTACCATGGAGGGCCTGTCTGTGCCTTGTCCGTGTGAGCAAAGCAAACATAAAAGCATTTTGCTTATCTTTTTAATTCATAAGGCAAATCCCTCTTTTGTTTGTGCCTGCAAACATGGTCCTTGTGAAGGATGGGAGTGGATCTCTCTGGCCCAGCCTGCAGCAGCACAGATGGGAGTGTGGGACCACAAGGGACCAGCACTGGGGGACTTTGGCTCCCCTGAGCTGCATGTGGGTAGAGGAGTGGCCTGACCTGCAGGGATGGAGCAGCTCTGCAGCTGTGCTGAGGAGGAGATGTTCCTTCTCCTCCTTCACCTGGTGCATCATTCCAGTGCTGTGGGGACAGCAGGCTCCAGCCAGTTGTTGCAGCGTGGGAGGGGAGCAGCCACCCACTTGGCCACATCTGGCTCTCCTCCTTTCCCACTTTTCCACAAACTGGCACAGCACAGTTGGAGTCCAGTGTGGCACCAAGTGGTAACTCAGGCTTTTGTCCTTGCCAGGACTTCTAGGATATGAGAAACAGATTATTTTTTAAGTCTCAAGGTCAAATTTTGCCTATCATTTTATTTTTTGTTCGGGCCCTGTGCAGTGACTGAATTTTGGTCTCAAGTGCTGTTTTGTGGTGCACCCACTGGCATGAGGGGATGTGTAGTGTGATTGACCTGAGCTGGTGGCTTAGTTTGTGGTTTGGCTTTCCCTGTGCCCACTGGCATGCCGGTGGCAGGTGTTGAGGCTGCAGCTTCTTGGGAAACTGCAGAAACTGTGTCATGTTGCTTGGAATTTGAAATACCTTTGAGGAGGGGAAGGCAGAATTTGGCCCCTCAGAATGGCACTGGAGCTGGTAAGGAATGCATTCCAAAACTCAGTGCTGGAAAAGGTAGGGGTTTAATTTACGGGTTTGTGCCTCTGACAATCTCTGTGGTTACTAAATGTAGAGAAGGAAACTCCTCACCAACAGAGCAGTCTGTGCAGACCAGGCTAGCTCACAGAAGTGTAGTGTCGCTGACTTTTTGATCTGATAATCTTAGAAAAGGATTAGTGACTACCTTTGGTTTAGAAGATTTGCTTGAACAATAATTAGTTATTAACTAACACTTCCCAGGATCTGTGCTGTCAATGGCTGTGTGCAGCCAGCAACATTCAGGCTCAGGTGTGCACCTTCCATCAGGCCAGGATCCTGTCTGCTTGGGTTTGCCAGGTGCCCGCCACGGCTGCAGCCTGGCTGTAAACAGGAGGCGGGATTACAGCAGGGCCTGTCACCTTGGCGTGTGAACTCCTTGTCCAGGTGCAGAGATGAAACCTAATCCTCAGTCTGATCCTGTCTGCCAGGCGTGACCGCAGACGGGCGAGCGCGGGTCGATTCCCGTGAGGTGGTGCCTGGTGCCTCCTGCCCGCTGTCCTGCCTCCTGCCCGCTGTCCTGCCTCCTGCCCGCTGTCCTGCCTCCTGCTGCTGTCCTGCCTCCTGCTGCTGTCCTGGTGCTCCGTGTGTGAGGCTCATTCGTGCTCACAGCAATGAGAACATCCTGTCACGGCTCGGCCACCAGCCAGCGCCAGCCAGAGCTCAGCAGCCTCCACCGCGCCCGTGGGTACAAACTGTGGGCCGAGAGGAGGAGGGGGGTCCTTGCTGGGACACTGGCACATCCCTTGGAATGACAGGGGATATCAGAGGTCACAGTCAAGATCTCCTTGCTCTGTCTCCAGCAGTGAGCAGGGCGGTGAGCAGGAGGAGCGGCCGGGTTTGCCCCCAGAGCGGGTGGTTCCGCTTACCCATGACTCAGACACCTGTGAGCCCAGGGCTGCAGCACCCGGCAGTGAGAGCCAGCAGCCAAACAGCTGCTGGCCAGTTTGGGGCTCCAAGTGAGTGAGGAACAGGAGAGAGGTCTCTGCAGGTGTCTTTCAGGTGTCCCTGTTGCTCCTTCTGCTGTCTCACGTAGGCTGAAATCCAGTGCCCCGAGATCTGCCTCCCTCTCGGCGCTGGTGCTGCGGAGGCTGTGGCAGCAGCGCTGCAGTGGGTGGGAGGAAGCAGTGACCCACTTTAAGGCAGGTGGGTGCAGCTCTGCTTCCCTTGGGGAGCACATGTGGTGAGTCAGCACCCAGGAGACAGCACGGCCTCCAGGCCAGCTTGTGCTTTGTTTAAACATACCCACTGTGAACAGACCCCACTGGAAAGCCCTGGCTGGCTCACATCCAAGGGTTAACCTGCTGCACAGCAGGTCTTTCTCAGTCCAGGCTTTTGTTTCTAAACTTAAGACAGTATTGGCTGGAGCTGGATCCTCTGGCGTAAGGAGACGTGAAGGTGTTGCCTATACATGTTTCTTGTCACAAAGTGCAGAGCTGTGCTGGCCCTGTCTTCACTTGAGTAGGGAAATAGGGATGGAAAGGCCAAATATCTTGTATTTCTGCAGTCAATAAACAATCTTCTGATTTCTGAAACACTCAGTAGTTTGGGGATCTGACACCACTGAACAGTGAAAAGCACAAGCGTGGTCCTGGCTGGTGACCTTCTCTTGCTGCATGCAGAATTCTCTGTCTCACTTTGCTTTGCCACTGAAGGTATTGTGCTCCACACCAGCATATGCATGGTTGTAATGCCAACCTTCCTCTTAGCCACATTCTGCCTCCCCTTCCTGGCTGCCACAGCAGGAGCAGGAGTTCAGTGGTCCTGCCCTGCTTGGGTGGGCAGGGGCTGGGCCAGTCTGGCTCGGGTGCCTGGCGGGTCACCCTCTCTGCAGTACTGGTAGCCCCAGGTGCAGCATTTCTGTGATGGCTTTTCTGTGCTCTATCCAGGTCCCCACGTGTTGAGGCAGTCCAGGAGCATGGCTGTGCTGGCTGTAGGGTGTGACAAGGGGCTCTCCCCAGCCCTCTGGGCATAGTGTGGTTTTTCTGAAACCACATCTCTTGAGGCACTCGTGTGTGGAGCTTTTCTTCCTCCTTTCTAGCATGACTGCAGCTTGCTGGAGCCAGAGCCAGGCCTCTTGTTTGACTCGCCCTTGGCTTCATCTGTCAAAGAAATGAGCAGCTTGTGCTGGGGACATACGCATGGTGACAGGGAACATGAGCAGCAGCTGCCAAGCTGCTGAAGGCAGCAGAGACTGCCTGAGGTAGCTCTGCTACCTGCTGCCTTTTGGAAAGGATGTGCTCTCATTGCATTTCTTGCCCTTTCACCATGTCCTAATTCAGCCCTGACAGTTGTCTCTGAGGGTTTTCTGCAGTCTGAAGTGGGGGTGTGACCCTCTGGGGACACTCCAGCAGGGCCTGTTGCTGCAGCCTCGTGTTGTGCTCCAGGGGTGCACAGGGGGCTGTGGCATTTCCATTCCTGTTCTGGGTCATGGTGAAGGCTGGATGACTTCTCTGGGCTGCAGGAGCACTTGGGGCTGATGGGGAGGAACTGTCTGTGACACCTGTAGGTGTCAAGCCACAGTGCCAGTCTGAGGTGAGGGAGGTTGAGCTGCCATCTCCCCTGGAGATGGGTGCCTTGCTGGGAGGTGAGGAGGAGGAGAGAGACCTGCCACATGGAGCTGGCTGGGGGGCTCCAAGCCTGGCTTGGAGCTGCCCTGACCCTGTGCAGCCTTTCAGAAAGGCTGTTTCTGCTGCCTGGAAAAGACCTCCCCCTGCTCCATCTGTGCTGCCTGCAAGTGGGTGTCTGGGAGCACCAAGCTGGAACAGCCATGTGTGACCTTGGGGGTCCAGCTGAGTGTGCCAGGACAGCCCTGCTGGGAACACACCATGAAGGGCACAATGCCTGCTCCCCTCCATTGAGGGCCAGTGTGGTGCCCTGGAGCACCAGGGGCACTCTGCCCTATCCCAAAGTTGCTGTCAGTGGCTCTTCCAGCTTCTCCTGGCAGCACCTAGGTCCTCTTCAGTGTGGTCCCCAGCCTGGTTCACAGGGTGTAGGCAGCTCTAGGAGACTGGCAGCCTCCTAGATCTTATCAGCTCTATGACACTCTCCACCTTATTGGAAGGGAAAACAAACCATTGCCGAGCGGTGAGGTAGGTGCAGAGAGCTCCCCAGCCCTGTGATGCATCCACCTAAGCGGGCACTTTAAATGTCGTCACCTTTTTCTTGAATAAAATTGCTTAGACAAAGCCTCACCCTGGCACCATGGGATCTCTGTGAAGTATTCTGGCAATGCAGAGAGTGGCCAGATGCGGGCAGGGGTGTGGGAGCTGTTTGTGTGGTGGTGGAGTAACCAGGCTCCCACGTGAGGTGCAGCAGAGTGGTGCCACTGCAGCTCCTGCCTCCCTCTCCCTGCAGTCCCAGCAGGGCTGTGGGGAGCTGTTTAACATGTTGGTGCACAGGTTACAGCTGCCTCCGGGCCGCAAAGCACCACACACCCATTTCTTTTAATTAAGAGGCTTCTTAAGACAGCTCAGTGTGGTGTACACTGACCCATCCTTCCTGCCCTCCTTCCCTCCTCTCTTCACACAGTTTGTGGAAGATGCAAACCCCACAGGCAAGTGAGAGCACGTTAATTATGCTGTGAGGGGAAGGGAGGGAAGGGCCTGGCACACCTCTGTCTAGTAAACAGCAAGTGCAGAATAAAACCCTTCCTGCCTTTTAACCCCTGGTTTGCTCGGGCTGGCCAGAGGACAGTGGTGGTGTCCAAGCCAGTCTCTGCAGCCACTCAGAGAGGAATGTCCCTTAGCTCAGACCTTGTCTAAATCCCTCTCTTCTCATCCAGAGCACCCATCTGGTGTGGCACTGATGAATGGCAGCGGCCTGCACGACAGCCTCAAGGGCGAGAAGGATGCCAGGCAGAACGGCCACGAGGAGGCTGACCCGGGAGAAGATGGGAACGACCAGGAGGTCATCGTCATCCAGGACACGGGATTTACTGTCAAGATCTGTGCACCAGGGATAGAGCCCTTTTCCCTGCAGGTACCTGCCCTTGCTAGCTGGGAAGGGGAAGGAGGCAGTGGGAAGCATTTCAGCCAGGCAGGCAGGGAAGGGAGCGGAGGACTGTGCCCAGGAAGGCCCCTGGTAGCCCCCACAGTCTGGCAGTACCTTCAGGCTGCTTACAGCTCCCTGACCTGATGGGACTAAGTGGGAAAGAAGGCAGCAAAGAATGGAGGGTGCAGGAGAGAGGCTGCCTGGCCAGTGCCTTTGAGAGAAAAAGGAAGGAAGAGATGATGTGAGCAAGAGGCTGTCTGGCCCAGGCCTGCCTGGACATTGCAAGGACAGGGAGGTGTTTTGTTCTGGATCCCAGGTGTGGAGCAAGGGGAGGAGAAGTCGCTGAGGTGGAGCTCCTTGTCCACTGCAGAGGGGCTTGGATGTGGAGCTGAGCACAGGGAGAATGACCTTCCTACTTCTGGGCTTTTCTAAAGAAGGGTTGTGAAAACATGATTTCTGGGCCTGGCTCTCAGGAAGGGAAAATCCCTTTCTTGCTCAGCAGTTTTGGCATGATGCTGCTTTGGGCCAGCCTGGGTTTGGTGCAGTGGCAGGTGGTAGCACAGCTCAGGGAGCTCAAGCACCGGCCTGAAGACCAAGGGAACAATGCAATCTCCACTTTGTTCTGCACAGAGAGCTCTGCCTGTGTCATGTGGACAGTGGCACGTGCTGCCAGATCAGGATGGTCTCTGACATGCCTGGCTGATAGTCCCATTTAGCTTGATACCTCACCAAAAACTATTTGAGTGAAATATCTCTTGGGAAGAGGGATCTAGAATCTAAACCAAGTGGGAAGTCTTATCTCCCCAAGACCTGCAGAGGTTGCAGTGAAATGCCATCCCCCGTGGAAGTAGCTGTGTCTCAGCCTGGCTTTTTTTCTCCTTTAAATCCCCTTGGCTATTAGTTTTAATAGGCTAATAATAGCAGGCTGCCTTTTTTACAGCAACTTATGTAAACTACCCTGAGTCTTCTGAGCTTGTGAGCAGTGTTAGGGTGCTGGCACAAAGCAAGGAGGTGGGAGAGCAGCCCCAGTGCACCAGCCTGAGCAGTGTGTGGAGGTGTGGCACTGGCACAGACACACCACAGCTCCCGTGGGCACCGCGGCCGATGGAGAGGAGGAAAGGGCGTGTTTGCCACGTGCATCATACAAGACCTCACCACAAATGTACAGTGTGAAGGGATAAGGGAGGAACCCCCAGTTTCCCGCACCACCTTCTATTTTTGCACTGCCCTCTGTCACCTCTGTCCCATGTCTAGTGCTTGTGGGATGGAGCTGGGGTGGCTGACCCTGCCAGAGGTGGCAGGCCCTCCCAGCAGGGGCAGAAGTGATCTTCTGGAAGGGAGGTAGAGTCTGCTTTTCTGAGCTTGGACAGGTCAAGAGTTGTTTGATTCTGCAGTAGAGGGACAAAGTTTTGGCAAGAGCATGTGTGAGGTTAAAAAATAACAGGGTTCTTCCCTTCTTAAGGTTTCTCCTCAAGAGATGGTGCAAGAGATCCACCAAGTTTTGATGGACCGGGAGGATACTTGCCATCGGACTTGCTTCTCCCTGCAGCTGGACGGCAACGTCCTCGATAACTTTGCTGAGCTGAAAACTATTGAAGGACTGCAGGAGGGCTCGCTGCTGAAAGTGGTGGAAGGCAAGTTCCTTCAGACTTGTGAGGGAATGAATGAGGGGTTTTATAGGGAGTGGTTTTGGCCACCCAGCAGCCCTTTACGTGGTTGTGTTTTGAGACCTGTGTGCCGAAGGATTAAGCAAATGTGTAATTCCAGTTTTTTTCCTCACTTTTTGCTCGTCAGAGCCATACACAGTGCGAGAAGCCAGGATACACGTGCGTCACATTCGGGACCTTCTGAAGAGTCTTGACCCATCAGATGCTTTCAATGGTGTGGACTGTAACTCACTGTCCTTCCTGAGTGTCTTCACTGAAGGAGACCTGGGAGGTATGGGGCAAAAAGACTTCTCTGGTGTGGTCTGGGCTTTCATTCCCTGACTCCTTGCTTAGTTAAACACACAGTGAGTGACAGTCACCTGTCCCGTGTCATTCGGGAGTGCAGAGGAACACTCGGAGCACTTCTGCATCCCTCCTTGAATGATGACTGGAGGAGGGAATGCTGCACTTTCCAGAACTGACTTTCTGTCTCTGTCCATTCCAGACAGTGGAAAACGGAAGAAGAAAGGTACTGAAATGGAACAAATTGACTGCACCCCTCCTGAACATATCCTGCCAGGTAGCAAAGAGAGGCCCCTGTGTGCCCTTCAGCCCCAGAACAGAGACTGGAAGGTAGAGTTCTCCTGTGTCATTGAAACAGCTGTTGGCACATTCCTCGCAGCAAACTGGTGGTTAGGGATTGAAAGCTGAGCTGAAGTGGACTTTGGGATTTGCTCTGCTTCGTGCTTCACAAATGCTGGGATAGCACTGCTTAGCTAAAAGAAAAAAGTCCAGGAGCTGGTGTGCGACACCTTGGACATGGAGTCTGGACAAATGTGCAGTGTGGAAGGGCCAGGCTTGCTGGGAGGGGTGGCAGGGAAGGTAGAATTCTCTGCAAAGTCCTGGAGACAGGATCTGCAGATCACCACAGATTGCCCTTAGCTTTCCCATCCCCTCCCACTTGGATTCCAGTTTAGAAGCTGCCATTTGAAAACCAGTACAGCAAGAAATCCATGCCCTGTGCAGCCCAGAGGCCCAGGGTGTCTGTTTTCACCCGTGTCTTGCGGTGTGAAAGGCAAACTGGTGGACTGCAGAGGGCTCAGGAAGGCTGTGCTCTGGAGACCAGGTGGGTTTGTAAGCTCCGTTTCTGGAATCAAGCAGGTAAAAGGGATCTGTCTTGTACATTGAATGACTCGAACTCAAAGACATTAATTCCCGCTGACAGGAGTCGCTTCTGTTGTGTTCTTCTGTAGCCTTTGCAGTGCCTAAAGGTATTGACAATGAGTGGCTGGAACCCTCCGCCCGGTAACCGCAAGATGCACGGGGACCTCATGTACTTGTACGTCATCACGGTGGAGGATCGGCACGTCAGCATCACTGCGTCCACCCGGGGGTTCTACTTGAATCAGTGAGTAACTGAGATTCTTCCTGTCCTGCCCTGCAGCAGCCAGCTGGAAAAGAACCCACAAACAAACAGTTGCTGCCTCTTTTTTTTTTTTTCTTTGGCGGGAAGCAGCCTATTTTAATTTGCTGCTCACATGGGTTTGTGGGAGTTGCTGTACTGGATTGGGCTGTTCAGTTATGCCTGGTACCACTTCTCCACAGTGGCTAAGTGCCTGGTGCTTTAGGGAAAGTTTAAACATCCCATAATGTCATCAACTAATTAGAGCATTTTGAGTCGGGAGGAAATTCCTTCCCGACCATTGCAACTATCTCATTTTGCCCTAAAGCAAAAGCACAGCCTGTCATAACTCCCTGAGCTGGGCACAAATTTGACTAGAAATTATTATTTTTTTAATGATGACTGTGAGAGACTGTTGTGGCTGTGCCTGTTGGAGTGGCTGTGCTGAGGGGGTTCTCGGTTAAGCAAAGGCTCTTTTGGTGTGTTTGAGAAGCTCTATGAAATCAGTCCTTCCCAGCTATAAAAATAGAAGCCTCTCTTGAGCCTGAGGGTGGCTGAAGACAGTCTAAATTAAATAACCCATCAGGGCCCATCAGGGCTAGGTACAGGGTTACTGGCTGTGTCTCACGTGGGGAGACTGGAGAGGGCCCTTGCAGCCCATCTACCCGTGTGTGCCCCATGGTCTCCTTCTTGCAGGCAAGGGCACATGGGGCAGCCTTTTATACTGTGCATGTATGGAGAGCTCTTGGTCATGTTCCACATTCCAGGGAATGGGAACTATCAGGTATGACAGTGGCTTGTGACTGTTTCTTTTTTTTCTTGCAGGTCTACTGCATACAGCTTCAATCCCAAACCTGCAAACCCCAGCTTTCTCAGTCATTCCTTGGTGGAACTACTTAACCAGATCAGCCCTACCTTCAAAAAAAACTTCTCTGCCCTGCAGAAGAAACGGTAGCAGTGCTTTTTCCTCTCTAGTTCCTTGAGCAGTCTGGTGTGAAGTTGGGGAGGCTCAGCTGTGTGGCTGGTCCTGGGGAGCTGGATGCCACTGGTGCAGCAGGATTTGCAGTGCCTGCTGCTCTGAGCTCACGGAGTGGTGGGTGGTTGGGACACATGACTGTAAGCTGCAAGGACCACAGAGCACCTGACCCAATGTCATGGCAGCTCCCTGAGGTTGCTGCTTTCCCTCACTTGAAACACGAGCTGTCAGAGCTGATGGGCCTGTCTGTGGTGTTCAGCCCAGAGTCCCCATCCGTGTGCACTGGGTGTTCCTCTCTGCTGTAGCTCTCCAGTGACTCTTGCTTCCAGCATGTTGATTTACTATTTCAGTTCTGCCTGAAGCAAAGGGTGGGGGTATGACAGCATTCTGTTGCCATGGGAATATCACTTGTGGGGCTTATCTGGAATTCAGGTGCTCTGTCCCTGCTGGGAAACTGAACACACAGGACAATTTGCACAGTGGGAGAGCGAGCCTGGAGTGACTGCAGTGTTCATACAATGGACACGGCGGTGCATTGACCAGCTCCTGAGGGGTGGGTCTCCTCCCCAAGGCTCTGTTGGCCACATGCCCTGTGGGAGGTGGGAGGCTTGGTGACTGCCCAGTTACCCAGGCAGCAGAGTGTTAGTGTGGAGCACGGCCATGGGCTGCAGCAGCACTGGTAACCTGATCAGTAGGTACTTCTTCTCTGGTCCAAAAAAGAGACTGAAGCATAAATATCAGTGAAAGTAACACACGAGGGCTTTGTGTAGGCTTATGGTAGAAAGAGAATGGTTATTTTAAACATGCCTGTGCATGTTAATTTTCTCTTAATTTCCTCTAGCTCCTATAATAATAAACCAACAATAAGGCATTGTTTGATTCTCCCGTCCTTGCTGCAGGGACCATTTGTTCTGCTCCAGGACAGTGGGTCCTGTGCAAAAGCCTGTCATTCTTCAGAGTCACTTAATGAACTGCCTCAGCTCAGCAGGGTGTGGATTGACAGGCACATTGTGTGGCTCTGGGAGCTCTGCTCCTGCTTCATTAAGGAGATGAAAGTGACACCAGACGAGGGCTGAAATTAGCAGTGGCCTCCAGCCACCACTGCCACTATCTGGCCATTTAAAAATGATTATACTGTATTGCTTCTTGGGCCAGAAGTAACTACAGATGAGCCCCCAGCCCCTGCTGAGAGCAGGCAGATTACACAAGAGGCCTCTCAGCAACGCTTGAGTTTCCACTGTGGGCTGCTGTTACACCGTGACCCGTTTGGACTAGTGTGAAAGCACAGGGAAAATTCTCTTAGAATAGAAAGAAATCTTTCTTTGAAAAATGTCTAATTGTTTTCCCTCCCAAACTAGGGTTCAGAGACACCCTTTTGAGAGGATAGCCACTCCTTTCCAAGTGTACAGCTGGACGGCTCCACAAGCAGAGCATGCCATGGACTGTGTCCGGGCCGAGGACGCTTACACTTCTAGACTGGGCTATGAGGAGCACATACCTGGGCAGGTATTGGTCTTGCTTTACCTGACAATGCTGGCAAGAGTTTTGCTGCCAGCTGTGCTGGGAACCAGTTAGCTTTCAACAAGTAACCTCTGGTATTTGTGGAATGGTCTTGCTCATCAAGGGGAAACTTATTCACAGGGCCCTTGACTACAGGGGCTGTGCTGCTCAGGCTGCAGCTCCTTGAGCATGGAAGGGTCTGAGAGGAGCAGCTTCGTCTTGGGTGTTTATAAATTGCCCGTCCCTGCTCCGATGGGGGTCACTGCACAGGAGGCAGAGCACTCCTCCGTGCCAGCCAGGCGTGGAACGGCTCTTGTGTCTCTGAGAGACTATTCCAAATGCTCCAGTTGCAGCTTTGTATCACAGAATGGTGCAGGGCTGCCTTGGCAGGTGTGTGCCTGCAGCGTGAGCGCAGTGCTGGTGACAGTGGCATGGCTGCTCCTTCAGTGGTACTGCCCTGCATTAGCTGGGCCAATGAAAGGTCTGTCCTAGACTGCTGTTGAATAAAGTGCACTGTGGAGGTGTGTTCATTCCTGCTGCTAATTCATTTCCTCTGAGCTCCACTGCAGCCTGAATTCTTGCCCCTTTCTCTCCCAAAATGCCTTGTGAAGTGAGAATGCTGCCTTGCCAACCCCTTCCCACACAATGCATTGCTTCCCCAAAGGCTTTTCTTCCCTTTTTCAGACCAGAGACTGGAACGAGGAGCTGCAGACCACACGGGAGCTGCCACGCAAGAACCTGCCTGAGAGGCTGCTGAGAGAACGAGCTATTTTCAAGGTAACTTTGGGATGTGCAGACAGCTCCTCACACATCCCCATCTCTCCTGCCTGTGTGCTGGCTCCTGGGGCTTGTATCCAAGCCACTAACCAGGCTCAGAAGTAAAAGCCAGTGGACCTGCCTGCCAGCTGGAAGGCTATCAGGACAGGAGCAGAGGAGCAAAGGAAAAATTTGCAAGGATCTTTGAGAGCAGGGTGGTGGGAGCCCATCCTGATCCATCTCTCTCTCCACCTGCCTCCAGGTTCACAGTGACTTCACTGCAGCAGCAACACGAGGTGCTATGGCCGTCATCGATGGCAATGTCATGGCCATCAACCCTAGTGAGGAGACCAAGATGCAGATGTTCATCTGGAACAACATTTTCTTCAGCCTGGGCTTTGACGTCCGTGACCACTACAAGGACTTCGGAGGAGATGTGGCTGCTTACGTGGCTCCTACCAATGACCTCAATGGTGTGCGGACCTACAATGCTGTGGATGTGGAAGGGCTGTACACGCTGGGGACTGTCGTGGTGGATTACAGAGGGTACAGGGTGACAGCTCAGTCAATTATTCCGGGCATCTTGGAGCGGGAGCAGGAACAGAGTGTCATCTATGGGTCAATAGACTTTGGCAAGACAGTTGTCTCACACCCCAAGTACCTGGAGCTGCTGGAGAAGACCAGCAGGCCGCTGAAGATCCAGAAGCACAAAGTTCTCAATGACAAGAACGAGGAGGTGGAGCTGTGCTCCTCGGTGGAGTGCAAAGGCATTATTGGCAACGACGGGCGTCACTACATCCTGGACCTGCTCCGCACTTTCCCTCCAGATCTAAACTTCTTGCCTGTTGAAGGGGAGGAGATGCCAGAGGAATGTAAGAAAATGGGGTTCCCCAAGCAGCACAGACACAAGCTTTGCTGTCTCCGGCAAGAGCTTGTTGATGCCTTTGTAGAACACAGGTGAGCAGAGCTCCCCCTTCCTCCACCTGCCACTGGTCACGGTCCAAGTCAGGACCATGCTGCACTGTCCCGGGAACATCCCAGCAGAGCTCCCAGAAGTGGGCAGTAATTGCCCCATTGCTTGGCCGTGCAAGTGCAATTCTAGAAACTTAATTAACGAGAGGTGAGAACAGTAAGGATTTGGACAGGGGTCCAGGGAACCAGGGTTTGTGTTTTAGTCTCCAGATCTATTTTTTTGGTCCTTCTCCAAACATTCAGTAGTTCTGCTTTCCCTGCAGGTATCCTGTGCACCTGACTGCTAGGGAATGGGAAGGATTTATACTTTTTGTAAGGCTCTCCAGATGTCCTGAATGTTACCTTTGTTTCCTAGAGGCTGAAAAAAATCCCGTGGGAAGTGCTGTAGGCACGTTTGTGGTGGGATGTGTGGGTTGCTCCGTGCTGGTGAGGCAGTGGGAGCCTGGGGAGTGGGACATGTCGCAGTCACGTGGTGCAGCCCTGGGTTGCTGCGATGTTGACTCTCCTGCTCCTGATGGGAAGGGCTGTGGGTGCTCTGCTGTCACAGGTGACCAGAGCCTGTGCTCTGCCTGCCGGGAAGATGAGCCCTCCCACTGCTGGCAGAGGAGCCGTGTCCACTGAGCGGCTGGTTCTGCCTCCAGTGCCTGCCCCAGCTCTGCCCTGTGCCCGCAGGCCAGCTCTGCTGGCCCCAGGACAGCCTCCAGACCAGCAGCCTGCAGGACTGTGGCTGTAGGGCGCTGTTGCTGCTCCGTGGCTGGCAGAGCCTGGACCTCTCTCTTCTGAGCTCTCCTGGCCAAACTGCTGCTGGTTTGTGTGTGACTGGTCCCGTGCATCTGGCAGTGAGTCTTCCTGAGCTGGCTGCGAGTGCTGCCTATGGACACAGCAAGGAGATCACTTCCCATTCGGGTGGGGAACGAAAAGCCAGTTTTGTGCTTCTTCTGATAATGTGCATTCCTTGGATTTTTGGAAAGCTGATGGGAAGAGGGTATATACCCTGCATTTCCACAGGGAAACTGTGTGGTCTGTAATGCTAACTTGGTGAGGTTTTTCCCTGCAGAGCAGTAGTGATCCTCGGGGATTCTTCTGCTGAGCTGAATTTCCCTTTCCCTTTGCTGCAGGTATCTCTTATTTATGAAGCTGGCTGCACTGCAGCTGATGCAGCAGAAAGCCAACAAGCAGGAGAGCTCAGGTGCACTGGAAAATGGTGCCTCTCCAGAGAACGGCGCCGCAAACAGCGAGAGGTCTGAGTCAGAGGATGGCAAAATAGAGGATAACGTGACGGGGCTCGATCAGGTGAAGGAGCTCGCTGAGACCATCGCGTCTGACGATGGAACAGGTATTTCATCCTCAGCACCAGCTCAGCCCAGGCCTCCTGCCCTGGCTGCTGAGCTGTCACTGGTGGGAGCAGCGCCAGGCGGGGGGTGATTGATGATTGTTAAACAGGACAAGCACTGGCTGCCTGTCAGTAGTGCCTGAACTCTTTGTTAGATCTGCTCACACCCTGATGGATGACTGGCCCCGGGGGGCTGGGTGAGTGAACCCAGCAAGCCCATCAGCCCCTCAGCTCTGCCCCAGAGAAAAAGCCTGGCCAGGCTGGCCTGTGGGGCTGCAGGAGAGTGCTGGGCCAGGCAGGAGGCAAGCAGCAGATGGGCACCTTTGGGAACCCTGAGCTTGGAATTCTGAGTGTCTGTGCTTGGAGGTGGAGAGGTCCATGGGGTTTTTTTGGGTTATTTTACATGCTCTTGTTCAGACTTTGCAGCCGTTCTCCTTTCCAAATACCTTACAATTGATTGTTTTTATAATGGATTTCTGCAGAATGGACCATCATTGCTGTTTCTAGTAGCAAAACTTTTAATCTTATCTTTATAGCTAGGTTTGTAATTTCTGAACTCCACACTCATTTGTAGTCTGTTTTTCTCCCTGCTCCAGTGGATCCCAAAAGCAGAGAAGTGATTCGGAATGCTTGCAAGGCTGTGGGCTCCATCAGTGACACGTCGTTTGACATCCGGTTTAACCCAGATATTTTCTCACCAGGTACGTGCACCCAGAGCTGGGCTCAGCCCTCCTTCAGAGGACACTGTGTCCTGCCAGCTGCAGACGAAAATTGTGTTCTGTAGCCAAGAATATTGCTGGCTTTTGGCTCGCTGGGCACGGTGCAGGGCTCTCTGGGAAGCACAAAGAGAAGAGAGAGAGCAGTGTAATGGATTGCAGTGCTGGAGCTGCCAAGTGCAGGCAGTGAGTGTCTCCCACCACTGCGCTCGGGGGAGGGCTGCAGCTTGTTGCCAAGAATCTTCCTGTGATTCTCCAGCATCCCAGCTGCTAGACCACTTGAAGAGAAGCAGAGGCAGGGAAAAAAATTAAATTTGATCCCAATGTAGTAGTTTACACAACAAACAGTTGCAGTTGAACAACTGATGTTGGGCCCTCAGTGAAGGGCAGAGTTTGTTTTAGTAGCATTTTGGTAAGCAGGCAAAATTGTGCCCTTTCACAATTGGGCAAAGTGGCTTTCCACAGCTAGGAGCATATTTTTTATTTGGAAATAGAGAAAAGATTCCAGAGTGTTTCTGGGGGTGAATATCAGGGCGGTGGGCAGGCACACTGCAGGGGAATGGTCATACTGCTGAGCTCAGACAGCCCAGCTGCTACCACAGCACAGCAGCCACTGCTCTTCCCATCAGAACATGTTGTAGAGTTTGAGATGAGTTTTTGAAGCATCTTTAATTCCAGGGAGACAGAATTACTTAAACTTTCTACCTGCTCTTCCTATACACTTTATGTAGAGGATTTGTTTCTGTGAGTTGCTGTGGTTGATGTTTTTTCTCTTTTCCTCCCCCAGGTGTTCGTTTCCCTGAGTCAAGCAAAGAGGAGGTGCAGGATCAGAAGCAGCTGCTGAAGGATGCTGCTGCATTCCTGCTGTCATGCCAGATCCCAGGCTTGGTAAGGAACTGAGGGCCAGCAGTGATGTGCCCTCTGAAAGCTCAGCCTGAGCCTGACTGCTCTGAGCAGTGACACTGGTGACCTCTGGGACAGCAGTGGGGGAGCACAGAGAGCAGTGCAAGCGTCTCGTGCAAGGCATGAGGAGTTTCTGTTTCTCATCTTACATCATGGCACAATTTTCCCACCTCAATTAAACAAATAATTTTTGGCACCAGTATTTAACAGCTATTGCTAAGAGTTTGGGACAATAGAGACCATGTAAGCCATCCTCCCTAGCCCTGGGCATCCTGCACAACTTATTGTTTTACTGACCCTGGTTGTGACTCAATCGGTGACTAATAATTTGAAGTGAACTGGGAAATTGTTCTCACTAATAGCTGTCATAAAAACTCCCTCTGTAAGTCTTAAGCATTTTGGATATCACCTGTGAACCTGGCCAGATAAGAAATCCCAGTTTCTCCCTTCTGCAGACACTCACCAAATTGACAGCTAACGTGCCTGTTGGAGCAGGCACTGGAACTGGGAGGGGAGAGCTCATGAGCTCCAGTCTAAGAGGTCCAGGAGTTATTGGTCTTGTGTAGGAGAGGGTTTTCCTTGTTGGAATGTTTCTTCTGAACTCTAAATTCACTAGTTTTGTAGACAGCATAACCTTTAGAATTGCCTATTCAATCTTTAAATAAAAAAGAGGGTGAGAGAATTAGAAAAAGGCTTGGTGATTGTTGATTACAAGGTAGTTGATATTCCAGTATATAAACTCAAAACACTGCACAGGCCTGTGGGAGGGGAGGTTGCAGACCAGCTGTTGTAGCAGGTAGTCCTCTGCATATCAGAGAGGGACTGGTGTTACTCCATGATGTGAATTAAACGACTGTTTATCAGCACTGCAACACAGCTGAAAATGTAAGTGCCTTATCAGCTGTGTGTGCACAGCTCCACGTACTCATTTAATTGGAAAAGTTTTTACTTGGTGACTGTGAGGCCCTAAAAAAGGGTCAGCCTGCTAGTTCCACAAGCAGGAGTTGTTTTGCCTCTGCCTGTCGTGAGTGCGTAGTGCTGCTCCTTCCCCACCAAGACAGAAGAGTAAAACTGGCCCCAGTGGCAAGGAGCTTGCCCAGACTGGGCTGGCTGCTGTGAGCGTCCACTGCCCACACTCCATGGTGGTCTCTGGTGTTACAGCACTCTACCCACCCAAAGAGCCTTGCTTGGGATCAGTGTCAGCCTTTGGGGCGACCCAGGTAACGAGGTGTGTGCAGTGACACTGTGGAACCCCAGTCCCGCTCCCTGGTTTGCTTTCTAAATTCTTTTTAAATTGAAATTCTTTCCTTCACACTTGCCCTCAGCAACCAAAGTCTGTACCTACCCTGCAGGTCAAGGACTGCCTGGATCACACGGTGCTCCCGATGGATGGGGCGACCTTGGCCGAGGCCATGCACCAGAGGGGCATCAACATGCGTTACCTGGGCAAGGTGATCAACTTCATCAGCAAGACCCCCGGCCGTGCACAGCTGGATCACATCTTTGTAAGCATCAGGCTCGGCTCAAACCACCTCTGGTGGCGTTTGCCCTGAGGAGATTCCCACTTGGCCACTTGTTTTCGCTGTGTAAAAATAAACAGCTTCAAAAACAGGGGAGGAGGGAGAAGAACCCGTAAGTGGTGGATGGGGAGTTTTGTTTCCAAATCCTTAATGGCTTTCATAATGTTAGGGAGTATAAGGCTCCTTTGGGGTAGAGAAGTGCTTCAGGGATTCCCAAGAGTAATAGTGGGTAACAGCTGGATTTTAGGCCATGCATTTTTTCAAGCCTCTAAGATCCATCTGGGCTTTGGATCAAACTGTGAAGTGTGAGCATGGCTGCCTGGGAACAGGTGAGGGCTGGGCCAGTGCAGCCCCTGGAAGCACTGCTGGAGCTGTGCTGTGCTGCACTGCTGGCTTGTGGGCACAGAGGTGCCAGGGGCTCCTCGCTGGCTCCAGGAGGGCTGTCAAATGCCAAACACTTCTGTGCTGCAGGGAGAGTAGTGTGTCTCCTGCAGATCTTGATAAAAGGCCATTTCAAAAGCCCAGTGTGTTTTTTCATGTTCTTGCCAACTGACTTGGTCTGTTCTTTATTCCTTTGGGTAGAAAATTGGAATCAGTGAATTGATCACTCGATCAGCCAAACACATCTTCAAGACGTACCTCCAGGTATGACCTGCAGTCTGACCTCTTGCCTCCTGTGTCCTCTCTAATTACTTTTTTCCACAAACAGAGCTGTTTGGGGCTCTCCTCTCATTAGGCAGTTCCTGGGGGTTGCGTGGCAACGGGAGGTACAAGCTCATTAGCGCTGAAATAGGTACAGGCCTGTGTCCAAGAGAAAACAAGTTCTCACTTGAAGGAAGCTTTCCCAGAGAGTAATCATTCATGCTTTTCCTCCCCAGATCCTCACTCATTATGTTGGAGGCTTTTAAAAGTGAAATCACAGCTTGTTTTCCTTGTAATACCTTTTCCTCTTAAACAGTGTTGCTTTTTCCCTTCTAAGAAGCCTTTTTACTTGGCTGAGCACTACATATCTTGTCCTCGTACCTGTCCACACACAGCACAGCAATGCCCCTGGCTTGGTTCCAGTGCCAAATCTTCTTTACACTCTCTGCTCTTTCTGTCCCAGGTAGCAGTCCAAAATGGAACTACACATTTGTGTGTGTAGGCATATAGTTACTCTTACATCCATGTAATTCTGTCTGTGCTAGTTCCACTTGCAAATACTGCCTTACTCTCCCTCTCCTGGAAGATGTGCCTGTTTCTGGTAGGACTGGGTGTGTGTGAGGCTCAGGGTCAGAGCAGTGCCTGTGTGATGGCAGGTGTCCCCATGCCTGACTCTGGTGTCTCACTGCAGGGTGTGGAGCTGTCGGGTTTATCCGCCGCCATCAGCCACTTCCTCAATTGCTTTCTGAGCTCCTTCCCAAATCCCATTGCCCATCTTCCAGCTGATGAGCTGGTCTCCAAGAAAAAGAATAAGAAAAGGAAAAACAGGAACCTTGGAAATGCTGATAACACTGCATGGGCCAGCATGACCCCTCAGGAGCTATGGAAGAATATTTGTTCAGAAGCAAAGAACTACTTTGATTTCAGTCTTGAATGGTAAGCAGTGACCCTGGCTTGTGCCTGGACTCACCAAACACCTGTAGCTCTTGTTGTTCTTTAACAGGACCTCCCTTTCTGACTTGTTTTCTATTTGAATAAAATCTGTACTCTTGAGAGACTTTTATGGGGTTTTAATGGAAAGAAATTGGGCAAAGAGCAGGAGGGGCAAGTGTAAGTGAAATTTGGAATGAGATGAAACCTATGACACAAAGGCAGCTGGGAAAAACAGCTCACTCCTCACAAAGAGCTGAAGGCATTCAGCCCAAACGCTGCAGTGAGCTTTGAGGAGAACATGGGGGGGATTTCAGTAAAAGCACTGCTGTGCTCTGTAGGCTTTCAGAGACCATGGGCAAGCTCTGCAGTGTTAGTCATTGGTTTCAGTTAGCACCTGGCTGTAGAGGGACCTGTGCCTCAGGTACCCATGGTGGAGGGATGTACTTGAGCAGAAACACCCAAAAGCTGAAGCTTGTATGTGCTTTCTGCAGTGAGAATGCTGACCAAGCAGCTGAAGTGTATAATCTACAGAAAATCACCCTGCTCCGTGAAATCTCCCTCAAAACTGGAGTCCAGGTAAGATCCACATCCCCCCTCCTTCCCATCATGTTCTGTAATGAGGAACACGAAGAGAGACTGTGCTTGCAGGCACAGTGTGAGCCCCGAAAGGTCTTTCTGGTGCTCATGGTAGAATACAGGTCCCAGCCCTGGGAAAGAGATTTCCAATCCAGCTCCCTCTTAGGGTAAGGTTGCTGGCATCTCCCTTGGAAGAACTGCTGTAGCTTGCTCTGGCTGGCTCAGCTTCAGTTCATGCACACACAGGTTCCACGTATCCCCAGAGAGAAGCAGCTCTTTGGCTGAGCAGAGCAGGACTTTGGGGCCTTGCTTGGAGAACAAGGGTTTCCTTCCCCATAGCACTGCTTTTCACTGCTCTGTGGGGAACAGCGGGATGGAGCTCTCCTGTCAGGGCTCCAGCACTGGTGCTGCAGTGCCATTTTGCCCTGCACACACGGTGGTCACACTGCACCTTTGAGAGCTCTGCCCCAGGTCGTGGTGCAGATGTGTTGCTTGTGAATCCACATGCAGAATTGCCTTCTTTTCTTGCCAAGTGCCTATGGAAGTGGTGACGGTGCCCTCCCCTCTTTTTGCTTGCTCCAGATCCTGCTGAAGGAGTACAACTTCGACAACAGGCACAAGCCCACCTTCACAGAAGAAGATATTCTCAACATCTTCCCCGTAGTGAAACACGTAAACCCCAAAGCCTCCGATGCTTTCCACTTCTTCCAGAGCGGGCAAGCAAAGGTTCAGCAAGGTACACACAGACCCCATGTGTCTCTGCCTCTCAGGGCAGCCACTGATAATGGGGGGGAGCAGGATGTGTGAGGCATGGCCACCAGTACACCCCTGCCCACCCCAGTTTGGTAGAGAATCCTGGTCTCCAAGACCATCTGGAAGGCTCTTGCTGTAAAGCCCCCAGCAGTGAGCAAGGATAGGTCAGGGCAGTGACCTCCTTCCCCCAGGTTCTGGCCCTTGCACAGGCAGTGACCCATGGCTGTGTATCCCACTGCTGGTCTCACTTCATGGGCAGCAGGTCTCCAGCAGTGTTAGGGGTTGTTTAACATACATATCTATGTGGGTACACCTTCTTTCAGGTTTCTTAAAGGAGGGCTGTGAGCTCATCAACGAAGCCTTAAACCTGTTCAACAATGTGTATGGTGCTATGCATGTAGAAATCTGTGCCTGCCTGAGGCTGCTAGCTCGGCTCAACTATATCATGGGAGATTACTCAGAGGTAAGCAGGGGCTCCAAGAGAGTCTCCTTAGTCCTCTCATTCCTTCCCTATGCTCGCTCAAGCTCATGGCACAGTGTGACCTGCTCTGGGTTCTGTTCTGTTCAGGCCTTAAGCAATCAGCAGAAAGCGGTGCTAATGAGCGAGAGGGTCCTGGGCATCGAACACCCCAACACCATTCAAGAATACGTGAGTATGGGGAGCTGGGGAGCAGCAGTACCTCAGGGGGCTGGCTGCAGTCTGTGAGCCTCGTGTCTGCAGCTGGAAAACAGATGCAGTTCTCCCTTCTGCAGCATTCTTCCCAGAATCCTCCACTTCCATCATCTCTTAGGATCCTGCAGACTGAATAGCTGAGCGTGTGCATTATAAACATCCTGTATGCTCAGTAATTGTCCTGCTGAACCTGGGGTTTAGTGTTTGTCTGCTGAATGTTTATTTAGATTCATTAATTCTGCTGGCTTTGGCCCTGGGCTTATGTCAAAAAAATGAGAAAGAATCCCCCCAAAAGCACAGTCAGAATATCACATAGATACAGGTCAGGTTGGAAATATTCCACAAGGGGTGTTAAGAGAAATTGAAATAAAACACTCAATAGATAGCTTCCTCAGTGCTTGTGACACCTCAGTGGGGCTGTGGGTCAGCCAGCAGACTTGGACTTTTTGAACTGGCTGAAGTCTTTTTATTCCTGTGCGGCTGAGGAAAGGAGTGGAAAGGAGACATTAGTTTCCTTGACATTAATGCTGGGGCCCTTCTCTTGTCCTAGATGCACCTGGCTCTGTACTGCTTTGCAAACAGCCAACTCTCAACAGCACTGAACCTGCTGTACCGTGCACGCTACCTCATGCTGTTGGTATTTGGGGAGGATCACCCAGAAATGGCACTCTTGGATGTAAGTAATCTGTTAATAGTCTTCAAGTTCCTAATCTTTAAGAAACCTCTTGGTCTTTAAGATGTCCACATGATGGCTTTTCAAAGCAAACATTCAGGCAGTGCTTTTCCTCCCAGAGTTGTTACCAGTTGGTTCCATCAGATGAAGGAAAAAATGGAATTTGGCCCTTTAGCTGGAAGGGTCAGCTTCTGTTGCTGGAGCTCTGCACTGGGATACTGCAGATGGGGGTTTCAGCACCTGTAATCCTCGGGAAAATTCCTTAATTTAATATGTTCTTGTTGCCCTGGCATAAACTGGGGGGTTCCTTACCTCCCTTGTGCCTGGCTTGCTTGGGTGGAGTTCCCATGGGGATGGGTGGTCCCTGTCATGTGTTACTGCTGTAGGGACATTGCTGGGGGCTGCAGCACTTCTTGCAGTGACATACCTGGGTGGTCCTGCTGTTCCCAGAGCAGGAACTGTAGTGTGAACGTGCCTTTCCCAATGCCTGCTTGGCTTCTCTGCACAGAACAACATTGGCCTGGTGCTCCACGGGGTCATGGAATATGACCTGTCCCTCCGCTTCCTGGAGAACGCACTGGCCATCAGCTCCAAGTATCACGGCTCCAAGTCTTTGAAGGTTGCACTAAGGTGAGGCAGGGTGGGGTGCTGGGCTGGGTCACTGCTGTCAGAGTGAGCACAGTCACTGAGTGCACACGTGGGAGGGTCTGAGCCTGTAAATTGGAGATTCAGTCTCATCCCAGAGCCAAGGCCATGGTGCAGCATCCAAGTCTGTAGTTTTGAAAGATGGAGGTCCCTTGTTCTTAAGGTTAATTGTGGCATCTGCTGTGATACTGCTTGCCCCAAAATCTGTCAAGATGACCCTGGTCCTTGAGGACTCCCAGTAGAAAAACATGTGAGTAGTGAAGGTTGGGAAGCCAGGCTAAGGGAATTACACCAGGAGCCAGGGACACTACAATAAATGTTAGTGTTTAATTGTTCCAGCCCTCGGGGAGGGATCTTTTGAGAAGCACTTAATGTGCTTTTGTCCTTTGCCACAAAGCCCTGATGGATGTCCAGACTGGAGAGAGCATCCTGTGGTCCCTCAGTGGCACTGGGATGCTTGAAGAGATTCATCCCCTCCCACAGAGTAACACTGCCAAAACCAGCAATCTTTTTCATTCCAGAAGTACCAAGGCCAACAGTCCAAGCCAAGTCAGCTCTCCCACCTGGAGAGAGCCCAGGGGACTTAGTCCCAGCTCTGCCCCAGCTTTGCTGTGTATTGCTGTGCTGGAAGGGTTTAAATTTTGTCTGTGAATAATTAAGCAATGCAGACATCTACTTTCTAAGAAGCAGAAAGACCCCTTTGGAAGGGTGAGGGCTTAGGGCTGCAGCCTTCCTCTCCAGCTAACAAATCCAGCCCTGAGGTGTTCCCATGGATGTGCCTCTCCCTTTGGTTCACTGCTGTGGCCTTCAGCTTTCCTGGGTGCAGGAGGAAAGATCCCCAGTTCAGTCTTTACCTCTGTAGGTCACTCCTCAGCATTCCAAGGAAAATCCAACCCAAATGAGTGTAGCATATGAATCCCTAGCTGGAGTGGGGAGACGTATCTCCCAGGGTGCTACATTCAGTCTCTTTTCACACTTGGGTTAAGACTTTTAGCCCAAACACGGTGATGTTACAGTCATGCTTGCTGCAGCACAGAAATGTTTCTCCTTCATGGAAGTGCCTTTCAACCCTTTTCCTTCCCTCAGCCACCACTTGGTTGCCCGAGTGTATGAGAGCAAGGCGGAATTCCGGTCGGCTCTGCAGCACGAGAAGGAAGGCTACACCATCTACAAGAACCAGGTGATGAGTGGCCACGCCGTGCACTTGAGTCCTGTCACTGCAGGGCCAGAATCGAGCAGTTCCACTGAAAACCAGTTCCCAGCTGGGCCTCAGGGAGGCCTTTCCCTGGCATCTGCTCAGAGTTGTTTGTAGGAATCCTTGTAGGGCAGGGGCAGAACTGCTGCCCTGTGCAGTAACTGCCTGCTGCTATGCCAGGAGTCTTTGCCCAGCTTCTGCAAGTGTGTCTGTGCTGTACCTGTCATAGGACAGACACTTCTGTCATGGCACAGCCTCACATTCTGGTGGCGCTTGGAAAGAACTGGCCTGTTCTTCTCATGTTTTGCACCACCAGTCTTTTAAAATACCAGCTCCAAACTGGTTTGGTGGTGGAGCTGTCTCATGGGCAGAGCCTGCTCCCACTCACAGCCCAGCTGCTGCTCAGCGAAACTGCCGCCCAGCCCAGGGCTGTCTGAGCATGTCTGTGGCTGCACGTGGTGACTCAGCGCTGCTCAGCTGGCTGAAGGCACAGCCTGGTGTGGGGAATGCTGGAATACTGCTCCTGGAAGCACAGCTCCGTGCCGGGAATGCTGCTTACCCAGCAACTGTGCTCCCACTTGATGGAAATCTGGAATGGTGATAATAAGGCTCCCAGAACTGTTTGGTTGAATTCTGAATGTCAAGACAGGTGAAATCCTGTTACGCTGAGTTCCTGTAGGGTTGCTGAGCTGGCAGCGCCCAGGAATGTGCCTTGGGAAGGGTCCTGCTCTCATTTATGATGTTGAACTCTTTTTTTTTCCCTCCTTTCCCGTCAGCTTGGTGAACACCATGAAAAGACCAAAGAGAGCTCCGAGTACTTGAAATACCTGACGCAGCAAGCGGTCGCTCTGCAGCGCACAATGAACGAGATCTACAAGAACGGCTCCAACGCCAACATCATGCCACTGAAGGTAACCTGGGAGCAGTGGGCAGTGCCAGCAGGGGTTTGTGTCCAGCTGCTCCTGAGTGACACGGAGCATCAGGAGGGTGCAGTGGCTGTGCCAGGTCAGATCATTCCTGGGCAGGAGGTCCCTGCCAGGGCAGCAGCTCGGACACAGTGCGGTACCAGCGGTGTGGACGGAGCATCTGTCCCCTCTGAGGGCACGTTCCTGAGCTCGGGCTCCTTCTCCTGAGCTCGGGCAGTCGGATGCAGGTGATGCCATCACAGGGTGCCCCGGGAAGTGGTGGGGATGCAGGGATCTGGGGCGAGAGCCTGGCACAGCTCCACACAACCCTGCCCCGCTGCTGACTCACTGCCTGGGGGCAGGTTGCTCAATGCAGAAGAACTTCAGTTTCCTCATGCTAAGAAATGCTGTCATCCTTCAGCGGGTGCTTTGTTCTCCTTCCAGGGATGTTGTGGCTGGGGAGGCTGGGCAGGGAGCGTGGGGGTGGAGGGGCTGTGGGGGCTGCCTTGCCTTACGTGGAGCAGGAGTGACTGGCCCTCCTGGGCGAAATCCAGCTGCTCCTACCTGCCTGTGCAGCTGGCAGAGCACCCCAGCCCTGGAATACGTGCTGACCTGTGCAATGGGCGCTCTCCCTGCCAGGCTGTACTCCAGCAGGTTGGGAAAGAAGGTTCCAGCTACAGAGCCTCCCTCCCGCCCAAAGGGCAGAGTGGGACAGTGCTCTGTGGGTAGGTTTTCTTCTCCCTGTGGAGAACTGAACAGACTTGAGGGGTTCATGGCAGTGAAGGGAGCACAAGGACCTCGAATTGAGCAAAGAGTCAAGTCCAGGGAATGGGGGCCAGCAAAGAGGCTCAAACCCATAAAAACAGCACTAATGGTTTTCCCCTTGTTACAGTACCTGAGGGAGGGTAGAAAACCCAGCACACTTTGGAAGTGGCACTGTATTGAACTGAAGTCATGCAGGGTTCAGCGGGAGGCTCCTGCAGGGACTGGTGGGGAGCTCTAGCTCCTGCTATTCAGCTTACTGATGTAAAGAGGTAGATAATACAAATGATGCCACTTTGCAGCTATTCGGGTGTCATATGAGCCTGAGGTTCTTCTCAGCTGTTGGTAAATGCTGTCTGGACTTGCTCAGAGTCCTTTCTGGATTCTGACTCCTAAAACTTCTTTTCTCTTGTGGTGTAGTTCACAGCTCCCAGTATGGCCAGTGTCCTGGAGCAGCTCAACATTATCAATGGAATTCTCTTCATTCCACTAAGGTACAGCGATTCTTCTGGGTTGTGCTGTTAGAAATCAAGCCTTTTTTTGTATTGTCTTTGTTCATGAGAGAGCAGAAACCAGCTTCACAGGATTTATTCTAGCCAAGATCACAATGCAGGCCCTGATTAGCATCATCAAAACACTATAAATAGCAGGACTCTTAGATTATTTTTGTTTAATTATTATAAATTGTCTCATAGACTTCTAGTTAAAAATTTGATTGGGGTGGTGGTGGAAATAGATGACCTGAGCTGAGACTGTGTTGTTCTAAGGCTGTAAATAATCACTGATGGTAAAAATGCAGCAGCAGGAGGCTGCCTGGCCATGAACCCCCTGCTCTGCCCCAGCCCCATTGATGGGGTACATCCTGGTGCCTCTTGGATCAAACCCAATCACCAAACTGAGTCCTGGCCGTGCTCAGGTATGGCTGAGCTGTGGGGGAGGGCAGGTGCAAGGAGCATTTCCTCCTCGTTGAACATGACCTTGTCCCTGTGCTTCACCATTTCCAAGGCCAGTCTAATGTCTGCTCCCCTTCCTGCTTTCCCCTTCAGCCAAAAAGACTTGGAGAACCTTAAAGCCGAGGTGCAGCGACGCCAGCAGCTCCAGGAAAGCATGAAAAGTGGGGAACAGCTGGAAGCAGAGGATAAAGCTGTGGAGGAAAAGGAGGCTGAGCCGAGCATGCCTTCTGTTGCCATCCCCTTAACACAGAGCTCTGCTTAACATGTACCTCGCTTTAAAAAAAAAAAAAAGTTTAAACCACCCTTTTCTGAATCTGGCCTGGGGCTTCAGCTGCCCCTGGAGCAGCTCCTCCTTTTTGACAATGTTATTGCACTGGTACAATTAATACACAATGCAAAGAACTAATCTGAGCAATGTAATCTGTCTGCCCGAGCTTGTGTGTGCCACGCGAGGGCAGTGGCCGGAGGCAGCACAGACCCGTCCTGGCGCGCGCGGGGCCGTCCTGCCGTGTGTGTGTCCGTGTCGTGTGTGTGCAGCAGTTATTTCTACTTTGTACATATGGATTCCAAATGAACTGTCTGGAGGGATGTAACATTTCTCAGGTCATTTTTATGTTGACTAAGGACACTGCTTTGCTAAACCAGTACAGAACCAGCCCCATTATTGCTCCGCGTTCTTGTAAAACGTGATTCCAAGCCAAAAGATTGATTCCCCACCAGTCACTATCCCAGTTTGTGCTAAGAACAGCCATATTTGTGTCACTCAGATGACTGAAGCTTGTGACGTGTGGAAGTGGGGAATGTACAGCATTTTCTACATCAGGATATAGCCATGGGATTCCTTTAACCATTTTTTTCTACATTTGGTTGGCAGTTTAGCAATTCAGTGGGATTTTGTAACATTCACATTCTAATTTTCAAGGTAAAGATACAGATAGATATATACATAGATATATATAGATATATATATATATGATATTCACCGTTCCACCTCTGCTCTGCTTGCCGCTGAGTACCTTGGGATACTTTATTCAAAGAGTGAGGGCTTGATGTTTAAAAAAGCGCACAAAATTCCATTGCAGTGGAAACCCCAGTGCCTCGGAGAGGTGGGAATGCAGCAAATGAGGGCTGAGCTAAGGGGATGAGGAGGGAAGTGTGGCTCTATTACGGGGCGGGGGGAGAGGGGAGGAAAAGTCAGAAATAAAGAGACTTGGTCTCACTTGCAACAGCAGCTGTGACAGAGATGAGGGCCCCGAACCTGATGAATAACCACCAGAAAGTACCAGGCTTTAGGGAGGGGATTTAAATAAAACCTGAAGTTCCCCCAGCACTGAAACCTCTGGCAAATACCTCCTTCTCTGGAGTTTTTTGCACACTGGTTTTGGGACTGGCACCAGGAGCTTCCATTGCTGGCAATGGATGGTACTGAATGGCAAGGTGCCACTAAGGAAACCCTCCTCTCCCCTCCCCTCACACATATCCCGTGGGGCTGTCACTGTCCCCAAGCAAGAAGACTGGCCGCTGCAGGCCCTGGGTGCCGACAGTTGAATGTCCTGTTTTCCAAGCAGCTGAAGCTGCAGAAGAAGGTGGGCCCGGCGCTGCCGGTGCCCAGCCTGTCCCTCCCTGGCGTTGTCTGTCCTGGGTCGTGCCCCGTGCTAACCCGCGCTGCTGCTTTTACTGACCTTGGGAGCCAAGTGCTGTCCCTGTGCTCTGTACCCTCGGGTTCCTGTCCGACCTTGCAGGTGTTTGTAACTCGGGGCGGGGGGGAAGAAGGGAGCAGCCTCTGAGGTGTTGGAGGCAACAGTCTTCACTGCAAATGAACTTGCTCCTATTAGAAAAATTCTGAATTTCCTGGAAAGCAATCAATAAATGACTACAGTGCATCTTTCCTACAAGATTTTTCTTTTACTAGTGTCTTTCAGTCCATTAAAAGCTTTTTAAACTATAGTAGGTACTTTATTGTTTCTTTACAATCTGGTGCAAGGTATTGGTACCAGCACTGGAGCCACCACTCCTGTTCCCTTTGAGCAGAAGCTGGGGGAGAGAACAGGTCCAGGTGAGCTGGAGGCTTTAAAACCTGTAAATTGGTACCCGAGTCACAGCCCCAGCACCCCCAGCCCCGAGGGGCAGGACCCACCCTCTGCTGTCAGAATCTATCTGTGTTCACAGAGAGAAGTCACTTCTCCCTCCTGCTCCAGGGGAGAAGGGGGCTCTGGGGATGTTGTGGCCATACAAAATGAAGCCAGAGGACACAAGTCCTGGCTACTGAGGCTCCAGGGCCAAGAGCTCCAAGAGCGGTGCAGGCTGGTAAATAACTGCGTTTACCAACATGTCTGTACCTCTCTTTACCTCTTTGGGGGTCTGGGTGTTCTCATTACTCTGTTCACAAGTTCTTAAACAAATGTAAAATCTGGCTCAAATGAGCCTGGGCCACAGCTGGCCCAGAGGTGGGCAGATGTTCAGCCCTAGAACAACTCACCTAAGCTCGCTCCTAGTTGGTACAGGCACGTGTAGCCCACCTCACTCAGGTCCAGCCCAGGCCTTCACTGGTCACAATCTGGGGAGAAGCCTGTGCACCCAACCACATCACACCCACCAATGCCCCAAACTTCTACATGTGTCATTTCATATTCAACCCTGTCAGCTGGAGAATGTTTTAATGCCCATCAGAGTTGTATCAGGACTGGAAACAGCAGGTGAAAACAACCTCACACACCCACAGAGCTGCTGTCACACTGCATGAGCAACAACTCACCGAGCTGAGGGGGGAAATTCTTCAACTGCCCAGATTGCTCTTGGTAACTCACACCTGAACCTCCCTGGGGCTCCCTGTGCTTGCAGACACACAAGGCCTTCCTTCTATCCCTCTTCCCAAAACCCACCTGTGCCCCCCATCACCCCAGCAGGGATGGCTCATGCACACGCTGGCTCTGGCAGAGCCCCAGTTCAGTTGTTTTCCCAAATGCAAGTGGCTGTCCTCCAGCTGTCCATCTTGGGCCTGTTCCCACTGACAAGTACCACCATACAAGCTGCTTCCACAGACCTCAACTGGTGGGAGTGCCCTTTCGTTTTCTCCCCACATCAAGCCCAAGGGCACATCTGTGCTCTTCCATCAAAGAAGATGTGCCCATTCCAGTTCAGGTCACTGACCCATCTCTAAGCAGCACTTGGGACAATTAAGGCCAAATCACAGCGAAAAAAATCAAACCAAAGCACACACCAGCTGCAAGACCCCAACAGCAGAACAAATGTTTCCAGAACTACCCAGTGCCTTGGCTTTCCAGGTACCCACCTCCCCTGTGCCGGACCTGTGCTGCCTCAGGAAAGCCGAGGGATCGCTCCGAGGATTCGCGGCAGTGCACGACCACCAGCCTCAGCAGCTCCAACAGCCAGTGCAGAGCACTCAGAGGCAGCTCCTGTTGGCTCTGCAGTAAACAGAGGGTCAAGGTAAGGGAGAAACCCAACCAAACCCAACCCAACCACAGAAGGGCAGTGCTGGGACAGCCCCAAGGGGGGTCCCTCGTGGCACAGGCAAGCTGTGGTCCCACAAGGCTCTCCTGACCACCTGTGAGACCAGCTTAGCCCACACAGAGCACTTCCCATGGCACCTCACTGCACCACATCAAACAACAAAACCTCTCACCACTCCAACTGCCACCAACCACCTCAAAACTGCTTCCCTTGTCCTCAGGTGAGCTCCTCAAGTTAAATTAAAATTAGAGCAAAGGCAAAGCAGGTGTGGAGCAAAATCTGAGGGTGAAACACCAATAGCTTTTCTCAAAGTAGTTTTAATTCTTGCATCCAAGGAAACAAAACCACATCTAGTTTTATATGCATTTAATAGTTTACCAATTGGTACAATAAGATTTTTTTAATATGCAGAAAACATGAATAAATTTTGTTTTACACAGTCTGAGAGCAACAAATCTTACTGTAAAACACAGAGCAGTATTATATACATTCCTTTACCAATTTTGTTTTAATTGTGTCAATAGCTTCAGTTAACTCCTACAGCTAGGAACTGTTCTCTCCAATTGCAACCTCTAACAGTGCTCGAACAAACATCTGACGTTTGCCTTCTCCATGTTGGAATCAACTCTACATTGTGAGGATTTTGCTAACTTCTCTTCAGAATGAACTTGGGGAAGCCTGAGGGACAGGCAGGACAGGAAAGCAGCTACTTACATGACACAGTGGAAAGATAAAAAGGCCAATTAAATCCAGTTGTGACTTGCAAATCCAACGCGATCTCCCCGCTCCCCCCCGGCCATCCCACCCCTCTATGCACGTGCTCTTGCTACAGGACTCTCGGTATTGATTTAATACACGGACATTATGTACAGCTGGACACAACAGCTCACTCCAAGGGCGCTTTTCCTTCACTCAACTCAGCATTTGCAATATTCAAATCATTAAAGGATTACCAAGCCACCACTGTCTACAAAAACAAAGTATATTTCCTTTTAAACAGCTCTCAGGTGAGTCAGGAGCTTCTTAAGTGATTTCTCAGGCAGTTACATGGACAGGAGGAGGCAGAGGGCAGGCAGGGGCCCCATGCCCACAGCCCCCACTCCCTACCAACTGGGGGTTGTTTTCCTTTCCTCAGTGCCCCAGGCACACATTGGTCACACCACACACAAAAACAGGACGGGTTTGTTTCACCTTCTAAAGTGCAAGATGCTATAAACCATCAACTGCCAGATTCCGCCTAAACCACAATAAATGTTGCACTTTTCAGCCCATGTGGCACGGCCCAGGCTGGGTTAAGCCCAGGGGTCTGCAGCGGCTCCCTGGTAACACAGGCCAGAGGTGGGTCCTGGGAAGTGTTGCTCACTTTAGTCAGAAGTGCCAGACAAGCAGTGAACCTCTTGAGCCCTCCAATACATTTAGTTCCTAACTGACCCAGTAAGCTCACTGTTGTAGTTCTGATCACAGCAAAGGCACAGCACGAGCCGGCAGAAGCAGTGGGGACAGTGAACAGCGGGGTCCCAGAGCGAGCCGGGAACCCTCACCCCCTGCCTCTGGCTCTCCCTTCCAACCAGGGCTTCAGCTCTGGTCCAGTGGGGACCATCCCTGAGATCATTCCCTGCAGCCCCAGGAGAAGGCTCACTCTGCACAGCAACAGTGACACTGGGGCTGGTTGTCCTGGTAAATGCTTGCTTGCTACAGGGAAAAAATGCAGTAGACAACTTCCACATCACAGGTACCTTTAATTTCTCATTCAGGTTTGAGTTATGTACATGAGGGTGGTTTACTTTAGACTTAAATAAAGTTTCTAGGTCCTACCAGGAATTAAACAGATGTTATTAATTTACAGTTGCAGATGCATGGAGGGATTTAAGATGCACTACTTGTGTATCTGGAATTCTCTAATAGGACAAAAAGCAGCAAATGTTTCCAGTCCAAGCAGCTAACAAACAAAACAGACTTTATTCGTGCATGCTTAACTGCAGCAACACACACCAAGAATGACAGAAACCACTGGATTTAAGAGATTAGCCTGGATCTTAAACTGGCTCTGAAAACCCCCACATCAGAACCCTGGTTCCTCCACCCCTTCCCAGAGGATTCCACACCCCCATCCAGGTCCTTCTGGGGCAACTGTGGAAGTTCTTCCCCCACCAGTGCAGTGTGTTTGCCCTCCAGCCCACTTTAAACTGGTCAGGGACTCTCAGCTTTAAAAGGGACAGTTTAAAAGCCACGGATTAAATCAAAGGAATAAAATAAAGCACAAATTCACCTGTTAAAACATCAGCCTGGTTCTTCATTGTATTGTCAATTTTAAAGTGGATTTTTAAAAAGACCTGGTTAGTTTGATAAGTATTGTAATTCTTTGTTATCTACAATGGAATCTGTCACAAAAATGCTGATTAAAATATTAATTTATAATATTTTCATTCACTTCAGATCAAAATATGTAACTTTAGGGATATGTAAATCAAAAATTGTGTACACCAAACAACATAAATACTAATAACCGAGCTGGGCTGGTTTTGCTGATAGGATTTGGGTTTGGTTTTAGTGTTTAGCATCATTCCCACAGATGGGAGTGGGCTTTGTTCAGGTGTTTTTCTTTTAGAGGCCTGTGTGGATCTGACCTGCCATTGTTAGCTGATTCTCAAGGTATTTAGTGCTTCCTTCAAAGCATTTAAATGTGGCAGCCCAAGGTGTTTCTCCATATGCAAACCCCAGGATGTTTTTATTGGAGCCACATTGCCAAGGTGAGGATCACCTCATTGTCAAAGGGTTTTCAAGGAGGCATTAAGGAAACTTTTGTATACCCCAACTTCCTGCCAGTGAATGAGGGAAGAGTCCTTTGATCCTGCTGTGTAATAGGAATTGCACATCTCTAACAAACATGGAAAGCAAACAGCAAGTTGGACCATGGCAGTCATTTGGGAGAGGAAGCTCTACTGGAAACTGGATCACTAAACTCTAGTGGGATGGACAACTCCTCCTGGAAGTTTGTCTAGCATAAAAAAAACCAAACAAAATAACCATTTAAACTTAGTTTAACAGCACAGCTTAACCAATGACCAAATAAAAAATAAATACATTTATCACATCAGCTGCTAAGATTTGTTGTCTTATTTCAGGTTTACAGTCAGTTCTATAAATATACCAACCCTTGCGTGATAGGAGGCCAAAACAAATGTTCTCTGTTGATTTGGCAAATGTTTCATGACAAATATTCCAGAGTTTAATTTATTTCCATTAATTACATATAAGGTTCAGAAGATTCTGAATTGCAGCCTTATTATCTAGTATTCTTAGAGAAGATTTATTAAGCACACTTAAGTGATGTTACATAGATACACATTTCTGAAAGAGCCCTACAAAACTTTTCCCAAATGAGGTCACCAATTCAGGCACCAACAGACAGCAGAAAGAAAAACAGGTAAATTATCCAACATAATGACACTGTCAACTATTCAGTTAAGTGCCCTATTCCAATCATCCCACTTCTGCCTTCTCAGGTCTGATGTGACCAATGCCAGCCCATGTTCTTAAACCTATGGTACTTCTAGACAACGTATGTAAATTTACAGTATACAATTTGGATTCACCATGCATGAATACTTTGTGTGTAACATTTAATAAGCTCAATCTACATCCAGAATAATTTACATGAAAGGACAATATTTATTTAAACAGAGCTCAATGGGTAACCATGGTATCTGAGTGCATCCAGAGGAAAAGGGGTCACTGTGAACTCCATCAGCGGCACTCCCACACTTTTACTGTTTGATCTACACTCCCAGTCACCACGTACGGGGCTGTCTTGTGGAAATCTGCCAGGAGACAAAAGCTCACATTACCAACCAACCCAAAACTTCAGCATTTCCCACTCTTACTGAATGGCACTGATTTTTCAAAATAATTCCACCAGCTAAAGGCCAAACTCCAAAGCTCATTGTGGCCGTACTTCTGCAGGCAAATTCTCTCATGCTGTAACTTTGTAAAGTGTGAAAATCTACTTTCAGTTCAGCTATAAAGGAGCTTTCATGCAAAAGAAATCAAGATAAAGACACAAAATATCTCACACTGATAAAACCCTTCAGTCCTATCCAGAGACAGCACTTCAGGTATTTAATAAGAGGTGTTCCAAGAATCAGGAAACTTGAGTTTTTCTTTTTGCTGCAGACAGTACAGTCTGTGAGCTAGTATTTAAAAATGTACAGTGTACTGTTCCTCAGGAGATCCCCAAGTATTTTGTATATAGAAATCAACATAGGGCTAGCTCAGAGTCAGGACAGGGAAATTTAAGCAAGAGGAATCAGCCTCACTGTAGGAAGGCTCGGCTCTAACTGAGGCAGCTTGTTCCAGATTTAACCAGGCCCTGCTAAGGGTCTGATGTTCTTCAACTCAACACTGTTCCTCACCCCATTCTCATCAGCTGTCCTCAGCCATTTCAGGGGGGAGTCAAGTCCTGCATTTAATTAGACTTGCCAGTTTGGTCAGGGAACCTCAGCAGCCAGCTCCAGGCTCCCTGCTGACCAAACTCACCCAGCTCTGCTGAAGGAGCTACAAACTGCCAGGGGAACACAGGAAAAAAACCAGAGAAGACTTCAGGGCAAAGGCAGCTTTGCTGAACAAGAGAGGGGTTGGTTTGTTCTGGCTTCGCCAGGGCAAGGGGGAACTAATGTCTACCAAGATCTGATAACACCAACCAGGAATGCCCAGGAATTCAAAGCAATTTTTTTCTGTTTTGTGCACACACACCCTGTTTTCCTTTTGCTGGGCAAGCACTGGCAGTAGAGCACTCCCCAGACCCCTGCACGCTCTGGTGACAGGTTCCAGAACTCCCTGGCAGTTAACATCCTTATCCATGTGCAACACTGGCAGCAGAAGTGGAAAAATCCAGCACAGTCCAACTCCTCTCTTTCCTTATTTGATTAACACATACAGAGCACAAGGCACCACTAGAGCTCAGAGGTGAATGCCAGCCTGGTGCTCAGCTGCAGCTCTGGCTCTGCCCTGGCAGTGAGCACGGGGAGCAATACGTACCCAAAGAGGTAACAAAGTGTTCGTGCGCATTCAGAGTTTTCATGCATCGCTTGTTCTTGAAGTCCCAGACACGGAGAGTCTTGTCATCAGCACAGCTCAAAATAAACTTGCCCCCAGAATGGAACAGGACACCACGTACCCAGTTATCATGGCCCACCTTGTGCACAAGGAGAGATCAGTGAGCAGGTGCAGGCTGAGAGCTGAGCATCCCCCAGCTCACACCACGGGACCCCACCCGGCCCCGCAAGGACAGCACTGAGCTCCCGGAGCCCGTTACTACTCAGAGTTTATCTCTGTTTTCTATTATTACACCTCTATCAGCTCTCTCAACAATGTGTGTTCCTGTCCTTGAAGGCAAACAAACAGCAGTCCTCATGTGATCTGCACCAATTCCGCTCTCCACTCCCAGCACCACCCCCCAGAATCCCGGCTGCAAACAGCAGGCTGTGGCCTGCGGGAAGTCCCACACATGGGAACAACATAACATTTTACAGAAGACAAAATTCAGACCATTATCAGCATTTCTGCAGACAAACCAACACCACAGAACCTACACCTCAGTACTGCATTCACACTGTGGGTTTGGAGATACTCAGTATTTCTTAGCAACAACATCTGAACTATAGAAGCCATTAAAACTGTATTTCCAGCATTTGCCTTATTTCCATAACTCTGGCTTCTCTTCAAAACATAACATGCAAGATAGTACATTTCATTAAAACTGGTTTTACGTACGCTGCTATAACTGCCACAAAAACACCAATGGACTTACAAGTGTCATAAGGCACATGCCAGTGCTAATGTCCCACATCTTAATGGTCTTGTCTCTGGATCCAGACAGCAGAAAAGGCCCAGGCTTGCCACTCTTCTTAGTCTACAGAAAATTATGGTTTAAGTTATGGCATACATGGGATGGATGGGGGGACATGGAGGAAGCAAGAAGATCCCTTTCTCAGTGGTATTGCTTAGTACCAAAATCAGACTGTACAACAGCTTATAGTGAATAAACCCACACTGCCAAAGCTGGGTCACAGGCATTGGTACTAATGCTAGGAGATTTACACAAAAACAGGAATTAAACAATCTGCTAAAAGAAATGGTTGTACATCCTGCTGATGCCACAAGCCAGGTAACACTTTGAATACACACTTGCCCACTGAAGACATCCTGTGTTCACAGTAGGCACAGCTTAAGTCCCACATCTCGGGACAAGCGAGGACACAGCTCATGCACACCTCTGTATTCAGAGTCCTCATAGAACATCCTGCAACGAGGCAGGATGAAGAACTTCTGAGAACCTCCTACTGCCAAGTCATTTCTGTGCCCACGCCCGGCGTGTCCCAGGCCGAGCTCGGGGCCACACCTGCCCCAGGTGTGCGGGGACGGCGCTCCCGCGCGGGCTGTGCCCGCTCCCACCAGCAGGTGGCAGGGGAGGCTCCACCACAGAGCCCTCCCGGCAACAGGGACGGACACGCGGGATTTTGTTTGAATCACTTATAATTAAAAGATCATAAGGATCTTTTAAGGATTCAAGTAAAATTTGACTGAAATAACCTCTAAAACCTCATCACTAGACAAGTCCCTGTGTTCAGTGTAGCTACTTCTCCCTTGGGGTGTCCATGCCCTTTGGAGGTGCAGGGTGGGACTGCAATGCCAGGGGACCTGACTAGAAATGGGAATTAATGTCTAGTTCATTTCTTCTATACTTTGGCATCCTTAGGAGGAAAGTTTTGCTGGCCTTTAGCAAGCCTTCCTTAAGGCTCACCAGAAGAGGTATCTGTGGTCACACAAATGGGGATTCATTAGTTATGGAATGCTTTCTCCCATCAATAACTGTGCAGCAGGACACAGCAGCCAGTTTGATTCCAGCACAGTGCACCCAAGGCAGCTTCATTCTGCATTTCTGACTCCTTCCTCCTGCCAGCTTCCAATTGCTAAGCATCCTTATAATGTTCACATTCTGCCAGAGCAGCTGCCTTCCACATTTTTTTGCTGCAATATAATAGTGTTCCCATTCTCACCCTTCCCAGAACAGAACATCTCTCTAAAGTTCACTTTCACTAGCACAAAGGTAGGTCCTACTGATAAACACAAAAGCTGGATCCTGTCACGCCAAGAAGGGGATTAACTGCACACCAAGATGCTCAGCCAAAAGTGCCCATACACCTGCTGTGCCTCCAGCCCTTTGGGCCCAAAGCTCAGTCACTGCCAGCGCTACACAGAGCAGGGACAAACATCTCCCCGTGTGAACGTTACCTCTGATCCCGTAGCTTCTGATATGGTGGAGTAGGAGCTCTCGGGAGCCCAGGAAATGCATTCTACCACATGCTCGTGCTCTCGGAGCTCAGCTTTGCATTCCTTCGTCGCTACCACCCACACGCGCACGGTCTGGTCGTTGGAGCAGCTGGCAATCAGGGTGCCGTCCTGGTTGGGCCGCACCATGCGCACCCATTCTCTGTGCCCCGTGAAGGTCTTCACGCAGTAACTGCGAGAGAAACCCCACAGCACGACTCAGCCACCATCAGTAACCCATTACACGTGCCTTACATATTTCAGGACACTTAACTCTTAGCAGTTAAGATAAAATATTTTAGTACACACGTGTCTGTTCTGGCTGGTGATGGACAACGTCATAAACAGTTCATGGAGAGAAAACTGACATGAGAGAGAAGTGATAGCTAAGAGATGACAAATCCTTGTTAAGGCAGAAAGCAGGAAGCTCAGGGAAAAACGAAGTTGACACAACTACTTGCATTAAATAGGTATTTTAAGAACAAGAAGAGATTTACAGGTCACTCAGATATTAAAGAGACAACTGATGAATGAAACAAGCAAGACAACAAAAAAATAATCAGGATACACCTTGATGTGTGTCCAGAAAGGTAAGAGATGCTCCCTCTAAACTCGTGGTTAACCAGAGAATTTGTTTTCCTAACTGGTCCTGAGTTCTATACTCATAGCTCCCAGAAAGACAAACCTAGTTAGTTTTAATGAGTCAGTACTAACACCTAAACACCTGTGCCCAACGACTGAGGCAGAATCCTTCACTGAATTACTCTAAAGGGCACATCATTATTCCTTAATTCCAATAATGTCTGCTGACATTGGGATTCCTGTGGCCCATTCCTACACAAAGTGCTTTCTGCTCGCTTTGTTCCGGTGTTGCTGTTTGCCCAGAAGTGCACTTACCCTGTCTGGACTTCCCACATTTTGATAGTTTTATCCCTCGAGGCAGAAACTATATGATCTCCGTTGGGCATGATGGCTACTGAAGAAACATTATGGTCATGACCTAAAAACAAAATAAAACCTTTATAAGTGACACTGGTAGAGTTTTCACAGAGCACACAGGACTTGTCATTTCTTTATCTTGGGAAAGTAGCTACAGCAGCAGTGCATGTTTTATGGAATAATCTTTACATGTAAACTTGGGGTTTTATGAAATAACTATCTGTATTTTTAGAATCCACACAGTCCAAACACTGAGCATCCTTTAAAGTTGCTTTCTGTTTACTTGGGTACATCTATGCGTGGGTGTTTAATTTTGTAAGTCTCAAACATTCTCTATTCCTACTCACCACTCCTCCAAGATGATACTAAAAGCACGAAAAATGCTTTTACATAAGAGTATAAAATAAACATTTGCTGTCAATATTAGAATCTTACAGGTGTGGTTGTTGCACCTTGCCATTTTTCCTATGGTTTTTGAACCCAGTGCAAAGGGTAGTTTCCCATGTGATCAGACACACACAGCAGCCACAGCTCCTGTGGCACAGATGGCTCCCCTCCTGCAGCCCTGCAGCAGGGACACAGAGGCTGAAGGAGGCAATCTTTCACTGATTTGAAGGCAGCTTCATTGTCTAGTAAGCATTTAATCTTTAGTGCTAAAATCCCTCTAACTGCGATTTCATTTCAGTACCATTATGGAATGCTTCCCACAGCATCATGCATAGCAGATCTGAGATGCTATTTCATTCCACAGGTCCTACATGTATCCCTAATTTACAGAGCACTCAAAGCATCAAAATATCCCCCCTCTTTCTTTTGGACAATATCTGGTCTACAACCCCTTTCCACATCAGCAGTTTTCCTGGATTAAAAAAAAAAAATAAAAAATCTCACTTTACAGACTGCTAAATCAATCCCTTTATACCTTACCATGCATAGTTCTGATGCACTCAAAGCCCTGGAAATCCCATAGCTTAATGGTCATATCAGCAGAACAGGAGGCCAAGAGTTTGCCAGTGTGGTCAAAGGAAATATCTTGCACAGAGTCTGTGTGCCCCTTCAGGGTTCGCTCAAAGTCTCCTGTCTCGTAATCCCACACCTGCCAAGGGAACAGAGGATCTGTTAGCAGCAGTCCAGTACTCTCTGTATTCTCCAGCCTCACATTTGCACTCTGCAGGCCAGTCTGACACCTTGTTCAATAATTAATTGAGCAAGAGACAAAGACAGACAGCCCTAAAAAAGCTTAACAGCACAGAAAAATAAGCATTCTTTTTATGTGATTTTGTTACTTATAAATTAAATGAATTCATGCATTTTGAAAACTGCTTTTCAGTTAACCTTAAAGCACTATAAACCCAGCAGGAGAACAAGTTCCATTGTATATGGAAGTCTTAACAACCAGTACCCTTAAAAATCAAGAAGATCAATTTCAAAAACATTGGACAGAACAATCCACTTTGTTTTTCTTCACTGTTTTTCTCCATCTCTTTTTGCACCAGCTACCTAACTCCAGCCATACATCCCACTTTCAGTCGTGGGGAAAGGATCCTCTTTAATATCCCCCTCACCATTGCCAAGCTTTACTGTGGCTCCAGCATTCACTGGCTTTCTTCAGAACAGAACAGCAAATATCCTGCATACCACAGAGCAGTACTCAGAATGCTTTGGGTTAGGGGTGATAATCCAACCCCCTCTGAAGAGCTTGATACACACACATGCAGACATTCACATTGCTGAGAAATTAAACAAATATTTGCAGTTAATAACTGCAGGAGAGCATGAAGTCCCGTTCTCACCTCCTAATTAAGTCAGTTGCCTATCATCTAACCACAAACAAGGCCTTCAAAACAAAACGAGCTCTTCCAGATTTTACTGTGTCTCTCAAGCACAAAACTGAGGTATTTCATTTTAAATTATATCCTAAACAAACAAAAAACAAACCACCAAAAACACCCAACAAAGTGGGTATTTCACCCATAACAGAGTGAAAACAAAGCTGGTTAGGCCCCTCCGCAGCATTCACTGCACACGGAGCTGTCGCTGTTTCAGCTGGCCCTGTTTGTTTGCTGCAGAAACAGGAACAGGCTAAAGGTCTCTAAATCCACATTAGCTTCATTTTTCCTTCAAGCCAAAGGATAGTAATATACTCTTGAAGACATTAATTGGGCCGGCACACAACTAAAACTTGTAGATTATAGAGGGCACCACACTTGAAAGAACTGTCCCTACTGAAGCAGAACCAGGAACAAACAACCTTCCACCAGTCCAACACGTCCAGCCTGACACACTGATGTCACCTATTACACAGCTCTGACTTGCTTAGTTCATTTCTCCAGAATACACACTTACCTTTATTGTGGCATCCTCTGAAGCAGAGACCATAACACTGAAAACTGGATGGAAAATGACTCGAGTGACAGGACTCCTGTGCCCACTCAGTGCATACTTCTCTGGAGGACGAGGAATCCACTCCTTAGGGTCTCGTTTCTGACCAAGAGGTCCACCTGATGTAAATTCTTCCTTAGCTTCATTCAGCTTCGATTCTAATTCCATCACCTAAGTGCATGAATTTTAAAGAGACTGTTCATTTCTGGGTTTATACAAGATCTAATTCACATTCTTGCATTAATAATCCAAATCACAACTGACTCCTAAACTCACAGTAAAGTAAAGACTGCATGGACCCAACATGACTACCAACATTCAGCAGCACTGGTGTTTTTAAAAATCAAACCTAAATTAATCCTTTATAGTTTATTCTTTAATAATTTATAGCTCATTCTTTAATAATTTAATCATTAATCATTTATTCTTCTCAAATTCCCAAATATTTTCACAGGAAAAAAAAGTTCTACAAAATCCCCTGTACAAATACGTTTGAATTACTATTGTGCCAAACTACCAAAGGAGGTTGTGCTAAGAGAAAGGAATGCTCCTGCTGCAGGAGCTGTGACCCCCATGGTGCTGGCATGGCCATTAACCAACAACAGAGGCACTGGAGGGCTAATAGACCCTCGCTGTATTATCTGCACACGAGACAGGTCTGCATTGTTAACACACTGATTTCAGGGGGTTTTTGCTTTTAATACACTCTCAAGCCAATGAAGCACGATTAAAAAGAGCTTTGTACTGTCCACTTGCAGCAGAATCCCCCACTCTAATGCACTGGAGCTAATGGCTCCTTCCCTCTGGGGCCATGGCCAAAGACAAGGGGCAGCACTGATCCCTCTGTGCTAACCCTGTACACAGCTATTCCAGCTCCCCACTCACCACCTGCCTCCAGGCACCTCTTGCCTTTTCAGCTTCAGGACTGCACATGCAATCCATAAACTGAAGCCCAGGAATTTTTACAAAGACACTGAGAGGATGGCTCTGCCAGCACTGAGACAGACAAAACATTTCCTACAACATGGATTTAGCTATTTTGCCTACTCAAGCCCTAAACATTCATCTTCGAGGCATCATTGTCTTACCACTGCATTTGTCTGACAAGGAAAATATGGAACATTCTGTTCAGAGCTAACTTTTTATACAAATAAATCCATCAGACCTCCACGTACCTTCTTTTGTAATCTTATAACAGATGTCCATTTTTTTTCCAGAAGTCCAGCATACTTCTTATCTAACTCTTCATTCTGAGGAGATACATTTAAATAAAGAAAGAGGAAGAAAAGCAATACATAAAAACAAACATCAAAGGCACAGAAGAGTAACTAAATGCTGCACTTTCTTTCCATGTACAAAATGACAATCTCATACTAGAATAATCCTAAATTAGATGCAGAATAACACAGGCATGGGGAAATAGCAATGCCACGGTTTATTCCATGAAAGATAAAAGCTCTGAGGACTGGCTACCTTGGTCAGAAGCCAGATGTTAACCTACTACTTTAGAAGTGCTTGTAAAAGCTGGAGTTATCTGCATGAATAATCTATACAAAAAATTAAATCCCTCTTTGCAGAGCTACACTTGAATCCTTCCAAATTACTCAAATTTCAGCCTTTAACTTTTTTTTTTCATTTTAGTACAGCCCCCTCCAATTCAGATTTTCTTGCAAAAAAAGCCATGTGAAACTTTAGCAACAGCATTTCCTCTTTCCCTCAGGACCATCTAGCCTATTTAGATTGTCTTTCTAACCTTTGGGAAGAGGAAACTTAATTAGGTTGATAGATAAGGCAGATAGGGGAGTGGTATTAGGATTTTCAATTATAAGTATGGTATTTCAATTTGTCAGTTCTACTTATTTATTAGACACTGGAAACAGAGTAGAGAAATTAAGTCAACTTCAACCACGCATTTTGGGACAAGAGCAATGCAAGATTTGTAATAGAGAAAAGGCAAGGATTTTTCCAGAGTCAGCACACAGAAGTTTACTGCTCAGTCTAGCTGTAGCCAGATGAAATGCACACCTCCTGTGCTAACAGGCAGCAGGTTACAAATGATACCAACAATCATCTGTGACAAAGCAAGCCAACAGAATGAAGCTGGGAGAAATGAGTGCTCTGAGTCACTGGCACCCACACAGCCTGACCAGAGCCCTCATCAGTCACACAGTCACAGGCTGCTTTGGGTTGGAAGTGACCTTAAGGCTCATTTTGTTCTGCCCCACTGCCATGGGCAGGGACACCTTCCACTAGGCCAGGCTGCTCCAAGCCCCGTCCAATCTGGCCTTGTTGGCTGATCAACTTCTATGAACTGTTTGTGGCCTGCCCTCCTACTGCAGTGACCCAAAGGGTACACAAGAGACTCAGGCAACGACTTAACTCCTGATGCAATTCCAATCTCAAAAGATTTGCTCCGTTTGATAAACGGAGAGCACAAAACCAATCCAGTTTTGTCTTCCTGTTTCTTAAACATTCCCGGGTGAAATCAGTCTTCAGAGCTGCACAGTCTCAGACCATTTCAAATCTGGTTACAAAACCATTCTCTCAGAAATGGCCAAGTCACCCAATGGTTATTTTTCCCTTTTCTGGCAAGGCAATAAACTGTACAAGTTCATCAGCTCCAGTTTTAAAACTGCCCAAGCAAACAGGTAATGGACAAACATGTTCGAAACAGATGCAAATGCCATAAAACTGACAAACTCTGAAATTAAAATACAGATGAAGAACCTTGTTTGAACTCACCACATCTAACTCAGCTTCCTTTTTAAACACCGAATAGGCCTCCTCGTAGCCATTGGAACGGAGGTAATCTGCTATCGCTCGATTTCTGCAAAACAACATTGGAAGTGCAATGTAAGGAGGCAAAGAAAGATTGTCATCACAATGTAGCACATTCTGGTCAGATCCTTGTCTGCGTTCTGAAGTGAAATAGCAAAAAACTGTCATAATTTACTCAAGAAAAAAGTAGAATTCACAGATCAGTTTGCAGCATGTGCTTGTGGTAAATTGAGGAATTCACTTTTTATGCCATCAATAACTTTGAAAATATATTTTCATCATTTCCCAATTCTATTATCAAATACCAGCAGTTCTATCAAAAATAAAGACTAGAGAGATCTAAACCACAATACACAGTACGTGATGAGCACATGAACAAAGCAACTCTAAAATGTATCGGGAAACAAGTTAATAAGTGAAATTTAACAGAAATGCAACAGAAAAGCCATGATCCCTTACAGTTCATCTCGTTGCCTTTGTGACAGCACCATCGTGGCGGAGATGTCAGGTTAACGTGATCGAGCAGCGGCTTCTCCTCAAGAGCTGAAGTCTTAGGAACCCGGGATCCACAGTTCAGTCTGCCACAAAGTGGCTTAAATCACACGTGTTTTTCCAGGTGTGAAATCCAATAGGAAATCCAGAGGCATTCAACACAGAAGATTCAATCCATCTACAAGGAGGAGAAAGAGAGAGCATTCATTTCCTTGAAACAAGCATTCAGCAGGCAGCTCTCTCGGATTTCCCCAAGCAGTGGCTTTAAAGATCAGGTCTCTAATCCAGCACGGGGCCCTTGCAGGTACAGTGCTGCACAATTATAGCAGACAAATGACTTTACCCACTCCAGTAACACCACCTGAGGAAGTTAAAAGAACCACGTACTAAGAGATGGTACTTGCCTTTTTTTCAGTCACATGTTAACATGGTTTACCTACAGTTAATCTTTCATCTCGCCCACATTTAGGGCACAGCAAATTTTTAAACAGCTCTTCAGTCTTATCAGAGTGGCACCATTACCACGGGCCCATTACTGCAGCTGGGCCAAGGCAGTGGTGCGATCACAACACATCTGGCTAATTTGGGATGTGGCTGAAATCCAGCATGTTTGAGATAGTTCAAGTGTTGTGTTGTGGCTTTCACAACAGACTCATTTTTCCCACACACACTCCTTAGTATCCTGTGATTCAGTAACATGAATGCAGCATTCTCAGTGCACAACCTGCTTCAACTTGGCAGCTTCAACCTCCGCCACAGCAACATCAAACACACACTGGCAGCACTGCCTTTGCTCCCCACACTGCAGGGACCTTGTGTGAGCACCACGGGAAGTGCTGACATGGCACTTCTTGCACACCTGGCAGGTGCCTGTACAGAACTCATCATTCACTCCATCCTTCAGCAGCGAGACAAACTGAACAGGACACATGCAGAGGCTCAGAGAGAGCAGGTGGGTCTGTAACTCCCCACCCAGTGCTCCCACTGCCTCTCACCTCTGCCCCTCCCTACACACACAGGACACAGAGCTCACCAGCACAGCTCAATAACAGCTTTGGTCAGGAGCCTCTCTTAAACAATAGCCTTTCTGAAAAAAATAAAGAAAATACTGAGCTTGTATCATTAATGACTACTTATCCATCACAGGGGATCAGAGGCTTGTTTCTAAACCTATCTAGGCTCTGATGTCTGCTTCAAAATGAGCTTAAGCTGAAAGTTGCTTGTATTCCACTCTGCTGGTGGATTTTCCACATCAAATGCTGCATACCATAATACTCCCCTGCAAGCTAGTTAGGACAGGAGCACTCTAAACAGGCAAAACCTTACTTAATCAGTCTAACCTCTTCCCCAACAGCTATTTCAGAAACAATTCAGATGAAAACTAGAGCACAGGCTGCATCCTTTCAGAGAACAGAAGCAAACATTTCACTTACTCTTGCCTCGTACCTAATTCCTGCCAGCTAAAGAGACAACTGTTTTTCCACAGATGCCCCGTGCTCAGCACACACTCAGAGTATCACACAGCAATTAATGGAACTTTAGTTCATCTAAAAGGATCCCATCCCGCAGTGCTGAGAAGTGCCCTGCAGAGAGCGCTGCTGGCGGACACCCCGCGGAAACGGGCACGGGCAGGGAACGAGCCCAGGCACTTCTTCAGACACAGCAGCACTGCCGGGAGTGCCAGAGAGCAGAACACAGACAGCAACTGCCAAAACCCGCCTCTCGTACCGCCAGGGGAAAACCTGAAGGGGGGGTTTGTATTAGGAATCACCACTATGCAGTGGATGGCCAGTAAATCCAGTGCACTGACTCCGGTAAAAATCTCAGTATCTCATCAATTTTGATGTGGTATCTAGGAGATGCAACTATAGCACTTGTCTAAAAATAACAGCAACTGTGTTTGTAAGGCCATCCTTGACATGTCACCTAGTGAGAAATACATTTTCCCTCTCAAATATAAAGTAACCCCAAATTTCTCCAGTATCCCTGACACTTCCCAAACCTGGGCTGCTCCACGTTCTAACTGAATTGTCAGTGAGAATCAATCTTAGTACTAGATAAATTGCAACAGCTACAGGGCAAAGCAGCTACTCCTGCTATTAGCAAATTATAGCTGAGCCACAAGACACCAATCACTTGATCTACACTATCTCACTCCTCTGAAAAGTGGCTGTTCCAAGCACCCTGCTTAGTATTCCTGACTTTTTAACTACAAAGCCACCTGAAAAGAAGGCCAAGTATTTTTAGGGCAGTCTCCTTCATACACACCCCAGATAAAAACAGAACAGAATGAAAACAAACAAAACCAATCACAAACAAAAAAAAACCCCACTCAAGCAAAAATGTCCAAACCCCAAAAGCCCAAAAGGACCAACATTAATTACACACATGTGCCATCATGTGTACTGCCTTTTCTTTAGCTGCAGCAGACTTTGTGACATACAGACTTCAGCAGAGCAAGACTAACCAGTTCTCCTCCATCACCTGTCAGGGCTCCCAGTCCCCGGTGCATTCCCCACACACTGCTCAGCCACCAGAGGCAGCAAGGGGAACAAAACCAGCTCACTGAAACCACCACCTGTTCATTACATCCTGCCCGAAACCGGTTACTTTAGTATCAGCAGCTTATTGTGACTGAGGCAGTGTCAAGAGTGTCACATCTTTTTTGAAAGAAAAGATGTCTTTGCATGAAAATTTTACTTTGTTCTGTATTAAATACAGGAGAAAGCAGACTGAACTTACATAGAGCTATCCATGAATAACAGCTACTAATTAAGTGTAAACCAGAACGTGCCTTTTATTAATAGATCCACTTACACTCCTCCAAGCTGTAGTTTCTAACTTAAAACCTGTTTGATTCCCTATCAATAGTCTGCACATATAAAGCACTGAGTGGCAAACCTCTGCATAGGGACAATCTTGCAACAATAGAGGGCTACAGGTGTTTTCAGCAAGATCAGGTGTCTTTGTAAGCTGTTTAAAATTGGGAGCTAGACCTGGCTGAATGTCTGACACCAGAATAGGTACAACACATCCAACTGTCACCTCTCACTCCTCCCGGCAGCACAGGACCTGCACAGTTTTCTAACAACACTTTCTGACCTAAACACAATATCCTCCTCAGCTCCACCAGCAGCAGCAGATCCTCAACAGACAACTGCACCTCATCCCAACTGCCCACCTGTCCACTCAGCTACAGATCAGCTTTTATACTTAGGACTGGTAGAAATGTCTAAACAATAAGGATACAAGACCTACTTCATCCTTAAGTGCTGCAGGACTGAAGAGTGGCATACTAAAGCATAATCTAAAAAAAAGATTCATTTAAAAAGAGACAGCCAAAAATCATCACAGGCCAGAATTTTTTGCTGCACAAGCTTCTGAAACACACAGAAGTATTGATGAAGAGCAACAAACTGAGCAGAAATACTCAAAAAGCTGAAGAATCCTCTCCTGTAAGGGAAGATGGAAACAGCACAGTGCAGGTTCTTCTGATCTCACTGGAAAAAAAAAAAAACAACAACCAAAAAAAACAAGGCCCTCTGTCTCTTTACATCTAACCATCCCCTCCCATCTTCCTAAACTGGGATTCAGAGATTCCTGAGCTTCACTGCACCAGCCTGTCACTGGAACCAGCTGCCCTGGCCACAAGCCTCGCCCCACTGAGGACATGGCTCACTGGCTCACTGCCACTGCAGCGCTCCGAGCCTGTGCTGGTCCTGCCCCACAGCCAGTCCCACCTGGGAAGCACACCCCCACACCCCACACACCCACACCCCACACCCCCCCACCCCACACACCCCCCTTGTGCAGCCAGCTGCTGGCAGGGCACCCAGCCAGCCCCACAGCACGCTGGCAGTGGGCATCGCTGCCCTGGTGTGGGCAGGAACAGCCTCTTCCTGAGGGTGACTAAGAGAGAGGATCTGACAGACAGCTGCTGCCTCCTGGCTCCAAACACTGGGTCCTTCCAGTGATGGGGATCAGTGTGGCTGAAGTGCTTCCTAGATCACTGGAAAACTTCGCAATAACTTAATGAGAGACCTGCTAACCATTCATAAATGCACCAACAGCAAATTGGAACAGGTTCAGCTCCATTTGTTAGCTGAGACAGCTCTACAGGAGGTATCCAAGCACAATAGCTACACACACAGTCACAGCAATGAGGTAGCGAAAAAATAATCACTTTGAGGCAAGAGATTGTCAGAATTTCCTTCAGTTCATGATATATCATGCCAATAAATGATACAACTTGGCCTGCAGGTACTTCTACGACAGTGTTCATATTGCTTCAGGAGACATTTAAACACTACTTTCCATAAGTATTCACCAAATATAATTGAGAAGCAGATTATGGAATCAAATTAACTCATGAGCATTTTACTACCAACTTGCCAAAAATACCTGTTCATTTACCTGAATTGGCACCAAGCAAGAGCAAAGTTACTCAAATTAAAATTCCTAAAAGTGCCCATTCTGTACACATTAAAAAATAAATCTAGCCTGTAAATTCCTTCAGAGTTCCTTATGGTTTTACTTAGCAGAGTACACTGGATAGTAAACAGCACCAAAATTTGGTTTGAATACCCATGTCTGGCAAAGACACTGGGCCCTGAATTGGACATTTAGCTTTTATTTATTTCAAGCAAATCATCTACCCTGCAAAACTACCTTAAGACTAAACACACTTGAGGCCAGAAGTTTTTAGAATCAAACCCAGCCCATTTTCTTAGTTCTAACTGCTAAAATAGTGTCTAACTGCTAAAGTAGTGTATCTGGACATAACCCTTGACTTATTGACTCCTGTTGTTAATTACTGCAGAAACACCCACAGATATCACAGCTCACCCAAATATATCAGAGCAGGATGAGAGTTGTTATTTTGCCAGATTCCCCAAAGCCCTTAATTTCCTATTGCCATGGCTTTGTTTGGCAGCTGTAGTAACTCAGTGCTCCAGCTTTACGTAGCAGGGCCACCACCACCCAGCTGCTTCCAAGAAACACACACACTGCACTGGCACATAACTGAAGCCATAAACACGGAGGTCCAAGTAAACCATTAACTACTAGTTACTAACTCATGGTATAAATTATACCTTCAGTGAGATGCTACATTTGTCCCTGCAAGGAATTGGTTTGGTCAGGGATTAGCTCCCAGAAGGAATGAGGGCTTTTGCCCTTCAAACACCTTCCGGGGGTCGCAGCAGGGGAAGGCACCGCACTCGGTGCTGACCAGCTGCCAGCACCCACCAACTCAGCATTTGAACTTCTCCACTCAGCATGAGCCATCAGGAGGCTGTTTCACATAAAGTTCTTATGACGCCCCTCCAAATCCAAGCATTTTCATAAATGTATCCCAAGGTACCAAACTCTGCCATCACAACCAACCTATGCATCTTCTGCAGGATTTGATCAGTAAGTTCGGTTCGAGGTTCTCCACTGTCTCTCCTTTGCTCCCATCAAGTGTGTCAAAAATACTCTTAGGGACCAACACCATAAACAAACCCCTGAAATGGCTCAAGTGACTGACAACGCCCATTTGTGCTCTTCAGAAGAAGTCCCAGTAAAAGCCACTCCCAAGTGAGCTATGATCCACCCGACCTGCAGTGAGATCCCTGCTCCCCTTCCCTCAGGAGTGACAGCAGCACAGCAAATCCAGCTGTGCCAATGCCTCAGTCACTGGCTGTGCTCTGCTACCACAGCAAAGAAGTGTAAGAAAACCAACACAAGCACCACTGCAGTGCCACACAGAGAGCACAAAGCCACTGCAAGGTCATGGGGAACCACTGCTCCTCACAGACATGTGCTGGTTCTAACCAGAGTTTTCAAGTCACCTCAGTAAAGCTGCAGAGAAATATGAAGATGTGTTACATTGTAAGACCTTCATAAATTTCAGAAGTTCCATTTCACAGGCTTCTCACAGCCTGGGCTCCTTTCACCAAGAAAATCCTCATCAGCACCACAATGAGAGTGTCTCACCACTGGAACTCCAGGTTCAAAATCTTCATCATTCCAGTAATTTCAGTCCTCAAACCTACAGAAACATTTGCTTACCAGCTATTACAAAAAACTGTCAGTCAGCCTTAGTATGTCCTTAAGCACTTTTCCTACCTCCCATAAGTCTCACAAGCACATCTGTCCCTCCTGTATTTAATTATTTTTCTCTTACCTTTTGAATTTTTATGAGTTAAACAAAGAAAATCAGTTTCAACCTCATTCCTTGGTTCAAGGTTCTCCACTGAAACAGCAGTGAACTGCTCCACACACCAGCACCACCAGCCTGGCTTCACTCTGCTGCTGTTGTCCAGCAACCACATCTGGTAGTGCACATCTCAAATACATCCATGGCTCCTCCAGGAACTTAACAGTGAATTAATTCAATTTCTGCAGTTTTTACCACCGTTGCTTAGGCTCCATAAACAGTCTTCCCTACAAAAACACAAACTACGTACACTAAACACGTAACTGTAGCTAATTATATTCAAAATTAGAAGAGATACATGGCATCAATTACAGAGCCAATGCATCAGCAGATACAGAACACACCAGCACCATGCAGCTCTGAAAGCTCAGCAGAGCTGTGAACTGCTGTGCTTCAGGAACTGTACATTTTTGCCTTTTTTTGCAGAATCCTAATACTTTTAATAAACTCAGCTACAAGACCATTTTTTTCCTAAGTATTATCGCAACAACATTCTAAATAATATTATACAAGAACATTTATTGAAGGAGACAAAACCTGAGGTCACATTCTCAGACTGCCAGCTCAGGCACACCTAATATGAGGCACCTGGGCCTTAAGAGAGCACGTGAGCCATCATCAACACCAGAAACACACGAGCAAGTTCACATTTGGGAAATCAATTAGTTTTGGATTACTCGCATTTAGGTTCAAACTTAAATCTTAATTTGCAATCATTTAAAATTTCAACAACTCGTGTAAAACTCAAGAGCTTTTGGAGTGTCCAGCACACGCTACCACCTTTCAAGCGGATTGTCTAACACATTCTACTGACCTTAAAGGGCTTTTAGCCTGAAAGAAAACTCCTCGAGTTTACTTATGAATTGTTAATAAATCCAAAATCCTACTTCAATTAGCTCCCTCTCTTCAGGTAACTTTACAAACCCAGTGAAAGGCCTGTCACTTATTAAGACCAAGGCCACCAGAAAGACCAACTGAACTGATACAATCAGAATTAAATTCCACAATTTTTAAAGCTGAGAAGATCCATTTGTGCATTAATAAAGGAGAAACTCTTGTTGCATTGTCTCTTGCTACATGGCTGGCACAGGAGATCCTTACAAAGTTCTTTGACAGTGTATCTTGTTTCATAACATATTAACAAGAGGACTTAAAGTGGTTATTTCGGAGTATTCCCAGGCAGTAAGAGCTTACAGTCCTTATGGATGAACTAGACTGCAAGAATTGTTCTCTTACACCTATGGATTATGTTGCTAAATTCTAGCAAGTATATAATAACATGTCCTTTTAATTTAAACTAATTTTTAATGGTCTGATTTTGTTTTAAACCCCATAAGCAAAAAGCTGCTTTATCAAACTCAAGACACAGAATAGGACAGCTCTTGGCACAGATGTACTCAAAACCAGATTCCACAGGACTGAAGTAATATCCATGCTTCTTGGGCAAAACTATTAGACCCAAAAAGGTTCCTAGAAATCTGTCTCTATCTGTCGATAGGAAAGAAAAACAGTAACAAGTAAAATAAAACATCAAGTTCCTTTCCTTTCCCGCCTCCATCTCGCCCCCCCAGTACAGCAGTAAAGCTCATCCACAGCACAATCAGCAGGGCACAGCCAGGCAGCTGCTCTTAGTGCAGCAAACAGACCTTATCCTAGAAAATATTGGAATCCATCACCTGCTAAGCCGGCAGGGATGAGTCGGAGAATACAAGAAAGCTACTCATTTATGAGCTGGGTTAATCTTTTTTCCACTTTTCAGCCTACATCAGTAAAGCTGGCTGAGGGATTACGACAGAGTGAGCTCCAACAACTATCTGATTCAGGAAAAACAAAACAAGAAGCAAATCTGATCTGAATTACAACTCTGAGCCTTATTTTTAATTCATATGTTTAGTAAGCCTTTTATTCTGCAATTAAGGAAGTCTCAAAATGCCTGCAGGTCAACGCTTTGCCTGATGTATCAATGTAGCATCCAGAGGACACCATTCTGTGCAGTGTTTGTAACAACTCACCAAAAAGATTTCCCAGTCAAAGGCTTATCAAAGGAAATATAATTTTAACACAAAAAAGGTGAAGAATTCTACGCCTGTTTTCTTCTCCATTTCACCTACTTTTACAGCTTTTGCTACAAAGCTGATACAGTAGTTTAGTTCTGAAAATAATTCAACACCAAATCCACGGGGAACTAGAAAGCAAGCCATAGGCAGACCAGATATAGTGCCTGTGTTCTGAACACTTGGAATTGTAATTGTATCTAAAATGTAATTGTATCTAAAATGTAAAGCTAAGGAATGTCACCAACCAGGAGCAAGTTGGCTGCTCCACTTGCATGCTGCCCAAAGAAACACCTGTGTGTTTCCACATCCACTCCTGTGCCTGCCTACGTTTCCACATCAGTTCAAGCTGTCATCAGCATTTAGCACATCACTGGCAGTCACTACCCATCTTCAGGATTATAAAACAACAAAAGGCATTTCTGGTCTCATTACCCTCCCAGGCACCAACACTACATGACTTTGAGGCATCTGGACCAAATTTGCTTGGAAAATATTTTTTTGGGGGAAAAGAAGTCTTTAAATGAATTCAGTCTTGACATTTGTCCTCCGTGTATCACTTTGGTTTTGCAATTCTGATAGAGTAATTCTCAGGAGGAACATCTCGAGCACAATCACATCATTTCATTTTAGAGCCTTTGAGCTTCCTCCAGGTCAGAACTCCAGTTAGCAGTGCAGTCTACATGCAGGCTTTGGTAGAAAACAAGGGAAAACATCCTTCTTCTAACCTGCCTGTTCAGTTCTGTGTGAAAATGCAAGTACATTTAGCTACCAATGAAGGAACAGCCTGGAAAAATGCAAACTGCAGTAGAAAACAAACCTCTAATGTGTGTGAGAAGGTTTTCGCTGCTCAGTGTGCTGTGCCAGGCTAGGCCAGCGAGCAGGGTTAGTGTTACAGGCTCGGTGTTATACACTGCTCCTGACCTGCTCAGAGGAAGCACAGCAGGGTCAGCTGCACGACTGCAGCAGGGCCTTTTTCAGTATCATTACTGCTAGGGCAAACAACACATACACATTTTGGGGTAGCAATTCTAGACCACTTATTTAAGCTACTTTCTCTTGGCCACTAAGAAGAGTGCCTGTACTCACTTGTGCTGGTCACCAGCCACACACTGGATTTGAACTTTGTTCTTCTCAGTTCTTCCCCCTATACCTCTCTGGCTTGAAGAATTAAGTAATAGACTTACACATGTAAAGGAGGTCACAGGACTATATCCAAATTTAAATAATTCAATCATTAAACCACTTGTAATACTGAAAATGTGATATTAACAAAAATGACTGTAAACTGATTAAATTTATATACGAAAAATATCTGGAAGGAAACTTAAAGGAACACTTCTGTTAACACCTTAGAAACAGAAGAAGGTCAAAACCACAAAAGAAATCCAAACAAGAACTCCGACAGAACTTCTGCTTGTCAATCCTGAGAACACTGTTAGTCCCTTAGCCATTTTCAAAGCTCCTTGACCAAAAATGGCTTCACTTGCCCAGAGGAAAAAAAATCCAACCCAAAACCTAAAAGCTAATCATAGTTGTCATATATAATATCTTACTCTGCTACAGGGAACGGAACTCAACCTTTCATGACACACAAAAGTAATGAAATCAGGGTTCTGGTAGAAGATGTCTGTTTTTCTTATGACCCACCTTCACCTACTACACTCCTGTCTCTAAAACAGAGCTGAAGGTGAGAGAGAACCTTCTACCAATGCTGATTTAATAGACACCATCTGTTTAAAATACATACACACATTAATGACATCCTTTTAATAGACTACAAAGACACAAGCACTTAAACACACCAAATTCTTTATCTAATCTCTTTCTTCACCCCAAAAAGCAGGTGAATACAGCACAAGACAAACTGCCAAGGTTGTTTCTTTATGGAAGAACCAGTCATTTATCAGCAGCAAACAGGCTAAATGCTTCCAGCTGATTTTCCTCTAGTCTTAAAGAAGGATAAACTTAACACCTTTGCTTTAGCATTAAGCAGAAAAACAAGGCAGAGGCAATCTCGGGGGGAGAGACGGGGGACCACTTGTCTAATTAAACCAGAAGAACTTATGGTTTGTGGAGCACAACAGGAACAATTAACACACATACAAGAAGAGGGCGTAAATAATCTCAGTCATGAAGGCCCCTGTGCCATCCCAGATGCAAACCAGTACAGCATCATGCCATAGAGCCTGTCACCCCCAGCCTTACCTCACAGGAGGTGTGACAGCTGAGTCACCCTCCAGCCCCGAGAACAAGAGGTGCCTCTGAACAGCCCTTCGACCAACTCCCTCAGCAGAGACCTACTTAACAACGGATCCACGGAAATTACAGGCCAGCCATGGCTGCAGCACCACCTGCAAACCTCAACTACCACACTGCCCACCACTGGAAATACCTTCTCAAGGCTGCAGCATTAAAAACATCAGGTAAGTCTTCCAGAATCAACACAATCACAATGACAAAGATGTATTTATTACATTTATTTAATCACAGTCCTTATCCTAAGTCCACAAGCAGCCAAGCCAAGCCAAGCTGCAGGGCTCACTCAGAAGCAGTACCAGTAAGGAGGAAATGATGAAAATACTTCTAAATGTGTTAACTAACAGGTACTTTGAATTAATAATGTTGATTTTTTTATACAGTTATACATGCATCAGTGCTCTAGGTACTGTTCAGTGTGACAATGCTGTGCACATGATTAGCTTTGAAAGGACTGTATGCTTATATTCCTGAGGAAATGGAGCTCAGCAGACACTTATTTTCTAAGTAACATTTTTTCTTTGAAATTTCCTGGCAGTACATGCCAGCACCAAGTGAAACGATAGGTGGCTTCCATGACACTGAACTAAAAGCAAGAGAGCCTAAGTCACACCTATCTAATCCCTAAAAGAGAGAGCAGAAGGTAAAAAAAAAAAAAAAAAAAGAAGCTTCTAAATTGGCTGAATGAGACAAGCATTGCCTCATCCAAGTCCTACCTCAAGGAGTATTGAGAAGAAAAGGCCCTTCTTTAAACTACTAAGATACAAGTTAGCAATACACATCTGTTGGGCCAACCTGCAGCACCCAGCATCGCCAGGGTAAAACTGCAACTCAACTGCTCACCAAATCCTGCTTCTTGCCAATGTTTCTAAGATGTAATATTCATCTGCAGGTCTCAAAACATGGTAGGAACGAGGAAAAGCTTTGTTCTGAAATTACTGTAATACACAAACCCAGCCATCTAACACAACCTGAGCTGGGGACCCCAGCACTCAGCTGCCATGCCCCGCTCTGCACCTCAGTGTGGCACAGTCCTGCCCACAGTGCTGCCCACGGTGCTGCCACGTGCGCTCCGCCAGCGTGGACAGCAGTCACAGAAGGGATTCTGAACACCTTTATGTACTTGAAAATTCATTTTAAACAGGTCACAATTGTATCCTACTGTAAACGCTTATTTTTAAAAACTTAAATTGAAGTGTAGCCTATTCTGTCAGGCAGATGAAAAGACAAAGCAACATCACCCATGAATAAAACTCCCCCAAACCACACTGGGAGCACCATTCCCTTGTGTCAGCTCCCGAGAAAGTCCCTGCACCCTGCGAGGCTTCACCAATGCAATATGTTTTTAGTAGTCATCTGCCAATGATATTACAGCTCTTATAAAAGGAGAAAGAGGAGCCCAGTTGTAACGTCACTGACAGATCGGGGAGTATGGACAATGTGTAACTTACTACTTCTCTGTAACAACCCCTGCAGGAGAACCCCAGAATCATTCTGATCAACACACACGGTTCTGATCCTTGGGAAAAATCTTCAACTGCCACCACAAATCACATGTTACAGGCTGGAAATTCCCCCACACCCTACAGGAAATCTGAAACTATTATCTATTAAGAATAATTAGCAATTTCTATTGTCCTCTTGATTTCCTAAATTTAGGCCTAAGCAGCTCTTATTTTCAGCCTGAGAAGTATTTCAATGCTCACTTCATGGACGTTTCAGCTGCCCTCCCAATCTTTGCCTTTAGTTTAGAAAATGGGCCTGAAGTTCACCAAAGTAGGAGAGAGCTGCCTGAACCTGAACTATTCCAGTGCTGCTCCCCTTTGTACCACAGTAATTCCAGCCCTCTGGTTCAGGAATACAGGGCAGATACAGAGGGTTGTAAATAAACTTATAAACATACTGAGCTACCCTGAGGTAGCATGGACCAGTTATTGTCTGCCCATAATATTCTACAAGAGGGTACAAACACATTATAATTAATGATGGAAACTGGTTATGGAGTTCTTGATGGAAGACACAGTTACTCCAACTGGACAAGGCAATCAGCAGATGCTGATTCAAGAGCTGTCCCATCCACAGCAAGCTGGATAGACAGCAAGTTGGTGAGCAGACAAAGGACACAACCTGAGCCCCCAGGCTGGGAGGAGCACAGGAGACAGGACAGGCACAGGAGTCAGCAGGACACACAGGGCAGAGCTTGCATGCAGTCAGAAGGGGAAGTGTTGATGCCTTTTGCTTCTGTAGAACCCAAATGAACAAGTTACTCCTGTACAGAAAGGGACTGCCATCATTTCAAGGGCAAAAATCACCCAAAACCATAAGGAGGCAAGTGTTTTATTGAGTTCTTCACTGGTCTTAGCCTGGATCCGTGTTGACTCGGACATTTGGCACACACATCCACTGAATCCTGGAACATCTGCTCCAGGTGAATGAACTAGACAGAGCTTACACAGAAGCCACTGCCCCTTATTTTAATTCTGGGCATATTAAACCAAACACAGTCTCCTCTGTGGCCATCTCCCACCACAAACTGGACTCCAGAACCGAGACCCCCATGAAAAAGCAAAAACTCAACCTGCTTCAGAATCATCCATATTCGGTGTTGTACTTGCTCCAATCAACACTGAATTCAGGTGGGAATGCCATGGGGAACATGGGGAACATGTGGAACAGGAGAGCAGTTCCACAAGCAGCCCTTCCTAGGTGCTTCCTCCCATCCCTATTGTATTCCCCAAACCCTTTGTTCTAATGCCTTTCCTACACAACTTTCAGCAGCAGTGTCACCCCCACGATGCAGCAGGGGGACAGCAATGCTCTTACAGAGCCACAGTGCTCAAAAGGGCTTCCAAAATCCTGAGATGTTATTTTACAGGAACTTGGCACATGGAGAAGGGCAATGCAATCCAGTCTGTACACTGACAGCAGTCACTCCACTGTAGTCACCAGAGATACCAGGGATTGTCTCTTCCTGTGTGCCCACCCATAATCTGGTCTGTCCAAGAAGTTCCATGGAAAAATAACAGCAAGAAGCCACAATACAGGGGTTTCTCTAGATTTCAGAGAATCTTGTGTCCAAAACACCCGCACAAAAATTATAATTCTTATCTAAAGCGTAAATAAAATAAATTCAACAAGTGAATAAGTGGATAAATTGAAGCAGTTATCAGACAAAAAAAATCCGGCTTTGCAACAGTGACTGGTCACTTCTCACTGCCAGACAAATCAAGATCCACCCTGCAGAAAAACCAGCCTCAAAACAGAACGCGAGATTTGTTTCATTTCCGAAGGTTCCTGCACCATTAGATTCCTCCCTAAAGAAGAGACTTCATTGTTACGGCAATTAGTATTCCTCCACCCCGGCAAAGGGAGGAAAAAAAAAAAGCTCTGAAAGGGTAATCGAGCCATTTCGCAGCTTTGCCTCCTTACTCCACCCAGTCTCTTCCCTGCTCAATGGCTGCTCACAGCATCCACAAACATAGGAACAGCAACAGAAACACAGAAAAACGAGATCCCCGAGAACAAGCCGGAAATTTGCAACGCATCTTCCAGTTTAAAAATATTTTCTTTGTTTAGTTCCCTAACATAATTTTCCTATTTAACAAAATGACTCTATGGGAAAATAACATTCTGACAGCAGACCCTCCCTCTCCCGAAAACCAGCCGAATGCTGCACAATCATTTACAAAATGATCATCACTGAACGGAGGTTCTTTAACCACCACCTCCTAATGGCATGAACAATACTGTCATAGGAACATACAATTAAAAGAATCACCACAAAAATACGTAATTCAGCCAGGTCAGTATGCCCAAACATTTATTTATAGTAAAATAGTGCTTATTAAAGATTTTTAATACAGCTTAGATTAACCTTCCCCCCTCCCTGGTAAGTAATTCATTATAAAAGGACTTGACCTGCACCAACCAAGCCCACTGCTGCAGCACTGCCGGCGAGGAAATGGTTCCAGTGATACCACGGCAAAGAAAGGGAAGGTGTCACATTATTATTGGTATTAAAGGTCAAGTTTAATTGCCTCCACCTTAAACAGAAAACAATAAAAAAAAAATCTCATGCCCACAGAACTGAGCAAACCCCAAACTTTCCAAGGGAGGCACCACTCCCACCCCCCAACTTCCATCAAAGCCCTGCCTGCGTATAACCTCCTGCCGAAACAAAACCTCGGGAGTAACAATAAATACAAGATTTTAGCAAACTCGATTGCTACGAAAAGGTTTCCGAGGGAAGCCCGTGCACCTCCAGCCGTCCAGGCAGCGGTATGACCCCCAGAAGGAGATCAGACCTCCCTCGCCCGTTTTACTGCAGCTGGTTCTGAAGGCATGAGCCACCTCCTATCGCTGCTGCCCTGCTGAGCACTGCAGGAAAACGGGGGATGCGAGGCAAATTCTGAAACAACACCTACTCCTTCCCCCGGATTATCAATTCTCGCCCTGCTGTCGGTGCCGCGGCCGCGCTGGCGAACTGGGCCATCGCCCGACCCCCGGCCCTGCCCCGGCACAGGGGGACGGGGGAACCCCCGGGAGGAACCGGGGAGGGATGCTCGGGGTCCCCTCGGCGCACACGCCGGGCCCATCGCCCCGACGGCTTTTTTACGGCTGTTCGCCCCGGCCCGTGCCCTTCTCCCGGTATTTGCTAAGTCACGGGAGGAGCGGCGCGGCCCGCGGGGGGGACACGGGCCCGGCGGGGGCTCCGCGCCCGCCCCGCCGCTCCCGCCGGGCCCTGTTTTCCTGCAGAGTCACGGCGGGAGCGGGGCCCGGGCCCGCGGGCAGCGGGGAGGCCGCGCCCCGGCCCCCAGAGCCCCCCTGAGCCCGGTCCGGCGGGGGGGACACCGGGCCGGCCCCCCCGACCCCCGCCCCGCCCGGTCCCTCCTCACCAACGGGCGCGGCCGCCATTTTGAGAGCGAGCAGAGAGAGGGAGGGGGAGCGGGGCGAGGGCGGGGAGCGCAGGGGAGGGGGAGAGCGGAGCCGAGAGCGCCGGCCGCTGGGGCCGCGGGCCGGGACGGCCCCGTGGGGCCGGGGGGGGCGGCGGGCCCGGCCTTACCGAGCCCCACCGGCGCCGCCGCCTCGCTGCGCCGCGCGGGGCCGGCGCCGCCCGCCCGTCCCACTCACCGGCGCGGCGCGGGGTCCCGGTGCGGGGTGGCGGTGCCGGTGCGGGGTGGCGGTGCCGGCGCGGGGGTCCCGGTGCGCGGTGCCGGCGCTGGGCGGGCGCTCCGCTCGCTCCGCGCTGTCAGAGGCGCCGCGGCCGCCGGGAGGGAGGGCGGGAGCGGCGCGGCCGCCGCGGCGCTGCGCATGCGCGGCCGGGGGCGGGGACGGCCGCCCGCCGCCATCTTGGGCGGCCGAGGCGCGGGTGCGTGTCCCGGCGTGCCCCGCGCGCGCCTCCCGGCGTGCCCCGCGCGCCCGCCCGTCTGAGGGGGCCGGGAGCGCAGCGGGAGCGTGCCGGGAACACACCGGGAATACCGGGCGTATACCGGGAATACGGGTCCTATACCAGGAGTACGGGGGGCGCCGGGCACACACCGCGAATACCGGGGACACCGCCGATACCGGGCACATACTGGGAATAGTGGGGACACCGGGAATACCGGGCACACACCGGGAAAAGCGGGCACCACGTCCAGTCCCTCCAGCCCCGGCCTCCCGCGGGCACAGGCACTGTAGCGTTTTGCAGGTGTCCCTCCCACGCCCCGCTCCCGGGACAGCCCTGCTGCAGGAGTGACCTTGTCCCACACACCTGGAGTCAGCGGGACCGCCCGTGTCCGTGTGTCGGGAGCGCCGCGAACCCGCCGCGTCCCTGCGCGTCTCCCCGGGCACCTCCACAGGGTGGGCGTGGGATCAGTCCCGCTCTGCACCTGCAGCTGAACGTTTGCATTACCTACAAACCCCACCGAGCTGCATCTCCAAGCGTTCTGGTTTCGTGGAGCACTGTTCCCGCCGGGGTTCGACCCTCGTGCTCACCAGGGGCGCTGCCAGGACAGCCCTGGAGAACCGGGCGCTGCCGTCCAGCAGCACGGCCAAGCACCCGCGTCCATCCGAGTCCTCCCCTCAGTCTGCCAGCTGAATCCCTGCGGTCTCTGGGGGTTGGAGCGTCAGGGATAGCAGTGCCCACACAGAGATGCCCTGACAGAGGCGCCAGCCCAGCCCCTGATGCTGGCCGGGAATCCTGGAGTGGAGCAGCGGGAGCCCTGCAGCTCCAGGACAGGGACCGGTCTGAAATGCTGACCCGAGGGAAGAGGTAATTCCACGTGTAACATTATCTAGAGAGCAAAAACTCTGTGAGAAACTTCAAGGGACACTGGAAATTTCGTTATCAAAAGCTGTACAGTCTTGTCTGTTACTGGTAGAAGTAGCAGCAGAGATTACAAATGTAACCATCATGTAATGGATCTCCATGTGGGTGCCCAGGGCACCTGAGGGTGCTGGTGTCAGCATCGCCTGGGCTGGGCCATGGGCCCTCAATTGCTCTTGTTTGTGTTATTTTATACCACAATGGACAAGAGAGGGCTGTGCAAACCCCACACAATGCAGGTGACACAATGCAGGGCTGCCACAGCAGCCAGGGGAAAGGTTTTACTCATTTTTTAATTGACTACATTCCAAGTTTTAGATCCATTTAAAACTTGAAAAATTCTCACTGTTCACACCTAGAGATGGTGATATTGCAGATATTCCCAAATACACTGGTGACATGCAAAATGGACTAAAAGTGAAGGGTAATTCAGTTTCCATATAGTGATTTCTTCGATATATTGAAACTTTTCAGTGATGAATTTCTTCACCAAAAAGGTAGTCACCTTTGGAAGGGGCTGCCCAAGGAGGTGGTGGAGTCCCCATCCCTGAAGGTGTCCAAGGAACAAGTGGACATGGCACTCAGTGCTCTGGGATGGGTGACAAGGTGGGGATCAGGCACAGGGTGGACTCGATGGTCTGGGAAGTCTTTTCCAACCTTTATGATTCTATGATTAATATAATTAATTAGTGATGAGACAGTTGACAAGTCAGCAGGCTACATTTCCAGTGAGGAGCCAATGCAGTGTCCATCTGCCCCTTTTGTTAATGAAAAACAAACCAGAGCAGCACACGTCAGCATCCTGCACCAACATGTCAAAGACGCATTCAGATATGTTCCAAAAAGAGAATTGGATCTGGCCATACTCTTTTGGGGTTTTTTCCACCCAGTATTTCTAAATCTCTATGCTGACCACTGGCAGCTTGCACCGCCCCTCTGCAGTGGGAGCCAGGCTTCTTCAGGGGAGTTTTGCTGTCCGGGGTGGCACACACAGAGATGGCTGCTACAGCCGAGATCGTGGTTCCAAACGGTGCCTCAGCCCTTCCCACACACTTCCTGCTGCACACGGAAACTGCAGTCATTGATAATTCATATGCTGCCTCTGAATGAACGTTGTCATTAATATTCCACCCGTGTCCGTATTTGTGTAGCAAAGCACCCGCAGCGACGGCACCACTGCAACCAACTCATGCACAGTTCACATCTGAGCGGTGCCTGACCTACAAAGGGCACGAGCTCTTACAGCCACAGACCTCTGGAAGAGAAAGAGTTGCACAAAAACGCCTCCACAGATTTGAGCTGAAAGAACAGTGTGGTTTTAGGTCGGGACTGAATTCTACTGACACAAATACAGTTATTACAAGGTGCCTAAGCACATACCAAAAGAAAATTAACTTCTAGCTGTGTCTTGTTCAATTTAATGAGTCAATGGGCATGTCTACCTGTGTCATTAACCCTGTCACTGGGATAAATCACAAGAAATTAGGATTATTTTCTTCTTTTTGTTCACTAGTGAATAATGACTTCTCTGTGGCTCAAGCAAGACTTGGCTCTAGAACTGCTAAGTGTCCACTTTATTGTTTACATACATGCAAAAGTTTTAGCAATCCCACTTCCAGTACTCATGTAGTCTTTCTTCTACATTAGGAATGTAAGGAAGAGGGCAATCTGTGTGTCCTTCTCTACCCAACATTCTTAATAGCATTAAAAAGAAAAGATAAACAAATCCTGTCTCTGAGGTATCTCAGTGTTGGGAACCTTGTCCCTGTGCAAAGTCTTCACCTGTTGCAGTAGAATTTTTCATTGAAGTGAACCTCTTTTCTAGTTAAGTATGAAGAAAATGAAAATTAGATTTTCAGCATGTGTTCTGGTTTTACTGCTAGAAGTTCCTATGCCTGTGTTTGTTCCGTTTTACTTCTCATCTGGACAGCTGATCATGTACACTTTATAAGGAGTTTGTGTTACTGTCAGTGACAATGTATTTCTGTATCTTGATTCAGTAGTCTTTGGTTAGCCTTTGATAGTTCAATAGTATTCTGATAGATATTACTTTCACGTGCTTCCTTCTTTAAACTCACATGTTAGTTCAGAAACTGCTTTTCCTAGAGGCAAAGGATGAAAGTCCAGGTACAAGTAGCATTTCAGCTGCTTATCAGTTGTGTTTTCACTGGTGTATTCTGACAGAGGCCCTGACACAGGCCTGGCTGCTCACCCTTGAGGTGCTCACTCTCGAGGCCCTGACTGCCCTGGGCCTGGCTCCTCTGGTCGTCCCAGTTTATCTGCTAGTTCTTCTGTGATTTTTGAAGCTGTAACCAATGTCTGCTTGGCCTCATGTTCACCCTCTCTGTCCCCATACAGTGGGATGTTAAAAATATCCTTTTTTTTGTGAGGCTGGGAAAGCAGGTGTTGCATGTAACAACTTTAACCTTTAAAACTTTAGGCTTGTTAAAGTTTTTAACAAGAGTATTAATTGCAGGTATTTATTGCCATACAAGAAGACGTTTTCTGTTCCCAAAATCTTAAAATTTATGAGAATTACACTTATTCAAGGACAAATATACTTATTTTAAAAGCTTTTACTTAACAGTTTCAACAAATTATTTTTTATATCTTCAAAATGTTTTTCTGAGTTACAGTGAAGACCAGTAACATACACATTCCTAATAAAAAGGATGATAAAGCAGTGCAGAGATAATAAAGGATCCACCTTTTAATCTAATTGGGCATGCACTTTTGCCTGCAAAAGCTGCACACAGGTCTCATGCTAGTGCTGCAGCTGAACATGCACATTAGGTCATCATGGCTCCTGCAGCTAACCAGAATAATTTGTGCATAAGTACCTGATTTGCATAGAAAACTGCTGCAAAGGCCCATGCTGGTATCTGGGATGGGATTAATTGCTGCTGGCTGCCCCAGATGTGCTGCACAGCTGCAGGTCAGCCGTTGGATGGACTCCAGCACAGGCCCTGTCACACCTCACACCCCCTGTCCACTCACCTGTACCTGTAGGAGCCACACTTCAGGTGAAATAAAACAAACTACTGTTGTTAGAGGCAGCAATGTAAGGTTGCTTCCCAAATTTGTATCAAAGTAGAACAAGCAGATATAACCTAAGATTGGGAAAATAGGCCAAAGCACGTGAGCATGAGGCAGTAGTGTTAAAAGAGGGGAGCACAAACTAACATCCATGTACTCTTAATCCATAGTTATCCCAGATTTGGATTAAACTGCCTTCTGGAGGGGTTTCCAGGGACCTTTTCACATTGAGGTCTTTACCCTTGGTCACTGGAAGCATTTCTCCTTCTTGTGGGTTTATGTTTTGAAAAGGATGAGATAAACATTTCTGCCCTGTGTATCACTGGCAGTGCTGCTGAGTCAAAAGCACAGTTGAAAACAAAGCAAATGTGATGCTTTTTTAATTCTTCAAATTCCATTGCTAATTATAGTGATGTGTAATCATGTATGTTGTTACTGCTGACACTATCCACCCCTCTTCTAAATTCCTTTCACTATATTCCTTTCCACTTGCAGTAATAAAGCCCTGCCAGCAATGCTAAGTGACACTGCTTGCATTTTATAGAATCATCATAGGGTATAGAGAGAGAGTGTATATAGACTTCTATATAATCATCATCAAAGGGTGTTTTTATTGCACTCAACCTAATGTTAAAAGGTGTTCTTGTGTTATTCTTCATGCTTTTATAATTTCACTGTTTATATATAACACATAGGATTCTGGAATTTGCTTCTAAGTGAAGAGTTTCTTCCCTCCAAGTTATTTCAGCCATAGGTATTGCTTTACTATTGCAGAGTCATGAGCAGCTCTTTAAAGTTCTGCTTTTACAGCACAGATCTGTTGTTCAACAAGTGTGGCCTCTGCCCAAGGGGTGCTGCAGCATTCCAGACCCAACTTCATGGGACATGCATCTTCATGTAGTCAGGCCATGAATATTGGAGAAAGATGTTACTCATAATGTCATTCCATTAGAGATGTGGGAAATGGGAAGGGCGGTGTGGGACCTGTCAGGGGGCTGTCCCAGAGGGAGTGCTGCAGTGTGACTGCCCTGGGGCTGTGCCCTGTGACCAACCCTCCTGTGCTGACCAACCCTCCTGTGTGACCAACCCTCCTGTGTGTGTGTGACCAACCCTCCTGTGTGTGACCAACCCTCCTGTGTGTGTGTGACCAACCCTCCTGTGTGACCAACCCTCCTGTGTGACCAACCCTCCTGTGTGACCAACCCTCCTGTGCTCCACAGGGCCCGTGGCAGCAGAGCCCACTCCAGCCCCTGGTGCTGCTTCTCCCGCAGGAGGATGGACTGCACTGCTGAGGTCACTCACACACTGCAGAGGAGTTTGGAGCTACAGGCTGAGGTATGCAGGGAGCCTGGTCAATGCCTGCTGGCAAGATGACTTTAAATCTTACATGTCTTCTAAACAGCAGTATAGTCCTGAACAGAAACACTTCCTCTTACAGGCAAAATTAATGCTCTTTTCCTAGTGTACAATCTGGTTAGCTAACAAACCTGTACCAGCTTTAGTAAACTGACAGTCTATTCCCCCATTAAAACCAGCAACATTTACCATTTACTAACAAATAGAACTATTCAAAAGTGTAAATGCCATACCGATGTTTCATTTTTTAAATTTTAGAATAGTTATTATTACCGGAAAATGAAAATTCTCTTTTAGATTAGAAACTATTGTTTCTCAGCGACATCATGGATGTTATTGGTCTAACTAGAAGGCTGAGGAGTTGAAATAGGTGTGTGCTGAGAGCCCCTGAAAAGGTCCAGGTTTCTTTCCAATTGGAATGTTGCAGGTTCCCCACAAGCAGGAGGTAGGTGGCTCAGATGCCGTGTGATTCACGGCCATAAGAATGCACCACCACAGCCCATGCACAGATACACACCCCAGTCAAATTATACATTTGACACATTCTGGAACTGAAACTTCTGGCAAGCAATTACTCACGTTAGTGATGCTGTGATTCAGTGTGGTGCTGGCTGGTGATGAAACCCTGCAGGGCTGCTCCTCGTGGCACATGGCACCAGGGAACAGGAACCTCAGCCTGCCTCGTTAGCACTGCTTTGCCTCCAGAGAACAGCTATAATTAATGCTATTTTATCTTAAGTGATTGTGAAGAAGGACAACTTAGAGATATCACCTGTCACAGTAGGTATTTTCTAGTAAATTTACTGAAAATTGTAAATGGAAGAAAAAGTCTGAGATTTAAAACTTTTGTCAGACAACAAAGCCACAGATACAGCATGAGGCAGAGCTTGCTGTGGCTTTTGGGGAGCTGCAGCTGCTGCCCAGGGAAGTGCAGCTTTGGGAACTATAAAGGACAGAGGCAGTGAAAGGGTTTGTTCTGTGGTACACAAACACAAACACTGCTTTAGTCAATCCCCTCTGGCTGGAGCTGTAATTCTGAATAGGGAGGCAAGGGGAAGAAAGAAGGAACATCTGTCTGTTTTATTCTTAACACTGATACACTGTGATGTCCTGTGCTTTGTTCTCTTGGGAACTCCTCTTCTTTGGGGCAAATCATTTCATGTCTCTTGAATACCCCTTAAAACATTTCCAATGCCAGCATTATTCATTCATGTTTATGAAGTCTGTTTATATTTGTGCTTCAGTAAATGTCACCACAAAAATAATACTATCAAGTATTGGAAAAAATCTCTTCCCAAACCAGTGGTGAAGCTCTTGGTGACTGTGGTGGAATTAACCACCCAACTGCTCTGCAGTGTTTATAGCAGACAGTGAGTGTGCCTCCACACTCTGCTGGCTGCAGTGCTCCCTCAGACCTTTTGTGTACTTCTGTTATTTGTTCTAAGCATCATTTAGTGCCCTCAGTGACCTCATTATGTTTATATCTATAATTAGAAAAAGATACATTTTAGGCTGTGACATTTTTGGCTAGGTTAGAAAGCGCACTTGATTAAAATTGCTTTGGAAAGGATACACTGTCCCTCACTCTCCACTGGATTTTCTGTATTCTTTCCAAATAGGCAACTCTAAACAAATTTCATTAAACTAATATGTACTACCTTAAAAATTTATAAAAGACTGAGTTCTGTGATTTTTAAGAGCTCTCTATGAAAAAGGGAGTAGAACTTTACCTGAAGGTGAAAAATCAGCATCCAACCATGACATAAGAATTTGCAGGCAAAACTTCCACTGGTGCCAGTTAGAGCTGCACTGAAAGGAGATTATAGTTACATAATAGAATGTTTTAGTGAATAGTTTCACAGTTCAATAAATTATTATATGACTGAAAGAGACGTGGGGCAGAGTGGGCTCAGCAGATGACAGGACATAATTTTCAGAGGGTTTACCCTTTATTTTACACCTGTACTCCTTCTGGCTTAGCCAGGAATGATCCACAGCTGTAACTAGGAACAAGATGTGAGACTGGAATTATAAAAATTACAGTTGTGAGGTTCAGTTTGTTCTCATTTTAAACCATAGTGATATCCTTGGTTAGAAATGGTGTTAATAAATAATGACAATCCTTATTTGGAATTGAGAAGGATTTCTAATTAAGAATGATTTAGTAATTCTTAAAAACATGGGAATAAACTCCTCTTTGGTTCATTTAGAGAGTCCCAGTAGGTTTCCATTTGGCCTGGAGAGTTTTCTCTGTCCCCGTTTTCAGGCTTCGTTGCATTATCTGTATTCACTGTTTTATCTCCTATGGCAGCTTCTTCATTATTAAGCAGGGTCTGAGAAGGAGAGATTGGATTAGAACAGTTTTGTCATCTTATGGCACAAGACAATACAAAGTATCTCCTAACATTTCTGACATACTGACAAAGCAGATTTATTGATAGGAACTCTATGGAACATATCTGATCTGTACAGTCTTCTGGCACATTGTATTTGCAAAGCTACTCTGGAATTTTTCAAAACTAACCAACCAACCAATTTGCCTCCTTTAAGGACTTGTGCAGGAGGATGTAACACAGCCAGGGGTGCTGACCCACCAGAGACTGAGAAGTGCATAAATAGGGAGCTTGAGTTTGCAAAGTTGTTTCTTCCCATAGCAATATTTCCTAGGATTCTTATGTCTTAGGACTTAGAATTCAGAGGCCTGATGGTATATAATGCATCTGAAGAAAATACTTTTTGTTTTCTTTTAAGTTGCCAGTGTAACCATGATTAAAAAAAACCAAACCCAAACCAAAACGGGCGGTGTTGGAAGGGCACTGACAATGTGCCAGAACAATGGCATTAGGTAGGGCTGGTAAAAAGCAGTTGAATTATGATAAGACAGTAATGACTACTATGGGAGTCTGGACTATAAAATTTTCAGCTGTAACAGTCAGTTCTATAAAATTCACCTTTGTGCAGCCACTTGCACATCTGTAGGAACAGGCATGTCCACAGCTGGGGAATGCTGGCCCAGGAGCCTGGTCCTGAGCAGCTGTGTGTGCAATTCTCACTGATCACAGAGCTTCTGGTGCAGAAGCAGGAAGAAATTAAGCATCCCAGAAACTGCTAAGAGTTACTGTACTGAGTTTAAAAGAAAAAGTAAGTTACAAGGGAAAAATGGAATAATTTGGGAAAAGTGGCTTCTTTTTTGGAGGGCCTGGTACTCCTGTACAGACTGCTGCATTCTCCATCCCCTACCTGTCTGTCTGCTGATGCTCAGGAGACCTTCACCTTTTATTTTCAGGTGAGCAGAGCTGGGCTCCACGTGCCAGCAGAGCTTTCAGTAGCATTTTTTGAATGCAGAGAGATGCCTGTAGGCAATTCCAGAAACACAGCTTTTATTTTCCTTTTCGTGACAGAAAAAGACCAAACACTGAAAACAGTGATGATTGCATTTTAATAACCAAAAAATCAAGTAAGTTTTAAATGTCTAGAAACAGATTCTCAGGGGAAAATAAACCAAAAACATTTCCACCTTCAACCTGAGACATCAGCCTTCAGCGTGTGTAACCTGGCAGGTTCTGTGTGTTCACCATTATGTACTTGGTACAAACCACTTTTTTTAGTTCAGGGTGGTTTTCCCCCAAGGGAATCTTTCCATGCTCCAAGTTAATTATGTTTCTCTCCTCTCGAGTTTCTTTACTACCTAGAAATTTAAGCTAATGTAGTCTATTTTAGGTTTTTAAAAGTGCTCAGTGCTATGATGACTATATACTCATCTAAAAAAGATTACAAAAATCTGAATACAGGGAAGTAGAGGACAGCTAGAGATCATCCTAGTTCTCTGTCCTGGTTTTGGCCAGGAGAGGGTTAATTTTTAATATCATTCCTAAACCACAACATTCTCATGGAACATAATATCTCTGGGCTGACTAAAATAGTTGTCCTGAAGTAGTCCTGTATTATGCTGTGCAGAATGTATACATTTTAATGAGGTGAGTTAATCCCTATATTCTAGGAACAGACCTTGATAGCATTATCTGTCATTACTTACAATACTGCATGAATTAGAGTGCACAGAGATATTCTGGGGCTGCCAGACCAGTTAAGGAAAAACCACCTTTTCCAGGGCACTAAAACTGAGATGCTCACAGGCACTGGGCTCCAGCTGGGTTGGTATCAGCAGGGACAGCCATAACAGAGAGGGACACACGCTTCCCTAAGATAACACTGAATACTGAGCTTTTGTAGTAAATCCCTTGCCCCTCAATTTCCATCATCCCTGTACACACCTGGAAGTCTTCAAAGCCTGTTAGCAAACAGCAACAAGTGTTCCACTGACGCCTGAGATGGGGAAAATAAACCCCCAGCAGTGCTAAATGTCACGCTTGGAAATGGCAATCGTCCGTGTTCAGCAGCCCTTTACCTGCTGCAGATTAAAACATAATGTGGGTCCTTGCTGGGGGGATGCATGGCCAGGCAGAAAAACGGGAAGCACTGAGCTCAGGGAGAGCTGAGCCCGCTGAATGCACTGGCAGGAGCCTGTGCAAACGAGCTGTCACCTAATGACTTGGTAATTCAAGCTCTGATACAGTCAGGGAGCACAAGGGAGCCTCTTGTAGCCCAGCATTTAGAGTCCTGAAACTAAAAATCAGCTAAAATTGCTGGATTTTCTATTTTAATATTAGTAGTCTGGTGTTTATGTGAACTCTGAGACATAAAAGGGAGCCAAGTGGAGTTACACATGGCTGTAAAGCCAGAATGGATAAGTGGAGTCAAATAAGCAAGCAGGAGCCTCTCTAGTGTGAACCTTGAGTGGTGAGGGCTCTGCAGTGCAGCAGTGGTGAGCCCCTGCTCCCAGGAGCAGGTACCAGCAGCACATGGAGGGTGCTGGCAATGCAGGCAGGTCAGCAGGGGCACTAAGTGCCAGGGCCATGGCAAAGCCTTTTGTCCCAAGGGAGCAGTGGGGTGATCTGAGAGACAATCAGAGGGGGACTGTGGAGGGGAGTGATGCTGCTCTGCAGGAGGAGGCTTCTGGAGGGCAAGGAATTCCCTGCAGTGGCTGGTGGTGGTTGTGGTTTGGTGTGTGGGTTCCTGACTCACCCATAAATTCACATGGAGATTGGCAGTAAATGGATTGGTGGAGGCTCACTAGGTAAAGGGGAGTAAAGGCTGCTCAGGGGTAGTCAGAGGTGGTGCTCGTGCTGGTAAGGGCTCCCTAAAAAGCAGTAAGAGTTTCCTGAAACCTTCTCCAGCATGGATGCAGGAAAATCAGTTGTTCAGCTGAAAAAAAGTTAAAAATAATGTGAAGACAGCAATTTGAATAGTTTAGCATTCATTCCTGCCTTAATGAATATCTAGTATACTTTCTTCCACCTTCTATAAGCTTATGGAAAGTCCTCCCTGAAGTCACCTGGAGCAGGTCCTTCAGTTTAAAGAAGGCAGTCAAACAGTGAACACAGCCCTGTTCAACCAGTGATGGCATTTCTGTGCAAAGATTGCAATTAGCAAAGTACATTCTTTTCAGATCATTCGTAATGGATGTAAGAGCTTGACATTATCTACTTACTGTACCCCAAGACCAGCTTAAAACCACTGCAGAACCTCCTCATGGCACGTTGGAAATGGAGTAGAAAATTTGAGGACTTGTATTGAGTCCTTTAAGGTCTTGTAGTAAAATTAATTTTCGTAGCAGAACTTAAGTCATTTCACTGAGTGCCACTGACAGCACTCTAGAATCCTGTACTGATTTATTTTTGTGCATTTCATTCTTCATTTTTGATTGCCTTGTTTCTTGTGGAGTAATTTACATATATGCAAAATGAATGTTAAAAAAATCAAATAAAAATCATGACCTTTCTCACTAAGGTGAGAAGTGCTAATAATAGAACAGGGTGCAAAGCAAGTGGAGAATCTTGCCTTCAGGCATGAGTCTGATTTCATAGCATTCTTATCCAGTTCTTTGTTTTGATGTTATTTTTAATTTATCAGTATTTTTACTAATTAAAAAAATACTCAGTAAACTACTCCATTCAAAAAATATTGTTAAACCCAGCAGCTAATACACATTTTTAAATCTGGAGTGTTGAGAATGATGGTGAGAAGCAAAACAGGATGGAGTGGGGGTAGGGAACTTGGAATAATTTAAAGAAATTGCAGGAGAAGGCAAGAAGCTCATTTTATTCCATTTAGCAATTAAGGCAGGATTCCGTCTTCATCCGTCATAGCAGACAGAAGGAAAGAAAGAGAGGAGGGGATCATGAGTTTGTCTGTGAGCATCCCAGCTGTGATGGGAGAGGAGAGCACAGCAGAAGAGAGAAGGGGCTGTTGGCACCCACGATCACAAATCTCAGAGCAGGGTGGTGGCCGGCTCGGCACAGGGTCTGTAGCCCCCTCTTAGCCAGGTGGCCAGTTCCCCACTTAGCCTGCCAAGTGAGTTGATCATCAGCTTGGAGCCAGACAGAGTGCCAGGTGGCCAGATCCCTCACTCAGCATCCAATTAACAGTGACACTGGTTTGGAGCCAAGCGGGACGGCGGCTCTGCAGCCAGGAGAGGGACATCCCTGGATCACCACTCCAGTCCCTGCAGCAGGTCCAGCTGCCTTCCATTTCTCTAGAAAGTTTGGCCTTTTTGAGACCTTGCTTTGTGTTGTTTTGGTTGGGTGGGTTTGGGGGTGGTTTTTAAGCAGTAAAACTGTCTAAATCTTTTGTGTATCTTCAGTTATTCTTCTCTGGCACCTCCTCCGTGCCCTCAGACAGAGCTGTGCTGCACTGTGAGCAATGGGTCTGTCCACATGAGAAAGAAGCCACCCAAGTCATTTAACTTCTGAACTGCATTGGAGTGTGGACCCAATTTAGGGAATGTTAGCCCGTGTTTGGTACTGGGATCATGGCACAGGTGCATCAAGCCTGGTTATACCTGAATTACTTGGCAAGAAATGACCCTCCACTCAGTTCTCATCAAGAATTTTACATATAAAGGCAGTTTTCAAACTCTGCTTTTTACACTGATTCCACATTCTGTAAAGGCAATTGTCTTTTAAAGGCTTTTTCACCTCAGTGCGTTGTGTAAGGTGTTCTTCATTATCTACACATTATTTAATGGGTCTGCTTTTCCCACTCTTTGCCTCTGTACAAATTTTCCATAGGTTTAAATGGAAGTATGAGATTCAAAGTTTGTTGTGATTATGTGGGTATAATCATGGATTTCCTAAGAAAGCTTTGGAAGACAATCTGGATCAGGGAGCTGGGATGGCCCAGTGAAGCTGCTTGTTGAAATTACCCCAGACATTGTTGGGCAGTCGTTGCCCACCGTGGTGGCTCTCTGGAGGCCCCTACACACAGTGAACGTGGTCTCCTCTTGAGCCTTACTGGTCTGCCATGGGAGCAAAGCCAAAGAGGTTTGAAGTCTTTTCCGCTCCACAGAAATCAGGTCGAGACTTGTAAGTAGAGAAAATGTGTCAGTTTTATTCACATGTTGTGAATAAATGGAGGTCTTTCATTTGTAGCATCTTGTGTTAAGTACTGAGGTATTAAAAAAAAGAGGGGAAGGGGAGTATTTCAAAATTCATCTCTCTTTAGGCATCTCATAGGCTGAAAATAGCATTCCACCTTCAGGCTGGCAGTTAGGGCAAAATAAACACTTCAGAATGAAGCAAAGGGACTGGCTGAAAGTGAGATAATAGTTTATAGGACTGGAGCTATTTATAGCCTGCAGGATACAGTGGTTCAGAGACAGCCCAGTGACTCACGGGCAGCGTGGGGAAGGTGCTCTCAGGGGAGAGGCCTGGTCAGCATCTCAGAGCTGTCACTGCAGCTACACACGTGACAGAGAACAACTGTCAGGGGGTTGTGGTTCTACCTGGGCAACTACAAATAAGGACATTTAAAACTCATTTTCAGAGGCCGGGTATCAGACTGGTCACATCTCATTGCTTCGTCATATGTGAGTACCAGGATATGCATATGAGACAATTAGCTACATCAGGCAGTGTGTTTCAAAGAGATGGTGTTGTCTCACCTGGCAGATGGAATACATACCAGTGCTCATTTCAAGTTCTCAGATACTCTCTTCATTAAATCATGTAATACTTCTTTGTGTTAGATTTCTCAGCAGTTTTGATCTATAACTCCTTAAAGTCAAGGAAAATCTTGGCATTTTTGGATGAATGAGACAGTAAGTGATGTACTATAATCCTGAGTTGACTCAGACTGGTCCTGTGACCTTGTGTTAGCCTCTCTCACCAGTTTCCATGGCAAAACAGAGCTAACAGTGCTTAATTATCCACTTTATCTACTAAATAGGGTTAAGACTGGGGACGTTATGACCATTTAATTACTCTTTGTAATGAGCTCTGAAGAGAAGTGACTAAGAGCCGGTGGTGGTGGAGTAAATCTCACAGCTGCTGGATAAACTGTGCTGGTAGGGTGGGAGGCCGAGTGTGGGAGGGTGGGAGGCCGAGTGTGCCCGGGGCTGCGCCAGATGCCGATGCTGAGAGTCCTGCGTCCCTGCGGGCTCTGTGGTCCCAGTCCCGCACACACACCAAGGGCTCTGTCTGTGCTCCCAGCCCCGCACACAGACCCCGAGGGCTCTGTCTGTGCTCCCAGCCCCGCACACACACACCAAGGGCTCTGTCTGTGGTCCCAGCCCTGCACACACACACCAAGGGCTCTGTCTGTGCTCCCAGCCCCGCACACACACCCCGAGGGCTCTGTCTGTGCTCCCAGCCCCGCACACACCCCGAGGGCTCTGTCTGTGCTCCCAGCCCCGCACACACCCCGAGGGCTCTGTCTGTGCTCCCAGCCCCGCACACACCCCGAGGGCTCTGTCTGTGCTCCCAGCCCCGCACACACCCCGAGGGCTCTGTCTGTGGTCCCAGCCCCGCACACAGCCCGAGGGCTCTGTCTGTGGTCCCAGCCCCGCACACAGCCCGAGGCGCTGTGCGGTCCCAGCCCCGCAGCCGCTGCCAGGGCCGGGCGGTCGGTGGGTCCCAGCGCTGCCTCTCTCGGCAGTCTGGCGATCGCTGAGCGCGATGCCAAGCCCTTGCATCATCCGCCCTCCTCCCCCTGTCTCCGCCACAGCCGCGATAGTCGCAGTTGCGCTGGGAGGAGCGTGTCTGTCCGGGCGCTCCTGCCCGTTGGATCCCTCGCAGACCGTCCCACGGAGGAGGGGTTTCTGCCGTGCTTACGTGTCTGTGTTTCAGATCAGCCTCTCCCTGGGCAGCTGCAGCCAGCGTGCCCCTCTGAGCCCTGCACACAGGGGCTGCAGCAGGCGAGAACAACTTGTGGCTGGCAGACCGCCCGCAGCTGCACAGCGATCCGACCCCAGACACCCCCTGCTCGCCCCCCGAGCGCCCCGCGGGCATCTCCCCTCCCCGGCCCTTCGGCCGCGCCCGGGAGAGGGACAGAGGCTCTCCCGGTTCAAGGCAACTTGGAGAGAGAAAAAGCGTTATTAGGCCAAGCTTTTGGTTATGAGTGAGAGGACAGACGCCCGGTAGCGGGCACGGTAATCCCCGACTGACCCTGCTCACGTGGAGGAGCCCCACGCTGGCATCAGCTCTGCCCTTACTGGGACGCTCTGCCCTTACTGGGACGTGCTTACACAGCTACGCCAGCACCCCAAGGTTGCCTCTTATCTCTGACCAGTACACAGTGAACAAGCTGAGCAATTCTAGTTCCTGAAATTTATTTATTTTGAGAAACAACTTAAAATAACAAGGTTTTGCTTGCTTGTCCAGAATTGCTTCATTATCTTGTCTTCAATTTTTTTGTGAAATATAAAGAAATGATGATTTTGTCTTTTTTTCTTATATTTTAACATGACTGCTTTTAGAATACCTCCATCTTTTTGGCCCAGCAGAAGGGTGATTTTATATCAGCTTCCTAAGGGCGGGAATTAATGTAGTTGTGTACATTGATGAAGGCAGTGCCCAGTCAGAGAGAAAAGACAGAGAAAGGAATGGTCAGCTTTACATATTTCAAAACTGAAAGTTCCAGATAGGTTTCTTCTCCAGAGATTTTTTTTCCCACTTTAATTAATTCTTCAATCTCTATTGATGATTTTTACCAGCATCATCAGGCAGTATTTACATTTGTTTGTTTTTGTATTAGAATGTTGATGGACAACATGTGAAAGAACCAAACCCAAATGAGTTCAAAGATGATATCACTTTGTCATTAATGTAATTTGGGGCTCATTTATCAACAATCTCGCATTCTCAGATGCCATCTCAGAGGTCATGGAATCCTGTTCCTAAATGTCTGTTACACCACAGAATTTTGTGGGGATTTTTACCACAAGAGGATGAGATGAGAGTCATCTCCGGATCAGAACCTCTCCTGGCCCTCTTTTCTCCAGTGTCCCAAATCCATGCTGTGAGCAGGCCCCTGGGCAGGCCATAAGGGAGGGGTTTGCAACACATATTAAGGGTAAAACTCTTTGCTTTGGTTGTGGGTGCCTGTCACTGCAGCACTGCTAAATTCCTGCTAATTTCACCTAAGCTCTAGGTATTTCTAATTTCAAATTTCCTTGCCCTAGTCCCTCTGATGCCCTCCCTGACACCCACGTGTCCAATGACCTGACGTATGGCTGCACACAATGTGCTCCCTGCCTCAGCAAGGGCAGCTGAACACACCTGGGAGCTGCTCAGGAAGGGCTGATGGGACACAGAGAGCCCCTGCCAGTCACCATGAACAGTGTTGCCCCAAGGAAATGAAAATTGCCTGCCTGTTCTACACCCGTGTGCTGTGCAGATTAGAACATGGCTTTAGGTATTTGGGTGCTTTAAGCCTGAGTGTAAGATTTTTTTCACCTCCATAATAATGAAGTGGAACTAAATGCTCTGTTTTCCAATGTGCCACAAGGCTGATTAAATAGGAGGCTGACAAAGGGGGTTTAGAGCAAACATTTAGCTTTGGGTATTCTTTTGTTTGTTATTTTTGAACAGTGGGTTGGAGCAGATTACAAAGCTTGAAATGAATATAAATAGTTTCCTGGTTTAAAAAAAAAAAGAAAAAAGCAGAAGAGAACCTAATTTAAACCTTGCCCTGAGGAGCTGGCAGCTCAAAGCCAACACGTGGAGTTGTGTAGTGGAACTGTAAAGAGTAATTCCTCACCAACAGGAGCTCAGCTCCACACTCAGGTCCATGCTTGTGTAAACAACTTACGATTTGTGTCAGTTGTAAAGTCCTGCTCCAGGAAGCCAGTCCAGAGGAAAACGGGAAATCTGCAGGTGAGTAGGAGGAGTACACCTGGTGAGGGGGTGAGCAGGAATGAGGAGACAAACTGAGAAAGGAGTGCAGCTCAGATTTGCTGTAAGATGAGAAGTAAACTTCTGTGAAACAGCAGCAATCGCTATTAAAGCATTTAAAATTTAAAATTACAGTATGAAGTTACTTCAGGTCCTATAACTTGTATTTGAACACTTACATGATTTAGAATTTAAACTCTTCGTCTGTGCCACACGACAGTAGAAGTCCTGATCCACTTTTGGGGGCCTGGATTTACTTCTAGCATTAAGGTTAGTTAATAAACATAATAACACTGATATCATTGTTATCTGTAAGACTTGCATGAGCAGGAGGCTCATATTGAAAAGTGGGCAGAGTGAGGAAGGAAGGGCCAAGTGAGGCGTTAGGGCAAGTGGAACAGCAGCCTCTGCCTTCCCAGCTCCTGCAGTGTGACCTCCAGACAAGCTCTTCCTATTCATCCTAGCTCTTGGTTTTCCTCAAGAAATCTGGCAAAGGATCAGGCAGTGCATAATGGAAAGGCTGCTGAATGCTGCAAGCGACAAACCCCCCAGCGTTTGGCATTTCTCTTTGTAGCACTGGGAGATGTGGACTGGGGAATCCAATATGGCTTTTATGTCTTATCTGGTATTGTTTGCAGCAGGCCTGTTTAGTGAGCATGTCACCTTTAGGCACTGGTGGTGAACAACATCTGAAAATGGAACCTTCCCCAGCTGCTGGCTGAGCAGCACGAGGGCACAGCCCCCAGAGAACGGGGCTCCACGGCCGGCGAGGGGCCACCCCCATGGCACCCTGTGCCAACTGCCTGGATTTAAGGCTCCACGTGTGAGCATGTGGTGAAATACAACGATGCAGTCTGGAAATATCAGTGGAAAATAATACATCTTTATTTATCCCTATTTTCTTGTTTACAGATCTGTGCAGCCACAAATAACAGATCAATGTGTTTGCTTACATCCATGTTGCATCTTATATCTGTTTATTAACAGGTACAAAATATCCCTGTCTCTGCCCAGTGTTCTAGGAATTGTAGAAGAGTTTTTGACTCACTGATTAATATAGATTTTTTTATCTATTGAGAACAGGGCTGAAAGTGGACTCACCAAAAAATGCCCCGTAAATGGTGTTTTTACTGTTGTCTCTTAGTGACTACCATTCAAAAGGGTCTCAGCACTACTGTATTTTGCCATCTCTGTTAAGTAGAATATAAAATTATATATAAATGTATAATTAAATATTAATTTAAATATATATATACACAAATCTAGCTTTACAGCACTTTGGGGAAGATGGGGCTAACTTTGACCCAATTTTTCACTGATGTGATTAGTGGTTCTATGTGCCTCTAACTGAAATCCATTAAAAGGTGCTGCCTTGTTAAAGCTTCATCTCTGGTGATCAAGTTTCTTTGAGGAGTTTGCAGTTACCCACTCAAAAATAGACTTGCTAACAGTCACTAAGTAATTTCTGAATATTTAGGTCACTTCTCATTTCTAGTTTTCACCTTTGGAGACAGAACCTGGTGCAGGTAGTACTCTCTTCTGTTCCCACTTAAATAATTGAGAATTCTGCCATGAGCTTCGGTGGGGAACAAACACGGGTTCTGGATTGTCAGCTTAGAAGTTCTTGTAACTTTTCAAGGTGAGAGGTTTCTCTCCATTGGTTTTGTAAGCTATTATTAAAAGGTCTTCAGCAAGTCTGGAGTGTCACTGCTGCAGGTCCCTGCTGGCCATGTCACTTGGCACAGACACCCTCTGGAGCTCTGCTGGGGCAGGTGTCAGGAGTCTGAATGGTGCAAAGCCACCCCTTGCACTTTGGTGTGTTCCAGTCTCCTCTTCCCAAGCTGCTGGACAGCCTTGTGGAAGGACTGTTAAAAGGCAACACTAATGGCACTGGCTCAAGATTCTCTTGCAAGCTTAAATGTACCAAAGTTTCAGCATTGCTGCCTTCACAGTTCCATGTTTTGGGGTGGTGTATCCCTTGCTCCCCTTCAAGTCCAAACCTTTTGGTTAGCTAGGAGTTCTTTTGACTGAAGAAGCCATGTCAGTGTAAGCCCAAGATGGTTTAGGGTTTGGGAATAACTTCTTTCCCCTCCTTTTCTGTGATTTCAACCGTATCTGGACTTGGGGATTTGCTGAGCTTCAACAATCCCATTATAACCAAAGCAATGCAATTTGCCTGTAGACAAGCTCTTAATGTCATTTACAGTGATTATACCTGTGTTAAAATTACAGTATTGGTCCAAAGCAATGCATTGTTTTAAACGGTTATTTTAAATAATTGTAAAACTAATTGGTCAGCCTTTTAAATATCTTTTCTTCAAATACTTTTCCTCTCCTCTTTGATGTATTGATATTATGAGGCCTCCTCTCGTTGTCTCTCAGTGACTCTCAGGTGCAGCCAGACTCACCTCGTGGCAGTGTCACAGTGATATTGTGCACATCAGACTTTGGGACAGGGGGGGCTCTTCATCCCGGGAAACCACGGCCAGCGCGGGCCCCGGAGCGCTGGGCAGGGCTCTGCCTGGGAATTACCAGGACATTAATTACTGCCAGAAGAGGAGTGAAACTGGGAACACACGAGTTGCTATCAGCTTCGTAAATGAGTCACCAAAAGAGAGAAAAAAACCCGTATTAAATCAGGCTCTTCTTACACCATCAACTTGTCAGAGGTGTGAGACCTGGGCAAACGCTTTCAGCATCTGAAGAGATGATGCCTCTGCAGTGTCTTTAAACATTTTCTAATGCCAAACAAATGCCGTTCGGGTTTATGTGCTCAGACTAACAGTGACATCCAGTGGCTGAGCGACCCAACCACGGGAACAGGCACTGCGGGTGGAGCGGCCGAAGGGATGTTTACGGTGATTTAGATCGGATGGAGTTTATAGTGAATATGTAACATGCCATCCTCGGGACTCGTGTGACAGCCAAACCACTCTCACCTTCACACTTGTTCTCTTGGGAAGACGGTGGTGAAGGTGCAGTGTCTAGAGGAGGGATCACTGTGAGTCTCCTGCAGTGGTGGAGACTTTGGGCACAATTGACTCCGGGTTTAAGAATCTCCTTTCATCTCTCCAGACCAGTCTCACTGAGTCCGTGAGCACTTTGGGCACGAGCAGAGCTGATGGCTGTTCTGAGAGCTGCCTGAGCACTGGGGAACACGCAGGGCTGCAGCAGCAGTGCTAGTCCAAGATGTGGAAGATTGTTTGATGTGCTCCTGAGTGCTCCAAAGCCTTTAGAAGGAAAATATATTCAGAAAAGGCAACTAGAACTGATAGTGCAGTGTCATAAACACTGCTGGGGTTTCTCTGAGCCCCTGGAGCATCTGATCAGAGTACATGCAGAGTGGAAAGTTTATTTATTACTGAGAGGGGATTCATTACTGGCCTTGGGCCCAAAGGCAGCAGCTGGAGCCACTCTTGCCAAATGGGACCCTTGCAGCCCTGGGCACATCACAGGTGAGGGATAATCCATTTCTCTTTGGGGTGGCTGCTGCACCTCTCCTGATGGCAAACATCCATCCTCCTCTTACTGCTCAGCTTCTTGAGAGCCATTTGTGTTTTGTTTGTGGTCTGCAAGTTAAGGGAGAGCTTAATGACATAGAATTCACAGAGCTGTAGGGTGGTAACGATGACAGCAGTGCCACGTTCTAGGAACAAGCCTGGGTATTTCAGAGGAACCTCGCCCAGAGCACCAACAGCTCCCAGAAGCCTTCTGACATTAAGAGTACAAATAGCTTGAGAGAATAAATGGTTGCTTCCAGCATGAACAGAGCTAATTTTAGACAGGAGTCCCTAATGTGCCTGTCGGTGCTTCCAAATGAATGATTAAAGATAAAAATAGATTTATCATGTTTTCCCTTGCACTGGGCCTCAGCTCTGTGGGCAATATGGAATCACCTGCTGCAAACACCCATGTGAGCCTGCCCTAATGCACTCTGGAAATGATTCCACAGTGTCCACTGAGCACAGCTAATTGCATTGTCACAACTGGAGACATTCCCATCCTGATTGCAGTTAAAGAAGCACCTGGTAAATTTGTTCTGACTTTGCTGTCTCCTGGTTAACGTGAAAGTGCAGGGGATGTAAGGCCTGTTCTGTGCTATACTTCATTTTCTCCCAAGAACCTGCCAGTGAACTGCACACACAATGACAAATGTGCTTTGTAAGGCTGATCTGAACGTAGATGTTGTCTTTTTCTGTTTGTTTTCCCCACAAACCTTTGTTTAGTTTAGTGGTTTTGTTTATTTACTGTATAATTGAACTTTTGAAGACAGTATCCATTTCGGAAAATTTTCCTCCTAAAATAACTCCATGTCACTTGTCTCTGTCTTGTGGCCTGATTTCTAACAAATGTATCAGATATATATGTTAAAATATTCATAGCACCAGTAATACAGAAATATTGCCACAACATCACTGGGAGCCTTAAACACACACACCTGTAAATTCTGTCCGTGTCACAGGGTGCAGTGTGCCTATGGCAGCTCCTCCCTGAGCATCCACAGGGGCTGGCAAAGCATCCTCCCCAAAATCCCTGATGAGAAGATACCTTCACCACACATGCTCAAGGCCCAAAGTATTTCACTCTTTTTACAGGCACATCATTCATCAAAAAAGTTAACAGATTTTGTATCTAAGTGTTTAATTAGCAACTAAAGAGTAAAGCCAGAAAAAATCAGTTCATTGTTTTTCATGGATACAGAGTACATTTGCCTTCACTATGCAGAGTAATACATTTATAGTAAGACTTTATTCTTTCAAGGTTCATGGGTCAAGATTAATCAGTTGTGACCTTGGCACACAGCTCTTCTCTTCATGAAGTAAAAGCTGAGCAAGGGAATCTGAAACAAGGACCTGTACATTTATATAGAACTGGGTCTGATTGAATGGTTGAAATGTAATTGAACAGCAAAAATAACATTCCTTTACAGAGGGAGAATTAAAGACCTTTGGAAAAAGAGAGGTGAAATATGAGTAATTTTTCAGTGAAGTGACATTATGAATTAATCTCTAACATGGCCGAGGTTGACAGTTACAGTTCCTTTCCTACTGTAATCCTTTCTCCAGAGCAGTTCTTCCTGCTTAAAATATTCAGAGAGAAAGATACAAACATCAGCATTTGAAATGTGAGGTGCTTTGGTGGCAGAGTGTTCACTGCTAAACAGAATTCACGTTTGTTTCTGCTTGGCATCTTTATTTACAGAAACTTTGAATGTTTTATCTACCTCATATGCACTGCCCCACACCTGGGTGGCTGTTCCCTGTGCCAGCCCTGTGTGCCCAGCCCTGTGTGCCCAGCACTGCCCCACACCTGGGTGGCTGTTCCCTGTGCCCATCATCACACTGATTGGTGTTGTTTGAACCCAAACCAGGATTTCTACTGCCTTTTCATAAATCCACTGAATCATTTATATTTGTATTAAGGTTTATAATCCTGTTTTTGAAAAAGGAGCAGTGACCTTTGGCTGGTGTCATTTGCTAGACTTCCTCCAAGCGATGCTGTCAGGAATTACAGGGATAATGAGGTGGAACAATTTATTAATCTGTCATCCCTGAGCAAATGGGCTACATTTGTTTTGGAGCCTTAATGTAGTGGTCATGGGTTAACCAGCTTGTAAAATCCCATGGGATTTTCTTTCCAGGTAGGAATAGACTGGGATCTTACTGATTTACCGTGTATCAAGGAAAATAACGGGTGAAATCTATAATTAGTGTAAAAACTCTGTGGATTTTCGTAGGGTCAGGAATTCACTGATGCTTTCACTGCTGCAATTCATTGCACCCACAGAGCTCTGGAGTGGCTTCAGCAGAACTCCAGCCAGCACTGCAACCTGCAGGTCCAGGAGCTCACCTGACAGATTTGGTCACCTGGACTTGATCCCAGAACAGCTGGAGTTCTCAGACATCAAACCCATAATTAAGGCCTTTATTGAACTGTTGATTTTTTTAAACTATACTTTTATATCCTTTTGTATCCTTAACTGCACAATTTATTGTAATTCACACAAAAATAACTGTGGCATTGACTTGCAGATATTTAGTATTACTCAACAGTTTGGAAATTATCTCAGAACAGAGTTGATTGTGACACAGGCTGAAGCAATACAGTACAGTCCAATTCATCCTAATGCACATTTAAATATTCATGCTACAAGAAGATAATTGTTTTGAAGTGTTGGCTAGCAAACCCTGGAAAGTACAGTTTGCCTCAATCTTACAGCAAATTTGTTAAAGCATTTGGTATTTTCTGTAGGAGAGTACTAATGAGCCAGTGTTTGATACCATCGACATTTTTTCCTATTAACTGTCATGAAGAATTGTAAATGTGGTGGACACTTGTGGACAAGCATAATTCTTAGTGTCCTTTTCAGAACTAAACTTGTAGTAGGTTGTAGATCTAATTTTGGTAGTGAATTCAACCAAAAAACCCACCAGAACCCTTGGCATGAGACTATTGTCATGTGCAGAAAGTTTCTGGTCCCCTAACTTCCATCATAAGAGCCTGTAGGTTGTGCTTTTGGCTGGTGTAAGATGAATTTCTTCAGCAACTGCTATTCCCCAATAAGTATCCTGAGCTGAGGCATAGAAGCTGTTTGTGTATGAGGTCAGTGGGAAACTGCTACTCCACAACTAGAACACAGGGGCAAGAAATCAGCAAATTCGGCTTTGAATCAATGAAATATTCCTTTAAGGCTGCTTGGCAGTTCCAGGTGTACTTGTTCTGCACTGAAATGCAAATCTACCATTTGAAAGATGCAAGTGTTTTCAGATTAATCAAAATTCCATTGTACTTTCTTCCTAAATTTCAACTGCTCCTTTTCATTGCCCATCACACACACACTTGTTTCCATTTCACATTTTCAGCTAGTGTGTGCAGAAAGAAAATTTCATTATGAAAACCCCTGCTAGGAGTGTGCTCTGCTGCTCCCAGGGCATGCCCAGATCTAATCTGGGATTATCTCCCTCCCGACAGCTGCCTGCTAAACTGCTGCTCCCAGTGCCGACCTCGTGTCCCGCACGTTCCTGGGCGCTGAGTCGGCACAGGAGCGGGGCTGGCTGGGGCTGGCTCCGGCCCCTCCTCGAGCCTCCAGATGCAAACCAAGTGTCTGACACCACTGCTGGCAGCAGGAGCTGCACAGCCTGGTTGCTCAGGCACTGTCATGAGTCCTTGCTCTCTAAATCTTTCATAACAGCTATTGAATACACTCAATTATTATTTCACAACTCTGCACCTTTTCCTTCACTGTTTGCTCTGATGCACCAACAGTGGAGAGCAGCAGCACATTTATGTGCTAACAGCCCAGATAACAGACATGATAGATAAACATATAGAAACCTGGAGGAACTTAATGCAGAGCCTTATTTCAATTTTTTTATGCATCCAAAAATCAATAAAGATTTTGTCATTCTCTTCTGACCTCCTACCTGACCTAGTTCTCTTTTAGTTTCGAATTATTCCTTCCCCTTTCCCTCCTCCTCTGGTCTTCTTTCCAGAGGACCACTTTGGTAACTTTTAACTCCCTTATTAGCTAAACTGCTACAAGGACAGCAGAAGAATGAATTCCATGGGAAATTATGTGTGCAGACTTTCTCATTTGAAGAGGTGATTATCCTATAACAGTCTCCAACCACTCCACATTTGCCATCCACTGACAGTGCTGCAGGACTCCCAGTTAAATGATATGGCATAATTTTACATCATCTCACTCACTCTTCTAAAATCAAACTGCCCTTGCAGTGAGCAGCTGACACCTACAGCCATATGCTGATCTGTCTCAAAGTGCAATGTAAGCCTTTCTCTAGGATTTGCATTTTTGAAGGTAAATCTACAGATTCCCTCACCTGAGCAGACTCTCCACAGGAGCTGCAGCCAGTCAGCAGAGTCCTTACAGCCTCACTTACTGTTTTCCTCTCTCTGACTCCCAATGTGCCTTGTCTGTTTTGATCTGCTCCTGTATTTTTCTGAGAAGATGAAGAACCAAAAAGTCAGTCTTGCATTGTACTCACATCCATCTCTCATCCCAAAGGAACTGGAATACTCAGTGGCTCATCTGCGTCCTCTTCCCTCCCGAGTGACAGAGGGCAGAGCTGATGGCCTTGGTGGTCCCCACCCTTCCTGGGAGGGCTCTGTGGGCCGTGTTCTCCCATGAGCTGCTCCCATGCCATTGTCCCTTTGGCAGGACTGTTTGCCCCTGCTCTGGATCTGAGGTGGATCCCAGGCAGTGCCTCACGTGCCAGGCCAGGCTCAGCCCGTGTCAGGTTGGAGTGTTACCCACCCAAGTGCTGATGAGCACTCCTGTAGTGCTCTCCCAGTGCAAACTGTTATTTCTTATTTTGTCCTTCTGGGACACCTGAGCACAGGTGGACTTTCGTAGACATTAGTCATCTTTATCAGGCAAAAGATTTTACTCCATAAACAAATAATTGGAAAATCAAGTTAGAATTTGATTCATCACATTGTTTTCCTCTCTTGATATAATTTAGAATCATATCAGAAGTGACTGATGTAATAGACTTCGAGGTTCATCTTGTAGTTACAAACTGATGGCCTAGTCCAGGGTGAGCAGATTGATCAAATCTGGTAGGCAAGGGCTGAAGTATCAGACTCCAGAATCCTTGGATGCATTTTAAACATCCAATTCAAATAAATGCAGCTTACAGGAAGAGTTCTACCTATCATGTTTAGGGCAGAGAGAAGGTCTAAGTTAGGATATTGCTGACACCACTGCTGTACTGCGATTAAAATATGGCTTTTGATTAGTAAACAGATGGATTTTGATCTGCATCATGAGCCTGAATGAATTTGTTGCCAGTTCTTGAAGCGATTTGTGTTCTTGGAATCAAACTACCAAACAGTAACAGATGTGAGTACATTGAGCTGTCAAGAGCTTAATGAAGTAAAACAGAGATCACTACTCAGTTTCAGAGAAGGGTTAAGGGGATCCCTTTTCGAAAGATAATTATTTAGGACAGCACACCTGTCATTAGGCCGCAGAAGATACCAAAAATTAACCACTATCTCACATGAATTCTCGCTCTGCCACATGTGGTTGAAATGATAGACAGAGTTGTAGCTCAAAATTAATTGAGCTTTCAAATCGGGACAAAGTGGGAGAAAAAATTATCTAGGATTATTAAAAGCAGTTGAAATTGCCAGCACAGCACACTTTACAGTAGTATGAAACATTCCCTTTCAACTCTTAATAGTATAAAGACAATTTGGTACCCAGAACACTGACAGTTAAATCCAGCCCAGTACATGCAGCCATACTGACACTGCTTTCAGCAGGGTGTGGGGAGAGAGAGCAGAGCCTGGCCCTGGCAGGGGCTGTTGGAGTGTTCAGACAGTGCCCAGCACCAGCAGGGCTCCGTCCACCCGAGGCCTGCCCGGGGTGAGCTGTGACACTGTGCAGGAGCAGAGCTGCTTTCTGTGCACAGCCGAGAGGGGTGGGAGCTCCATCAGTGGGTATATCTCCTGCTGGCTGTGCCTGGATCACCCAGGCCATGGCAATCAATGAAGGCAGCAGCTGCTCCTCCCCATGATGTGGAGATGCACGTGTGGAGTCACAGTTAGAGCTGTGAAGATGCTCTGTCGGGTTTTGTCCCAAGTGGAATGGGGTGTAAAAGCTCAGCCTTGGGTCAGGTCTGCAGAACTACCCAGAGGCCCACAAATCTCACAACCCACCAGCTGGTAGGAGCCTCCCCTCCTCTCCCCATGTGATGTGTGGCTGGGGGGAGATCACCTTCCAGCAAGGTACAGTGACATTTGCAGTGCTTATCTGATCACAGAGCCACAGAGTCACAGAAACACAGAACCACAGAGTCACAGAGTCACAGAATCATGGAATCACAGAATATCCTGAGCTGGAAGGGACTCACAAGGATCAGCCCTGCCCAGGACCATCCCCAAGAGTCACACCATGTGCCTGAGAGTATCATCCAGATGCTTCTTGAGCTCTGTCAGCCTTGGTGCTGTGACCACTTCCCTGGGGAGGCTGTTCCAGCACCCAACCACCCCCTGACCCTTCCAGTGTGAACAATTTAGGTAAATCACCAATCTTCATTAATCGTGTTGCTGTTGGAAAAATAACCGTTGTGAGAAATGAGTATCTGCAGGATTAAAATGCCTTTCCTGAGTCCTTTCAGGGAGCAGTGTTTCTGTAGTTGTAGGGGCTGGTGACCATGGCAGTGTGTGCCTGGGGATGGGAGGGCTCTGGTGGTGGGCTCAGGGGGGATTCTGTGCAGGTTGCTGTGTGTAAGCAGCTTTGCTTATGCAACTCATGCTATTAAAATCAATCACCTGGTGATGGCCAATACAGAGGCTCTACAGCCTGGGAAAAGAGACACCATGTCTGGCAGGGAAAGTGCAGAAAGGAGATAGAAGCCTTTGTTACTTTCCCTTTCTGCAGTACAGAGGATGCACAGAGCTGACCCTGGGGCTCCTCTGCAGAACAGCAGATTTATAATCCTTAGGAGATTGCTGCATTTTTACAGGAGATTTGGGTGAATATATAACTGCCTCCATAGGAGACTTTCATCATTTAGCATCCTACTGATGCTCACTTTTCCTCTCCACAGGAATCCTGACCCCAAATGATTGTAAATTACCAGGCAGAAATCTTTGATCAGTCACCAATTAGCTCCCTTCCTTCCAACATGAAAAGCTCTGTATGAGGGAGCTCTGGTGGCTTCAGTATGGAGAGTTAACATTTGAATTCAGCACATTGGGAGGTTGGTTACCTGTTACTTGTTCCTGAACTGAAAATTTCCTCTGTGGCTCTTCTTTTATAGTGTTGCTTTCAATGTCAACACAACCCCAGTGTGTACATATGAATACTGGTACTTTCTCCATCTTACAAAGACTGAAATGGCATGGCTGGCCCCGTGCTTGGCTGCAGCCCATGCTCTCAGGGATCACATTCCTCCTGCATTTTCACAACTGCAAAGAGAAAGATTTGCTTTCCTTTTGAATGAAGGGTTTTTCAGTTGTAATTCTGCACAATTTTTATATTTCTAAAGATTTAATGATACTTTCCAAATGGGAAACTCTATTTTTAAGGCTGAGTGTCAGTGTGGCTTCAGCCAACACACAAGGGACTGAAGGCCCCTTGCCCTGAGCTGGGGTGGGGCTCACCAAGTGATCCTGTTTGTAGGGTCAGGTTTGGTGTTTGCAAAAGTTTGACCTTCTATAAACTATTGTTGAGTTTTAGCATGTTCTCAAGTTCTCATCTTGTAGTAAGTTTAGGACTTTTATTTTTTTAACTCTACATTGTCTTACTTACTCCTTCCCAGTGGGAAGTGCCCCACATACTGAATCCAGCAGTGGCAGCCACAGAATTAGACTCTCACTTCCCCTGTGAAAACATTGCAAAGTTTCTCTTGAATTTTGTTCTACTTTTGTTAAACCCATGCAATGATTTTTAACTGTAAAATAAGTTTTACTGACTCTTGCCCTCCCAAAGCAGATATCTAAAATAAACCCAGTGATCATTAGCTTGCTATGTTACAGTAACTACTAAAAAACAGGGGAGATATTGGTGTCACCACTGAAACAGGCAGATCTTGTCATGGAAAAAAAGCTCTTGAGGTAGTAAAAACAAAACAGCCCAAAACAAGTGGTGTCAGGGTAAACAGAGGAGGGTGAGAAGTCCCTTTCCTAAGGCCTTTCTTAGCAAATCCAGGAATGCCCAGTGCCACTAAGGAAGTGGGTTCCTCATGCCCTGTGGAGCTCTGTGGATGCCCTGCCAGCTCTGTGGGGCTGCCTGGGTATGAGGGGCTGCTGGAGCTCAGCAGCTGGGGAGAAGCATGGCTGAACTGTCCTCTTCTGCCATTTTTAAAAAGAATAAAACAGTTCCATTTGTTCTTTATTTTTCTTTCACTTGTTATTTTACAAAAGAAGCCTTTTCCTGCTAGGATGTCTTAAAGTAAATATGTTGTAGGAATTTGTTTTTTATGGATATGTCTTCATTCACAATCAGTAGATAATTGCATTAAACTGTCTTTACCTGGAGAGGTTTGAAAATCATGTTAAACCCAACAGTCACATAACTGCCCAAATGACAGATCATTTCCAGACTGAGATCCTCCCTTTTCCCCCAAACCAAAAGTCCTTTCAGAGGAAAGGTGTTACCACGCACCACCTGTCTCTCCAGCTGTCAAGATCGTGAGTCCATTCATTAACCACAGGCAGCTCTTTAAAATTCTGCCCCTGATCGTACATTTTCTGGAGACTATTGAGCTGAGCTGACAAATATCCTCTCTGTGCTGGTGGCTGGGTGATGGGCCCTGCTCTGGGGGAGAAGGCTTTCTCCACCATTTTGGTCACGTTCCTTTAACTGTCCGTGATGGAACCAGCACCTGGCACAGGGCACAGGGCTGGCGTGGGGCCAGCTGTCTGTCACCTCATGGCTGTGTCACCCTGGGCTCTGAGAACCCATTGGGCCATCCTGGGAAAGCTGAGTACTGGGTTTGCACTGGTCTGTGCCCAAATACAAAGTTTCAAAGGTCTATTCTGTCTGGAGTTTTTTTTAACTTAGAAGTGAGTCACAAAAAATTACGGGTAAAAATAGGGGGAAAGTGGATTTTCTTCCCTTTGCTACACTGGTTTTATTTATGGCCCAGTTACAGCATAACAGCTTGCTGAATATCCAGGAGGCCGCTGGGCAATCTACAAGAAAATGCAATCCACAAGCAAAGGAGCAAGGGAAGAAGGAAAGCAACTTGCCCTGTGGCACAAATAAAAGTGAACCCCAACAATAGCATGTGCTCAGGGAACACAATAGAGCAAAGGCTGCTTCAGTGGTGATCGCAGGCATCCCTAACTCTGGGAGCATCACTGCCCACATGGGTGACCCACACAGGGTTACACCCTGCCAGGGGCTCACCCTTGTTCTGCGGAGGAGAAACAGGCATTTGTTTAAATCAAAAGTGACTGCAACAATCCAGCACAAACATTCCATTTCAAAGCCATGACTCCCACTCTTCTTCCAGCCCTCCCTGCCAGCAGAGGGCCAGGGAAGGTGCTGCTCATGGTGGGTTTGGGCTGCCATGCCAGGGGCTCTTCCCATCACTGCTGTGGTCAGTGGGCTCCTTGTCCAGGGTTCCCCAACAACAGCCTGGTGCTGGTTCAGTGACTGTGGTGTCCCTGTCCCTGCGTGTGCCCCTGTGTCCATGTGTGGAAGGGCACAGCGGGGCAAGGGCCTGTCACAACTGGGGGCAAAATGACTGCAAGTTGCTGATGGAGCCCTGGGACGCAGTGGGCAGCAGCAGCCAGAGCAGGAGCCAGCTAAGCAGAAATATTGGCCTACATTTTTTTCTCTGCCTGGTGGAAGGCATGTGAGTTTCTATGGCAACTTGTGTTTTCTGTTCGTCAGGCCTACTGACTCACTTCTGGGGGAGCCGTGGAGAAAAAAGATTTGTTTTCTTTCCCTGCCAAGTCAAGTGGCTCCTTTCCTGCAGCCCAGAGCTCTCATCTGAGGGCTTCTGGTCGGGATTTGTGGCTGGTGTGGCTTTGCAGCATCAGTTTAGGGCCACAAGACAAGACAGTTGAACGTGACAACATCCTCATCCCCTTGGGGAATCCTTGGCCACGAGTTGAGTTTCCCTGTGTCACAAGAGGCCCCCAGCCCAGCTGACACCCTGGGACGGCCGGGCTGGCGCTGCTGGCAGCGCGGGCTGTGCAGGAGGGCAGCACGGGGGCTCCTGGCACAGGCCTGTGCCATGGGGTGGCTGGAGCACACACCCTGGGTGAGCTTGTGAGTGCTGATGGCACAAAATGATCAGAGAGGCCCGAAGCAGCTGTGTCTGAGGGCAGTTTTTGTGGGGGGAATCAGCTGGAGGGGACACAGCTCAGCGGGAGGAGTGGACTCATGTGCAGAGCCCAGAGTCAGGCAGGGCAGAACACATTTGATCCTGAGCACCTTTGTAGTGATCGGCCTATTTTTTTTAATCTACTAGTCCATTTTGACTTATTCGATTGTCAGCCTTGCTTTAACAGCTCTACATCCTTGCACACCAGTGTCCATTGCTAAAATATTTCATTTTTGGTTTCGTGGTGGCATCTTGAGCTCCCCATATCAAACCTTCCATGGGAAAAGGGCAGCATGTACAGGCCTTCCATGGTCTCACCTCATCACCTCAGCTTTTCTAATTGGGAAACTTTCCTGGGTAAGCAAGCTCGATTTTCCAGCAGAGCTCAGGGATGCTGAGTAACCATTTCTCCTTAAAATGAAGGGGGAGCTTTGTAACCACTTCTCTCAGGCTCCGCTGAAAATTCCAGCTATTATACCCTGGAGAACACTGCAAGCACTCGCACGACCAGCAATTCTTCTGAAGCTTTTTCTTTTGCCTAATCACAAACATATGGTACACTTTAGGGGAGATTATCCTTACATTGTTAGCTTGAAAATGCAGCTTTCTTCCAGCTTTCCAAGGTCACAGCAGCTATCCAGTTAAACGCTAGGGCAGAAATAAAACGTTAACGCAGCATGACCTTGGTCAATCAGTTAATCTTTCTCTACCCTATTTACTCCAGCAATATAAAAATCCATCCCTACACACTGCAGAGTGCTTTGAGATCCTGGGGTGAAAGGTACATCATAAGCCAGAGTATTAATTATTGAAGCCCTGATAGTGGTGCTGGAGGGAATGCAGATGAATTTACTCTCCGTGTCTGTTTGTGCCGCACGTCCGTCGGTCACGGGGCTGCAGCCACCAGTGAGACCCCGGGCCCTGCACCACTGAGAGGTGTGGGAGGGCCCCAGCAGCAACAGTGCTGCTGCTCCAGGGAGTAAGAATGGAATGAAAACCTTTGTCAGCATTTGATGTAGAGCTCCTCATTGGTTAATTAATTAATACAGGTCAGAGCAGCCAGCTCTGAGGCACAGGGCCCGCTGTCACCCCAGCTTGTCACCCACAGAACGGTGTGTGGGTACGTGGGGTAACGTGAGGGGGCCAAGGCTCCTGCCTCTTGTTCCCTGTTGCTATTCAGTCCTTGAGGTTTGTGGTAAAACCTAATCTGAAATTACTCAGAAATGGGTTTTCTGGCTGTTACATTAAGCTGGATTACGTGGCATAGACCATTGATTTTTAGATTTGAGAGTGCTGAATAATTTATATGCACATTGCCTTCTAACCCAGACTGTGGCTGTTTGATGGCTCTGGCCCTTCCTACAGCAGACCCAGACAATGGCAGTGGTAGGATATAGCCAAACTTCCAACTCTCTTACTTTTCAGTGTCTGCTTTAAAAAAAGGGGATTGATTCTAACATTGTTTTGTTATTGAGGTTTTATTTTATAGTGTCCAGTAGTGCTATCCCACTGTAAGCACAAAGCTTTATTGTAGAGCTGCTGTTCCTTAAAACCAGCTTTTGCTATCCTTCCATTTTAATATGGCCATATATTATGATATTGAAATGTTCGATACAAGCATGAGTACACAGAGAAAGAAAGGGAAAATTGTCTTTTTATGAACCATGCAGCTGTTTATCATAAATCTAAATAAAACTCTTTTTCAGAACTTTTGTCAAATTGAATTGGCTTGTGCCATCCAAACACCTATTGTCACACATGTGTATTGTAGAATACATTTAAAAATAAAAGAGCATGTTGGCACAGAAGTTATTTAGCTGGTGTTTGCACTCCACCTCTGAAGAGCTTAATACACTCTTGTGTGAATTTAAGACTTGTTCAGATGTTGATGATAGGTTTGTAATTTCTCTAACAACTTCATTTTATTTTTAATATTCTGCATCTTTACTGACTGTAGCAAACAGAGTGGAATGCGTCAATTTTCCTCTTGAGCTGGGTCAGCTTTCGTTAACTCATCAAAGGCAAGAAACATCTATTAAGTGTTCTTTTGCTGAGTCCTCAATTTGAATGAACTTGCAGGGAGCAGCAAATATTTTTCTCCCATTTTCTATAGCCCAGTTCCTCAGAGGTCGCAGCTACCCCAGAGAGCAGCCTGACAGCTGAGGAACACTGCTCCAGACAAGTCCAAATGCCACTGTAATTATAATAGCCCTGTAATAATCTCCCCTAAATACACCAGCCTCCATCCATCAAATGGTTGATCCTCTGTATGAAACCCCTCAGGAACTGGAATCACACCATGCTGGTACCAAACTGCTCCGTGCCTTCATCAAGGCAGTGCATTCTCCTCCCACAGTCAGGTATTGACCCCATGGCTGAGGCTGTTTGCAGTGGGGTTTTTGACAGGGATTGCTCAGGGCTGGGGATGGATGGCTGCTCGTGGTGCTTTGCACCCTGCCCCCAGCAGCCCTGCTTGCCCTTGGGTGCACAGAGATGGAGACAGGGATCCTGGGCAGGGATGGCAGGGCCAGGCTGAGGCCACAGCTCTGCAGCACAGGGCCTCGAGCGAGGTCAGCCTCTTCACCGAGGGGAACCACGGGGCATCCTGTCCAGCAGCAGCACCAGCTCTGGGTGTGGGTGCCTAGCTTAGAAAATCCAGGCCTGTTTTACATTGCACATCCCTCTCCATGGTCCAGGTGGATGAGGTTCACCCATCCAAACTCTCACATCCTTAACTTGGCTGTTTCTCCAGCGTGTTCTGTTTTGGTTGGGTTGGTTTTATTTTAGTTGCAGACTTGCACAGCTCTTAGTGGGGCTGCATTAAAGACAAGGACTGGTGTGATGTGTACAGATCTCGCAAATGCTGCATGAGACAGAAACTGCTCTCCCTCCAGAGATGGGTTTGGGCTGGGAGGGACCTCAAAGCTCATCCAGTTCCACCCTCTGCCATGGGCAAAGACACCTTCCACTATCCCAGGTTGCTCCAAACTCTGTCCAACCTGGTCTTGGACACTCCCAGGCAGCCACAGCTTCTGTGGACAACCTGTGCCAGGGCCTCACCATCCTTAGAGGGAAGAATTTCTTCCAAATATCCCATCAAACCCTGCAGGAATTGCTGCAGGAAGGTCAGGACAGCACCAAAAGTGATCGCCGGGCTGGAGGATCCATCTAGAAATGTTTGCTGGATTGAAATGATATTGTTCTTTGAAACAGAAACAGCAGAACCCCTTTCTTTCATGACGCTCATTGCCATTGCTCATTAGCTGTTGCAGCTAATTATCGCCGGCTCGCTGGGCTGCGAGTTTAATACCGGCGTTTTGGGAAGCTCCGCAAACACCCCACGCGGTTTGCGCACTCCAGCTGTGCCGCTGCTGCGGGATCGCGGGGGCATCGCTGCGGGATCGGGGCCGGGAGTGCTGCGGGATCGCTGCGGGATCGGGGCCGGGATGCGGCGGGATCGCTGCGGGATCGCTGCGGGATCGGGGCCGGGATGCGGCGGCGCGGAGCCCCCTCTGCCGGCGGCTGCCGGACCTGCCGGGCTCGGCGGCCCCGGGGCTCGGGGCGAGCGGCGCCCCCGGACACCGACCCCGGACACAGACCCCGGACACCGACCCCGGACACCGATCCCGGACACCGACCCCGGACACAGACCCCAGATACCGACCCCAAACACCGACCCCGGACCCCGACCCGCGGGCGGGGGAACAGAGCGATCCCGAGGGTTCGCCTGCGCAGCAGAGCCCGCTCGGATCGAAGCGCTCGGCAGCTGTCGTGTCCCGGGTTCATCACTTGGCACGGGTTTTAGTGCAGGTAAAGGGTGACTCGAAGCCACGCAGAGGCCAATCCAGTTCTCCGCGGACAAGACTCGGGTTTCTCTGCGTATTTTGTGGATTAAATTCTCTCGTTCCGAGCAGATATTTTTTCACAGACCATCATTTGCAGCGGGCTGGGATGATGTGTTCAGTGTTCATGTCTGGGTCAGCCATTGCTCCAAACCTGGGAGACCTCAGCACGCAGCCTATGGACTTTGGATGGACCTTTCCCTCCCCCGTTCCTCAGCAGTTCCAGCAGGACATTCTGCAGCTGACTGCAGTCCATTCCCGTGGCAGGAGGTTCCCTGCACCGCTGCAAACAACACAGGGGCAGGTTCTTACCTGCTGAGAGAGCAGCACGGCTGATACCGCCTGGCACTTCCACGTGGGCCACATCCAGAACTCAGCCCGGACCTGAGCACATGCTTGGGTTGCACATGTGAAGACCACAGGATTCTGCAGCGTGCCCTGAAAAGCCAGCCCGAGGTGTGAGCCCCAGGAGCCCAACAAGCGTTTGGGAATCCCAGGGGAGCTCTTCAGTCACCTTCCCTGGGCCCATCTCTCTAAGGCTCGTCTGTAGCAGCATGTGCCCTCCTAGTAGAAATAGAATGAATTATGAATTATTGGCATAGTAAAAACTGTCCTAATGTCATGCTGAAGTTACTGGACCAGTCCAGGGATTAGTGGGTAAAACCAGGAGGAACCTGGAGAGTTAGAGGCCTTGTGATTCTAGTGTCAGCATCCCCGAGGGTGGGTGTCAGGTGCTGCTGCAGAGAAACGGGAGTTTTCAGCCATATCAGCAGATCTGTGGGACCCATTCATCACACACGTCCTGCTTAACCACTCTCCATGATTAAATATTTACAATAAGAATTTCTTCATCATTAAAACCCTAAATAAAAGGATTACAGAGAAAGTCAGAATAGTTCAGTAGGAAACAGCACTAATTATTTTCACCCTTGTGGGTTTTTCTGCATTCAGTACTTGAATTTCAAAATGAAAATATTGAGATAAACTCCCGCTTTCATGTTAGCACAGTTGGGGGGATTTCTTATTTGGTGTGAAGCTTGAAAAGGGAAAATTAACACTCATTTAATCATTTACATTCAGTCATAATTTAGGCCCTGAGCAACAAAGCATTTAAGCAGGAGATACAAATTTAGGCAGTCACGTATTCCAGTGACTCCAGATGGATTATTCAGTGGCCTGAAGTGAAAAGTTGTTTATTCAGAGTAGGGGAAGTGCAAAATTCCCATGTGCTGGAAGCCGAGTCGTGGATCCCAACTGGGGCAGACGGATACTGGGAGTTTCTGATCCGGGGTACAGAACACAGAGCTCAGTCCCCCAGCGCTGGTGGGGATCCCTGGTTCACAGGGACTTTGTGACCCAAAGTCAGGAAATGAATGAGAGTCATTTCTGAGCTGGGGAAAGTCACAGAGATGAATATTGCCAGACAGCTGAACCCACTGCCGGCCGAGGGCCGCAGAAACCCCGAGGATGGTTGGAGCACGGAGGAGCTGTTTGCTGCACAGCCAGAAAGGAAACAAGAGGAGAGCAGGAAGGGATTGTCAGGTCTCCAGCACTACTGCAGTTATTCTTCCACATCTGCACAGCTGAAGTGGGTTTTGCTTAAACATCCATCACATCCCTGTTATAGGATATGTGTAGGATATTAGGTGATCCTTGGGGCGTTGTAAGACAGGATCATCCTCAAATGGCAATTTTCATCTCCTTTCAAATCTTGTCTGTTTTTTGGGGGGAGAAGGGCAGATATAAGGAAAGATGATGAGTGCCATAACCACTGCTGGTTTTTCCTGCACTGTCTATATATGAATATCATCATCATCATTTTATATAAATAAATCTAAGCCCATTCAAACTTTATAAAATGCCATCAATAACCCTGAAAACAAAGAAAGGCATTTACTGAGTACAACAGCCCAGCTCTGTGATTAAGGTACTATCCAAATTCACCGCTAGGAGTGTTTCAGAGGGATTTCCTTTGGACTCAACTACAGCCACAAAATAGTAGAGATCAATATCTGTACCATCTGAATATCATCCAATGCCATCTAAAGGACTGACTAAACAGGAAATAATACACAGATAAGAAGATAAAATACCCTTGGCATTTCCTCAAAACAGGTAAAAAGACTCACCTCTCAACCTATATATGCTTGTGAGGAGACAAAAGGTATGAATTCTTATAAGTTACATCTAATCTTTAGAAAAGATGAAAAAAACATTAGTCAGGATTTGACTGAAAGTTTTAGAACCACAGATGGAAACTGAAGAGGCTCCTGGCCCCCCAGCACAGGGCTGGACGTGGGCAGCTCCAGCAGTGCCACCAGAGTGCCACCTGCAGTGCCATCTGCTCAGGAGCCACAGGAGCCTGCTCTCCCTGGGCAGCGACTCCTGCCTGTGGGTTGTTGTCAGGAGTAGCCCAGGTGAGGAAGAGCAGTGTAACCCCAGCAGAGTCCCCGAGGCTGGGTGGCCTGAGGGGAAGGACAGCTCTGACTTCAGAACCAGCCCCTGTGCCCCTCGGTGCCCCCAGCCCCTGAGGGCTGTGTCTGCCAGGGTTGTGGAGGTAGCCCAGTGCCTGCTCTTCCCTCCTGTGGGCTTAACAGGATAGAAATTGGACCTCTTGGTACTTATGGCACATGTGCAAAGTTTTAAACGCTGTCCCTAAAATGTTCACGAAGTCAACCCAGGCAATCTGAGTGTTCTGGTTTATCGCTGTCCCCAGTAACAGGGTCAAATGATTCAGCAAAAACCTTTCCATGTAATCCTACAGAGGTAGATGAATACACAGTTGATGGATTTTGGATGTGTACCCAAGCTGCTGCATTGGCCAGGTCCAAAATCTTGCAATAAATAAATTTAATCAGGAAATATCACTCTGATATGAATGTTTAATGGCACTGATTTATACTTTGAGCTGCCAAAGCAGGAGCCAGCTTAGCAGTTGAGAGCCCACAGAGCTCAAGGTTTCAAAACAAGCAACTCTCCTTGGAGATTAGTGTTGCAAAAGATGCAAGCAGGCAGGAAAAGGAATGTTTTGCCTCCTGCTAAGCTATTCAAATGTACCTGAAAACGTTTCTTTCAAAAGCTGTGTTTGATCAAGTACCCTCCATTAGAGCACTGCCTCTTGTATGGCCCATATACTCCTCCAGTGACTCCTTTTTTCTTTCTGTTGTTTTGTCTCACCCACTAAAACCCGAGAGTCTCTGGTCCCTGCAGGGGCACAGAGCCAGGAGGTCTCTGCTGGGCTGTAATGTCCTGGGCAGGTCCCGTGGTAAGCAGTGCAGTTTGTACAGCAGGTTTGATGACAGAATAGCAATTCCTCCTTCAGTCAGTCCGTCTGGAGAGCACAGTAAGCCCAAGTGGTTTGTAGGATTACACACAGAGAGAGGTGGTTGGAGAAGGAACGAACAGGCTCCCCAGGGCAGTGGTCACAGCACTGACAGAGTTCAAGAAGCATTTGGATGATACTCCCAGGCACTGCAGGGCTAAGGTATGGACTCCATGACCCTTGTGAGTCCCTTCCAGCTCAGGATATTCTGTGGTTCTGTGATCAGATAAGCACTGCAAATGTCACTGTACCTGGCTGGAAGGTGATCTCCCCCAGCCACGCATCACATCACCTTGTTGTGGGGATGTCCTGCCTTTTGAAGTGCCAGCTGCCCAGTGTAAGCCCTGCAGAGTGACAGCCCTGCAGCAGGCACAGCCCAGCCAGCACAGGGGCTCTGCTGCTGCTCTCCAGCTGTGTTTGCCAGGTGCTGAGCCATCCTTGCCTCCTCTGCTGGGATCAGCATGATTTTTGGATGTAACATATACACGCACACACAACACATGCAAATTATACCTGAACACATCCAGGTTACAAAGGGAAGAACTTGTGAGATGTCAGGTTTGGTCTGCCCCAAAGAGCTCTGTCTGAGCTCCCTAAGGCCACGTGCATTGTGTGATTCACGGTGCCCACGGTGCTGTTCCACGGGCTGAGCTCAGCACACAGCCCGGGCAGTGCTCTGGGGAACCAGGCTGGCTGATGGAAGCCATTCCTGCTGCTAAAACTTCTTCATTCATTGCAGGAATGAGTGAGGTGGTTTGCAGAGAAGATGGATGAGTGGAAAGCAGCTGAGAAATTCCGTGAGAAATGAAGCTCGTCCCTCCATGAGCTACTCCTGCCTGAAGGTGCCAGGTGAGTTACTGTGGCCAGGCTTTATCCACATCTACATCTTATCTACCTCTCCTGCTCATGCATGGTGATGATACCCTCATTATGTGGTGAGGAATTCAGATAACACAGGAATGAGTTCATGGCAAAGCCCAGGAGGAAATGACTCCTTCCATGTGCAGAGGAGGATCTGATGAGCGTGCAGTACGTGAGGCCACCAGCCACACGCTGAGCAAGGACAAGATATCACCCTGACTGGGGAACAGGAGCACTTTAGAGTCAGCCCCAAGCTCCACAAGCCCAGTACGGCCCAGCTCATGAGGGTTTGGGTTTGTCACCTTCCAAGGCCATTCCTCAGGGTAGTTTTTGGGTTGTGAATTCCTTAATGTTTTTAAGTAGAGTAAAAATTCTCATGTGAAAATTGGGTTTTTTTCAATCCCATTCCTTCCACGAGAAGAATTGTTTTTTCTAATCAGTTTCTTAACCTTTACTTCAGTGTCTTGAAGTCAATCAGAGACAGATACTTGGAATGGAAAATTTCTGTGTGGATAATTGAAGTTCAATTTAGTTTTGCACGCTAATGACAAAGGGGCTCTACAAAGGAAAACGTTGCTCAAGTTACGCATAAGTGCTGCACTGGAAGGTGTTTCCAAAGGAGCGCGCTGACCTTTCCCAACGTGCTCCCTTCTTTCCTCGCCTTTATCCACAGAAAGGGCTTGGCCGTTCCCTCCCGTGCAGCCGCCCACCAGGTGCGGCACAGGACACGCCGGAGCTCCCAGTCACACGCAGCCACAGCCTGTGACTCGGGGCGGCTCGGGACGGTTCTGCAGGAACGGGACAGAACTCGGGAGCCCTGCGGGGGCAGAGCCGGGCCGAGCCCCTCCCGCGGGGATCCGAGCGCGGTGCCGGGGGGGCACAGCTCCCGCACGGGCGGCTCCGCAAGGACGGGCGTTTAACGCGGCGCCGTTATTCGTCCCGGCCGGGGGCGCGCGGGGCGGGCGCGGCGGGTGCGGGGCCCGCACGTGCGCGGGGCGGGCGCGGCGGGCGCGGCCCCTTTAAGGCGCGCGGCGGCGCGGGGCGCCCATGTGGAGGGCAGCACGCGTGTTGTGCTGCGCGCCCATTGGCTCGCGCGCGCTGACAGCGCGGCCCGGGCCGCGAGCGCACTGCGGGGGGAGCGCCGCCCGCAAAACGCGGAGCCCGGATCGCGCCGCCGCCGGATCGGGCCGGCGCCCTCCGCGCCCCGCGCCTCGCGTCCGCTCCGGGGCCGCCCGGGGCCGCGCCCGCCCCGCGCCGCCGGCGGAGCCGCGGGGCCGCCCCCGCGCGCCCCGGGCTGGGCCAGCCCCCGCGTCGCGGCCCGCCCCGTCCCGTCCGGGCGGCGCCCCGCGCTCCGCTCCACGTCTTGGCGCCGCCCGCCGCGTAGTAGCGGGGCCGCGCCAGCGCCCGCCTGTTGTGTTTCTGTTGCCACCCGCCATCTTGTCGCCAGCGCTGCGGCCGGCGGGGCGAGCCCGGGGCGAGCGGGCGGGGCGGGCCCGCGCTCCGGGCGGCGGCGGCGGCGGTGGCGGCCGGGCCCGCGCCATGAGCATCGAGACGCTGCTGGAGGCGGCGCGGTTCCTGGAGTGGCAAGCGCAGCAGCAGCAGACCGCACGTGGTGAGGGGCCGCCCGCGCGGGGCCGCGCCTGACAGCCCCGGCCGGCCGGGCCGGCACGGGCGCGGGTACCGGGGCGGGGGGGCACCGGCGCGGGCTTTGCGCTGCCGGCGGGGCCCGGCCGGGGCGGCGGCGGCGGGGGAAGCCGGGGGCGGGCGGGGCGGTGACAGGGCACGGGGGGCTCGGGGGCAGCGCGGCGCGGCCCTTCGGGGGCTCCGTGCGGGGGGGCGGCCCCGACCGGCCCCGCTCCCGCCGGGGGCGCCGCCGCCCCCGCCCCGCGCGCTGCGTGTCCCCGGCCGGCGGGGGGGCGGGGCCGTGACGCGCCAGGCTCCGCCCCCCACCACGTGCGCGCGGCCCCGCCCCGCGCGGCCCCCCCGGGGCTGCGGGACCCGCCCGGGACCCCGGGACGGGACGGGGGAACCCCCGCACTGCTCTGTCGGCCCGGCGGGCTCGGGCCCTCCGCGAGCCGCGGCCGTGCCCCTGGGCCGCCGCCCGCGCGTGGCTGCGGGAGAACAGCCCCGGCCGCGCTCCCGCGGCGGCCCCGGCGCGGGGACTCGGGTGGACCTGCGGGAGCGGCGCTTTGTGCCGCCGCCGCCGCCCATTGTGTCGGTGATGAGTCACGCAGCAGACGGGGGATGCGGGGCCGCGCAGGGCCGGCAGGATTCCCGAGCCCGGAACAAACCCGGGATTTGGGGCCGCTCCGGCGGTGACAGCTCCGGCGCTGCCCCCGGCCCGGGACAGCCCCCTCGGCCCCGCCAGCCCCGTGCCGGTACCACCTCCGGGCTCACACCGGGTGGCTGTGCCCGGGGTTCGTGCTCTGCAGGGCCGTGAGTGGTGGCTCCTGCTGCCGGAGAGATTCCCACTGCGATCCGGCTGCCCTGCACTGTGGGAACATCCTGTGAGTGGGTGCACAAGTGAGGGCCTGGGATACAGAGGAGCAGGAGGGATCTGGCTCATCGTGCTGGGCAGCCTCTGAGGCAAGAATATTTGCTGAGTGGGACATGGGCGAGGCAACACTCCAAGGAAAAGACATCATGCAGGTTTCCCAGCTCCAGGAGAAGCTCACAGGGATGGGTAAGGATGTGGTGTTACACCAGAGCCCGCTGCAGGCAGGAGCTGCCAGGGTGAGCGTGTGGAGCCTGGCATGGCTCTCTCAGGCACTGCTGGGGGGCACAGGCCCCGTGCCTGCTGCACAGACATGTCAGGTCTGAGCTGGCTGCAGGAGTAGCAGCATCAGTGAAAATGTGGCCACATCAGGGAAGTCAGAGCACCAGGAAGATGTGTGGCACGGGAGGGAGGAGCCCGGCGTGTGACCTTTGGGTGGCAGGAAGATGTCAGGGTAGAGCACAAGCAGAGGAGTAGCTGGGAAAGACTGGGAAGCAATGAAGTGTTTGGGGTTGGCTTCCTTCCCTTGCCTTCTTCCTCTCCTGCCCCTTCAAATCTGTGTTCTGAGAAGTGTTATGGTCTGCATTGCACCCCCAGTTACCCTGCAGAACTCCAGGGGTCCAGTCTGGCCTGAAAATCAATGCATGTTGGGAACAGCATTAAATGATGTAAACCTGAGCTGATCTAAGGTTGCTGGGGGTATCACACCCACAATACCTACACTTTTGGTTTTCCATACCTGGGAATAAAGGGTGGGAAACGGAAGGATGCAGCACAAGTGGTTGGTTGTTGTCTTCCAATGAGCTGGGAGGAAAAATGCAGGTGACAGGCTGGGTTAGGGGGAATGGTTTGCTTTGTAGTGACACAGCTGCCCATATACATCTACAGAATCTTCACCCGACACTTCTACAACATAAACATTGACTGACTTAAAATAGTAGGTTTTGAGGCTCTTTCTCTTGTGTGCTCATTGCACACCCCAGTGTGATCCCGTGTGTGTGCTGGGGTTTGCTGGATGCTTCCTGCTGGGCCTGTGTGACTTGGAGAGTTTCTTACAACTGGACGAATTTTCTGTAGATTTGCAGAGAAATGTAACAGAAATGAAACTGCAGTGGTTTGGCTCCTCGTCTGTACTGTGTGTGTGTGCTCAGCAAACCCATTCTCCTGCATGGTGACAAATGTTCTGTAAATGATGGTACCAGTAATATCGTTATTTGGATGTCATTAATTTGTGGGAAACAAACCAACAGCTGTGGGGAGGTGAAGGGAACAGCTGATGTGATGCATTTCTATACTGTGAACACCGTGAGGATGCAGACAGCGACACACACTGTGGGGGCCACACACCAGCGTTTCTGGTGGGTTTGGGGGTCAGGATGCTGAAGCACTCTTGTCCCCACCTGTGTTCATGCTTCACAATGCTGCTGCTGCTGTTTGCTGTAAGCACGTGGCTCCCAGGCACATAAACTCGTATTTACACAGCACAGACCCACAGCCCAGGGTCCTCCCTCTGTTACGTGCAAGCTCCAGAGACACTGGACTTGAATTACAGGGTGGCTGATTTCTTTGACTTTAGGTTAATCCAAGAATGTTTTGTGATCTAAGAAAAACAAATTTCTTTATAATTGCAAGTAACTAATATTTGTTTTCTTAGGGTTTTTCCCACAGATGCTCATCTGTGAGTGCTCAGCTTGCGCTCGCTGCTCTCCCGGTGCTGCAGTTCCTTCACACCGTTCCTGCCCCGGGCAGAGCGAGCACGGGCAGTGACCCTGCAGCAAGCACAGTTATGGGCTTTTCCTTCTCACAGACTGCCATTTGGGCACTCTTCTTAATTGCCTGGCAGTGATAACAAGGTGTGTGGTGACCAGAAAGGTTTCCTTTGGCTGTGGTGCTGCCTGCCTCCTGCTGATGGGTGAGGAAGAGAACCTGCTCACACCCAGCGTCTGTGGTCGGGCACTGGCTCGGTGCTGTGCTCAGTGAGGTCTCCCACTGGTGTCTCTCAACAGGTCTTGTCAATCTGATGTTGAGATGCATCTTTTTGCTCTGAACTGCGACACAGAAGCTGTTCAGCTGACAAATACATGCTTATCAGAGCACATTACCTTGTCTCTCTGTCTCTTAAGAATGCCAAGGCATGGTGGAAAAGCACTGAGGCCCATCTTGTGTAGGACAGCTCACCTGGTTGGCTGCCCAGGGGAGGCTCCTTGGACACTGAAGCAGTCAGCACGTGCCCATTCCACCTGTCAGAGCCAGTGCTTTCCTGCACTTCATCCCAAGTCCAGCAGACAGGAGATATGTGGTACCTAACAGGAATTTTGCATCCCTCCAGCCCACCAAAGTGTGGTGCTGCAGCCACGACAGCACATGACATGCTTGGCCCCTTGGTGACCTGCTGGCCCTGGGGTGTCTGTGTACAGATAAGACTCTCCATGATGGTTTTGGTTTTTTAGCAGTTTTGATCTGGTTTCTTTTCCTTTGTAGTGCAGCTAAATCCTGGTGCTTTATTTCTTTCTTTTGTCCACTAAGAGTTAGTTATAACTAAAATGCAGCTAAAATGATTCTCTGGAGCTGATTCAGGGTTTCAGTTAAGTGCTGGAACAGCATATTAAAGCACAATGTAAATTATCCATAGGGGCTGGAAAAGCTGTTAATGTGAGAAACGTCTGCCAGGTATTTATTTGGTTATGGTTGATTCCTCTTTGGGGCTTGGGAGATGAATGACAAGATTTCTTGAGGGTCTTTCCCTGCTGCATTCCAGGAGGTATCAGGCTTGGTTTGGTACCAGGCTTGAAGTGTCACCAGGTGCCCGGCAGCCAACCCGGCGCTGTGGGCATGGCCTGGAGGGGTTTGGGAAGCAGGGCTGTGTGGGGAAGCAGTGGTGCAAAGGGACACCAAACAGTGAGACTTTAGCAAAGATGGTAGAGAAAAGTGGGGCTTGTGTTGTGCTGTTGTCCTCCAGGATTCAGAGGGGCTCAGAGAAAGGGGTCCCAATTTCAAAGGGGTCTCAGTCCTACAGCATGTTCCTGGGCCTGGAAGCACCCGTGGCTGGTTGCTGCAGCCTCTGGTGTCAGCAGCATTCACTATGACTCAGAGCTTGCCTGGCTCAGGCTGAGCTTTGCTGAGCTCCAGTTCTGCTGACTGTTCTTATCTTCCCTTTCCTGGTTCTCCTCTGCAGAGCCAGGGACCTGCAGAAACAGAAACAAACCTTCAGGCTCCAGCCTGCCCTTCCTCTTGGCATGGCTGTCCCCCTCCAGGCTGGCCCTGGGAGGAGGAAATACCTGGAGATTCTTTCTGTCCCCAGCACTTTCCTGGTAGGAACTGGGGCGACTGCTGCAGGTGACCCTGCTCCAGATCCTGTGTCAGTGACACCCAGGCCACTCCTCTCTGGGGATGTAGCTGTTCAGGGTGTGCTGAATAAGCTCCCAGAAGCATTGAATGGTTCAGAAAAACAGTTCAGACCATTCAGAAAATGACACCACAGAACTGGCTCCCTGTTCCGGAGTTAGGGATGTCCATGTGCTGGGGAGGGACCACTGAGCACACACAGAGCACAGAAGTAGGATGACTGGCTATGCAAAGGCACACACCCTTGATAAATTCTGAGTTCTGATAGTGTCCCTAGTGAAAAACAGGAGCATTAAAAGGGCACTGACATTCCTTAAGGCCTGCTCCTCCAGCACTGCCCCGGGAGGCTCAGGCTGTGCCCTGGGGCGTGGGGCACGTGTAGCTCTGCCCCACACTGCTCTGTGTGTCTGCAGCCCTGGCTGTGACAGGTGGGTGGTGTTTCCAGGGCAGGCAAAAGGGAGGAGATATATTTAAACGCAGCAGATTATTAGGTAACAAAGTTGAGTGCCTTGGTGCTGTGTATTCCTGGACCATCAGGGCCTTAAAATAGCACCAGGCCACCGGTCAGAAGTGCTGACCCTGTTTCTGTGTCCTCCTAGGACAGGATTTGCTGTTCTGTCCCGTGGCTGCTGGTGTTGCTGTCGCTGTCTGGGTGGCATGGCCAGGGAACTGAGGTCCCTGCTCTCAGCACGAGGGCATGATGGCAGACAGTGGTGTGGGCAGGGTGGGATTCCTGGTCCCTTCGTGCCTGGCCTGTAGTTCAGACCCCTGCAGGGTTCTCAGAGCTGGTTCGCTCACTTGGTTTGTCTCATCCTCAGTCCCCTTGATAAGAGTGTCAAGAATGAGTGGAAATCATGCATAATTTTGGGGTGCACCTTTGGGTTCAGCTGTCCTCGTAACCCAAGGGGATGCCCTGAGCCTTGGCTTCTTTCTGTGTCAGGGCCTGCAGGAGTTGCTGTGCTGAGTGCACTGCACAGGAAGGAATGAACCTCACATGTGTCTGAGCACACGGTGTGCTGGTCACTCATCCCTGACATGTACCTGTGACTGAACGTGGGTGAACTTCCTTCATATGGGAAAACATAGAGCTCGAGGGGGTTTCTTTCAAAGGGTGTCTTTGGTTTGTATGCAAGGTGTGAGTACAAAGTGAGCAGGAGACAGGATTTTATCACCCAATGGAAGGGTTTCTATCCTAAGAGGTGACTCAGGGACCCTCCAGTCCTCTTGCTGGGGAGGGGTTGGCAGTGTGGATCCTTTCTGCCTGTGGATGAGTCAGACACAAAAGGACAGGGGCTCACTGGTGTCAGATTTTGGCTGAAAAAAATCCTTGAAATAAACTCTTTAGCTTAAGGGAGCTCAAGATTTGCAACACCAAAGGCCTTGCTGGCAGCTTGTCAGCAGCCCGAGGGCTGCACCTGCTTCCAGAGACATTTACATAAATATTTCTGATCAGTAAGGCGTGCTTTAACCTTGCTCCCTGTTCTCCTGCATCCCCGAGGAAGGGACGCTGCCGTTGTAGGAGTTTCGTGCCCACTCCTGCTCCCGCCTGGCAGCGCTGCCAGCGCAGCCCTTGGCTCTCCTGGCTGGATCCTCTGCTCTGCTGTGGCAGCGTCACCTCCAGCGTCACCTGCCAGTGCAGCCCAGGCAGGTCCCACTCCCCTCACCAGACCCCGCCAGGGCTTCCCATTAATGGGCTGCCTTGCTGCTCCCTCCTCTCCGTCCCGGTGCAGTTTGCAGTCTGGGTGGAAGTTGTGTGGTCTGTGGTCCGGCGTGTGCCCGGAGCGCTGGTGCCACTCAGTCCCCGCCGCTCTCCCCGTGCCCAGCCGGGTGCCCGGAGCTGCCCCGGAGCTGCAGCGTGGCCGGACACGCGCAGGGAACACTGTGAGTCAGCAGCTCCCCAGGGTTGGGTTTCCTCGTGTGCCCTGTGCCAGGGCCGGCGCGTTGGCTCTGGCTGCGAACCAGCAGCAAAGTGGAGCAAAAGATCTGCAGACAAAGGGCTTTTCTGTATTGGTTATTAATGTTGTTCATTTGAGCCACTCAGAAATTGTAGGTAGTTAAAATTTGTGTTTACATCAGGAGATTCCTGCTGGGGTTTTTGCCACCCTGTACTGCTTTGCTTCTTCCTTTAAGGAAATATTGATAATTACCCTGAAATATTTTGAGAAAATACAGAGCAATGCTGCTTTCAGCCTCAGCTGCTGCTTAAACATCCTGCCTCCTCTTTTGGAGTCAGTCAGATCTTTTGCTCACTTACCTCTCCTTGTGCTGCAGCAGTTGAATTAAAACTTTGGATTTGAGTCTCGGGCAGCCCTGGGAGGAGTGGTGTATGGATGTGAAATCCTTCCTGCTCATGGAGTTTCGTGGGTGCCTTTCCAAGTGCTGTGGAGTCAAGGACTGGGGCTGCAGCCCTGGTGCTGGAGCTCAGTCCAGGGGTGGTTTCTCCCCATGTGGTTGCTGGACAGTGTTTACCCGGTCAGATGGGTGCCTGACCCTGCTCATGGGCTCCTGAGGTGAGTGGGGTGTGTTTGGGCTGTTGCTGCAGCTGAACTTCAGGAAATCATGTCGACTGAATCTGGGGCAGTGTCACTGTGCAGTCACACGTACCAAAGGGCATTCAGAATCAGGAATAAGAGTTTTGTTCCCTTTATTCTCTCTGTAGCTTTTGCACTAGCACCCCTCAAAATTAAAAGGCAGGTAAGAAATTATCCCAGCAGTGGCAGGGCCCCTCAGGCGTGGTGAGGGCTGGGCAGCTCTGTGCCTGGGGGGGCCCTTTTCCCCTTGTTCTGCTTGTTGTGTTCAGTGCAGCTTCTTCTTGAAGATCACTGCGAGGTTGAACATAACCTGGTAATTCCAGGTTGCAGGATTCACTCTCTTCTATCAAATTTCCTAAACATACACCCCAGCTTCAGTGTTTCAGTTGAGCCCAAGCTTCTCCTGGGAACAGGCTCTGTTGGGATGTTTCTTGGAGCTTCCTCTTGATACTGGCAACCATATGAGAGGACACCCAACCATATGATCCTTCCTTGATGAAGTAAGGGTTTATTTTCCAAATATTTGTATATTACTTTGAAGAGGTTGGTGCAGCACTTTTAGTTGCGGCTGTCAAGAGCAGGATCTGCTGAGCCTCATGGACAGTGGGTTTGGAGATATTTGATTAAGGCTGTGTGATGTCTAGATGCCAGGGCCACTGGCGCCACAGGACTTGTATAAATAAATTTTCCTTGTGCCATGTTCACGCAATTAAAGCCGGAGCCCCGGATCGCATTTGAGGAGGTTTATTTTGCTGGTCAGGCCACACAGATTTCATTTACTTTGTATGGTGTTATAAAAACATATAGGAACGTACACACATCAAAGCCAAGTTTAGGAGCTTGAATAAAAGCCACAGCAGTAAAAGAGGTGCCCTGGCGGGTTTGTATCAGTGCAGTGTCCACTGAGCTGGGATTTACTCAGGGTAGTACAAAGCATGGGGTATTTTAATTTAAGGAGCCTGCCTTGTGTTGGTTCAAGGCTGCGGCTGGGGAAGGTCAGGGAAGCACCAGTGCTCACTGTGAGTGTTTCTCTTTCAGAGGAGAATGAGAAGCATGAGAAGCTCCGCCTGGAGAGGGAGCAGGAGCAGAAGAAGGCCAGCAAGGCCAGCGTGCCACGGGCCAACAGTGCCCTCTCCCCGGAGGAGCCCCGAAGCGAACTGCTGGTGCCCGTCTCCCCCCCGGCCCCGGTGCCCCCGCCGCCCCCGCCCCTGGCAGCCCCCATCTCAGTCATTCCCATCCCTGTTGTCACCAGTTCCCCCCAGCAAGCGGCCCAAACCGCCCTGTCCCCGCCGCTCGTGCAACGCCACCAGCCCCTCGTAAGCACTCCCAGTGTCCCCAAGGAGTCCTCGTCGGTGGCTCCGGTGATCCAGAGGCCGCCGGGCCCACACCTGCCGGATGGGAAAGCTGCCACCCCGCCGTCGGGCAGCCCCAAGCAGCTCCAGCATTACCCGGCGCCGGTCCTGGCCATCTCCCAGCACCACGTGGTCCCACAGCCCATCCAGCCCCTGCAGCACCCGGCCGCGCCCGCGCCCCTCGGCGCCCTGAAGCTGGCCCCGGCAGACGACCTGAAACCCATCGAGCTCAAGAAGAGAATTGGAGGGTGAGTGCACTGTGTGTGTGGAGGTGTCCAACAGGTGTCCAAGATGGTACCAAAACCTGCATCACTCTGGGGCAGCTCCTGGTTGTGCAAAGCGTTGTCAGATCAGAAATACCAACACCTGTGGATATTTGATGTCCGTTTGGATTGCTGAGAGCAGGGTTTTTCAACTTGATGGGATTTTATTTTCCTCCCTGACTCCACACTGTAATATTCTGTACCAGGACTTTTTTTTCCAAGCCAGAACGGTGTTAGGAAGCAAGTCCCAGCCCTGCCTGTCTGATCTCAGGTGGCATCTGGTGTTATGTTTGACAAAAGATCTCTGCTTGTACTGGTCAGGGAAATCACATGGCACTGCTGCTTGCAGGAGCTTTGTTGAAAACTGGGATGTGATCTGGGAGATGTCATTCCCAGGACAGGGATCATCTTAGCTGCTGTTTCAGTTTCTCAGTGCTGTAAGTGCTGAGAGCCTCCTGCTCACCCAGAATCCTGCAGCTGGAAGGGGCTGAAGGCTGTTTAATCTGCCCTCACCCTCAGACAGGACTTGTGGCTCTGATGTTGTTCCAGGGTAATGTTTATCTGACTTGTTCCTGAGGACTTTGGCTGGTGGTGACTCTGCCTTCTCTGTAGGTGGCTGTTTCCAGACCACAGCATCCCAGTACTGTCTAGTATTACTGCCTGTGGAATGGGAGAACAAACCATTCCCTTCTTTGCAGCAGTTTTACCTGTTTCCCTTGGCCCTTTAGTTTTCCTGCAGGATAAGTGACCTGGATCTGTTCAGTCTTCCCTCCTGGGCTGTGCTGCCTGGGCCTGGGACTGTTCTGCAGCAGGGGGATGACTCCTGGCAGTGGTGTTGGAGATGGTGTGCAAGTCCCAGGGGGGCTGGAGGAGATGAAACATGTAGTGGACAGAAAAAGGGTTCACAGTGTCCGTTGGGATATAGAGATCCCAAAATGCATAGAAGGAAACAATGTAAGTAATGCAGATAAGAGTTTGTGAAGATAAAGGCTTTGGTAAAATGCCAGTGTGATTTCTCTGTGGAAAACTGGGATCTTGAGAGCCTGTGTGTAAAACACCCACTGTGGGAAAGGTCCATCAGCCTATGCTTTGGTCAAGCAACCCTGTCACTGCCCTTGTGTGGGTTCAGATGGCTGTGGAGCCAGTTTCTGCTGGCACGGGGGTACCAGGGCAGAACGAGTCTGAGGGGGGTGGCTGCAGGTGCACCCACAAACTGCTCCTGTGCCATCACACTGAGCTTTGCTTCTGGGGGGCTGGGAGGGCTGTGCTCCCAATGTGGAGCCCAGCTCACCACTGTGTCCCCCTAGAACTACTCCATTAGACATAAGCACAGAAAAGGTGTCTTTTTCAGCCTGGAAATGTTTCATGGGAAAATGCTGACAAATGTTTGTTTTCAAATACCTGACAGTTTATTGATTATGATTATCTCAATGTCCTGTATTTTCAGATAAAGGCAAATAATTACTTTGCACAGTGTATTGAAAATACTTGAAATCTACACGTCTACTAATGTACCTAAACACCACTGTAGCTGAAAAACTGAGAACATTTATTTGTTTAACTTTTCCTAAAAACACTCCTCTGGTTTGGAGGGTGGGGATGAATTCAAACCCCAAAACCAGAAGCTCACTCTGGTTCTTCCTTGAATGGTGACTGGAGGATTCCTGGATTGCTTCATTCCATGTTTATCCTCAGCTTATCCTCAGTTTCAGGCACAGTAAAAACCTGAAGCAGTTGGAAGTGTTTGCCCAGTATTGTACATTTGAATTTAAAACTGCATAAACCTTGTCCCACTGGAGCGTAGGTGTAGGTTACACCTGTTTGTACCTTGTGTGCATTATATGCACAATGTGTCCATCTAATGCACGTGTAAAGTATGTAGTTTATCTTGAAACAGCATAGGCAGAAATATATATGTGCCTAATGTTACACCAGTGATATCTGAACACCTCTGTTGCTTTTGAATCTTGACCTGTATCTCCTTGGCACACAGACACTGCTGCAAGCACAGGTGCAATGCAGGAGTTTTCAACCTGACACTGAGCTGATCTTTGTTCTGTTTGGGTTACAGGGTTGGGACCAGGGAAGTACATAATAAATTGGAGAAGAACAGGTGCGTAGAAAGCCAGGGGTTTGGTTTTTTTAATTGTAATTCACGTTCTTTTTTTGGCCTATAGTCTGTCAATATTTGTTTGGCTTTGGCGGGGTTTTGTTTGTTGTTTGTTTGTTTTTAAACAAAGAACCTGAACAAAATTCTTAGTGGCTTTTACTGAATCTTGCACCATTGCTTTGCTTTCTTACAGCTCAGTTCTGCATTTCTGGCTTCCCAGTATGTTCTGTTTAACTGCACCACTGCGTCCCATCACCCTGCAAAGCCCTCATCCCGCAAAGCAAACCCCCATGTGCATAACAGTGTGACTCCTTTAAAGCAGTGAACCAAAATCAGGGGTCAGTGCACAGTGTGAATACAAGAGAAAAACCAGTTCCTGACCCAAAACTCTTACAAGCCTGACTAGCTAAATCAGAAATACGGTGACAGTGGAAGCACAGGGAGATGTTTCATTTAAGGCTGCACAGTGTTCCTAACAAAGCTGGAATAGAATCCAGGCACACAGCCCTGTGGTGGCTGGGCTGGGCTGGGCTGGGGGTCTGCTATGCACAGGTGTAGGTGCTTTGCTGGATTAAGGCCCCAGTTAGGCTCTCCCCTGTGTGGAATTGGTTTCTGGTGTGTGTCCCACGAGCTGACGACCCACCTGTGTTTTCTTTAGACGTGCACATTTGAAAGAGTGCTTTGAGACTTTAAAGCGCAACATCCCCAACGTAGATGACAAGAAGACCTCAAACCTCAGTGTCCTCAGGAGTGCCTTGCGATACATCCAGGTATGTGCAGTGCTCGGGGGCTCGGGCTGGGCTGGGCAGGGGCTGCAGCTCACCTGGCAGTGCAAAGGAAAACAGGAGAGACAGTCCCCTTCCTCCTCCTCCTCCCACAGGATGTGGTCATTTATAAACTCCAGGTTTCCAGAGCATTTGGATCTTCTGGGAACACTTGCTTCATGCAGTCTCCTTATTCTAGAAGTTCCAAATTAACCACAAAACATCCTTACCAGCAGTGGTGACACAGGGAGCAGATATTCAGATGATCATAGAGATCCAGGCTGAGTGAACTTCAGCTGCTACTTTTGGATTCAGGTGAATTTTAATCTGTATGATTTGGGGAGGTTTTCTGTTTGCTTAACTAAAACAGTTGGATTTCCATGAAGGTTTGGTATGTCTCGAATATTTGATGAGATGGATATGGGAGTACAGGTCATTTGCTTGGAAGCAGGGAAGGCCTGGAATTTGGGGTTGCAGCATGAAGCTGCAGGTGGGTAGGGTACCAGGAATGAGTCTGGGGGAAAGTACAGGTAAAATTCAGTTGTGTTTGCAGCTGGAGGGAAGTTAGTGTTTGTGTTTGCTTGTTTAATGTTTGTGAAAGTGGTTAATGGTAGCACAAAAGAAATTGTAGATGTCCTCTGTGAGTGTGAGTGAAATTAATAGCATGTAATGCAATTAAAATTTATCCGGAAACTGGAAGAGTTGCTGCATTTATGGTGCAAATGAAGAAAGCCAGTACGCCTCGTACTTTCTAACTAGAATAAAGGATGCTGAGGACTGATCACAATGGGCTTTTCCACAGTAAAATGTTGTCTCTTCCTCACTTTCTTCCCATTTTCCTTAGTCCCTCTCACACATCATTTCCCTCCGGTGTTCAGAAGTGCTGGACATTGATTACTTGCTTCAGCTTCACTTTGGAGAGTCAGTAATGCCTCAGAGTGAGATCAGCTCTGCCCTTCTCGTTAGTCTTCATCAGCCACTTCCCTCAGAGAGCCTTTGGTTGGGGCAAATTCTGATGGTACCTATCCACTGTTTGTGTTGCTCAAAAAGGTATTTTTGGGGGCGTGGTTGTATTGCAGCCTAATGGGCATTAGAGAAGGTCTGAGCCTTTCTTTGGATTTTGGCTGGCTGATGTTTGTGGGGATGAGCCTCCATCAGCAGAAAGGGAGCAGAGTGATCCCATCACTGCTCTCCAGAGTCAGGGTGTCAGGAGCCGTGTCTGGTGTCGTGGCTGACACCCTGGGAATGCTGATGCACGTGCAGACTTCTCTGTGAAGAGACTGCTCTGGCAGTGTTTTTACTCTGTGCTTTTGGGAAGCACCTTAAAATTCTGTTTGAGACTGTCAGTGGAGATGGCTGATCCTGCCTCTCCCTCCTCCCTGGCTCCCTTGTGCAGTGTTTGAGTCTGGTGTGGTGCAGTTCTGTGCTGCCTGCGGGCGTATGGACCAACAGCTCCGTAAATCACTGGGAGTGAAACCCTCAGCAGGTCCTGTTCAGGGGTGTAAGGTGCTTTTTGATGGTCCAGAAGGCATTCACAGATTCAGAACCACCTTTTGTTTCCTGTAAGTTTCTGCTCAGGTCTGTTTGAGTGCCGCCTTTGAATTGTTTTTCCCAGCATGGATCCATTCTGGGAATCAGGATGGCTGGGATCGGGTCTGTCGACCTGGCTGCTCTGCTGTGATTTCTCCCATGCTGTTGTGTGTGCCCACCATCTGGGACTGACTGAGGTCTTGGGGTGGTGTAATTGCAATGTGTTCAGTCAGTCAGTGGAGTGAAAATGCAGAGGTTGGGAGGGCTTATGCTCACTATTCCCTCCTGGTGTGGGACTGTCTCGCCAGCAGGAGCTGTGTCTGCACGGCTCTGCTTTACCAGCTCTGCTGCCTGTGCACCACAGATGTTGTAGCTTGCAAGAGGAGCCTCTGCAGTGACGAGTCTGGGGTGTGCAGCACTGGCACAGGGCTGGCCGTCCGGGTGTCCGTAGGTCAGTGTGGCAGCGCTGGGCTGGCGGTGGGAGCAGTGGTCAGCCAGCCTGCCTCGTGGTGCAGGAGGAGAAAGTCACAGTGACCTCAGGCCTGTCCCAGCCACTCTCCCTCCCCAGCGGCCAGTGCTCCTGTGCCAGTGTCCACCTCCACGTGTGCGGGGAGCACATGGAGTGCCAGCCAGGCACGGTGGGGCTGCCCGTGGGCGGGCACTGACCCACACCGGCGGCTGGCCCGCTGCCCTGGGCAGTGACATGGCCTGGCTGTGACGTTGTGCAACTGCTGCATCACCTCCTCCTCCTCTTGCCGGGCAGCCAGAGCCTCTCTGGCAGCTGCTTGCCTGAGCTCAGAGCAGCAGGGAGTATCCCAGGCAGCAGGGAGTATCCCAGGCAGCAGGGAGTATCCCGCGTGCAGTTTTCCCTGGCAGCGCCTTCGCCGTGCGTCTGCACCTCTGTCACAGGATTCGGCTGTGCTAAAAACTTAAGCGCTGGGTTTTTTTATATATATTGGGTTTTTAATGCAGTTTGAATTTAGCTGTGATCTGTTTCAACAAAACTAACGTGCATCAGTGTGGGGATGGGCACTGATCGTACGCCAAGCTCCATTTGTTTCACTCACAGGCTCGTTGCTTCCCTTGAGAAGAGAACAGGGAAATTGTGCAAAGGAGATTTAAAACTAGAACCTCTTACTCCCAGGATAGTGAAGCAGTTTTTCACTAAAGGGAAAAATCCACCAAAAAACCCAAACCCAAATGAGCCTCGCAGGGGAGGAGCACAGTGCAGTGGCTGCTCCATGCCCCTGGGCATTGTGGCAGTGCACTGATTGCTGCAGCCTCTCTTCCTACAAAATCCATTTTCCCCATTCCAGCTGTAACTTCTTAGAAACAGGCGGTTTGTTTCCTTGGCTGGATTTAAATATTTGTATCTGCATCAAATCAGATAAGTCAGGAAGTTAAATTCCGAACTTCCCATGGAGCTGTCATTTTAATTTATCCTTGGACCTGGGCTTGTGCTCTGCAACAGTAAATTAGAATCTGCAATTAAACACACTGTTGCACAAAGGAAATGGGGCTGAACGCAGCTGGAAGTTAATAATCCCTTAGCTGGTGATTCAGCTTAAAGTCGTGTGGGCTGTTGTTCTGTGGCTCTGGCTCAGGGGGTTTCCCAGCGGGTCTGACAGCAGGGTGGGCTCCAGACACCAGCACAAAGCCTCTGACCAAGCCCATTTGTTGCACGGGCCACCTCAGCCCTTGTTCTTCACTCTCCTCCCTGCAAAACTTGAGAGAAAATGCTGGAGACCTCTGAGGAGTCTGTAAGATGCATGGAGTGATTTGGCTAAAAGCACAGGGGGAATAAAATGCTGTTTGCTTTGAGAGAGCAGAGCCCTGTCCCCTTGGCTGTCCTGGAGCAGTGTCCCCTGGCAGAGCCCAGGCAGGACAGGCCTGTCCTCCTCAGAGAGCCCCACTGCAGAGGGGCCCAGCCCAGCCCAGCTGGCATCAGACACAGCTCACAGCCCGTGCAGCTGGGCCCTGATGTGATTCTCCTTGAAGGATTCCTTGCCCCCTAGGAAATGTTGTAATCATCATCTTGGGAAGCTAGCTGAAAAAGCCTTAAGCAAGACTGCTCCTCTGTGCCTGTCACTGTGGTACCTGAGCACCCTCCAGTTCTGGGGGTTATTTTGTCTTGCACATTTCGTGTGACATGACATCCAGGTGATTTGCTCACCAGGTGACACCAGGTGACACTGACATGAGGCAGCCCAGCCCAGCAGTCTCAGGTCATGCTGCAGGTCCTGCTTGTTGGCCAGTTTCCCCAGTATAACTCAAACACTGACTAAATAACAATGTGCTTCCAAAATCTGAGACACAGCTGAGCTTCTCAGGGTGTGCAAAAGGCAAAGAGCAAAATCCTTGGAAGGTAGTGAAGCGGGGCACCATGTGTTCCAAACCCTGTGTGGGCTGCTCGGGTATGGCAGAGGTGTTGGGAGGCTGCTGTGGTGACAGAGGTTGAGTCGTGGTCCCACAGAGCTGTGTTGGCTCTGGCTGTGAAATGGACTTTGCTTACAAATTCCCGTAAGTCATCTGCCAGCCTTGTTTGTGATGTTAGAGACAGAATGTACCTGTGGGGAACTGAGAATTTATAGGGTGGCCAGTTTGTCATTATTGCCTCGGGAAGGGGTAGGAAGGGTGGAATTTCTTTCTTCCCAAGGAGCTGGGGTTTGCCTTCCTGCTGATGGGATGAGTACTGGAGCAAGGCCGTGGACTGGCACGGGCTGAAAACCTGCCTCTGGGACCAGTCCTCCCAGGAATCATCCAGATAAATTTTTGATGCAAATCAGTCTTTTGATTTTTCTGGTTGGTTGCACTTAGAGAGATGTATAAATGAACAGCAAAACCATTTAAAAGTCAGAAGGCTGCTTGTGCAAACAGTCTTGCTGCCACTTGAACTGCAGCCCAGCTGGCCAGGGAAATATTTTAGCAAAGTGAAGTAGTCTACATCTTCCTGATGGAAACCTGCCCTTTCCAAAGGCAGACAACTGGGCTGCAGCAGCCTCGCAGCTCCTCGCAGGTGATGGTAGCAGCCCCTGACAGTTTCTGTGGCCTGATTCCTTCCTTAGGAGCTAAAAAAAAATGTTCAGGCTAAGAAATAGTCCTGGCGTTCTGGACTCAAGGAAACGGACATCTCTCTAGATTCCCAAGTAAATTGCTGCATTGTTCATTTTGGGGGAAGTGTGCCTGATTTCCTCCTCTGATTACAGGTGTGGCTTCCTCAGCAGAGCTCTCTCCACCTGCCTGGGCCGTGGCCTCAGCTGACCTGTGGCTCTGTCACCACTGCCAGAATGATGGCATTTGCCTTGTCATGTGTAACTACTCTGGGTTGAAGTTAAAGCAGGGTCTCAGATCATTGAGAAAATGGGTTCAGCAAACTCAAACAGTAAATGACAGAGCTGATGCCTGATCTCCTGCCAGGGGTAGAGGCCCCTTGGGAACTGATTTACCTGTGCTCACTGGTGCTGGCAGTTGTTTATGATGTTTAACTTGTTAATCCTCAGTTGTTTATGATGTTTAACTTGTTAATCCTCACCTCGTCTCTTTTGGCTTCTCAAACTGCCTGAAGCAACATGTTGTGCACCTGAAAATGATGCAGTTGCCCATCCGTGCCAACAATAATCAACTTAATTGACTCCCTTTAGGGCAGAATGAATACAAAATACTGTCCAAGGATGCCTAAGCAGTGCGTGTAAAAATCCTTTTGAAGCTGATCTCGTGGACTTGTGAACAGACCAGATACATTGGTTAAATTTTCCTGTTAATGACCACAGCATCTCTTCATCTTTTGGTTTGTTTTATTTCTCGGTCACTTCATCAGTGCCTGAGCACAGTAATTCATCTCTGTCTGCACATAGGTGACCAGAACAAGAGCAGTGGCAGTGCTGGAGATGGGGTTTGAGTGTTGGTGGGTGCTGAAGGGCACTGCAGGATCCTGGTGCAGGAAGGTGCAGACACAAACCCACATGTCTGATGTCGATGTGGTTAAAGATCAGGTCTCATTTACCTTCAGGCACTGTCATGGTTGGATTATTGATGAAAATGCATAAACCAAACTCTTCTGCTGAATCCAGTTAAGTTCCCCACCTTGAAGAGGGTGGCTGTAACTGTTCTTTACTGTTATTCTTTATTCTGTGCCAGCTATGAGGTGAATATACTCACCTTCTGTAAAACTTGTCTAGTAAGAGTTGGGTCCATCAGTACTGCCTCATGTGAGCAGCACTCACGTGCCAAGCTGTGCTGCTCAATGGTGTTTACCTGACCTGATCCATTGATTATATCTTGTCTAATTAGCCTGAATCTCATTGCCAGTAATGAAGGCTTCCAGCATCCATAGGCTGTAGTCATGCAGCATGTCATCTGTAGACTTCAGAAAGTGATGAGTAATAAGACCTTTAAAAAACTATTGTTTAGTAACGTGAAGCAAGTTGGAGCGTGCTTAAAAATGGGAAACAGAATCCCCCTCTGTCCCTGCAGCTGCAGCAGGACCTCAGGGAGGCTCATCCAGGGAGCCATCGGGGCGTTTTTATTTGCAGGATTGGTCACAAAACATGTCCTGCAGTAGTTCTTAAAAATGCCCAGTGTTTTGACCTTGTTTTGGAAGGTGTTTCTTAGCCTTTGCCAAGAGGGATGGTGACTTTCTTAATGCCTCACTCGTGACTCGAACACAAGAGTTTGGAAAGGGTTAATGGAGTTGTGAACCCATAGGTGTCTCTGTAATGGTCAGAGAATCCACACCTGTCCCACTGCTGTCATTTAAGTGGTAGTTTGAGGAAGCACTTGGGGTTATAAAAACCAAAACAACGTGTAAGTGGGGCACAGCACAGGGTTTAGAAATGCTGGTGTGTGGGAGCTGGTGGGGGTTGTGTTTGGGGGCTGTTGCTTGTTCTGGTTGTCACCTGCAGTCAGAGCTGGCACAGGAGGGGAGAAAGGGCATGGCCCCTGAGCAGTGATAATTACAGCTTGATTGCACAGGCTGGTTTTTATGTGTGACATTGCAGAAGTCACCTGCCTTTAAACTCACTGACGTCACAACTGTGTGGCTTGGGTTGTGGGTTTGCTTTTCACAGAGAGCCTGACTGGGACAAGGTCTGGGCTCCATGGCACAGCTGACAGGGCAGTTTGGGTTCCTGTTCTGGTCCGTAGCAAAGGTGTGTGTTGATACTCTCTGAAGTTCCCGTGAATTGGTGCCCGACTGGAAGCCCAAACAAACAGTTTTAAGGAAGCAGTAACCACGGTGCACAGAGTGCAGCGGAGTTCAGCTGTGTTGTCCGAACTCTGCAGCTGTGATGTTGTGGCAGCCAACGTTGTCAGCCACAGAATAATCAGTGAGGGGGATTCTGACACTGTCATGCAGCAGCAGGAAGTTGGTGTCAGCTGAATCTCCCGTTGTCGTGTCGGTGTTACTCTGACGTGACAGGAATCCTGATACCACGTGCTCTGGAGAGTGTGGAAATATGAGTAAAATTTTTGCAAGGCTCCTTGTCCCAGTTGTTAGTTATAAAAAATTAATAGGACTCTGATGCTGCCTGTGCCTTGGCCTTGCCCTGCCAGTTCTGTGGTTCCATCTGAACACTTCCCTGTGTGTGGCTGTAGTTGCTTTATTGTCCATTTCTCTTCACTGTCGGGCCTGGGCAGGCCATGGGGAGCTGGGTGACCTTGGGAAACAGCAAAGCTGCTTCTGCACAGGGTGGTAGTTAACACTGTAAACAAACCAGGAAAAAATGGATCAACTGGTTTTCAAATTTATTTTGCTTCTATCTGTCTTGCTCATGTTTTATGCCATTATGAGTTGAAATATCAATCTGAGGTTTAAAAGATCCCTTTCACCATGGGCTTCGTACTGTTTTCTTGAATCCCTCCTGGGGATACACTGCTCATCCAGGGACAGCCTGCGTGGTACCCAGAGGAGAAATCACAATCCCCATTTAATAATGAGGGTGTCAGGTAGGGACTCTTGGTCCTGTTGTGCTGAGACTCATCTTGATCTGAATAATGAGGCTGCTTAGGCCATCTGGAGACAGCATTTAGGGGAAATTATGTCTTTGAGAATTCTGGCTCTGATTGAAAGAGCTGGGTAGCTGGCAGGTGAGCTGTTGTCCTGTCCTGCCACCTCATGGGCAGGGACCTGATCATTCATTGTATTTGTTCTTAGGGGAGCAGGAACAGCTCACTGAGGGTGATTGGGCAGTTTCCTGCAGCATTAGAAAGAACAACTTATATTTTGCCCCTCTTCCCAAAAGGCTGAGAGGACAGTGTGAAAGGATGGGTCTCACTCTGCACACACCCGCAGAGCTGGCATTGCAGGTTGGGTGGGTTTGCACAGAGCTGTGCCTTCAGAGCAGTGTGTGCTGATCAGAGCTCTGGGTCCCCAGCAGCTGCCACCTTCTTGTCCCTTCATGTTTAGGAATTTCACAGGACTTCACCTTTCTAAGGTAACCCCCCAGCCCAGTGGAGGAGCTTCAGCCTTGGGAGCCCCTCTGTGAGCAGTGGTGGCAGTCTGGGCAGTGGGCACTGCAGCTGCTGTGCCCCAACCCGTCCAGCACAGAGGGCAGTTTGCACTCAGGGGCACAGCTTTGCCTCGTGGTCTCACACAGGTGTTGGTTTATGTTTAACAGCTGGGCTTTGCATCCTCCCACTGCCACCGTGGCCATGACAGTGAGGGAGGTGGGTGGAGAGAAATCCTCTGGTGACCCAGATCTGCTCCATGGGCCGTGGGTGGAGCCACTGGGATGTGAATAACTGGCACTGACCTCCTTACACAGGTGGGGGAACTGGGAGGAGAAGTGGTGCAGGAGGATGGCACCTTCTCAGAGTCCCCAGGGCTCAGACCCGCTGCTGTGGTGTGGGGTGGTTCTCTTCTGCTGGGGAGGGTCGTTCTTCAGAGCCCGTGGCTGTTGGCACTGCCATCACCTGCCAGAACTGTGTTTTGGGAGGTGTCCTGCTCTCCTAGGAGAGCACTGTTGGGGTGTGCAGCTCAGCTGTGCCTCGTGCCTGTGGGCTGAGCCAAAGGGCAGGAACACGAACAAAGGGAGTCGTGCCCGGGACCCATCCAAAACTCTGCCTTGGCTCCCATGAGGGCTGCTCAGATGCCTCCAAGGAAAATACAGAAGCACAGCAGCAAATCAGTGTTGTGATAATGTGTCTGCACAGAAGTCTCCTCATCCCTGGCAGAGAAAGCCCTGGCTGTGGCTCCGAGGCATAAAACTGCCTATTGCCCTCTGGAGCTGATGTCCATGTGCCATCGTGGAGGGTTGGGAAGAGCTTCCAAATGCCCTGCATCCAGCAGTTGTGTCATTAATAATAATCCCTCCTTGAGATGCAGCACGCTTCATTTCTGTTTGTAGAAAATGATGACAGAGGCGTATTTCCCATAAATTATTTTAATTTTTAATTTTTTTTCATTTGAGTGCTGCAGAATTAAATTTGGAATTATTAATTCCAAATTCTTAATTCCCCAGTTATTTTAATTTGTTTGGGATTGTTTTCTGAATAACAAACACCATGGTATTTCAGGGTCTTTGGAGCATCCAGAATCTGCTAGAATCATTAAAATTGTCTTGCTTGTTTCCTGCATGACAGAGACTGGTTAAAAAAATAAAAATAAGAAAAGTAAAACACACGATCAAACTTAACACCAAGTCATTGCAAATCATACTTCAATTCTTTTTATTTGAATTTCCTCTATCCTTGGTAGTCATATTAAGGAATAGAACAGATCTGCTGAACTGCTGGCAGCCAGTGTGGGTCCAGTGACTGGCCTGGGCATGGCTCTGCTTCTCCCTGCTTTGTTGTATCGTGTGTTCCAGTTGGTTGCTGCCTTTCTTTTGTTGGTTATTTTTATTCTGAATTTATTCTTTATCTTCCTCGTTTGGATTCTTCCTCCCCTCTGCCCCAGTGACTGTTTGTACTTTGTCCGGAGCGTGGTGCGTCAGGAGGCAGGTTCTGCCAGGCCATGCAAACAGCCACGTTCCAGCTCTAGTTCTGATCACAGATTATGGCCCACTGTCTCTTTTTATCAGGGGCCTGAAGTGCATTTCTCAGAGTGAAATGATAAATGTAAATACCAACACGTGTTCTCATTTCCCGTGATCGCTCTGCTCCAGGCACATTTCCTGTTCTGGGAGGTGTTTCTGTCTGGGTGTTCATCCCTGCCCTTGCCACCAGGTTGAGCAGTGGTGGGTGGTGCCCAGCCCCACTCCCCTGGGACCTGCTGGCAGTGGGTGCAGCACCTGCAGCAGGTGATGTTCCCTGCACTGCCCATGCCTGCGTGGGGGGAGCTCAGATGTTCCCTGCACTGCCCATGCCTGCGTGGGGGGAGCTCAGATGTTCCCTGCACTGCCCATGCCTGCGTGGGGGGAACTCAGATGTTCCCTGCACTGCCCACGCCTGCGTGGGGTGAGCTCCCCTCCCGGAACACAGCAGCTCCTTGGCTGAGCACATGGAAGAGCCGGGTCACGAGGTCCTGGCAAACACCCCTGGCCCCGCTGCGGGTGCTGGGCGTTGTATGGACAGGGAACGAGGAGCTGTGTTTCACCTTGCAGGCTTTGTTTTGGTTTTGGTGCTGGTGTGAAATTTGAGATCTTAGGAGGCTGAAACCAGGGCATGAACAGCAGGAGCCTGAAGTCCTTGTCTGCACCTCCCCTCAGCACACAGACTGTCCCCTCTCCTGGTTCACTGGGGGCTGGTCACGGCAGGACCTCGCCCCGTTCCCCCAGTGCTGAGCGCGGTCCCACCATGACTTGGGGCTTTGGGTTGAGCCCCTCATGATTTTGCCTCGTGTCTGGGGAGTGCCAGACCATGGTCCTGTGGTGCAGCAGAGGCTGCAGTGGGCTGTAGCTGCAGGTGGTGGCTGGCGGGGCGGTGATGTCGCTCTGCGGTGCTGCCCCTGTGTCCAACCTGTGTTTTCCCATTGTCAGTGGTACCAGACCAGCACATCTGGCACTGCTGCGGGATCTCGGCTGGGAGAGCTAGCCAAGTGAAGCAGTTACCATGGAAACCATGGCTTTGGTTCCTGTGGCAACCAGCCGGGGTTCCTCATGGCTGCTTCCTGCAGACCAAGGGGCTGGTTGGCATCAGCAGGAACAGGGGGCCAGGGGTCTGGGAGGTCTGCGGTGCAGGAGCGGGTCCTGTGCAGGCAGAGTCTGGCAGATGTGTCACCTTGGCAAGTGCAGGCAGTCGCTGCAGAGGGTGGGGACACCAGCCTGATGCCAGGGAAACTGGCTCCTGGTTTTCCCACTTTCCTGGGCTCCGCTCCATCGCGGCAGGTCAGATGGGGTTGGGGCGAGTGGTTGTTGTAGGAACTCCACAGACAGTTTAGTACGATTCAAAACAGATAGAACCAGTGGCAAACCCCTGGTCCTACAGGTGACTGTGGTGTCTTGGCAGCTGGGGCTGTGTGGGGATGGCCTGTTCCAGCATCCCACTGGTCCTGATTGGAATGTTTGTGGAGTCAGGCTGGTGGATGCTCCTGCTGTGGATCTCCTGCACCGTGACAGTCCCTGCAAAGATAAGATCTTTTTCTTAGTGTTTAGATTTTTTCCCATTGCATATAGGAATCAAAGCTCCATGTGGCAGTGGAGAACCTGCCTGGCTGGGTGTGGTCCGTGCTGGAGGTCCTGCAGGTGGGATGGCAGCTCAGGAACCCTCCTGGTCCAGCAGCTCCACTCTGTGGCACCAGCTGTGATCCCCAGAGCAAAGAGTTAAACAATCTGGCTTGAAATCACAAATCACTCTCCTGATCTCTCATTGATGAGGGGTTTTCAGTCAGTGAATGCTGTGTAGGAAAAGGTAACAACTGAAATATGCTTTGGAAAAGCTCGTAATTGAAAGTGCATTCTTAAATTGCTAATATAATGTTTATGAGGGGAGCTTTGTAATAAGGCCTTTTAAATTTCACTAATGCCAACCACAGGGCCAGCAGCATTCCTGGGGCAGGCACAGGGAAGGTGTTTAGAGGCATTATTTCCAATCTTGACATAAGACTGAGCCATTTAATTACAGACAGCTATAAAATGGAGAATTCTTTGCAGTGACAAATGACTGTAAGAGTAAGAGTTGCCTGGACAACTGGGGTTCCCAATTGCTTAACAGGAAAAAGAGAAATGTCACAATGATTGCGGCACAGCCGTGAGGAGGAGGGTCTGTGCTGGAGCCCGGTGCTTGCAGAGAGCAGTCTGGGGTGGGCTGGGCTCCTCTGCTCCACAGAACTGGCACTGCCGTGGTGCACGTGAGCTGTGCTCAGTCAGGTGTCACCCCACTGCCCTGTGCCAGCAGCACAGAGCTGCCAGGGGCACGCCTGGCCTTCCTCGGGCTCCGCAGCTCCCGGGGCCAGCCTGGCCTCGCCACTCCAGAGAAGTGGGAAAACACAAATGCAGGTAACTTAGGTGACCTTTCCACCATGAAGAAACAGGGTCAGTATTTCATGAGCCAGGTTAAGCGTGTGTCCTTCAGGATCTTAGCAGGCAGCTTAAGTGTCATCCCAGGTGCCAGCACCAGACCTGACCCCTCACCATGGCCCTTCCTGGTGGCTGTGGAGGCAGGTTGGACAGCAGCTCCTGCCCTGCAGCTGCTCCAGCTCCAGCTGCTCTCTGCCTTAGTGAAGTTTCACACCTTGTAGGACAGGTGGTCGGGCATTTGTAAGAATTCCTTTTATCAAAATGTAGCTCTCAGTGATTGTGTTGTTTGTAGTTTCAGGGACCCCTCTGCCCATTTCAGCACTAATGTTATGTGCCCTTTCTGTTGGAAAATCCCAAAGGCTTGTATCTCAGAAAACGATGTGTGATTACTTCTTATTTCAAAACTGCTGTGTTTGTGTTGCATAGGATCCACGGTGATGGTGCTGACAGAAATTCTTGTTTTAGAAAAAACATCCTGGGGGTCAGTGGGTGTCTCTAAATGTGTTTGTTGTGCCGGGGCAGGTCGGTGACCGCAGTCCCAATGAGCAAAGTTTGGCTGTCGCTGTGGACTTTACTGACTGATGGGAAATCCTGGCACCTGATGTGGGCAGGATGATTTGCAGAAGATAATCTGTGGTGAGGGAAATGCCAGAGAGCATCTGTTCCCGGGGCTGCCAGTCAGAGGGACACGGGAGACGCTCAGCCGCCCTCTCCATACTGGCTGCAGTGGGAAGAAATACAAAGCAGGAGGGTCTCTGCTCCCTGTCCCTCAGTGAGTGCCCATTTCTGCAGAGAGGCCAGGGCCATTCCTGCTCCCAGACTCAGCTCCCAGTGCAGGCACACACCCAGTCCCTGTGGTGTGGGAAGGGGCTGCATCCACGTGTACCCGCAGAGAGCAGGGCAGTGCTCGGAGGGAGCTGCAGGAGGGGCAGGAAGGCTCTGGTTAATCACACCCAGTTCATTATTAGGCCAGAGCAGCTCAGCCTGGAGATCCGTCTTTACCAAGTGAGCCCCAGTGAATTGCATCCCAGAATAGTTTTTGAAAGATTACCGGTGCCAGCAGGGATTCCAGCCCATCTGCTCCTCCAGCCTCCCTGGCAGCTCCCCTTGGAGAGCTCCCAGCCAGGAGTGAGCCCTGGGAGGAGGGAGGGGCAGCTGGGATCCGGTGCCTGCTCAGGGCTGGGGCTGCCCCTGCTGAGGGAGGCAGAGCCCGTGGGGCCAGGCTTGGACCAGAGCCACATCCCAATGCCTGTGGAGTGCCTGGAGAGCAACAGAGTGAGCTCCCTGGCTCTGTTTGCTGGGAGACTCCTCCTGGTGCTTCCTAAGGGTTTGCCCGCCTTCCCAGTAATTAAAAGTTTATAACTAATTACCAGCTGCCCCGCTCATATCTCGTAGTTATGCTTTCCCCATGCTGGGAGTCTCCTCTCGCAGCAGGGAGTGAAGCCAAATCTGATCTGCTTGAATATGCGTGTGCTGTGCCCGCTGCAGGCTGCGGGGGTTTTGTGCTCACTCCTCCTGGAGAGCTGTTCCTGGTCTGTCCTCCTGTGCCCTGCAGCTGTGGGGAGATGCTGCAGAGTGGGGTTGGGCTCATGTCTGCACCGCAGGTTTAGCCTCAGCCTTTCTCCTACTTGCCTCTTTCCCAATCACACAGTGAGGGGGAAGACATTCAGACAAGTTATCTTCTTGCATATTTAAACCTGAGCAAGAGTGTGCACTTTCCTCATTGCTCTGTGTCCCACCCACACCCCTTTCCCAGGGGATCAGAGCACATGAGTGTTTTCTGGGTCAGGCAAAACACTTTGGCTGCACTTGATTGGAAAAGAGACTTTAAAACTAGTCTGTGGATTTGGGCCTCAGCCATGTGGGAATCTCTGGGCTACAGGTCAGGGCTGGTGCAGAGCCAGGATGCCAGGAGTCCCCGTCCCCCCTTCCCTGCCATCCCACCACCCTGTGGTGGGCTGCAGGTCTGCTGGGCTTGCCCAGGACAGGACTGTGTGAGTTGGCTTCTGCTGCTTGCTTTGGTTTGGAAAGCAGCGTGAGGGAGAGAACTGCCCCCTTTGCCTGAAAACCCTCTGTTTTGAGGGGCTTTTAGCTGAGCTGAAGGCAACCAGGCCGGGAGGCAGAGGAACTGTCTCTATTGACACACCTGCAGTGGTTGTGCCCTGCTAACACACTTTGCTTGGCTGTTTTAAAAATACTTCCTTTATTGTTATTACCAGGACAAAGGTAGCGACAGGAGCTGCCCTAGTCTGTGTGTCAGCTTAGGCTGCATTAAAGGCCTGGCTGAACAGGCTTTAAAGTCCTTCCCAGCAACCTTCTGATCTACAACGTCAGCAGAACCACTGAAAGGCATGAGGTCACGTTCTGATTGCACTTGTCCTGGAGAACCTTAGATAGAAATAAAGAGCACGTGTTCAGAGGACCGTGAGCCTGGTCCTCTGCCAGCTGTGGGGTTTGCTTTTGAGCTCAGTGCTTGCCAGCAGGGAGGGAACAGGAGCATCTGTGCAGGCTCTGCGTGGCTGGTATTTTCAGGAGCGTGTGTGGGATTTAAATTCCCAGTGGTGAAACTTAACTTCTGAAAATGGACAGTCTATATGTGGTTTTACAGATTTCACTTATTTTGTCTGTTTTATGCATACAGTCAGTGCTGCCCTGGGCTGGGGGCTGGTTCTCTGTGCTGTGACTGCAGTGCCACACCGCTGGCTGAACTCACCAACGTGTACTTTGGTGAAGACGAGCTGTTGCTTTCTGCTGCCTTCTCCCTGGCTGATCCCCCTCCAGTCTGTGTGGTTTATATTTCCCAGAAGTACTGTGGGGCATCTCTCTGTACTGTGCTGACTGACGAGCAGCTCCCCTGCCGACAGACACTTCAATGCATTAGCAGGAAAGGAGAACATACACAGTTCCTTTGTGTCTGACCTCGGGATTTCTCTGTGATGCAGGGGGTTGTTGGCTCTTCACCATCTCTCCTAGGTCAGGAGCTCTTGGTGTGATGTGTGTTGCTCAGAAGCTCATCATTTGCTTTTCCTTTCCTTCTAAGTGTTTCAGTTTTTGAGGCTCATCAGTTTTCCCTCAGCAGGCAGAAAGCATTTGGCCAGAGCAACCCTTCGGGTGCCAGCTCTTGTCCTTCTCTTTCTGCCTGAATTTGGCAGGTGTAAATGTAGCTGGACACGTTTTACACCAGCATAACTGGCAGTGTAAGAAAATTAGCTGTGGGCCTGGGAGTGACCAGGTTAGTGTAGATTACTCTTGTCTTTGTTCATGTTATATTTCTTTTTCTTCCTGCTGTTTTTAGACTTTAAAGAGGAAGGAAAAAGAATATGAACATGAGATGGAGCGGCTGGCGAGAGAGAAGATCGCTACCCAGCAGCGACTGGCAGAGCTGAAGAACGAGTTGAGCCAGTGGATGGACATCTTGGAGATTGACAGAATTGTTCGACAGACAGTTCAGCCAGAGGATGACCAGGCATCTACCTCGACAGCATCAGGTACCCATAGCTTTTCTCTCCCTGTAATCACCACGGAAGGTCACTGACACAGTTACGTAGGGGTGGTGGGGATCTTCCTTTGGCAGCATCAGGGTTTCTTTGCATTCAGAATAAAGTAAAAGGCTTTGGAGTGTTGCTAGTGATTGATATTGGTTAATAACACATTGCTGCTCGTGTGAAGTAAAACTGAAATTTGTGCATCAATGTCAAGTAGATACAAAGTGCAGGTTTGCGCTTCCGACCTGCCACTTCCTCACGTGGAGATAAATCCCTGTTTTCCAAACTTAGATTTCCTCTTACACAGCTTTGCAGCCCTGCTCATTAGAAGTGGGCATCCTGATGTATTTGTGTGGATATGGGAGGGTGTTCAGCACATAGAGAAGAAGGATTTGGTACCAGAGCACTTAAACAACTGAAGGAGCCTTCATGTTGCATGAGAAGGATTCATAGTGAAGATGAAATGACACTAATGGATATCTGCCGTGCAGTTCCCAGTGAGAAGTTCTGTGAGATAGGAGAGTGCATGCTTTCCTCCACACCAGGGATCTGCAGCAGGAGGAGGAGGCAGTCTGTGGATGTAGAGCTTTGCAGAGATGTGGAGGCTGTAGCGCTGCGGAACCGTTCACAGCAGCTCCTTCAAACCAGCATTTGCTCTTGGCCCTGCAGGCACATGATACCATGGGTTCCAGGAAGGGAAAATCTGAGGTTTCTGGTTTGTTCAGGCTTGTTTTCAGGATTATCACCTCTGAACACACAGACAGGCTCCAGGTGTAGGCTGGTGGAAGTCAGGAGTAGCAGGGCTTTGTCGTTAGGAGTGTTGGCCGTTCCCTGTGCAGTGGCCAGTGCTGAAAGCCACCGTGTCAAGTTGCTGCAAACCAGAGCTTGTGAAGGGGAATTATCTTCCCTGGTTCCTGCTGCTTCTGTATCTTCTGGGATTTTTTTTCTCTGCAGCATGGCTGGCTCTAGAGCAGGCAGTGCAGGGTGTTTGTGCTGGCTCTGCAGGGCCAGCATGTTCCTGCTTTGCTTCATTAGTTCCTTCACTGGACAAAAGTCCATTTCCCAGAACTACATGAGGGACTTGCTACCATACTTCTCCATTGCTGTTTCCTTCTTGCTCTGGGAGCAGAAAGGGTGGTGCCAATCAGTGGAACAACTGGCCAAGAAAGGAAACCCTGTTCCTCTTCCCAGAAGGAGCCACTTCAGCCCAGACAGAGGTCAGCCAGGTGTTTTTTGTCAGCCTCTACTCACGGTGGTCCCCGTGCCTGCCCGGCGAGACCTCTTGGCCTGTTGGGAGCACCGCGCTCTAGCTGGAGCTTGGGGCTGTCGTGCCTGCTTGGCTCCAGGTCCTTGGCCCACAGCAGTGAGAAGAGGCCGTGCCATGCTGTGCCATTGTGCTGCCCTTTAGGGAGGCTTGTTGGTCCAGTTCGTGCTCTGCTTGCTTTTTTATGGGAGTTTCCTCTCGTGTTTTCCAGAGGGTGAAGACAACATCGATGAAGACATGGAAGATGACAGGCCAGTGAACTCATTACCAAAACTTACCCAGCGCCAGCACCCAGAGCTGCTGAAAGCTGTCCCCCCGAATGCTGCTCCCCCCCTGCCCGCGGTCCTGCCCCCTCACCTCTCCATCCAGCAGAAGCCCCACGCCCAGCCCCCCCTGCAGACGCAGGCGCTGGTCCCGCCGCAGGCGATCGTCCCTGCACAGACTCACATCGTGGCGGCCTCGACCGTGCAATCGACTGTTATCGCCCACACGGCCACCACCCACGCCTCGGTCATCCAGACTGTCAACCACGTGATTCAGGGGCCACAGACCAAGCACATTGCTCACATTGCACCTTCCACGTCCAGCCCCGTGCAACTCACCACTGCTGCTCAGCCCATCGGCCACATCACTGTGCACCCCGCCACCATCAACCACATGGCCCACCTGGGCCCGCAGCTGCCCCTCTACCCCCAGCCCGTGGCCGTCAGCCAGCCCGTGGTGAGCCACATCGCTCACACCATCTCGCACCAGCAAGTGAACGGCACGGCGGGCCTGGCCCCGCCGGCGGTGATGGCCAAGCCGGCCGTGGGCACCCAGGTCGTGCATCACCCGCAGCTGGTGGGGCAGACGGTCCTGAACCCCGTGACTATGGTGACCATGCCGTCGTTCCCGGTGAGCACGCTGAAGCTGGCCTAGAGGGCTCTGGTGGGAACCTTTCCTAAGGAAACTCCATACATTCCAACCACGTCCGGCTCGGCGGGAGGGAGGCACAGGAATGCCGGGCCGGGCCGGGCCGGGCTGGGCTGGGCTCAGCTGCCCAGCGCCCATCCTGGGGACAGTGCCCAGCCTGGGGACAGTGCCCAGCCTGGGGACAGTGCCCAGCCTGCCGACGGGGACGGGGCTGCTCCGCGCTCGGATTGGCTGATCTGAGAAACTGCAGAGACAGTTGTTCATGGTGATTTTTTTTCCTTTTATGTGTACTGAGTGAACTATGGATATGATGTTCTTAAGACTTTAATTTTGCCCTCTTATGTGTTGCTTCTTTGTAGAATAAAAATTGCTGATCTCTTTATCGAGACATTGCGTAGAATGGGAAAAAAAATCATAGAAGTCTATATTTATATATATGTGTGTATGTGTGTGTATATATATGTACATACATATATATATAAATATAACATTTTGAAGGCCTTTTGTAAGGTTGATTATTTTGCAGGATTATGAGACAAAATTCATTTTTGGAGGAAGAAGATAGTGTCCTCTCTAAACAAGAAACTTTAAGATAGATGGTTTGGTGGACCAGGGTACCTCTATAGTGACAAAAAAACCCCAACAACAAACCACAAGTCAAACCATTTTAAAGGTATTTCCCATCAATATATTACATTTCAAAAACCATCTAAAATCACTGTGACTTGTTATGGCATTTTAAGGAAATTCTCTGTCCTGTCTAATAAAAGGAAAAAGAATACACAACCGGATTTCATTTGTTGCCGTTTTATAAATGACTTGATTTTTATAGCTATGTCAAAAAAACCCTGTTTTTTATTATTTTAATGGTTGACAGTGCTTTGTTTGGATGTTTTGGGGGGTTTTGGTTTTTGTCTGGCTTGGTTTGCTGATGCAGTAATTGATTTTGGAGATCTCTGCACGGCACAGCCCTGGTCGGGGTCTCTCCTGCCAGTCCAAGCCCCCCAGGTTTCTCGGGTTCGTTGTTGGGCAGAGGCAGATACTTTGTGCTGGCAGCTTGCTGGGTGTTCCTGTGGCCTGCTGGGTGGAACCTGGGACAAGAAGACCAAGAGAAATGTCGTGGATTTGCTGTGTGGGTTAATGTTGTTTGTTAGTTTGTTCTGACCTGACCACGCTTTGCTGTTGGGGTCAGTGGGTTCAGAAAGGGATAAATGGGGATGTGGTTCCCTTCCAGAGCGCAGGCAGCTTTGGCAGCTTTGTTCCTTTTTGGGGGTAAACAATCTCTCCTTGTGCAGGATAAGGGTTTGCTGCAGGAGATCAGTGTGAGAGCTCGTGCCTGACAGTGAGATGTGCACCAAAGAACCCTCGTCCGTTGGGACCCTCCTGTTGCCCCTTCCTGGTGATGGGGCAAGGCCTCTCTGAGGTCAGTGGCAAATCCTGTGGAGCCAGGAGAGGAGGAATGCTCTGCTGGTACCTGCCAGCCTGCCCGGGAGGCTGCTTAGGATGTGTTTTGTTGCTGGCTGAATGTTCTGGTCCTTGCACCGTGTGTGTAGTCACCATGATCTCCATTCTGTCTTCCTCTCTTTTTAAAGTAAGTGTTCCACAGTCCTTACTGCAGGCAAAATTCCTGCTGCAGCCAGTGACTGTTCTCCTTGGGACAGGATGGGAGGGTGGTCCCAGCATCTGCCCAGGAGCTTTGGGAGGGGAGGAGGTGAGGAGGGCTGAGCCCTCACACCTCACTCTGCTGCCTGCAGTGTGTGGGTCAGGTCCTCTCTAGGAAAGCAGGACCCATAGTCTGCCCAAAGACATGTTGACTCCAGCAGCACTTTTGCCTTGTTGAGGACTGGTGTGAAAGGGGTTAAAGTGAGAACACTTGCCTGGTTGAAACAACCTCCCTGGTTGAAACTGGTCTGGAGGCAGGAGAAATGACTGCAGAGGTCAGGGGTCATTGTGCCTTCTGAGCAGGTCTGGCTGGGAATTGCATGACCTCTGTTTGTGAAGCCCCAGTTGCTCCACAGTTACCTCTTGTTTTATTTTTTCTTGCATCCTTGAGTCCAGGAAGCTCTTAGCTGTGCTGCCAGCACAGCTCCTGCAGAATGGACAAATCTTAAAGGATTTCTTATCCTGAAACCACATCTAAGCAGATGATTTGTTCTCATTCCAGTGCACTGTTAACACTGGGAGGTTCCCGCAGTCGCCAGGGTTTGGTCATCCCTTGTCCATGCAGGTGCTTTCCCACAGAGGCTGTTGTGTGCCAGTGTTTGGAAGGTGAGTGTTGGGTATCGGGGCAGTTGCTCCTCATCAGAAACTCGAGTGTTTGCAGCAGGGTCATCTCCCTTCTCAGGGGACTGTGTGGCTTTGCCTTCTGCAGTGGTGTTGGGAGTGAGGACATGCCTTTCTGCCTTTCTTCACTGTTCTGACATCACAAAATAACAAAATCTCGTTATTGAAGGAGAAGGAGCAGGGTTGGGAACAGGGCTGAGTGCAGGAGTTGGCTGAGAGCCCCAGGGAGATGAGCTTTCTGCTGGGTGATGGAATGGCCTGTGCTGCAGGGACAGGGGGTGCTGCTGAACCTCATCTCCTGCTCCCTTGTGGTTTAGAGGGAGGAGTGGCCCTGCCCTGCCCAGCCCAGCCCAGTCCTGCATCTCGGCCAGTTTTTCTCTCCCCTTGGAGTTGTGCCATGCTGTGTGTCTGATCCCCTTCATGGGTGTTGAGCTCCCCTTCAGGAACAGCCTGTCCCCCTTGGTCAGCCCATGAGCTGCTTTGGATGTCTTGGGTCCTCCCATTCTCATCTGCCTTTTTCAGGGCTACCAGAAACATTTCTTTGGGGTTTTTTCTTTTTTTTTTTTTTTTTTTTAAAGTCAGCAAATTTCTTTCTCTTCTCTGTGAAAAAGAGCAGCCACAACCCTTCCTTTCCCCACCTCTGTCATTCCTGCTCAGAAAATTCAGATTTACACTGATGCTCTTAGAAGTCCTGTTCAGTACTGTATGACAAGGGGCACTTAAAGAATGTCTCTCCTCCTTTGATATATGTTTTCCCTATGGAGAAAGCTATATATAAGTAGCGGGAGCCCCACGGCTGCCAAAGCCACTTTCCATCTCACCTCCCAAGGAACTGCAGGCAGAGGGGAATGAACCCAAACTGCTACTTGAAAATGCTCTTGAAAAGAGCTCTTAATGCTGACACTTTAGATACAGGAATGTATTCCTGACGTCACCAAGAACAATTAGCCAGAACTCTGTAGTTTAGCTTAGGAAGGGAAATGACCCCATTTCCCACGTTCTCTGCAGTCACTTGAGTGGGATCTGAGAAGCAGCAGGTTGTGTGTCCCTGGGGCACGGGGGGAAGGGGGCAGCTGGTGGCACATTGGGCAATCAGGGCTGGAGCCAAACTGCTGCTGTGGGGCCTTTTTCTGCACATGTATGTGTGTGTGAGTGTCCGTGTGTCTGTCCGTGCTGGGGCTGGGTGCTGGGTGTTGAAGGCCAGAAGGGCTCCGGTGTCACCACTGGGCTCCTGGCCAGTGGCATGGTCGGGTTTTGGTTTCTTGGGCAGAGCTGGACAGAGGGGATGGCCCTTGCAGAGGCTTCTGCTCTCTGGCAGTGGCATGTGGTGTGTCCAGGGAGGAGCATTTCTCATCTCACAAACGGGGCCAGCCTGGGCTGCTGCTGCTGTTGGGCTCCTTGTCTCCTTTTCTTTGTTTAACTTCAAAGTGGCCTTCTGTAACAAAAGAACAAAAGAAACAAAAAAATGCCTTTGGTTGGCTTAGGTGAGGTGGGTGTCGGTGTCGGTGTGGTTGTCCTGTGCACGCCTGGTAGATTCCTGTAGACATGCAATGCAAGGCTTATCGTGTCTGGTTTTGTGTGTGGCCTGTGTCTCCTTGGACTGGTTTGCATCCTGAGGAAGTTTTTTGCATTTAAAGAAAAAAAGAGTGGGAACTGTTGGGGGTTGGGTGGGTATGAGGGGCCCCTGTGTGCCGGGGGCAGGGGAGGTTCCTTGCCTGGTGCTTGTTTGACCCCTTTGCTTTCTGTGACGTGTGGGGTGTCCCCAGCGGGGTGAGTGGCCTCGGCCAGATGAACCAGGTGACCTCTGCTCACCTGGGCAGGACGTTGTCTCGGCCTGTCGGCATTTAGGCACTTCCTTAATTAGCTTAATTAGATAAGTGGCTGCCCTGAGCTGGGACTTGGCTGCTGTACAGCTCTTGGAACTGGTGTGGAGGTGAGCTCTGAGTGCTTGCAGGTGAGGCTCCTCCAAGACTTGGCATCTGTTTCTTTCTGAACAGTTATTATTTTGGTTCTAAAAACTGTTGGGATCAGGAGAGGAAAAAGTTCATACTTATGGCCTGGTTTCCATTCCTTGTTACCATTTTGGACAGATTAAAATGGTTTATATCACTGTCTTTAGGTTATTTCCTTCCTGAGTCAAGCATCAGTTATTAGGAGCAGAAGGAAAATGCTCTGTGGATAGAGTCAGTCATGGCTTCTTTCTGTCCCAGTTATACAGAATTTCATAATCCAAATTTGAACTATTAAAATACCAGCCAGAGCCCAGCACTGGGTGGGCACAGTCTTGGCAAAGGTTGTGTTTGGCTTTTCCCACACCAGCTCACTCCTCACCCGGGGCTGCTGAACAGCAAAGGAAGGCCCTGGTGGCATCCATCCTGTGCCAGTGGCACAGGGACAGGGCTGTTCTGTGCTGGGGTTTGCTGGCAACTGGCCATGGGATGCCATTGTGCTCCTCATCAGGACTGCGGGGCTGGTCCTGCTGTAGCTCTGGATGGGGCCTGTCTTTCACCCCTTTCCTTGTGCTGTGAAGAGGAATTTGAGTATGAAGGAGCACAGGTGTGGGATGCAGAGCCACCAGGGCTGGCTGGGGATGGTGGCTCACCTATGTCATCTCTGTGCTGGGATTTTCCCTGGCTGGCTGGCAGGAATGTCCTCCTGTCTGTGTTGCTGTGGCAGGCACGGGCTGTGCTGGCAGTGCTGCTGCTCCGTGCCAGCCAGTGGGACCCCAGTGTGCTGCCAGCAGGATCCCAGTGTGCTGCCAGCAGGATCCCAGTGTGCTGCCAGTGGGACCCCAGTGTGCTGCCAGTGGGACCCTGCTGCCAATGCCTTACAGATACGCCTTAACAACCTGAGCCAAAAGTGTGGGGGTGCTTGACAGAGTGAGAAATTCAGGGACTGACTGCACCATCCAACGATTTATTGGTGTCTGGTCAGGCCTCCAGCCTGGGCATGGCTGGGTGAGGAGCCATGGTGGGAGCAGGTCCCCCCACTCTGTCACTGCATGTGACCTCCCTCCCTCCTGGCTAAAGCATTTATTTATTTATTTTCTCCTGCTGGAATGTGTCACTGGAGCTGCTGACTGTGAGCCCAGTTGCTGCCATTGCTGGCCCAGAGCCCCGTCCCTCCCCTGCCCCTCACAGGAGCCCCAGTGTCGTGCTCACCTGGGCAGGTGCAGTCTGTGTTTACAGTGAGGACGAGTCACTGTGTTACCAATTTACTGACTGAATATTGACAAACTAGACTGTAAAGATTTTTATGTGTTTGGATACATCTGCTATGTGAAAAAGCAACTAATTTTGTACATATTGTATTTTTACTATTCAGCTGTACAATACTGGCTCTTCATGCTCCAGAATTTAGGTATCCAACATGAATGATATCCATGTAATAAGCACTTGCCTGAAATAAATATAAAACTAAAATAAACATGCACTGAAATCCGAAACAGGATTCTGCATTTGCCTCCCTGTGCTTTGCATGCAGATGCACACCTTGTTTGTAATTTCCCAAGAGCAAAGCCTTCCCTCCCTCTGGAGCCATCGCTGCCACTCCAGGTGTGTGTCACTGATCCATGGGCTGGAGCTCCGGGGGGTGTGTCTGGATCAGGCTGGGGGGAAGCAAAGTCTTTGCAGCCTCTGGAACCTGTAAAAACTTGGGAAATTGTGCCCAGACACCTGCCCTTCTCCTGCTGAGCCAGGAGGACTTGGGCCCAGCTGGAGCCCATCCCAGCCCTGCCGTGGGTCCCTCCAGAGCCCTGAACACCCGTTGGAGCAGCGTCGTGCCCGTGGCTGTCAGGTGAGGCTCCCTCCCCCCGGGGACTGTGCTGGGCACCCACCACCACAGTGGGACTGTCCCAGCCCCGTGGGCAGCCAGGCCCTGGTTGGGGTGTCCGTTCTCTGTGGTGGGTGGGGGACCTGGGGGGCCAGGGATGGCCTGAGCTGCCTCACTGTAACTACTCTCTCCTGCAGATGCTGAAGGTGGAGTCCCAGGTTTTCCCAGTCCCTTGTCTCCAGGACATGGATGCGGTGCCTGGTCAGGCAGAGCAGGGTGAGTCAAACCCTCCCGGTGGCACTGGGGGGCACTGGGGGGCAGCGGGTCAGGGGGGTGGGGTGGTGGGGCTGGGTTGGTCCCCCCGGGTGGGGCAGAGGGGCTGGGGAGGGGGCAGGACCACCACGGGTCTAAACAGCTTTAAAAGCTACTGAGACTTTGCAAAGGGAACGGTGGGGGACAGTAAGAAGGAAGAATGTTCTGTAGACAGGAGCCAGCAGTAACCCCAGCTGTGGTGCCCGTGTCCCCTGCCCACCCCAGTCACACCATGCAGACAGGTGAAGGCAGAGGACACAAAGGCACTGGAAGATTATTTAGGCCAACATGTCTTTGGATGCACTTCATAAAGGGCTGATCCTCGTTTATAGGGATAAATACCTGATTAGCAGCTGTAACGAGCAGTGGCTGAGGGATGGCTGCACCCACCCTGCATTTGTTGGGCTTTCTTTATACAGGAATGGGGAAACACTCCATTATTCCCCAGGGACCCACCTCCAGACAGAGCTATCCAGCCTAAAAAAGAAAAAAAAAACCCTGAAAAATTGCTGCAAAAACTGCCAGTAGCAGCAAAGCAGGCAGGTGAGCCTGAGGGACTGTCCCTGCTGCAGAGACACAGGAGGAGGAGCTTCAGAGGTTTGACGGGGGACTGGCAGTGATGGAGGACGTTCTCTCCTGGCAGCCCAGCAGCTGCAGCACAATCAGGCCTAAAACTGCAGGATGGAACTTTTTAACACTTGCAGTAGGGCTGGTTCTGCCCCTGGGCTGGGGTGCCTCAGGCTTGGCTGGTGCTGGTGGGTGCTGTGTGTCACTTAAAGCTGCCCTTAAAGTCATCTAAGGGACCTCAGGAGTCCACTTGGTGTGACCTACTTGCTGCCTTTAGCACTACAGCCCATGCAGCTCGTCAGAGAAATGTTAATTACATCTCTCCCTCTCTTCCCAGCCTTGTTCTTAGGACTCCCTGTTCTGTAGCTGAAATCTCCTTGGGGGAGAGCAGTGCTTCCAAAGAGCTCCACCAGGATGCCTTGATGATAAGTATTTATTCATATGTTACATTTAAACATAAATAATTGAGCGATAAAGAGAATAGTCTGCTCCCAACAAAAATAAATAATACACAACATTGATAAAATCCAATCAAACAGAATGTTGTAACAAATACAGTGAAGTTGCAGACTGGGTTTGTGTGAAACAGCTGTACAGAACATTCCCAACGTACCAAAGGAAAATAGTGCAGTTTTATCTGTACATCCATCACTCCTCAGGCTCTGGGAGTTGGAGGTTTTCTCACTCTTAAAAAATACTCTTTCAGTTTTCAGGTGAACAGACTGAATCCTTCAGACACCTGAAGCGTTGTCGGGGCCGTGGTTGGGCACAGCTGGAGCTCAGGGGGCTCAGCCCCACCACAGACCCTCAGGACCTTCTCCTGCTGTGACTGCCAGGGGTGGTGCCCGGGGGGTTCCTGCCCTGCAGCCTCAGCAGTGCCTGGCACAGAGCCCTGGCCACGTGCCAACACCAGGGAGGGGGCCTTGGGCTGGGGGTTCTTCACCTTCCCCTCAAATTCTGCAAGACCAGTTTAAGGGAGGCCTTGGCTCCTGAGCTCAGCACTGGGGGTCTGTTTTTCCCTTTGCAGACCATTATTGACCATTTTCAGGTCCAGCAGAGCACAAGGGTGCCCCCAGAGCAGGGTTACTGGAGCAAATCCTTCCCATCGATATTTGAATCATCAAAAAATAATTTTAATCCCTACCCCCCCTTTTTGCTAAAATCTGATTTTTAAAAGCTCCTGTGAGCAGGTGTAAGTCATGTAAACTGAGCAACCTGGCCTGGAGAGGGTGTCCCTGCCCATGGCAGGGGGTTTGACTGGGACCAGCCCAAACTGTGCCATGAAGAGCACAGAGTTGCTCATGGAAACACAGCTGTGTAACTGGCTGCTCTGAAGGATAAAAAAAAAAAAAAAAAAAAAAAAAAACCAAAAAAGCAGAAACACAAAAATTCAGATTCAAAGTCGTGGTTATTTTTTTTTTTCAAAGGTTCTAATGGCAAAGGGGGGAACACTTTGGAATACTTGAAGTGCTTAAGCTAAGTCCCAAGTTCTGGGAGCAGGGTCACATACATCCATGGAACCTGCAGCAAGAACCTGCTCCCTCCCTCTGGCTGACCAGGATCCACTTTCACTTGGCAACAACATGCAGCTGGGGAGGGCAGGCAGAGCACAGGTGAATTGTACAGTGTGATGAAGAGGAGGCCCCAGAGCCAGGACCTGCTCCCTGGGCACGAGGCCCGGCCGGAGGGACGGGCACAGACCATCCAGGGCACACAGACAGCAGGAGCTCCACCCCAGCACAGGGCTGGCACAGCATCAGAGCCCCTTCACCTGGCAAGGGTCATCCTGCTCATGGACACCAGCACCTGGTCTGTGTTCACAGAATCCCATGGAGATTCCTCCCAGAAAGCTCTGCAGAGCAGGGAGGAAGAGGAGGAGGAGGAGTGTGCAGTAAGTGATCTGGAGGAGGCTCTGTACCATGGGAGCTGAATCCATGGCTCTGCACAGCACAGAGCAGGAGCTGCCAAGGTGAGCAGGGACCTGTCTGTGGGCTGAACCTGCTCACCTGAACAACAGGAGGCAGGTCCTGGCAGCTGGAAATGGGGGCAAGGTCAGTTTGCAAAGCAAAATGAAGGCAGGGCTGTGTGGGCCATGAAGACTGAGCAGTGTGAGCCAGTCAGCCAAGGCTAAACTGGTGTTTTAGCTAATGAGCTCATCACTGCTCCCATGAACTGTTACTTAGTTTAAGGCCATTCTCCCAGCTAGGAATCTTATCGACTTCAGTACAAACTCAAATGTTTTAGCAACATGAGCTCAGACACATTCTCATCCACGTTCAAGGCAAAGACAGTGAGTCCAGGACCATGCTCCTCCCAGGACCCAATTCAACACCTGTGACACTGGATCCAGCCCTGCCTCCATGGAAGCTCCTGGCAGAGCACAAGACGTGCATCCAGGCCTTAAAGGTGCAGTAAGTCAAAATAAAAATGTTCCAGAATGTCAGATCCCCGCTCTTAACATCACAGAGATGTAGATAGATGTCTTGTGGAGAGGGAAACAGAGAATGCAAAAAGATTTTGTCTAGAAATACAAAGTGGGTGTAACAAGGACTATCAAACACCAACCTCATCTGGTGAAGGGAAAGTTCTGGTTTTAAAAGTCTGTTACAAATCTCCTCGCTATTTATTACATTACATGGAAGATGCAATTAAAACACCATTTGGAATTACAGTGCAAGGAATGCTCCCTCTGATGGCTCACAGGAACAGTCTGTCCACGGTCACTTGTTCTCAATCAGTGTCTGCACTTTGTAGACCAGGTCTCTGGCTATCCTCAGGATCTCTGCAGCATCGTGGTGCTCGGCCATCTCTGCAACACACACACAGATCTGAGCTGGCAGCAGCACAACCTTCCTGCCCTGCCACTGATAGTTGTGTTGCATTAGCATTAATTAATTAGCATAATGAGAAACAACCACAAAGCATTGTAGGGGGTTGGGAGAGTTTAAGACAGAAGAAGTGGATGAATCCCTGGTGTTGCAGGTCCTGGCACAGAGATCTGATCCCTCCAGTGTCAGTTCTCTCCCTGCAGAAATCCCAGTGCCCGTGCCCGGCCCAGGAGCTGAGGAACAGGGAGCTGAGGAATGTACAGCTGCACTCAACGGGATCAGGGCACCTCTCCAGGCAGGACTATTGCTGGGGTGGCTGGGACTCTGATGATAAAGGCAAGTAAGAAGGGCTGTGTGTCCCTGGAGCAAGGGCCAGAGTTCCACATGCAGACATGGCCACTGCAGTGGTCACAAAGCAGTTCTTGACAGCCCTGAATCCTCAGCTCCACAATAAACATTTCATTCAGCTTAAGGAAGCACTGGGAGGGGGGTGTTTGGGGGGGATTTTGAGGAAAGCTTTGGAATAAGAGTGGCTGAGGCAAAAACAAAACCAAATTTGGGGCTTCTGCAACAGATGGCTGAAAGCCACAGCACTGATAATACAGTAAATTACTGTGATTACACAGTTGTTTCCAAACCTTTGAAAAGGTTTAGAAACCCTAATAGGAAGCCCTGGTTTAGGACCAACTTCCATTCTCAGCCAGGAAGAGACCTTGCTCTGGCAGAACATTTCCTGCTCTGGCAGTGGATGGTGGCTGCTCCGGCAGGGAACACCCATGGCAGTGGCTTGGGATGTTCTCCATGAATAGTTGTTCACATGTTCCAGCTTCAGCAGGGTCAAGCCCTGCCAACACAAACCACTCTGGCAAGCCTAAAACCTTGGAGAGACTTTACAAAAAAATGAAGCAACGTTTCAGCACCTCCTGTGAAGCCAAGAGTGAAGAGTCATCACAGCAAAACTTCTGAACAGAAATTGTGAGGTTTGTTTTGTGGTAAAAATCCCCACTGCCACTGAAGAAGCGACCACCAGCCATGGCCCAGGTAGGTCTGAAAACACTGGTGTTTGTGTCAAGGCAGAGCTTCAGGAAGCACAGGAACACTTGGGCTCAACATTTACACAAAGGAGTGAGAGATTCAGAGCTTAAAATGAGCAGGGGCTTGTCACAACAGCAAGAATGCACCATGACAGTCTGAGAAAGGGAGAAGGAGCAAAGGCTTGTTATTTTTTATCAAAATGGCTCTTACCATTAAAAAACTTGATGATATCAGTGAAGTCCATGTTGTTATCACGGATAATCTCTCGATAAACTTCCACAAGTGCTAAGGCAATGAAAAGGACAAAATGTTCTGAAGAGATGTGCTTTGCTGCCCAAATAACTTCCCACACTGTAAATACATCCTCGTACAACAATTCTGAATGGGAATAAACATTACAAGAGCATCTGATTATTCACACTGACCATGGCCCCCTCTCTCACTAATTTCTACAGGCCTCAGGCAGACAGAAAAGACCCTATGACTCCTCCTGCTCCTCTCCCCCCTCCTCCAGCCAACTCCTGGCACTTGTGCACATAAGGCACAGAACTGGGTTAAAAGTACAAATCCCAAAGCCTGGAGGTGTGGTGGTGCAGAGCCAAGCCCAGAAAGGTGCTTAAACCACAGTGACCATGTGAGAGCAGCCCAGGAGCTCTCCTGGGTCACAGGACAGGCTGCAGCTGTCAACGTGTATCCAGGCACATCTCAGCTGTGCAGCAGGGCTGTCAGCACTAACACTCTGCTGGAGTGTGCCTGTGCAGGGATCATGGGATCCAAGGGTGCTCCCACAGGATACAGAGCACCTCACTCGAAGTACAACAGCTCTTGAGCTACAGCTGAGCTGCTCCTTTTCAGCACAAGGATTAGACAGGAGGTATCAAAGCTTACAGAGCAGTGGGATCACCTTGAGCAAACAGGCATTTGCACTGGGCAGAAATGTGGCTTTAATCACATCATCAGGAATTTTCAGCACCCCTTTCTAAGCCTGGACTCCATTCCAGTGCTGTTTCATCCCAGAGCTGCATTAGCTTTCCTGGCTACAAACTCCCCTGTGATCCCAGCTGTCACTCACCACCCCAACAGACACTCACACCAAAACCCAGAGCTGTTACAGTTCTATACAACTCTAAATTACAGGCACAGAACATTATTACCTCTTTTAAAGTCAAGCAGGAACCAGCGATAGCAGAAGTAAAAGTGAGTGTAATCTCCATTTTGGTGCATCAGTTCAAAAAGCTCTGAGTCCAGAATCTAGAATGGAAAACATCAGCTGTCAGGATCTGGTCTGAAAGTAGCCAAGGTCAGAGGTGCTGGACTCTGGTTAAAACTCCTGCCCTGCTCTTCATGCCCTGCCCTGTGGTCAGAACAGCTGCTGGCACAGGCACAGCCTGTTCCTGAGTGTGCCAACCTGTGACTGGGGTGCCTGGGCAGGGCTGAGGTGAGGAGTCCCTGCTGTGCACAGATGGGGTGACAAAGTCAATCCTCACCATCACTTTAAAGGTCCAAGCAGCAACATGAAGATCCTACAAATTTTTAACAAATGCCAAACTTTCATCTCCCCCTCCCCACTTCTGCTCTCTGGCTGTAACTCTGCAAACCCATTTACCACAACTCTCCTCCTCCCCAGCTCTGAAGTCCTAGATGGAATCCCAGTCACTGGAGCTCCTGGCCTTCACCATGGCATCAGGTGAGTCCCGAGCCTCTGCCACAGCCTTGTCCTCTTTCAAAACCAATCCAACCACTCACCTGGATCAGGGAGCGCATGTTGGCAAAGTGGGTGTCCATAGCACCTCCATTGGGAAAGTTCTGGCTCATCCTCTTCATCAGGTGGCTGAAGCAGCTGTAGGCCAGCTGATCTGCAGGGACAACACAGACACTCAGTGCTGCAGGGACTTGAACCAAAATAACAAACTGCAGGGCCTGGGAAAAACAGGATCTTCCCCTTTGCTGTTCCCTAATCCCAGGATTTAGATGAAACAGAGGTTGGTACCTGACTCTGGACCATTTTTACTCATTAAGTTTCAAAGAACCCAGCCTGCAGTTGACTTTTCAGCTTCAGCAACTGCCAGAACACAGTAATTTTACTAAATTGAGTAATATTTAATCTGGAAGTCAGTAAGTGAACAGGGCAGCCCCGAGATACTAATGTCAGCCATCTCAACAACAGCCACAGGTGGAGAAAAGACAAAACAGAGAAAACAGCCCTGGTTAAGGCAGAAACTCCTTCTGAAACAGCATTTCTAAGGGAAGACCTCACTAAGGATACCAGCATGTCCCAAAGGAAAAGCCTTCCTACCATTGTCAAGGATAACCATCAAAGGAGCCAGGAGGTCACACATGCCTTGGACATAACCAACTTCTAGGTGCTCCCAGACATAGCTGTGGAAAGAAGAAATCCTTGTATTGAAGGATGATTCTATATGTGAGATCAAATCCTAAGGAGCTGCTGAACATGTGAGTCCCAGAACTTTCTGACAGCTCCATCCCAGAGCATTTCACAGCCCTTTACTGTTTGCTGCCTCGATAGAGGGGTCAACCCTCACACACACACCCTGCATCTCAGTGGTTTGGGAAAAAACAGCTGACAAAGGCTCAACAGTCTATGGAAAAAGCCCAGATTTGTTAAAGGTACCTGGGCTTTTGCTTTTTTTTTTTTCTTTTTTCCACTAAGTGGAATTTTGCTCTCTTTTCTGACTGCTAAAGTCTATGACACTTTCTGCTTTAAGGGTGTGTAGCTGAACCACCTTCACTGCAATTTGTACTCCCAGAAGGGAAAACAACTTTCTGTTGTTTCCAGCTGCTGTCAGTGGTCAGACAGTGGTTTGACTGGTTGGATTTGTAGAGCTGGGCTTTCTGTCTACTTACACACGTCCCTTAGCACTGTATGGATCTGGGCACAGTTACTGTCACCTTCACAGCACACCCTCAGAGCATGGATGTATTATCCTGGTCAGGAGAAACCCAAACCTCTTAGGACATTCAGAGGATAGTTCTCTAAAACAGGGTCTGCCTCTGGGGAGAATCTTCTCAAGCTTGCATTCCAGACTTGGACCTGTGCTCTAAGCTGCCATTCCTCCTTCTTACAAGTTCTTTTAAGTTCATTAGTGAAAATTTTTGTAGACTGTTATTTGCATATTATTATAGTTTATAGATGATTTTATGGATTGTGACATAAATGTGAAAGTGGTGGGTTTACAAGTTCATTACCTGCACATGACATTTCGGAGCTTCTCCAGGTTCTCGGCAGTAAAATACCAGTAATTCCGGTCACATCTCTGGACATCTTTATCAATTCTGTGCAAATTTAAGGCAACAGTGTCCAATAACTCTATCTAGAAAAGAGAAGTTTTAGTTAGATCTGCTGAGCTTAGAGCACTCTCAGGACTTTGTGCAGATTTGCTCTGAGAATCACCAAACCAAAACCAGTACAATTACACTCTGGGCAGATGAGGACATCAAAATGCTCGATTACTGTCAAAAATGCCAAGCAAAACACATTTGTTTTCACTGAAAAATGTGCCAAGCCTGTCCTACTTCCAGATGGTTATATCCAGCTAAACAACTTCAGCAGAGAGAGGCAAAGACTGAGCTGCTAATCTGTTGACTGCAACAGTAATAGAGGTGGTGGCATCTTGAATATAGATTTAAGTTGTGGTTCAGTTTGATTAAATGTGGGGTTTAGCTTGAATTAAATGACACTGGAGTCTTACAACTGGTGTGTTGTCCACACCCCCAGCCCCTGGAAAATTTTAATTGCTAGAAATGTGCCACTTGTTTGTCTTGCCCTCTCACTTAAAAAATGACAAATTTTTCTTGCTGTCTTATTTCAAATCTAGCTCAAAATCCAGATGAAAAGATTTGGATGCAAAAACCCTCAGTTATCATCCCACCAGCTGTAGTTCTAGTTGGGCATTGTCTCTCATTAAATCCTATCTGAAAAAGTACAAGTCTTTGCTAAAAAAGCAATTCTGTGCAGAGAGCTGTTGGTACTGCAGTTGTGACTTACTGTGTAGGATGCAGCACAGACAGAAGCCACATCCATTAAATAATCCACCTGGGAACACAGCTGCTCCTCTGAGACAGAGTCTTGAGACTGCAGCACCACTGCCTTGGCTCTCTGCACCCGTGGTGTGCCGGGGTCAGTCCTCCCCACCTCAGCACTGCCTTCTTCTTCAGCCCCTTCCTCGAAGGAGCCGCTCTGCCCGTCGTCAATGCTGGACAGGATGCCCGAGGCCACCGAGTAGTTCCTGGAGGAGGGGAGCCCTGAGTCGGGGGAGTCGAACTCCACGGCCACGGGCGCGGGCGTGTCGGGCGGCACCGCCGGGAACGGGGGCTCGTCCTGCCCTTTGGGCTCCTGCTCCACTGAGTCCGTTTCATCCACAGATATGAACACCTGGGACATGCAAAACCAGAAACACGCTCTCAGAGTAGCGATCGTTTGCTCTGTGCTGGGCTTGACTGAGGGACCTGCAAGGGAGAGACCTGCGGAGCTAATCCTCTGTGAGAGAGGATCTTCCTAAGAGGGTGAACCTGAAAGCCCCTTAGGCAGGTCCTGCTTAAGAACAGCTACAGCCTTCCCAAAATTCCAACCTAGCCTTCACTCTATCCTAGAGGCACTACAGCTCCAATCTCTGCACAGGATCCAGGCTGATGGAGCTGTGCTAACCTCCATCTCTGCTTCCCGGGGCTGCAGCTCTGCGAATGCCCAGTGCTGCCCACAGCAGATGGTGAGTGGGAAGGGAGTACCTACATCGTTGCTGATGGTGGAGTCCCTGTGGATGAGCCGCTGGACGTGGCTGTCGATGCTGCTGCCCGACGAGAACTTGGCCAGCGTGGCCGAGTGCGACTCCTTCTCTCGCTGCTTCACAACGACCTCGCAGGCCTTCCACTCTGCCATCACCTTCTGGTACTGCAGAGCGATGTCTGCGTCCACCTGCAGGCACACAGACACGTCCTGAGCTGCTGCTGCCCTGGAGAGAAGGCATTAGCACCGGGAGGAAGCCAGGAGGGAGAGGTCTAAGGCAAGTGCTGCACTGTGCATGGCCAGACCCACCTGCGCTGGTCCCACAGTAATAAAACAGATCTTTGCTTTCAGTGGCTTTCTCTGTTGAAAGACAGACACAGAAACTCCCCTAGAGCTATTAAGGGACATGCAGTAATTTTATTACTCTGTCACTTGTCAAGAGCTGAAGAGAAACCACAATTGTGAGATGGCTCCAGGCTCTGGACTCTGCTGGCTGAGCTGCTACCCAAGTGTTCATGCTAAGAGCTGCAGGCTATTTGTCACTTGAGGTAGCTGTCGAGTCATAAATCATAAAATACAAGTTAGTGGAGGGCTGGAGAACAGCCATGTCTGGGAGCACCCCAGATACTGATGGACAACTGCAAAAATACCATCAGAAGGCAAAGATGATAAATCACCTGTGATGACTTCAGTTAAGGACACGAGGAGTTCCCTGTACATGCAGGTGTTATGACTGTTTTCATGTCATTCATTTAACAGACTCTTACATCCAGTGTAAGCTTCAGTCCCCACAGCCCATTCCTTTGAGGAGTCAGTTATTACTGTTGTTCACTACTGGTGTTGAGTAGCTCCTTAGAATTCCAGGTAAGTTTGGAGCATCCCTGTGTTAGTATGGTACAAACACAGGGAAGAAAATCCTCTATAGCAGCCTGAATTCTGCAGATCAGATCTTTTCTATCTTGCATCATCTCTTTATGAATTTACTGTAATTCCTGACATACAAACAGGCTCCATTATTTATGTCTTCTTGCCAATCTGCTGTGTTCCAGCTGTACACATGTAACAAAGACCAACCCTTGCTATTGAGAAAACAAAACCTACTCTCTGCAAAGGTGATTCCCATTCCTGGGAAGCTGTGCTCACCTGGTCCATCTCTTTCTTGGCCATCCCGAATTTGTAGTGACCCAACAAGAACGGCCACACTTCCTTCCGAATCTCGTGCTGCACCCCGCCATAGTAAACTCTCCTCAGTAATTCCAGTTCCTTGTAGTTCTACAGCAGCCAGGAGAAAGAGGTGTTGAAGGCAATATATCTGTATTTTCCTCAGGCACACTCAAAGACACTTCACACCGAGTACACAGACAGTGAAACACAGGCAGGGCACTAGACAGATTTTGCAGCTTGATTCAAGCCTTAGCTCAAATCCAGTGAAATATCCCATGAAAATAATCTAACTTGGAATAGACTGGAGTCATCATGAGATCAGTTGCTTTGAAGTTAATTCAGATCTTTGCCATCATCAGAGAAGCAAAGGAGAGATTTTAAGAATCAACTCATTCTTACAAGACAGAGAAGTGGTCCTGTGGAGGGCAGAAAACACCTCTAATATTTCTTGGGGCCCATTCCAAGTGCTTCCATGCCCAGGGCAGTTGTGTATGGAGCTGAACATAAAGGTGTTGCGTTACTGACCTTCTTGTCCTTCTGGTACTTGCTCCAGACCTCCTTGGTGAGGCCCCCTGCGGCGCTGCAGGGCCGGTCCGGGGGGACGATGTTGTGGTTCACCAGGGCCGAGAGGTGGGTCCGCACCGTCGACAAGTGCCGGCAGTGGGCCAGCCCTGGGGAATGGTCATCTGTGAGCAGTGCCCAGCCCCTGGGACAGTAACCCTGCCACCACCATCCTGTGTGAACTGAACACTGCACGGTGTCACAGCGGGGAATTACAACAGAGCCGAAGATGAAACAGATCCTACACAGACCAGTAAAATCCAAGGAGCCGTTACGCTGCCATGGCAAACTGCATTCTGTCTGCACATCCCTTCACCCACTGCCATCTGCAGAACCCACAAGATACTGGCATTATGAAGCTGTGACACTGGAGTCACATCCACCCTACTGCCTGGAGCTTTTCTGACTCACAGCAATGAAGTTGGGGTGGGGCTGCTTTCTAAACCAAACATCCCATGTTGTTTAGATAAGCATAAAGATACCGGATATAAGAAGCTTCACTCACATCCATAAAAGGCTCTGGAAATGATCTGCCTCTTCATGCTTTCACACAACATCTTTAGTGGAGTTCTGTGGAGAGGCATCAACAGGACAATGGCAGGTTGTGAGGAGAGAGAGCATCAGGAATTTCATGCTGATCCCTATGTCCTACACACAGCAATTCTTTCTCTGCACCAAGATTTATTTAGTTAAAGGACGCAAATTCCACTTTTTAAAGCATTTTCCCCACCAACATTTTGGCCCCAAACAGATTCCCCTGGCACATGCAGCCACTGCTGCAGGTACACTGTAAAGGTCCAGGTCAAATGAGGTGAACTGTTGTCCTTCATTGTAATTGTTAATGACTTGTTACAGATAATGCTTCCAGAGCTGAAGTTGTTACACTAGACAAAAGAACCAGATGCAATTTTTCTATCAAAATGCAACTGGAGAGTAGATTAATAGGTTAGTTCTATAAATTAAATTTATTGCTTTTAAGTCCATCTTTTTACGTTAGAAACTACTTGAAAATTGTTACTCTGGTGCTGCAACCACTCAAACCTTCCTGGTTTTACCTGTGGCATGCACACAGTCCCCTGGGAAAGCTCTCTGCACAGCTTGCTCACCGGTCGTGGATGCAGTTGCAGCAGCTGGGAATGTCGTAGGGAGAGCTGCCTGTGGAGCAGGACACACAGGAGGAGCCCTGGCTGCAGTGCTCCAGCTGCCAGGAGAGCAGGTTTGCCCCAAAGCCTTGCATCTCTATCATCTCACCACTGTCTGCAGAAAAACCAAACAAGACAGCAGCACATCAGCCTTTTCCCTTCTTTCCTCCTCTTCCTTCTGTGCATTCTGAGGGTTCATGCTTTACTTCTCAGCAGGCTCTGAACCTTGATTCCAGAAACAGGAGAGCAGCATCCTCAGAATCACTGCTCTGGGCACAGCTGGACCTGCTGCATGCTGAGCAGGGGCCCTTCCCAGGAAGCCAAATCCCTTCACCATTTCCCCCTCTCTTGCCCATGCACATCCCAGTTCATGTTTCAAAAGAGAAAAGGGTGCTGCAGTGACAACTGAGCTGGCTCTTGTGTAATGCTATGGAAATGGTATTTATGGCCAGAAGAGATCATCTAGCCCAACCTTCTATTTAATTCAGGCCTCAGAATTTCATTTTGCAGTTCCTGGAATCAGCCATGGAACTGCTGGTCCAGCTGGAGTGAAAGTTGAAGCATGAAAGAATTAAGACAAACCAAGTCAGTTACTTTCAGAAGATGCTTCTTTCCCCCTCAGAACCAGATCCTATAAAATATTCAGCACAAAAGGACAGTTCCAGTCCTGCTAAAGTCCACACCAAGTTGATAAAAGGATACTCTGCAGGAATATGGGATCCAACAGTACAATGCAGCTTCCTGAGCTATCCCTGCTCCACCAAATCTATTTGCCTTTTTAACCAGCTTCAAGAAGGCAACTCAAAAAATCAGCAGTTTCCTTCAGAAAGCTTGGCTTCAGTTCTTCAGCCTTTCCAACTGCCATTTGAGCACGTGGGCTTTTTGGTTTATAATAAATAACTGGCCTTTCAGCTCACCCATGATTAAAATTAAGGCAAATACCATGATTTATGTCATAAAGTATGTCACTAAATTAACATTTATAAGCAAAATCCAGTCCCCTGGGCCGTGCTTTTCAAACAGACATTTATTGGGAGGGGGGGCAATTCCAAACCATCTCATGCATTTTAAATCAAGGTAGCACAAAGCATTTTTGGAGTGTCTATTAGAAAATGGGCAGAGGTGAGGAAGGAGTGGAGTAAAACCATTTGTTAACAGAAAAAGCACAGGCTCATGCGGAAGCAATGTGTGTTCCACTACACAAAACAAAGTGTGATGCAAAAATGCTCTTCACCTTAATTCTTCAGGAAGGAGCTGAATGACCCAGTATTTATTGCAGTTTCTTATTGGGTTCAAATAAAAACCACTGGATAAACATTTTTAGATCATTTTTGCCTCCCCTCTACAGACAGGAAAAGTGGGTTTTTCAGTTTTAATTTTTTATTCCGTTTTTTAGAGAAAAAAGGAAAGAACCCCACAGAACCTAAAGATTCAGATGAAAGGTACCTGAATTAGTGAAGAATTAGAGTGAACAGCATCTTTTATTTAATTATAGTGGTATTATCTGTAACTTCAGCTACATGCAAAAGTCGAGCATGTTGCAAAATGTCAAAGCAAATGGCTGCAAACCTGCTACAACAGTGTTGTCATTATGGAACAGGGCTGCTGGCCAGGCAGGCTAGTCCAGCAGACACATCCCTAACTCTGCCATCCCCTTCAAGATTAAATAAGCAAAAGCAGACACCTGACAGCCACTCTAGTGGGATAACTTAAAGTTTCCATCATCTGACTAAATTGTGTTCTTATGCTTTAGACCAGTTGGCTCTTAAGGTGTACGTGGCAGAGTTAAATGTTCTTCCTTCCCATTACTGCCCTATCCAGGCATGATCAGTTAGGACACACTGAAACTTCCTAAAACAGCATCTTTTTTCAGGGGGAACACTCTATTTTCAGACCTTCTTTCCATCCATGCTTTCCAAGAACTCTTCATTAACTTGGTCTGGGTTTTATCAGTTTCCAGGGGCTGCTCCCTTGGGATAAGTGTGTGGGCAGCCTAGAGGAATTGAGGAGGATCTCCTTGAACACCTGTTCATGCCTTGTCTAAGCAGAACTTCAGCACTGTACAGAGATGCAGGGCAATCAGCATCTCCTGCAGTCAGTCCCACCAGCCCAGGGCCAACATCACTTGGAACCAAAATCACTGCTCCACTATTTAAAGGTGTAAGAGAAAGCAAGGACTTCTCAGAATCCAGAACTACACTACTGGACCACAAATGCACACACTTCTTGAGAATACCAACTTAAATAATCTGTTATGGATTGTTTTAGGAAAATAAATAGGTGACAGATTTGTGGAGGGTGGTGGAGAGTCTCACCTCCTGAAGCCCATCCAGCCTATGGATGCAAGTGAAATGAAAGCACTGACCCCAGAAAGGCATTGCATCTCCATACAACCTTCTCTCACACCTCTGCTGCCTCTCAGAGGTGTCCAGAGTGGCCTCGTGTACCCAAACCACCCCTGGGCTGACACTGTCCCTCCCCACACTCCTGCCCTCTCCTGCCCACGCAGGCACATCCATTCCTGGCCCTGCCCAGCACGTCACTGCTCCTGCTGCACTGGTTCTGCCCCAGTGCTGCAACCCAAGGCTGCCCTCCCCACTCTGTGCATGACCAGCTCCTGGAGGGAGAACACAGAGAGCTGTTACACTCCCTCCATAGGAGAACCTGCTCTAGTGTCCAGCCTTTAGGAAAGGAAACCTCTGGAAAGAGAAGGGGTTTGCCTGTTCAGCAGCACACACGTCAAAGGAGAGGGAGGATGCTGCTCCCACTCCCACAGGCTGTGAGCACATTCCCAGCCTCTCTGCACAGTCCCCTCCATCTCCAGAGCCCACGGTGTACGTGAAATGTTCTTCCCTGCAATAATGCCAACACTGTTGTATGCATCAGTGGAAGGAGCTGCAAGGGAGCTCTGGGACACAGGGGAGGAGGATAAAAACCTTTCATCCTATTAGGAGCTGTGAGGTTCCGAGAGCAGATCATTGATAGCATTGCGTGTAGCTTATCTTCCTCCTCCTCATCATCGTCAACAGAGGTAGAGCGGCTGGCAGCTAAGTGGTGGTAGTTAATAGTTACTGCTCAAAGAAAATAGTGAAAGAGGAGCATAAGAAGAGAGAACTCCATTCTGTGGGAAAGCTCAAAAGGACATGGTCAGCAAAGATAAAGGACCTGAATCCTGCCCTCTTCTCGAGGGTACAAGCTCCTGTAAACAGGTATGAAAAATGAGTTTCTTACAGAAAAAAGCAGCTCCACCAAACTCAGGGCAGCCTTTGAGTGTGCACAGGCTGTGAGAGCACACGTGTCACATCATGGCAAGGGAGAAAGCTCCCAGTGCCTGCAGCAGCTGAGTGTGCTTTTCAGCAAAGCTCTGCAAGAGTTCTTGGCTCCAACTAGCTCCTGTCCTTCACCCTGCCCTCATGGGCAGCAAACCTTGGCTCCCCAGCTCTGCCTGGTCCTGCAGACACGTGGGACCCCGCAGCAGGGCCAGCCCCTCTGCCTGGCACAGGACCCACAGGTCTGTGCCCAGTGTGCCCCTGGACTCTGCAGTCCTCTCCATCCAGGCAAAGGCAGAACATGCTCTGCTGGTGTGTGCATGGACTTCTCTGTGCCAGCCCAGAAGCCCCAGCACAGCCTGGCCACCACTGTGGTCCAGTCCCCGGGGTGAGGAGGGTACAGTGGAGATTCCTGGTTTTTCAGCTGCACTAAGTCCCAACAGGAGCAGTAACTCCAAATCCCCTGTAAACTTTAGGGTCTGATCTTCTGGGGAAATTCTTGCTCCTTTGTCAAGGGGAATAAAACCAAACATGCTGTTTGAGAACTAACTCAAATGCCTTCTTGCATGTAAGGAATTTGTATTCACTGATGACATGAGGTGGTTTGGTGCTTGGGAATTCATTAATTTCCTTGGAAGGGCCTTTATTTATCCATTGTTAAACTTAGAAGTTCTTGCTTCTAAGCCAGGAAAACTCAGCCCAAGGGGTTCTTGGAGTACTGTAGGAGTTAAGTTTTATGGGGTTTTTTTCCTAATACAACAATATAAGCAAGCAGTGTGGCCAGTAAAAATATCCTCACTTGGGGAGCAAAGCTGCTCTTGGCTAGTCAAGCAATCTTTTTGGTTTTAGTTTGCAAGCCCAGGGGAGTATTTTGAAAACTTCCTCTGCAAAATACAGAGTAAATATAAATAAAATTCCCCACCTCGACTCCATTCCTAAGATAACAAGTCCCACTGCATTAAGGAAACCTAAGCTGTACGTGTTGATCACAATTATCTCCTCAGTGCAATTCTGTGATAGGGTTTCCCCCTCCACCCCCCAAAAACCTGCCTTGTCTGTTACCTCCAGGTACTTCCCAGGTTTATCAGATGTTTCATTTGGGTTTTTGTTTGTTTGTTTTAAACAAAGCTGAACAAAGGCACTCACTGTTGTCGTGTTTGTGTCCGGGATAGATAATTCTGAACACGTAGTCTGTGGACGTGTCCTCAGCTGGCCCCTCCTCCATGTCCACGGATTTATTGCTGTTCCGCTTTCGAAGCTTTGGAAATACCTTACCCTAGAGAAAAGAATGATTCCATGCATTCAGCTACGAGTGACTGACAGAGTACAACAAACTAGTACTGCAGACCTCTAGCATTATAAGCCTTCAAACTTTCAATGATGGGAGGAGGTGAGGGAGAAAATGTGGAGTCATACACAGCAAGTGGCTCAGGGGCACGGACATGATTTTCTGTGCACTGTAAACCAGCCTTTTCTTGTAATCTGTGGGAGCTGGGCACCCCAAGCCTCCAGCAGCAGCTCTGTCCCAGTCCATCCCAGTCTGGTTCCTCCCACCTGGCTGTGTTTTGATACAACAGCAGACTCCAGTTCATTGCTCAATGGGGCAATGAAGGTATGAACAATTTTTATAGACTATCTGTATAAGAATCAAATTTGACTAAATGGAGTTATTTTGCCTCCCACTTTACTATAAAGCAGCTGGAAATGAATGCCCAGACCTTGTGGATCAGGCACATTAAGACCAGCCCCACCTACTCCAACAGCCCACCAGAAAAGACAGTACCTTGCCCTGCTGGGACCACAGTGGTGGCTCCAGCTGACCACGAGGCAGGAGACCATTTTCCAGACAGGACAGGAAGGCGAGGAGGTGCCCTCCTTGGGGGAAGTGCAGTGGAGGCTTCTGAGTTCCATCCTGGCTCACCAAGACTAATGTCCATCTGCTTTCTGCTGCAAAGAAGGACAAGGGGAGTCCAGACTGTTACACTAGAACCTCTATTTTCTACTCTTACTTTCTAAATGGATTTTTTTGGTGATCATCTCTAAGTAGTTCACTAAACCTCTGTAAGACACAGTGTGATCTAGGGATGATCTCAGCCCTTTAGTCTCAAAGAATCTCAAGATACAAGCAAGCTGTGACAGGCCTCCTGCAGTTGTCAGCCTCTATCAGCTGGGATTGCAGGTTTTAACACTCATTCCCACACATCCATAACGAGTCAGAGGTGTTCCTGACACTGAGAGAGAAAAAGACATAGTTCAAGTGGCTCTCCTGCTTATGTATTTTAAAGCAAAATATTTAAACTGTCTTCTAAAACAGGCTCTTAGTTCAAGAAGTCCTTCAGTCCAATTGTAACTCAAATATGACTCAAATAAAATTTCTAAATGTTCTATGTCTTTGCTCTGTGATTCTGACTTGAGGCTTGTGGTCAGGAGAGCAGTGGGAGAGAAGTGGCATTCCAGATTCTCCCTCCACTGAGCAGAATGGGCTCGTGAGCTCTGGGTGGTCCGAGGGTGACAGAGGGTGGCCTGGTTACACACATGCTCTTTCTACAGGCTGATGATCCCACTGTGGACAAGGCTGACAGGCCTGCTTTTCCCCCCTTCCTTTCTTGAAATGCTCAGTGGATGGGGGTCTGTGCTTACAAAGCCAAAGCTTCCATGTTTAACATCTGACAGCTTCCTGTAAGTGCAGTTCTGCACAGACATCCAGAAAAGCCCAACACACAGAAAAGCCAAAGCACAGAAATCAGCTGACACTGGAGTGCTGGCACAGGAGCCTCACTGGGCCCTTCAGTGAAGGCAGCTGAAGATGAAAAAGCGTTTGTTCATAACAACCCCTAAGAGGCACCACATAAACTGGCAGCAGCATTACCATTCCCTGGCAGGGAGGGCTCTGGGGGACACAGGAGAGGACGGGTCATGCTTACGTTGCTGGTGGCAGTGGATGCAGACAATCTGGCTCAGTGGCACTATCAGTGCGTAGTCCCAGTAAACACTAAGAGGGAAGGAAAGTGCAGGAAACATTGGTTTTTCCATATTCATTAATGTGCTATGAAAAATACACATGAAGTTTTAGAAAAAGAATGGTGTGGATTAAGCATCTGAGAGCATGGTTCTGGGGTTGAAGAAGCATTCCCTGAGGAGACATACCTGCCTGGTGCAAGACTACCTGTCTTCCTACTGAAGCAAAATCCCAAATCCAATGAATAACTGATCTAAGGAAAGACAATGACATTGCAGGTCTCTCTTCTGAGGCTGAGATCAGCCACAGGTGCCAAGTGATTTGGGACCTTCTGAAAGGATGTACAAGAATTCTAATGACAGAAGGTTGTGTTGAGCCTTTTCTCCTGAACACGTGGAAGAGCAGGCTTTTGTTTTCCCTTAGAAAAGGTCTTATATCCAAATGCAGGACAGGACCCTTGGAAAGTTGCTTCATCTGTGACAAAACAGGAACAGAACCCAAGCTGTCCAACACCTCAACTCAGGCACTATTCAGAAGTCCTTCCATTAAATCAGCCTTGTTTCACTTATGTCATGGTGTCAAGTATACAAGGAATAAACACTGTGAATGCTTCCCATCTTTCCTGAGTGTAATGAATACCTTTTCTCCAGCTCTGAATCTCCAAGGGTTCCATTCATCAACTGGTTTGGAGTCCATTTTAATGTCAAATTATCTGCTGACTGATGAAGGGAGAGATACCCAGGAATTGCTTCCAGGTCATCTTTCTGTTCACAGAAGCAACAAACAGACAACCCAGGTGACTAAAGTGCACAAAGTACCTCTAGAAGTTATATGTTCCAGTGTTCCTATGCCCCATAAATTCCAGGGGTGCATTATCTGGGAACTGCTGAGGGAAACCTTAACAACAAAAGTACTGGTATTTAATATTACTACTAGAAAGAGGGGGAAATCACAATAGAATCACTGGGTTTATGAAATATGGTCCAGTATGTTTGTTCCTGCCTACAGGCCCACTTCACACTCACACTGGGCAGGCAGTGAAAGCATCTGTCATGTGCTAATCTCCCTCAGCACAACAGAGTCAGGCAGGAAGGCAGCCCTGTCCTGAGCCCCTGACAAATCTGAGCTGCACCCTCTCCTACCCCACCGACTTCCCAAGCCAACGGCCCCAACCTGCCCAGGCTCACCGGCTGCACCAGGACGTTGTTCTTGCCGTACAGGAGGTGTGTCCGGGAGTTCTGGTGCAGGGACTCCACGTACTCCCTGGCTGAGGCAGCAAAGGGATCTTCGGACGTGCTCCCGCTGGAATGGCGCTTCCGGATCTGGCACAGACACACGGCCAGGGCACGTCAGGGGCACAGGGATGGCTGTACTGAGGGCAGGGGGACAGGGATGGCTGTACTGAGGGCAGGGCAGGGGGACAGGGATGGCTGTACTGAGGGCAGGGCAGGGGCACAGGGATGGCTGTACTGAGGGCAGGGCAGGGCACAGGGATGGCTGTACTGAGGGCAGGGCAGGGGGACAGGGATGGCTGCACTGGCAGGGCAGGGGGACAGGGATGGCTGCACTGGCAGGGCAGTAACCCAGGAACTGTGCCATTCAGACCAATCTCCACAGAGTGGAACTTCTTGTGGAGCCAGGAGACTTTGCAGAGAAATCACCTGAACTCTTACTCAGCCCTGAGCACAGCAGCTCAGGATCTCTTGTGAGTTACTTGGCCAGATCACAACTGTCAACAGCCACAGAATTTAGTGCTGGATCTCAAACTTTTCTACATTGAGACAAAGAGGACGCTGGGGCCCAAATGGACTTCTAATCTGTGATAAAGGCCCCATTACAGAACAGAAAGGGTGTTCCAGATTCAGATCTCTCCCTCATAGGGTTGTTTTTATTATCAACCTGTACCTTAACTCAGAAACAGCCACCCAGTAAATACCTACTCCCAGGGCTGGGCGCTTGGAGGGCGAGTCCTGGCGGCCGTGCACGCCCTGGATGCGGTGCCGCTGCACCAGCTCGTCGGCAGAAGGGTCTGTCCAGTAGTGATCAGCTGTCTTCAGCTTGGTGTACTCCAGAGCACAGGGACCAACTGGGAAAACAGCCAGCAGAGAAACCTGAGCCTGGTCACAAACACACAGTCCCATCCTGCTGGCTGAGCACTGAAGGTGGGATCTCCTTCTCCAGCCAAGTGAATATGAATGATCTCTGATCCTACAGGATCAGCCCATAATACAGACAACACATAGCAGGTCCTGTTACCTAGGGCTGTGTCAAAGTACTCCTGTAGGCCACAACACCCTGCCACAGCAGCATTAGCAGTTACAGTCTGCCAGCAAGCATTCAGTAAAAAGCCATTCCCTTTCTGTTTTCTGATCCAACCAAAAATTAATAATAAAAACAGATGACCAGTCTGTACTGGGCTTGTAAGCAACAAAACAACATCTTCTGAGTGGCTCTGTTATAAATAGCTAAACTACATGTGAGAGATAAAAATCATCTCTTGTAACAGTGTTATAATACAAAATGTTTTAAGAAACAATTTATTTTCTTCAGCATAAGAAGTAACTTTGCAAGAACTCACCCAGAAGAGAAGCCAGTATTGGGCCACAAACAGGATCTGCGAGTAAAGCTTCTTTCTCATAATATTTACTAGGAATAAAAGATCAGAGCCCAATTAAAAGTTGGGTTTGCAGCTAAAGAAGCCTTTTACAACACAGCGTGTCCCGAACTGTGTTTAAAGATCATTAAAACATATTGTAAGAATGCTATGGAGAAATTAATTCAGTTTATTTTAGACATCTGCTTTAGAAGCAGATAATTTCCTAAACTATATCAATAACATTGACTAGATCTCCACGGAGCATAAAAGGAGCCTGGAACCACTAATTCAATAAAACTACACCCCAGATTTCTACCTTTAACCAGTTGACCACCATCCCTCCTTTGGATGCACATTCTGCCCATGATCAGCTGTGATAATCCCAGGCAAGTCACCTCCTCTCAATATGCTCATTCTGCTTCATCTATTTTTTAACTGAGCTCTTGAGAGGTAAGAGCTTGCCTTGTGCTCAATGTGTTTACCCAGTATATTTGATCTGGGGCTTTGGGCACTATTGCAATATGGAGACAAACAATAACTCTCTGCAAGCAATTTTGTCCATTTTCCACAGAGACCAAACAATCCACACGTTCTTAAACACCTCTTTCATCTGTGAGGAATCACCTCGAAACACTGTCAAGAACAATGAACTGCTACAAATAGTAGCTCCTGCAGTGACCCCAAAGTCTTGCCATTACAGCAGGCAAAGCTGCCTTACCAAACCACACAGCCAAAAAATCCAAACACCCACATTTCTGGAATGCCACTGTCCTCTGTGGTCTGTTCACTAGGTGGGGCTCAAACTCTAAAGCACCTGCTCCTCCTCTAGGACAGAACAGCTGAAGGATGGGAACATGGAGCATTGGAGCAGTAATGTCAAAAATGCATGGCAACAAGCCTTAGGAAGAGGTTTGTTCTATTCACCAAATCAGGTTCTCAAAATCACACACCTGCAATTAAGGACCTGATCCTAACTCATCCAAAGGATGGGGAAGGCAGGAAGGTGAACACCTCCAGCACACAGTAATGGAAAAATTGAGAGCAAACTCTCTTAACTTGTCTCCTGGTGGATTACATGGCAAAGAAATGACAAAAACCTTGTGCCGTGTACCCACAGACACTGAGACAGCGACTGAAGTGCTTCCATTAGCTCTGGCTCTGCGACACAGCCAAGCCTCCCTCTGCCTCTGCTGCACACAGCTCATAAACCAAGCTGCTGTTACATGTCCCAGAGCAACAGTTTGCTTGAACAGCACAAAAACCCTTCTTCCATTCTCTTGCTTTTTAGTGGGAAGATACATCATGAAAATAAAGCTGATGACAAGGAAAACAGTAATGCAAACTTGGAAAATACTGTAAAAATAAGTTGCTCTGCCCCAGCTCTCGTCCTGGGCTTTGATGGGAAAGAATGTGTCCCCAGTGTGCACTGACAAGAGGACCCCTGCAAACAAACTGCAGTGGCAGCAGATGTACCTTTCTGGGACCACATTAAGCTTTAGGGTCCCTCCCTTTATCTTTTTATGGGAAACTGTCCCCAGTGTGCCCCATAAGTCTTCTGTATCATCAGTAATGGGAGGGCAGGAAGGGTAAGAGTTAAGAGCCACCCCTTGGGAAACCACAGCTGATCCTGGGCAGCAGGAAGCAATGACAGAACAGAGAGAACTTGTCTTTTCCTCTTAAGGAGTCCCTGTGGAATACATCCATAAAGCATTGATGCTCTTCTCTGGTTTTGCAAGGGAAGATTCATTTTACACAGAGCTTGACTTTTATAAAAAGGAAACATAATTCAAAGAACCTGTTTTCACAACCCTAAGGTTTTATGTCATTAACTCCTCCTGTTTTAATTTTCCCTTCTTTCATCTACAAAGGGCATCTTCCTCCCTGACATATTAAAGTTCCAAAGGATTATTTTCAACTCATGACCTATTAGAAGACATTCCTATTCCACTAAAATCTAGGTCCCATTAGAATCTGGGCACCTAATATACTTGAAGTTAGGGTTTTCAGCTGATTTCTGGAAAGCTGAATGTCTGTAACAGTTTTTGTAAGCCTGAAACACCATCATTGTTTAAAAACAAAAGTACATTTTTTTTAAATGTCTGTGCAACTGGTTTCCATCCGACCAGAACTCTGCATCACAGAGGTTTGAAGACTTTTGATGAAATCCCTTGTTGCAGATACCTAAACTCAGCATCAGCCCAACAAATCCCTGTTTCTGCTTCTTTTCTTACCTGCAGTTGTCAACAATGTACTGCACGATCCTGTCGAGCACCTTCTCAATCAAGGCTGTCCGGACCCAGATGTGTTTGATGGCCTGAGGGGTCAGGACAGGAGTCTTGCTCGTGGTTGATCCCTGTCTCTTGAGGGGTTCCTGCCCACTGGGCTGGTTTTTCCTGCAGAAGGTGATAAAGTAAAAGTAGTCAGAATTCCTACTGCTCTTCTCCCCGAGAGCTCTCCCCGTGGGGAGGGGCTGGAACACCCCCTGTGTGTCTGACCAGTGCAGGGCTGTACACGAGCTGTCTGCTCCCCTGGGGGAGCACTCACTGCCTCTGGGGTGTGCAGCTCTAGTCAGACACCACCAGGGATCTGCTGAAAACCATGGCTCTGAGGATTCAGGATGCCTCAGTTCTGAGTTATTTACAGGAGGAATCTGTAAAGAGTATCCAGTTCACAGGGACAGCTTCCTGCTGCCCAGCACTGCACATTGCCTTGGCTCTCTGCATTGGGCTGAGAGGGGAACAGCAACCCTCTTAATCTCTTTCCCAGAAAATTTTCCCCTTAAAATAGCAGAAAGTTCAGTTTTGACTCAATGAGGAAAGAAACTGTGACATCCTGATACAATCTGCAGGAGAAAATCCATGTTCTCAAACAATGCTGTTCTTTGCCAGCACTCGGGTTCCCTTTCAGGAAACTGTTCAGTTACAAAGTGTAAATGCATTTGTTTGGGGCTCTTTGGGGTGAGATCTGTAACTTCTCTCTGCATTTACACGGTCCCTGGTCCTCCAGGAGGCCATGACAGCACCTCTACAAGGCAAGAAATACATGCCAGCACTGAGAGCTGAGCAATTCCATTGTGTTTAGCTGCATCCTAAACAGGGGCTTTCTTGAGCCACAGCCTCGGGACCAGTGAGGCAGCTACAGCCCTGCTGTCTCATTTCACACACCCAGCAAAGCGAGTCCACCCCCTACAGACTCCCATTAGTCTCTTTACTGTGCACATTTTCCACAGCACTTAAATTTTGTGGCTGTTAATAGTTGAAAACCACAGAATTCCAAGAGAAACCACAGAATTTAAGTCATTTGCTCCCTTCTGTCAGAGGACACAGTCAAAGATCTCTAGTAGTTAGAGGGGGGGTTGAGTGGGCTCGTAACCAGGAGAAGCTGCTGAATTTTCAGCAGAAAGCATCCTTCTTCCCAATATTTTAAGAAATAAAATGAATAAAATGCCAGTCTGTATCAGTAGGCACACAATTAAAAATATATCAAAAATAGGTACATACCTGCTAAAAGCTACATAACAAAGCCTGATAACTACAAGTCTAATAAAGATAAATGCCAGAAAATGACACAGAAATATAAATGCTAATTTAAACAACTGTCAATAATTGAAGACTTCAACAGAACAAGAAGTTAAGCTCTCTTGGCAAAGCCCTTCTTACAGCAAGTTAATCAGAGGCTAAAAGTTCAGATGATGTACAAAGAGCTCTCAGGGCTCAGCAGTGCCTACACACAGAAGAAAAAACAGTCCTGTCCTCAGCTTACAGGACAAGACACTCCTCCCACAGGCTCAGGCACTGTGACTCCATTAGCAGAACCACATGGAAAATTTTAATTGCACTACTCACCAGCACCAAGAAATTTAAGACTTTCTGTAATCTCTAGTCCTTGACTCCAGGACAAATTCTGTTGTGCTCAAGTCCAGTATGTACTTAACAGCTTTCCTATATCATCCTTCCTCCCATCAGTTTGTATCCATTAACTTAACTATTCCTACCATGATACCCACAAATCTGTCACTGGTTTGACAGAAGCATGCCAAAACAGCTTTGCCACTAAGTCTGTTCTTTGGTTCCTCTTTCCACCCACTCCCTTCCCACCCAGCTGGTCCACCATACCCCAACTGTGAGCCCTCTGAAATCACCAGCAATTAGTCACTTCTGGTGCTGTGTGTGGGCTGGACGTGCTGCTCTGCTGGACTGAGCAGCACAATGAAACACCAGAGGCCCAGTTCCCCACCTCTGCCCCTTTGCTTGCTGCCAGCCTGATCAAACACAACCATCTGCCTCGTTGTTACAGCCACGACCGAGACACGTGGCCCAGGCAGGCCCTGGATTCCCGGAGCAGTCTGTGTGTGCCCAGCCCGCTGCACACACACACACACACACACTCTGCAGGAACTCTGCTGACAAACACACCCCGGCCTCACCTGCTCTCCACCTGCTGCTGCAGCTCCTGCACCTTCTTGCACACGTCCCCAGCGATGGGACAGGTCTTGCCCACCTTGGTGAAGAGCGCGGCCACCTTGTCGGAGCGCAGGAAGCCGGCGGCCCTGCGCCTCAGCATGTGCAGCAGACACGCCTCCACCACGCCTGCGGGACAGGGACAGTCAGGGGACAGGCAGACACACTGCAGCTCCAAACCAGATCATGCCAGCACGTGCCTAACCTGCAACTACAAGCACCTTGTAAGGTACAGATAACGGCAGTACAAAACCAAACTGAAATCTCCCAGTAATGTCACCCCACTATGCACATCACAGACTCACAGAACCACTCTGTAACACACCCTGATGGCACCAGCAAAGCACTGCACTGCACTATGTCAGCCTTGCAAGACTGCAGCAGAAATCTATCCAGCTCTCGTGTAACCTGCTGCAGGAAAGAGAAACAAAAGAAATATAAATTAAAAAAAAACCAAACAACAAACCAAAACAAAAAATAAGCCTTCCCTGTCTATCAGCTTTTAAAGTTAGACTGCAGATGAGTCACAGAGCCAACACTGCCCATGTGAAGGGGTGAAGGATTCATTCACAGGGAAGAGAGGAGCCAGCTGTAGTGCCAGGTGTGCCCACGCAGCAGGGCAGCCCTCACAGGGTCTGCGTGAGCACCCAGCTCTCCTGCACTGCCTGACAGCAGGGCAGCCCCGGGGGAAACCACAGCTCCAACTGCACATGAAATGTTCCTCACGGGAACACATGCCTCTCCATCTGCTCCGATACTCTCTGCCTCTCACCCAGCACTCAGTGGCTCATTTTGAGAGAAGGCAGCCTTTTGTTGTTGCACTTCATGCCCAACACTGGCAGGTGCTGAGCACTTCTTGAAGACTCCTCTCCTTATTGTACTCCAAATCCCACAACACTTGAATGCCTGCATCTGAAAAACCCCTGTCTGCACTGCTCAGGCCCTGGAACTATCCCGAGTGCCACTGAGCAGCAGGTCTAACACTGCTTCCCATGCTGGTGCACTTCCAGCCAGCACTACTGCCCCAGAACACAACCACCCCATAGGCACAACAGCCTGGAGAGAGGACCAGGACTCCCGGGCACATCCCCGTGTGACCCTGTGAGCAATCAGCTCATGGCAGAATCGTGCTCTGCCATCACAGGATATCTGCGGGGGCAGAGCAGTGCCTGTCTGACACGAGCAGGAGAGCAGGAGCCCGGCACCATCCCCGCGGCCAGGCTGGCTCCGCTCCGAGCCAAGGAGCATCCGAGCCAAGGAGCATCCGAGCCGGAACAGCCCGGGACAGGACAGAGCTGCCCGGGGATGGAACAGCACTGCCCGGGGATGGAACAACCTGGGACAGGACAGAGCTGCCCGGGGATGGAACAGCACTGCCCGGGGATGGAACAGCCCGGGACAGGACAGAGCTGCCCGGGGATGGAACAGTGCAGGACAGAGCTGCCCAGGGATGGAACAGTGCAGGACAGAGCTGCCCAGGGATGGCAGCATGGGACCTTCTGCACATCACAGTCCTACCTCCTCTCTAGCAACCATCACAACAGCTCTTAACCCAGCAACTGTTCTGCTCTGCCCTTCAATCAGAAATAAAGAATAAGAAAAAAGAGAAGCTGCTTTCCAAATGCCCGGAGCAATGCAGCAACAATTGGTTCCAAACCCTAAACGAAGCAACCTGCCTTTAAAAATAACTGCAAAGAAGTGCATTGTTGTTGCTTAGGAAACAGGGTCTCTTCCCACCTCCACTGCTTTTTTTTTATTTCTTTAAAACAATAAAATATTAATGAAACAAATTCAGTGAAAAGCACAGCAGGCACAGTTTTAATTATTAATAAATGCTGCAGCTGCCACTGAGGGCAATTTCCACAGTGACTGTCTCTAAAGCCCCAATATTTAATTAGTCCATTGTGACATTTCTCATCACAAGGACTTGGGTAACATCAGTCCCCAGCTGCCCGTAGCACACACGTAGGGATTTTTTGTGAGGGGAGAGACACTGGACTTCACTGCTGGATTGCCTCAAAATGTATGTGAGAGACTAATGCATGGCCAGTTCTGCATGTAAGGCACCCTCAGATCAGGGTGCAGGTTACAGCCCTGCTGCTGTGACCCTCAGGGCACTTCATTCTCCTCCACTTCACCCCCTGACTGAGACTTACAGCACTGGTTGTCTCCAGTTCTTCTGTCCAGGCTGCTTTCTACAGGAACTACTCCAGGACAGCTGACTTTACACTGACACCTGACTGGATCTGAACACGCTTCCAAACACACCCTGTCTTGTATCCAGGTAACTACAGAACATCCAAGGAGGGCAGCAGACCTTGCCACAGAGGTGCCAGCCCAGCCCAGCCCAGGGGACTGTGGGGATGTCACCCTGGCAGCACAGGACAGCAGGAAGGCATCTCTCCAGCACAGTGAGCAGCACGAGAGTGGCACAGCACAGCAGCCAGGGACAAGCTGCCTGGCAGAGCCCACAGGGCTTTCCCTTGGCTCTGTGTCCAAGGCAGGCACTGAGCTCGCTGCACCTTGCCAACACTGCCCACAGCCAAGCTCAGCTGGAAAGCAAACTCAACACATCCTGAACACACTGGGAGAAGAGTCACCTCAAGCTGCAGAATCTTTTAAAAGACAGGAGAGGACCTTGGCAATGGGGCTTTTTGATAAACCAAAAATAGGCAACGCCCTGGAGTCCCAAAGTGCAAAGCTCAGCTTGCTGCCTAAAGACATAACACGCGAACACTCCGAGGGGTTGTACCCATGGGACAGGGAAATGAAGTTATTTACCTATTCCAAAGAAAATGAACCATTTTCCCCTCTTTGGAATCTGACACTCTAAAAAGACACTAACTGACACCAGAAAGGCATCAACAGGGGGTCTTGTGCACACACACATACACATGCTGTTGGATACAGGTGTGTGCACACAGGTCAATAACTACTGTGAGCTCTCTGGGCACAGCCCAATGTGATCTGAGCCTGCCTACAGTCACTGCACCTCCAACAAACACAGCCAAAAACTCATCACAGAAAAAGGCAGCAACTCATTACACACAGATTGGAAGAGCAGCACTGCACTGGGAATAAACCAGCACAGCTCAGGTAATTCCCTTGTATGGTTCCACTGACAGCACCCATCTAAAAATCCATTAACTCCAGCCAGTTTTGAGGAACATTCCCTGCAGTATCCACTGCTGAATTTAATTAAGTGCAGATATATTATTGATTTACAGTTCAAATAATCACGGTGCCCACCAAGCTTTGGAAAATGTCACTTTTTCATGACTTCACCACGGCTACTTCTCGCAGAGTCAGGTGAGCAAGGTCAGTTTTCTCCTTTTTTGCCTCTAGAAAAATCTTGACATGACTTAATGGAGTGTGAAATGAGAGCTCTGAGGCTGGAAGGGTGGTGAGCAGAGAAAAGAAGGCCTGTGGAAGGATAATTTATGGGGTATATTTAGCAGATGAGATTTTCTTTAGACAGGAAGAAATACTGCAGCTAAATACCTTGTTTTCATGGAAACTGTGCACGGGGAATCGAATTCTTGAGGCTGAAGAAATTAAGAACAAGTGAAAAGAGGAGGATGATAAAGAAGACATCAGATGCTCACGATCTCCAGCTCCTGTTGCTTTACCCAGGTAACCCCAGACCTGCCCAGTCTGAGCAGTGTCACTGCCCAGTCCCAGCACAGTGTCACTGAGCAGGGCAGGGGAGACTCAGCTGTGCCTGTGTCAGCCCAGCAGCAAAGGACTGCAGAGGAGACACCCAGAGGTGCTCCTCTGCCCTCATTCACCCTCTCCTGTTTGGTTCTGCCACACAACATCCTATGTTCAGTCATTCCCTGGAAAATAGGAAAGTCTCCAAATGGACAATCCTCACTTCTAAAGATAGCTCTGGCCAGGAAACACCAGGGCTGGAAGCTGGTGACTGCTCCCCTTTCAAACCTTGACCATTAAGCTTCAAGGATCTCAATAACCTTCAGGAAATGGAAGCGTTTCCATTAAACACTGTTAAGGGTAAATCAAAATTACTGAGCTTCCTCTAAGTATTGAATGTGATCCAATTAATGGCCCAGGATCAAAGCAAAAAACTTAGCAGAGTTCTCTAAAAAGCACGACAGACTATGTTTCACTTCTCAGACTAAAAACACGTGCAGTTAAAAAACTGCTTCATTTCACATCAAAGCTAGTATTCACTCTCTCTTCTCCCCTCTACAGAACACCACTCATTACTTTAAGCATCAGCTTTGGAGCACAATCAAAAACCTTTTAAATTTGTGTGAAAAAATATTTGCCTCCCCCTGATTATGATCATCTCTGGTACTCTCTTTGGGCTAATGTGTTTATCAAGTGAGGCAGAATCTCTGTACACTGTTTTTTAAGCATTATTCATCACCAAAAATGTTTGTTTTCCAAATAGGAGCAGTAATACAGTGAGGGTTGTGTTTTGTTTGTGAGAGACTTGCATTTCCATAGCAGATTAACTACATTTTTTTAAAATATCCGTGCTGAGGTTAGAAAGCCAAAGAATTAAGATGATAAACTGTCAGGTTGAATAATGGTTATTTACATCTGTTTCTACAGAAGTTACATTTCTGTGAGCTAAGGAAAAAAAAAGAGAGAAAACTGAATTTTCTGTCAAACCTATGACCATGGTGCTATTTAGAAGCCTCAAGAGAATCACCTAAAAACCCCAAAGCATAAGACATCTCTTCCTAATGGGGCTGATTTTCAGAAGAAGTGGAAAGCTGCCACTCCAACTGAAAATGAAGGGACCAGCTCGTTGTGTGGACACTCAGGTCACTCCATAAATGAAGTCCAGAACAGCTCTGTGTCAATCTCCAGTTCCTTTCATCTGTCAACACTTTGGTGCCATATTTTAAACAGGAGGCAGGAAAAGGGCTTCTATCAGGAATTTACTTCTTGCCTTAAAAACCAACAGTTTCCCACATTGCTGCCTTCCACAATTTTACTGCAAGTTGTGGCTATTGGATATTCTTCTGGAAGCTGTACCCTCTTGAAGCGAGCCACTGGATAAGGACCTCTGGGTAAGAAATGTCCTTAAGAGATACATTTCTATTCCCCAGCTGATTTTATTTTCCTGTCATGAACTTTAATCCAGCCTTGTAATTTAGGGCCATGAAGGGAAAGATTTCTGACTCATGATTTTTCATGGCTTGGGGCTGGCGATCGTGACGTTTGGTGACTCTGATAATTGCCTGGATTTCAGGTCCTGAACGAGAACAGAACATGAGCTCCAGCATCATGCAGTCATGGGTTCCTAATTAGATCTTCTCTTTCAAACACAATTAACTTTGTGCAAAATGGGATAACAAGTCATCACACGACCAGTGAAGGCAACAGTCGCACAACTAACACGTTGCTGTGGTTAACCCTTGTCTCTGTGGGCAGTGCAGGTTGTTAACCAGCACTGCCGGGCACTCCTGCAGCTCACACATCATTCCATCCCCAAAATACCTCCAGGAGTCACCAGCCATGCTCATGTTCAAAGGATTCCCAATTTTCCACTGCCAGCTTTGACAGACTCACCCATGACTCCAGGCGATGCTCTTTGACTGTGTTCTACAAACATTTACAGGCCCTGAAGATCCCAGCTAAGCACGTGGCTCCAGAAAATGCAGCCACACAATTGCTTTCCTACTGCCTCCCACCTCCAGAATGAGTGGAGTACTCCTCTGCTTTAGGAAGCTGGGGAGTAACTGTTAAACTGTTGGATAGAAAGTCCAGTCTCAGTGTTTTGCACATTAACTGCAATCCTGTTATACACTGAATTGGTGCTAAAATGTGAAGAGGACCCAAGAGTGTGTTCTGTTTCTCAGAACACACCAGTCCTTTTGCTGTGAACAGATCCTGACTGACTCAGAGCTATTCCAAATAACAATTCCCTCTACTTATTTTCCAAGAAGGAAGCATCTTACACAGATGATTATCCAAGTGTAAGTGCCCCAGGGCTTGTGAAAGGAAACTGCAATGGATGGCCCACACATCAGGTCTTGAGTGTGGAACTTGACTCTCTGCCTGAGGCACAGACATCTCAGAAGCAGTTGTGGGTGACAGTTGTCCTCGCTCTGCTTCCAAGAACAACAAATGCTTGTGCAGTCCTCATGTACACAGACACCGTAGGAGCTTCAGAGCAAGAGCACCAACATGAGAGCAATAATGCCAGCTCAGGAGTGCTTCACAGATGCAGCCATTTTCATCCCCAGCCTGGAGTCCAGCTCTGACCTGCCACAACCTGGCCCAAGTCAAGACCTATTCGAGTCTCACTGACTGAAGGAAACACAGGGAAGCTGAAGGAGCTGCTGCACAACCAACAGGAGCACAGGAGAGAAACTGTACTGAGAAGAAGCAGTATGATGATATTCACCTACTACCTGGCACATTGTGCTTATAGATGTGGAAGTCACCCACAAAGGAAAGGATGGACCCTGCAGAGCTGGCCGGGGCACTCACAGCACTGCAGAGCTGCTGTGTGGACCTCCTCATGCATGGACCTCCTCACACACCCTCCCACCTCTCCATGCATGTATCTATCCATCCATCCATGTATCCATCCATCTCCTCACCCATCCATTTACCTCCTCACACACCCTCCCACCTCTCCATGCATGTATCTATCCATCCATCCATCCATTCACCTCCTCACCCATCCATTCACCTCCTCACACACCCTCCTCAACCACCGTGTCCAGCAACTCCCAAAGGTTTCACAGGCAGCTCTTCCAGAGCAGACTGGACTGGCAGCTGGGCAAGTCACCCACTCACATCCCAAGGGACACGTGCCATGCAGACCTGCCATCCTCAAAGAAGGTTTACAAGAAGCCCCAAGCACAACATTAAATACCATTCTGCAGCTCCAAATCAGAACTGGCCTTCTCAGTTCAGCCACAAAGGGATTCTGTACATTTTAATTAGCAGGTTTAATTACTGGCAGCAGATTTATTATTCAGGCCAAAAAAAGCTCTTAGTGCAGTTCATCCCTTCCTTAATTTGAATTGAAATCTGATTGAAAAGCCAAGTTCTGCATGTTTGACAGTGCCCAAGTTACTATTTTCACTCATGGTTAGTGCCAACCTTCCCCCAAGTAAGTACATTCCCTTTGCCAAGCAGGCATGTTGGATTTACATCTAAACAACATATATTTTGATTGTAACACATCCCAGCCCTCAATAAGCCACCTGAAGTCTATGGCAATTAGCTTACAGCATGGGAATTCAGGATTATTTCATTTAATGCACTCAAAATATATATTGTTGTTCAAAGACAACAAACTACCGAGACTCATTTCAAACTATATATTAAAAACATAAAGACTGTCATTCAGGTAACAGTGTCTTGGACATTCAGGAATAAAGCATGTTCCAGTGCATTTGCTGTATGAAGCTGACTGAAGTTTTTTAATTGCTTAAAGCAGCACGTTACTGTCAGACCTGAAGATGGACAACTACACAGAAAAGGCTCAGCAAAGTGCAGGGAGTTTTTGGATGAACACAGCAAGTGTAATGCACTGAACTGGAAACCCTGTAAATACACTTCAGGTAGCTGGAGAGACAGAGAAAAGCTTCCTTTTTCTTCCTCCTTCCCTCAGAAGTGCAGCAGCTGGGAAGGGCTGGTGTTCCTGGTGAGAACACCTGCAGCCATGGGAGCTTTGGGCACCGGGGGAGCAGGGCTGCAGGAGGAGGGCTCAGCACTGCAGAGCCAGCTCAGCTCAGCCAGGCCCCACGTCAGGGATGGCAGCTGCCGTTCCCAAGGAAACGTCTCCACAGAACCCAGGCTGGAAACATCCACATCCAGCTTCCCCCAGAAGCACCAGCCACTGAAGATGCCACGAACAGCCCTGTGTCACTGCAGCCTGGCCGAGCACACACCTCCAGAGAACACACCCCACAGCAACCCCAGCCCAAGGCAAGGGGGAGTTCTGTCCCACCACACCCCACAGCAACCCCAGCCCAAGGCAAGGGGGAATTCTGTCCCACCACACCCCACAGCAACCCCAGCCCAAGGCAAGGGGGAGTTCTGTCCCACCATGGCACACACCAGCCACGCTGCAGAGGCCAAACGGAGCTGCTACAGCTCCAAACCACAGAGCTGCATCTTCTAGAAACTGGGGGGATGAAAGAGCCCCTGGGACATAACTGGGTTATAAACTGGGCTGAGAACAAATACAGAACCCCCTGCACTTCTCATAAGGATGAAAACGTTGGCACTGCTTTCAGCCATCTAGGACCTGGGGCAGCTAGGAAATGTTCAGTTACTGATGCAGACAGACCCTGAAAATCAACTATCATGTATTTAAGAGACTCTTGCTAAACTCAGCCTTGCAGGAGAGTAAAATGATTCACAAGAATTCTATATTTATAACAAAGATTCACTGAAAATGACTCATGTTCTGAGGCAGTCTTATTTTAAACAGAAGGGAAAAACCTCTTGAAGAGGCACATGAAACTGGAGTGGGGGAGGGAAGAGAACTGCACACACAGGAGAGCCCCAGCCAGGAGCTGCTAGCCAAATCTGCTGGAAGGGGTTTCTCCATTCAATCAGCCAAAGAGAAAACAGAACATTCAGCTTCACCTGCTTCTGGTTTAGAGTTAATCAAGGTCTACGTTCAAAGCAGCATCGGGCTGGGCAATGATGAGTCAGCTCATGGAGTTATTAGTTCTTCAGATGCTGAAGAATCCAGAACACAAAACCAACTGGAATCACAGTGGGAGGAAGAGAGACACGTGAAGAACACTTTACAGTATTCCTAATTTTGGCCAAGTAGAGTCTAACAGAAATAGCTGCCTGACACCAAGCACGGCTTCCAGAACAGGATTTCGGGAACGGGGACCAGACAGACCACACTGGGAGCTCTCTGGATCACACAGGCAATCTGCAGCAAGGCCACTGGCTCAGGGATCCTGCACCTCCTCCTGTCCTGGGACCACTTCCCACAGTTACTTTTTCTCCTCTGTGTAGTACATATATGCAGTAGATAAAAGGGGAATGTTTAACACAACCACAAACTCGATGGAGGGAACAGCTACAGTCTGCACCAATGGCAGCAAAACCTCAGCCAGAAAACGTGGTCAAAGCTGCCATTCCTGCACTGAGCATGCAGGATGGATCAATGCTCCTGAGCTGTAAGTCAAAGCCAACTTGCCAACAGCAACAGGCTGGTGAAGCACAGCAGAGCAAACTGGAATTCCAGTGGTTTTGGAATATCACTTTCAGGAAAGGTTACTATTCTCTGACTTTGGCTGTCAGTAATGTGTGTCAATCCTTCCTTGTCTGAATGGTCCACTTCCAGCCAAAGCCAAATCTAACTTCCCCTCTGCTTAACCTCTGCACTGGCATCACACCTAACTGGGGAGCTGGCAGGCTGCAAATGCTCTGCTCTGGAGATTCAGCAGTGCTGGGATTATGGCTGTTCTCCAATCACTCCCAGTTGTCTTCCCTTTGAAGCACAGAGAGAAAGCAGCCAAGAATCCCCAGGCCAACACACATATTTACAGTTGTACAGAGCTTTCATTCTCAGCAGGATCTTGCTGTGATGTTTCTCCACACACTAAGTCTGGTTAATAGTGTTACATTTTTGTTGGCCCTAGTAAATTATGGGTTAGATTTCAGACTGTTGAACCTCCATTCAACAATTCCTTCTCGGGCACTGAAAGCAGTGGCTTAGTCTCCAAAGGAGCAGTGGGTGTGAGCTTTCTGAAGCTGACCTCTACTGAGAACCCACCACTGGACCATCCTTTATCCACCCACCCACAGTGTATCACTCCATCACCACCACACACACATCAGTCTAAGTCTGCAGGGAACAGGCAAACCACCACCAAATTCTAGAATTTATTCAGACTTAGATCGATTCACAGACTTCTGAATACCAGCTGCTCTTGGTGTACATAATGTAGAACACTATTTCTACTATCTATCTATCTTATTTTCTTTCTAATTCTTGGTAATGCCACTTCCAAAATACCATTTAAGGAAAAGTCCCCAGTGGCTCACTGATTATATTAAAAATATACTGGAATCTCCACAAAGAGAGCCCAGGCCTCGAGTGCACCGTTTATGCAGTGCAGCATTTGGAGCAAGGGGAGAGCAGAAGTGTTGTGAAGATCTGAAACACTGGCCAACCAGCCAGTGGCACAATGCTGGCTGGAAAACTCACTGAGATTTTCATTGTTTTCTGCTTAAGCAGACAACAGCTCTTACCCCCAAATACACATTATTTAATGTACTAGTGCTTCCTGGTAAATCACCTGTCATTTTGGCCTGGTACTTGGATAATGACATTTTAGTAGGAGTTACTTTATGATTTGGAATGTACACACACATGTAGCAAATATAAAAAGGTGGCATGGGCCTGAACACCGTGATTTCTAACGTCTAAATCCCTGCCTTTACCTCTGACAGCAGAGAAAATACATTTCTAGAGGAAAAGTGAGGTTAGGCAGTGTTAGCTGTGCCATGTGACATTTACCACACAGGGCGATGATGTGACTGCTGTCTTCATGGACAAACTTCCGTGTCACAGCTTCTTCCATGATCTGCTTTACCTGAAAGGAACAGAGAGAAAGGATTGTATGATCTCCACACAAACCAGCACAGCATTTGGGAGTTTCAGTTTCAATCACTGCTTGCCTTTTCCCCATCACCAACAGACTCACAACTCACACACCTCACATTTTGCAGGGAAGCATGGATTTAAGGAGGGAAAGGACAGACAAACCTGAGCAGCTTATCATGGGATGAGGGAACCTCTGGCAGAACAAGGACAGGTCTCTTTGGGGTGTGCCCCATAAAAGGCTGGATTATTGCAGCATGCCCAGCATACCCTCTGAAGAACTTCTCCAGAACAAGTTCCAAAGGGCTGTGCAAAACTTCATGATTCACCCTTGGCACAGTTCCTTCTGCTCATGAAACCAGATTATGTGTTGCCATGTCCCCTCTCTACTTGTGCCCTTCTGCTCTTTTTCAAGCACAAAACATCCCTGAGCTACACAGGCACACAGCCCTAGAGGGCTTTACGGCCACCTTCCTCCTGCCTGGGGACTTCACATGCCACAGCAATTACAACTTATGCTCTCAAAGCTCTGCTGCACCAAACACTGTACAAAATTATTACAGAACCTACAGAGAAGGCAGTGCCTTCCGTTTTTGCTTCAAGACACGATTTAACAATTACAGCAAATAAAATTACATTTATCGCACTTCTTAACGATTTAAAACAAAGCTCTTTTCCAGTTTCAGGGCTGATGTGTCAAGCTCCAGAGGGAAATCAGGGTAAATTACCAACTTTCAAAAATTAAGGAAGAAACAGACAAATCTTACAATGAGGCTCTTGGTGAGAGGCTGCACTCACCCTCCATTCATCTGCTACCTTATTCCTCCCCAAAGGCTTCCTCAGCCTGACACCAAATGAAAACTACTTGCCTCCACCAACTCATTTATCAGACACTCATTTCCTCCTGGCCACAGAGGGCTTGCTCTCTTCCATATACAAATCCACCATCATTTTTGGTTTCTCTCATTTGTGAGCTATAATGACAGGGCTAGGACACTCTGCCTAAAGAAATGTCAATTCACTTTCAGGACATGAAAGTAAGGGGTACCATGGCAGAAGACAACCAGACACTCTCTTCTTCCAACATTTAGGGCTAGCTGGGTCCCACTCCTCCACAGCACTGACAGGTCCCGAGGTTTGGAGCCTTCCCACTCAGCACTGGAGCAGCAGAAGGTGCAGTGGGAAGGTGCAGAAGGTGCAGTGCTCCACCGACAGCTGGGCTCTGCAGCTGCCTATGGAGATGCTTTCTCCAGTTTGGAGGGGCTTCCTCCTCCTCTGCAAGGCCAATTGTGGATGCTGTAACCAAGCATCCCTTCCCCCAGCAATCATGTTGAGGCCTCCGTGCCCACTCGCACACCCCCAGCCCGGCTGCCAGAAGGCTGCAGCTCCAGCACTTGCTGCACGAGCCTTTCAGCACATGGCATTCGCCTTGCCCCACATTCTGGATCAAGTGGATCCTCCAGAATTTGTGCTCCTTATCAAACAGGAGCCCTCTGAGTTGCAAAGAAAACATTGGAGGGGAAAAAGCAAACAAGTAAGAGGCTTTGAAAGTAGAACATGTTTTATAGCTGAGGACTTCAAAGCAAGTGCTTTGCACTTTATAAAACCTGGCTCGCTGCTCACACCTGAGGCCTGGCAATATAAACTCTGAGCAAGGCAATTTGTTTCTCTCCTGCAGCATTTATGACATGGCTGTTAGAACTCGGGACCTCACAGTGAAGTAGCAGGAGGTGGAGGAGTAAGAGGGTATGAAGGATGAAGCACAGGTGTGAGGAGGTCTCGTGGATGGGCACTCACATCCAGATTATCCTGGGTATTCAGCACTGCCCTTGGCAACACTGAGGGACAGGCTTGGTGACTGCTTGCCTTGGCAGGAACCCAACAGCACTTGTCTCAAACCTCATGCAGAGGTTTGAAACCACTTAGAGGAATGACAGCAGGGGGGCAGAGCACAGCCCTGGGGACAGGACAGCACAGCTCTGCCTGTTTCAATTCCAGCCAACAAAAAATTTAAAGTGTACAAAAACTGAAAAGGAAAATGGTTTCAGATGCACCATCCGGTGCCTCCCAGCAGATGTCAAAGCCAAGATGCCAGAGCTGAGAGCACAGAGCAGGCACTTGGTGTGTTCCCAACTGCCACTGGATCCAAGCAAGCTCCGTGCATTTTCTGGAGAGTGAGTGAATGTTATTAGAAAACATTTTCAAGGCATAGACAGGAGATGAGAGGATTCAAAAGCTGGAATGCAGTGTTGATCAATCCCACGTCATCCCTCACTGCCACGTAATTCATGGATGCTCCAGGCAGGGAGCTAAAGCAAATGTTTCTCATCAAATGGAACACAAGCCTTTATTTTTTTCTTTTATTCCCTTGCAATTTTGCCTGGCTCTTTGTAGGGATTGCTGTGCCTCTGTTCTGGGGAGGCACTTGTCAATGGAGCCTTCTGAGCACAAGCCTCCACACACACCCACTGGCAGTTACCAGCAGACCTGACCAAACTGCAAATTAATCTCATTAACAGAAACATCACTACCTGCCCCCTCAGTCACCCATGCACCTGCACAGGTCAGGAAATCCAGCAAGCCTATGGAGCTGCTGCTGGTGCAAAGGATGCAGGGAGGGCTGCAGCCTCCAGCCAGAGCCTGGAGAGGAGCCTGTGCCCCTGGGAGGGAGAGCCTGGGCTGAGGTGTGACACCAGCTCCCTGCACTGCCCTGGAAACATCCCTCCTGCTCTCTGTGCCTCCCCTGCAAGTCAGTACAGGAGCCACACAGAGTAACCAGGCTGTTACCTGCACTGCCAGGTGGCACTAGCACAGAGGCAGCCCCAGGGAACCACACCAGCCTCAGGGACACCCTGCTCCCCCTGGAAACGGGACTCCATGGGCACCACGCTGCCCACCACTGCAGAGCAGGGACAGCTCTGCCCACCCAGGGAAAGATCTCAGCACTTGAGGAGGAAGGAAGATCCTCGTGGCAGGATTTATCCAGGTAAAGCACAGCAAGCTCCCTGAAGAGAAGCTGCTCAGCATTTGCACCATGTTTTCATGGATCACTGCTCTGACCTCCCACATCCTACAATGGCCAAAACTTTCAGAAGCAGTCAAACACCAGACATACATCCCACTACATGAATTATTTAGTAAGTGTCACCAAAAAAGTACACAAGAGAAATGCCTTTATGTTTAATTTTTTAAGTTTTGCTACAAGGAAGCTTTACAAATGGCAAGGAATAGTGCTCATAAAGTTACAGGACCACAGTTAAAGCCCACAGTGTTTTCTCCTCAAAGGAGAAAACCTCATGTCCAGCACCTGTGCCTCCTTCAGGTTGTACAGCCACTGCTTATCTCCTTTATCAATACTCCTGCTGCACTGACTCCTTCTTACTCCTGATGAAGGACTGGTTGGTGCAAAAAGAAGCTGTTCAATAACTACTGTATTTCTGCTCAGATTTGGTTGCACTTCAGGTGCAAGTTGGGACACTGTTTCTGAAGCACTCTGAAATCTTTCAGGGTGGAACTGCTAAGGTTATTGTTACCCTGTTTGTTTCACAGCTAGGAAGTGCTCTGTTTAAATCCAGAAATGGCAAAACCTCCATTTCAGGAGGCAGAAGGAAATGGCCAGAGAAAAGCCTGTTTTATGACTCTGCTTGTCACAACAGATTTTCCTGCAGAGAGAGATAAATGTTTGAAACGTGAACTTCCAAGCAGCCTCAGCATGAATCCCAGCAGAGTTACATTTTCAAAACACATTACATGTCTTCCTTTCTGTGAGAGCCAACAAAATACATTCCCTACCAGTGGGAACTGAAAGTCCATCTGAGAAAAAGCAAACAGCATTAAATTTCCCAAAGGAAAAACGCAGAAATTTTAGCTGAGAGTGAGGCAAAACAAACTAAACACTTTGCACTGAGTGACTTTGGAGACAGCAGTTATATGTTTTGCAAAGACAACTGAATTTTAACTGGTTTGGTGGAACAGCACACAGAAACAATCTGTGGCCTCTGAACTCCTTTGGATATTGAGGTTATGGGAATATAATTTAATGGGAAGCAGAGCCTGGATTTAGAGGACAAAAGAAGGGAACGATGGCAATGAGAATGGCCATGGATGAGTCAGGTTTTCCCAGCAAGCCCACCAGCACACAGCAGGCAGGCAGGCAGAAGTGGCTGTGTGAAAAGTCACAGAGCATAAAAAATGAGGCTGAAAATTCTATCGGAAAAAGTTAATTACAGTCATTAAGGGCACCATCATCTGGTGGGTGGTTACAAGTGGCTTGTGTTCAATTCCTGCCTCCATCAATTGATTACTTAAGACAAATAAAATCTCCATCTCAGTGTCTCCAACTGCCTCCTGAGCCCATTTTCTTACTGTGAGCACAGACAGGGGCCACACGTTGTGAGGGCACAGGTGAGAGGTGTTACCTCAACCTGCTTACAAACACCAAAAGCTCTCATGGCTATTTCAGGCTGGAAAGCTCTGGCCAACCCCAAAAAGCCAAGCCACTATTCATGTTCTAAAAGAGCATTTGTGAGGATTTGGAGATGGAAAAAACAGATCAATGACAAAACAAAAATGCAGATGACACAGAAGATACAAATAACACTTTTAAGCATTATTCAAGTAATTTAAAAGCCAAAGTCCAATTAAAAACATTTTAGAGACTTTAAAAACAAATTAGCCTCAGATTTTTTAATTACATACCACTTGTTCTTCTCAGCTCGAGCTGGCTTGGATCACAAAAATCCATTTCACTTTCCATCTCGTACATTAGCACAAGATTGTAACGTTCAGATTTGGAAAACATTTCTCAGGTTTATTTATATATTTAAACGTTACCCAGGAGAGCAAGCACACTCACTTCTAAATAAAACCTTACACTGTCTTGGCTCAAAAGTCATAGTTTAAGCTAAAATTTCTAATCCAAGTGGCAGGTTCCTGGCTGCATTCAGCAGGTGAGCAGCAGGTACCACCCGCCCCAGATCCAGGGGCTGGCTTGGTCATTCCAGGACATGGTCCTGCTGCTCTGCATACATATCATACATGCCTGTCCCTGCTCTACCCCTTCCATCTCCCCACGCCGACTGAGACACCCGATGTGTTCTGGTTTCAGCACTAACGAAGGTCAGGACAGCGGAGTGGGGCTCAGGAACCTCGGCCACTGCAACAACTTTTGAGCTGAGCTTTGCTCAGTCCTGCTCCCCTGCTGCCGCACCCGGGGAGGGGAAGGAGCAGGAGGGCAGGTACCTGCTCGAAATACTTGCTCTCGCTGTGACGGATAAACATCACAGCTCCACTTCCCTGCCGTGTAAGAACAGGCACCACACGGCCGTGACACGGCCAGTGCCGGACACGGCACCGGGGGAAAGGGAGCGGGGCCGCTCTCCCGGCGGGGAGTCCCCGCTGGAACAGAGGTGCCCGTGGTCCCAGGCATGTGCACGGCACAGGCACCTCCTGCCACGGCACTCGGGACCCTGCGCAGGAGCTGCTCCCGCCCGGTGCCAGCGCAGGACCTCCGTCTGTCCGTCTGTCTGTCCGTCCGTCCTGCCGAGCACCCGGTGAGGGGCACCTCGCGAGGGAGCCCAAGTGTGACTGTGACCGACCCCTCGGTCCCCGTCCCTCGAGCACTCGCGGCTCACACTGCCCGGCCCGGCCCCACAGGAGTGCGCGGGCACCGCCGAACGCACCCTGCCCGGGGCAGCGCCACACAGGCACCTCTGCCAGGGCTCTGCTGGGAGCCGGCTCGGCTCGCCCACGGCGACCTCGGGAACACGTTTCCTTACCGCCGATTCCCCCCTTTCTCCTCTAGAGCTCACAGCTACGGAAAGGTCCTAAAAACCGAGTACTACGGGGAACGCACCCTCCGGGAAAGGGAGCCGGGAGCAGGGGTCGGTGGCAGCTCCTGCAGCTGCAGAGCCCCTCAGGCGCTCCCGGGGCAGCACCGCCCCGACAGCCCGGGAAGGGTGGCACGGACAGCCCGGGAAGGGTGGCACGGACAGCCCGGGGAGGGTGGCACGGACAGCCCGGGGAGGGTGGCACGGACACCCCATCACGTCCCGCGGGGACCGGCCGCGTCCGCCCGCCCCGAGCCCGCTCCCTGCAGGGACCCACCGAGCGCGGGGCTGTGCCCGCCGCGCAGCCCCGGCCGCCCCCGCCCTCACCTCCTTCTTCACGTTCCACAGCAGCTTCTCCTTCGCGGCGTCCGCAGAGCCGCTCATGGTGGCGGCTCCGGCCTCAGCGCGGGCGGCGACACCGGCCCGGGCCCGCCGCCATCTTCACCGCGGCCTGACGTCACCGGGGGCGGGGCCGCGCCGCACGGCCGCGGGGGGGCGCTGAGCGACGGGCGGGACCGCGTGAGGGGACCCGGGATGGAGAGATCCCGGGATGGGAATGATCCGAGGGATGGGAGAGATCCGAGGGATGGGAATGATCCGAGGGATGGGTGAGATCCAAGGGATGGGAATGATCCGAGGGATGGGTGAGATCCCGGGATGGAATGATCCGAGGGATGGAGAGATCCCGGGATGGAATGATCCGAGGGATGGGTGAGATCCCGGGATGGAATGATCCGAGGGATGGAGAGATCCCGGGATGGAATGATCCGAGGGATGGAGAGATCCCGGGATGGAATGATCCGAGGGATGGAGAGATCCCGGGATGGAATGATCCGAGGGATGGAGAGATCCCGGGATGGAATGATCCGAGGGATGGAATGATCCGAGGGATGGGAATGATCCAAGGGATGGGTGAGATCCGAGGGATGGGAGAGATCCCGGGATGGAATGATCCAAGGGATGGGTGAGATCCGAGGGATGGGAGAGATCCCGGGATGGAATGATCCAAGGGATGGGTGAGATCCGAGGGATGGGAGAGATCCCGGGATGGAATGATCCAAGGGATGGGTGAGATCCGAGGGATGGGAGAGATCCAAAGGATGGGTGAGATCCAAGGGATGGGAATGATCCAAGGGATGGGAATGATCCAAGGGATGGGAATGATCCAAGGGATGGGAGAGATCCAAGGGATGAGGGAGATCCAAGGGATGAGGGAGATCCAAGGGATGGGAGAGAGATCCCAGGATGGGAGTGATCCCAGGGCACGGGAGCTATTCCCCGGGACACAGATCCACCCTGGCCCGTCCCTGTCCTGTAATCCCAGCCTGGAGCTGATCACAGCACCTGGACACACACAGGTGTCCCTGTGATCCCACAGCACTTTTGTGCTTTAGGAATCCCAAGTCACAGGCGGGGATCAAATCACAGAAGACAAAATATAACACTTTATTAAAAATTAGTGTTCCATTTCCATTTAATGCACTGATAAAACACTTTAATCAACACCTAATTAATTACTGCATTAACTAAGAAATTTATCAGTAAGACTGACCCTAAAAAAGTTAGACATAAAAATAAAACAAAGACTGATGCTTTAAGAAAACAACTCGATCACAGAATGTCAGTTTAAACAAGATCAGCAGTCATACTTGCTGTACTCTGGATACAAAATATTATAGAAATCCAAAAGAATCCTTTACTACTATTAAACAAATTAATACAACATCCCTCTGAGGTAGGGGAGGGTCTTTTCACCACTTTATTAGATGAGGAGAAATTACACATATACAGAAAACACATCCTGCCGTGTGTGCCCGAGGCAGTGACAGAGCTGGAGTGGGACTGGTGCCCACTCCCCTCCCACAGACACCTCGGCTCTGCCAACAGCACCGGGGGTGGAATTTGGCTGAGAAGGTCGAATGCCAAGGATTGTCAGAAGATACAATCCAGTTGTGTAGGGCAGGGCCTGCTGGGCCAGACCCATCCAGTTCAGCTCAGCTATGTTCATCAGGGTTGCCTCGAGGGAACTGGGTCTGAAAATTAAAAACCCCCAAGGGAAAAAAAATAAAATAAAAGTCAAACCAAGCCCACGGTAAGTACTGCCCATTCCAACACAGCTCTCAGTGACACCACTGGCCCCTGCAACGCCTTCCAGTCCCAGCCAGTTATTCTCCATTTTAACCAAGAACCGCAAAAGATAAAAGTCGCTGGAGTGGAACATCATGGCAGGATAAATGTCTGCTGTTCCAAAAACTAAATGTCAAGGTGAAGGTTAAGCAGTGAGCTTTGTCTCGGCGTTCATCAGCGGCTGGAGCTGCTGGCCTGCAGAGCTCTCCCCTCTAACACTGCTGCCTAATTAACCCCCATCCTGAATATCTGCTCCCCAGTCAGAGACCCCTTCCCTGGAGAAGGACCAAGGCTGTTGGCACTGCAGCCTTTAGCACAGGACTGGGCACAGATGGCAGGGAACAGTTTCCATTCATTGCCTCAGTCTGCCTGAGTGCTCAAAGGTTTGCTGAAATTCAGGAGTGAAGAGGACAGGGAGTCCTGGAAGAATGCCAGCTCATGCAGTCAGAATTCACACCCTACAAATGAGGCAAAAAGGCCTCTCCTTCCTCCCAAAGGCTACCCCAAATTCCCAGGCACCTCATTAACACACCTATTGGTGATGGTCTACATGGGAAGCCACTACAAGTCTCAACTTGCAGACAAATGCATAAATTAGAAACCAGTATTGTCCTTCTTTGTCTCTCTAGAGCCAGCAGAGGACCCTCAGGCAGCACAGCCAGTGTTCCCTCGAGCAATGGGCAGCCACTGCAAACCCACCAATGCTGCCTTTAAACTGCATCATCCTGCTCAGTGCTGCTGCTTCTCCTTTACACCAGGTCGTAAAAACATGTTCTAGAACAACCAGAACGTTCCTCTCAAAATAATTCACAGCCTTCAGTCACAAAAAGGCTGATTAAGATGAGAATACAAAGCATGTGTGACATCACAGAATTATCAGAACCTGGTGGTCAGAGACACCACATCCCCAGGCCATGATTTTGGTGTGAGGAACACTCAGTAACACCCTGTGCTGGAGCAGTTCCAGACAAGCAGGACTCTCAAGAGAAACTACAGTGAAATGAAAAGGATATCTGCACATTTTTAAGCACACACATAACTGCTGACACTTCTTACTGAGATTCCACATTCCACAAACACCAAGAAGTTCCTTTGCACTTGGCAGAAGATTCTCACAACCCAGATGGTTCTCAAAACATTTTGTTTTCAAGGTTAATTTAATCTAAATTCAAATCAGAAATTAATACTACTTGTTTGCTATGGGAGACAGGGACAGAAAACCAACTAAACCAAAACACAAGCTTTTCTCTGCTTCTTACAGTGTAATAATTCACAAGTTGGATCCATTTCATTAATGACCCCTGGGAGCACAGAAAGCCTCTGGAGCAGCACATGGATCTGACACTCATTCTTTTTCACACCCTCCTTCCCATACCTGTCCTCCCCAGAGGAAATAAATGCAAATATGACATTTTTATGCTTATAACTTTTTTAACACAGTTTTGCAAGGCTACCAGCATCACTTAATCTGCTAACATTCACTATGATAGTAGCAAGAAAAAAATAATACAAATCATTTTCAAGAAACAAGTGCCACACATGGATTTTAAATGGCAGCAGCCTTTGTTACAAGATGAAAAAAGCACAAGGGAATAAACTGAACCTATTAAGTGCAGCACAAAGACTCCATCACTGCAGCCTTTGCTGGTGGCTTCAAATTAAATACCATCAGTGGAGGGAAAAAATTTTAAAAATCCACATCACACTCTAGCAGAATTAGAGAGAAATACCACAAAAATCTTCGTCAAAACTCATCTCAGCCGCTGTATTTTCCCTGGCACAACAGAATAACAGCTGGAAAACAAAAACTTACAGAGAGCAATACAAAAGAGAAGAGGTTATTAGAGTTTTCAAGAGGCCTTTCACGACAAGGCAGGTGCATCTCTGTGCAGTGCTGCTTCCTGAATGTGAGGAGAAAGAACTGAATCCTGCCATGTGTAGAGGCCTGGCCAGGCAAGAAAATCCTGAAACTCTATAGCCATTAGTGTTTTCTTATTAACCCCCAGCAATTCTGTTTTCAAAAACCTAAATGAGTGCAAAGAATCTTTTTGTTCCCTCCCCTGCTTCCAGTACTCCCAAACCATTTACATCTCAATCTCACTTATGACCTCACTGCATTAATTTGAGAATTTTTTCCTGTAGGTTTTTGCAGCAATTTTCTTTAAATCTTACAGGTGGATTTGGCACTGGTCAAAGCAGTTCAGGACCAACCCTCATGGAATCTGGAGCTTCCATGACCAAGTACAATATGGGAACACAAAAGCAGCATATCCAACATATCCACTGCTGCCAGTGGACAGCCAGCAGGAATAACCATTAATGACAGTGGAGAAACTGGAATATGCAACCCAGAGCTCAAACATACAAGCAAACATTTAAAAATACAGTAATGGCTTTTCATACTAAACTTGAGGCTGTTTCCAGAGACCCAATTTGCAGAGCAGACTTGACTCCAACCCCTGAAGTGCCCTGTACAATTAGCACCCAGCCAAGCACTCAGGATAAAAGTGAGTATTTCAGTTTAAAATCCACTATAAGCCACCTCTCTCTTGTGCCCAAGGCCCCTTGCAGTTTCATGCTAGAACAAGATTTTCATGGCTGTTCTTCTCTTTCCACTTCAAGTTCTATGCTCTAAAAGGGATTTAAAACACAGAACTTGAATTCACATGATGTAGCCTTATAAAACAGCTTAGCCTGTACCTCCCCAGCCACTGCAATTTTTCCCCTGCTGCAGGAGGAAACTAATGGAAGAGCGATTCCATGGATTGTCCTTGTTTATATAAACAGGATTTCACTGTCACAAGCCTCAACAAGGGCAACCCTACCACAATCTGCTCAAGTTTGCTGACTTGAAGCTTCTTCCCTCTCCATACCCATCTCTCCATCTCCCAGGACAAGTCATTACATACATATTTAAATTTTCAAAGACTTCTCATTTTTCACAAGGGGAGGTTGCTTGATGACTTGGCTCTTGTCACTTTGGGAGAGCTTGCCTTGGACTCGATGACTTTTAAAGGGAGCAGTCCTGGAACACAAACCTTTGCAGGTGTACTGAGGAAAGGGGTGGGAGAAAGCACACGTGCAGTGCACCTGACTGCTGGCAGCTGGCTGGCCAACCATTTCTCCTGGGGGCTATCACATGTAGTGTCTGCCAAGAGTAGCCACGTTCAAGTTCTCTCTTCAGTGTCTCGATTTAAAACCTGCACGTTCCATCACGCAGGGCCCTGAAGGGGCAGGGGTCTGGAGAAAGCTTTTCAAACCGCGCCACCTCACTGCTCGCAGAAGTGGGAAACCGGCGAGCTGTTAGAGAGGAAAGCAACCCCAAACTGAGAACCAGTGTTACAAATCTCACCCTCCCTGGCAGGCAGAGGGGACAGTCTGTAGGCAAAGCCCGTGGTGCAGAACTCACACCTCAGTTCTCCAAGCCCTCAGTGTTGCTCTGTGTGCACAAACGCCCATTGGCCCGTCCAGGGAGCCAAGACGCCAAACGAAGATCAGTCCCCAGAGCCCGAGTGATCCCTCCCTGCTGCCTGATCCTGCTCCAAGCACACCGAGCCCAGCCTGACCAAGGCTTGCCCTGGCCCAGCACTAGTGGCCGAGCTGGCGGTCGTCGTAGGTGCTGTATCTCTTCACGTGGATGCGGCGCACGCGGTCGCGCAGCTCGAAGCCCTCGTCGTCCTCGCTGTGCGACGCCTGGCTCCGGCTCCGGCTCGTGGCCTCCAGCAGGGAGTTATCAGGAACCCGGGGGGTTTCATACAGTAAGACATTTAGTGTTTCCTCATAAATCCGAGCCTCGGGGAATTCAACCTACAACAGACAGCACACGTCCTGTTCTGACCCGCCCAGGCCAACGGGACTGGAACACAAACCCGCACGTGAAGAGGCACTTGAGCCATAAAGAGACACATGGTACAAAGAGGGAAACAGAAATGAACAAAGCAGACTAATTCCTGGTAGAGGATCACTCCCACCACGAGGCCACCTCCCTCACCTCTTCTTTTAGATTGTTCTAGAAGGGAAAACAGTATCTCTGCTTCTTAACACTGAACCCTGGTCACCTTGCCCGCGCTAACAGAAATCAGAAGTTAACTCCTAAATTTAGGGAAACTCTGTGGATTCACCATGCTAGCCATTCACTTAAGAGCTGGACTTGATGATCCTTGTGGGTCCCTCCCAGCTCAGAACACTCTGTTTCTCCGGGATTCCGTGATTTCTGTCCCGTAACAGACAGGTGGGGGAGCTCCGTTACCTTGGTTTGCTTCTTCTCGGTGGCGTAGACGATGGAGGTGCAGCACACCTCGGCCAGCTTGCGGCCCTGCCCGTAGAAGGACCAGCAGCAGATCTCATCCCCGATCACGTCCTTGATGAACAGGACCCTGCCGTTGAACCGCAGAGAGAGCTTGTCAAACAGCTCGATGTTCTTCAGCAGGTTGTCATCTGAGTTACTGAAACACAGCACCAGAAGCAGGAAGAGGATTTTTCAACTGGCCATCTCTGCCCATTTTATACTCTGCTCCACCAGCTGTGAGTGCTGATCTAACTGCAGAATGCAAATAAGTAGTGACTCATTGTCATATGCTGCCAAGAAAAGAGGGGTAACAGCCCATTTCAGATACAAATACACTGCTCTGACCCCTGTGAGCAAACACACCAGCCTTCAGGGTCAAGCTATATAATTAATAACGGCAGCACAATGTCCCAAACAATTACATCAACTATTCACCACTCTCCTGACTGACACTCGAGGTGATCAAACCCCAGGCTCACTGCAGTTCTCTGGCTTGATCACAGCAAAAGCCCAGAGTCAGTGTGTGCTGGAAGAACACTGCTGTAAGCAAAAAACCCAAACCCCACCCAAACCAAAAGAAGCCAAGTTAGGTCATCCATCATCTTACTCCACTCCTATAGCCAAAGGGAAACTTTCACAATACAGCAGGGAAAACAACCAGACATACCTGGTGTAGGAGTATTTATTGTTGCTTCTATTATAAAGCAGCTTAACAACAGGCTGTTGGGAGAGAGAGAAAAGCAGAAAATGTAAGTTCTGTGTTTGGGTACAATTAGCATAACTTCATAGTTGCTGGGAGCAGTTACTTTCAGTGATGACTCTATCAGTCTCTCTTCCTCCTTCGGAGAGGTGATAATAGGGATGCTGCAGACTGGCTCATACAGGTCTTTCTTGTCCTGTTTCAAAAAAAGAAGAAAGAGGAAATAAGAGAGAAATGCTAAAGCTAACACTGCTGCTCCTGTCTCCTCCAGCCATGTTCTCAAATGCTGTGATGCACAGGAAAAAAAAAATCTCTGGGTTGCTATAGTAACCACATAGCTTACCTTGATCTGCAACCCAGAATCACAGCAGAGATTCCTTATCCCCAGAAGGCAGCAGTAATTGAAATACTGAGATGCAGGTGGATGTCCTCAGCTATAGCAAGGACAATCTCTAGTCATATTTGGTTTAAGTGGGTTTATTATTCCATCCTTTCTTGAAGAAAAAGATAGAGGGAGTTTGCACTAGTTTTAATCAACTCAAACCACTGCAGTACAGAACATCAGCCACTGAACACTTGGCAGAACAGGGTGTCACCAACACGGCTCAGCCCTTGGGACACAAAAGCCACAACCAAGTGTGTGCAGGACAAGCTGTGCCCTCGGATCCCTCTGGCAGCAAACTCAGAAAAGCTCCATAGCTAACATGGAAGCCTCAGAACATTCTGTTTGTAGAAGCCAGGTTTTGAATTCTAAGCCAGAAGGAAAACTGTCAGTGTGGCTTTGCACTTCTTTCAGTGACACCGGCAGTGTGCTGAACCCAGTATGGGAGGTGTTCAGTAGTTACTGAATTATGTCCTGCAAGAAACATTCATTTCACAATTTTAAGACTAAATTATATATACTGTCTCTGGGCTAAGCTTATTAAAAAGTTGGAGGTTCAAATCCATTCTGCCTATAATTATTATCTAATTAGAAGTGATGTAACTTGGAGGAAATTTAGACAAATGTCATCTGTTGTAGTTTGAGTTAAATGGGCAGGATTTTCAGCGATGACTGTTTCACACCCCCAGGTAACTCAGAGCTGGATCAGGGGAAGGCTGTCCCTGGAGTCTCGGGACCTGCTGGAAAGGTGGGGCCCTGGAGTGGAGCATCCCGAGAATTCAGGAGACAGGGATAGGATCTCTCTGTCCTGGGGGACAGGAGCTGAAGAGCAGGCACGAGCCAGAGCTGCCCTCTCTGCAGCTGGTGCTCTGCCAGCCAGAGCATCGTGGACTCTGCCAGGTGCTCAGCCAGACCCACACCAGCCCTCCAGGGTGTGTTTTAACCTGAGGGGAGGGGGGTGCCTGGGTAATATTTTCTGCTCTTTTATTTCACACCAGAGGAAATATCTTACACATCTCAGACTTGCTGCCATCTCTGAGGCCACAAAATAATCTCTAAAGTTATCTTAACTACATTTTATAGGCAAATCACCCACAAAACACTTCACAGGCTACTTCTGTTCTTACCTGCAAGGCTGCTTGGCACATGTCCACTAAGCCCTGGATGAGATAGTATTTGGCTTCTGCCATCAACTCTTTGATCTCCTGCCTGTGCTTTGGAAGTGCAATTGTGTCATCTCGCAGGTAGTTTAAAATTGTTCCAAAGTGCTTCCCACAACGGTCTATAAGGATCCAGCCTGAAAAACAACCAACACATTTCAGTCACCTCAACACTAGAGGTAAGAAAAAGCTCCTTGCAGAGCTTAAATAAGCCTCAGGTTTCCTGAAACCACAAAGAACACTTCTCCCATTTCCCCCAGTAGAAGTCTCTACTGACTGTGAGCAAACTGAAGCTTGTTCCAGAACAGAACCTGACAGTGGGACCCCTTTGGTACTGTCTGGATGTTCCCACTGCTTTCCAGCATCCCAAAAGCAAAGCCTCGAGATAAAAATACTCAGTTTCCAGCACAAGACACAAAGCTTGCTGCAGGAACCGACCTGCAGTGCTGCACTGTGCTGCTGGACAGGCAGAAACTGCACACCAAGGAAGGACCAGAGGAGAGAATTCACAAATGTTTGTAACAAGTAGATTCGAGATAAGTTCTGTGGCCTAACAAGGAGGATTTGGCACTTTTCCAAACACATCTTCTGCTGCTGTTTGTTGTTAAAGAGAGAGAAGTGTCCTGAAGATGCTAAAAGGCAGACCAGCCCAGAAAACACAGTGTAGGAAAAAAGCTGTTCTGGTCCCCAAAGAGGAGCAAAGAACACGACAGACACATCAGGAGGGAGCACGGAGGGGATGCAGCACAGGAAACAGTAGCAGACAGACAGTTCTTGCAATTTTACATCCCTGAAGTCACATTCCCCAGGAAACAGGATGTCTGACTGCTGCCAAACGCAGAATGCACGCAGGCAGAGGACTTAATGCAGTGCCAAACCCTTTCCCATCATGTGGAAAGCAGATAAAAAAAGTGTTATTTTGGGATCTAGGTACAGAAAACAACCTAGGAAAGTAAGCTAAACCCCTGCTGGATTCTCACAGCTCCAACTGGAGAATATGACCCCTGTTTTCCATTCAGGCTGAGGCTCTTATACAAAACTGCTTGTTCTGCTCTCTATAATGTATCTGGGACCTGTGATGCCAATATCCTGTGTCCAGCTGGAGGTGACACACTGCCTGACTGACCCCCAAACACCGTCACAGCACCATGAGCCACGAGTGAGACATGCTGCTGGCAGGAGGAAAAAAGGAATTTTCAACACAGCAAGCCAGGTTATTCTGAGCCTTAAAGCTGAAAACTGACATCCCTCCCCATGTGCGCAGTTTGAATGATGCCACTGACAGAAATGACAACCCACAGACTGTCTGTTCGGTGTTTACAACACCACCACCAATCTGCTCAGACGCTGTGAGGGCAGGAAAGAGGCCCAGTCCTTCCCTGGTTAATTTTGGTAACAAAAGAGCACATTTCTATAAAGCCAGAGGACTGCTGGCATCAATGGGAGCTGGCTGCCTAGTGTTCCAAGTCATTTTTGGAACACATCTTTCCCTACATCCTAAACAGAGTGTAGTCAAGATATTTTAAAAACCACCACCAAAACCCAGTTGTTCTACAAAACTGTCAACAGCAGCAGCCCCTCCCTTACCTTCCTTGTCCGTGAGCACCTCCATCCTGCCGCTGAACATGGCCTTGAGCATGGTGTCGTGCCTGGTGAGCACCTGCACCGTGGTGTAGTACAGGGAGCCGCCCACGTTGAGCCGCACGTACTTGTTGCCCAGGCTGCCCCCCTTGAAGCTGCCAGCCTTGGGCTTGGGCCCCGTGCCGGGGCACAGGGCGAGGCACGTGTCCCCAGACATGTCCTTCTGGAGGTAGATGACGACCCTGCAGCGCGTGGGCCGGGCGGGCCCCGCCGTGGTGCTGCGGTCACGCGTGTCCCGGCGGGGACGGGCACGGAGCGCTCATCACCTGCGGGCAGAGCGGGCAGTCAGCGGGGTGGGCACAGAGCACTCATCACAGGGTGGGCACAGAGCACTCATCACAGGGTGGGCACAGAGCACTCATCACAGGGTGGGCACAGAGCACTCATCACCTGCGGGCAGAGCAGGCAGTCAGTGGGGTGGGCACAGAGCACTCATCACCTGTGGGCAGAGCAGGCAGTCAGTGGGGTGGGCACAGAGCACTCATCACCTGTGGGCAGAGCGGGCGGTCAGCACTGCCACAGGGTGGGCACAGAGCACTCATCACCTGTGGGCAGAGCGGGCGGTCAGTGGGGTGGGCACGGAGCACTCATCACAGGGTGGGCACAGAGCACTCATCACCTGCGGGCAGTCAGCGGGGTGGGCACACAACCCACGGGCACAGCCAGAGACTGCCGAGGACACAGCCACACACGCTGTGACAAAACAACATCGAGCCACTTTCCAGACAATTCCTGCAGTGACATAACCAGCCAAGTCATGGCTGTGCCACATTTCTGAGCCACGTGAAACTCCCCCGACTTCCTGCAACTTCCTCTTCACCAACACTGCAAACACCACACACCACTGGAGGCCAGGCCTAAACCCTGCTGGAATCCAGCTCCCCCCAGCTTCCCAAAAGAACACAACTCTCTGGGCAGAGCTGAAACGCTGGAAGAGCTTCCTGCCCCTCCTTCAGCTGGGCTGTGTGTGCATCTCCCTGAGCAGGGTTTGCTGATGTTGGTTTGACTTTTAACTGGAGACACAAATGTCTCTTCAAATGCCTCAACACTGAAAGGCTGGATCATTAACATTCCACTTCCCAGTAACTCCTTTCATTCAAAACTCTCCTTCCTCCATCCTGAAACCCTGAACAGTCAATGTAGTTTTAATTAAAAAAAAAAAAAAAATTAACACCACTCCCCATCAAGTACATCCACTCTCTGGAGTACCTGCCTCAAATAAACAGCCAGCCACATATCACCTCTTCCTCTCCCCAGTCTCACATTTACCTTCTCATCCACAATAAGCTCAAAATGGAAACAAATAAAAGAATGAAACTCTGCCAGGCCACACCTGAAGTTCTCTAACCAGAAAAGTGCAAATACAAGTTTCTCACCTATCTTTCCGCTAGTACTTATTGTCTCAAAAGGTTTTTGCTGTTGCTTTTCTTTGGTTTTTTTTTCTGTTGTTTTTTCTTTATTGTTTTTTCTTAAACTCTTTCAGACTACAAATACCTCCCTCTCTCTGTTCTGTGCTTATGGCACATGAGTGACCTTTATAAACAAATACACCACCTGTTAACTTCCACCTCAGCTTTCAACAGAGAAAAGCCCCACAACCACCCATCAGTACAGTTAATTACCTGGCAGCTACAATAGTGTCTTAAAACTGCCCGAGACTGGAAGAACTGCTGCACTTAGACCTAAAACACAACGTTATTCCGCAGTTCCTAATTAATAACTCCCTTATTACAACTAAGCAAACGCTACAAGTGATGTCTGTTAGTGAGCTGTGGGGCCTTGGCTGCGAACAGCCGCGAGACCTTTCATTACCCGCTCGGACACGACGGAAAGCTCCCCACGTCCCTCCCTCCTTTTAAAAACCACCCTTGGTTTTTAAAACAGGGAACAGGGAACAGCCCCCGCTCGGCACCGCCGGGAGAGGAACACCCCGAACCCGGCTGGGCACAGCGGGGCCGCTCGCACCGGGGCCGCTCACCCGCCCGGCCGGGCGGGGAACACGGCAGGGCCCGGCAGCGGGAGCCCGGCCCGGCCCCGGCCCCAGCCCGGCCCCCGCACCCGCACCCGCACCCGCACCCGCACCCGCACCCGCACCCGCACCCGCCCCTCAGCCCCGGCCCCGCGCTCACCCCGCGGCCGCCCCTCAGCCCCGGCCCGGCCGAGCCCCGTCCCGCCCCGGGAAGCGCCGGCCCGGAAGCGCTTCCGCGGCTCCCGGCGGGCCCCGCGCGGCGGAGGCGGGGCCGGGCCGGGGTGGTGGAGGGTCTGTCCTGAGGAGCTGTCCTGAGGAGCTGCCCTGAGCTGTCCTGGGCCGCTCGGAGGGGCCGGGAGGTGTCGGGAGGTGTCGGGAGGACCGTCCTGGGCCGCTCGGAGGGGCCGCGCCCGGCGGTGCGGGGCTCGGGCCGCTCGGCCCCGATGGCGCAGGCGGCGCTGGGCTCGGCGGGGCTGCACTTCGACGAGCTGAACAAGCTGCGGGTGCTGGAGCCCGAGGTGGCGGCGCAGACGGCGCAGCTCCGCGAGGAGTGTCGGGCCTTCGTGGACAGTGAGTCCCGCACGGCCCCCGGGCCCTCCAGGGCTTCCCTCTTCTCTTGCCCCTTTTATCTGACCCCGAGGAAAATCTTAAAACGTGGCTGTTTACAGTAAACTCTATAAACATAAAGCTGCATCTAAAAGCTATACCACGAAGCAGGAGCGTTGCTCCTCTTTAGGGCTGTTGTGGGTATCACTTGCCAATCTCTTCTTCTTTGCAGAAACAGCAGAATTTCAGAAAATAGTGGGCAGCTTGATCGAGCTCGTTGACCAACTGGCCAAAGCTGCAGAAAGTGAGAAGATGAAGGTACTGTGCAGTCAGTTCCTGGGTTCTCGTGTGCTCTGCCCTGTGTAAAAAACCAGCTCTGTCCCTCCCTCCCTTTACAGCAGAAGCAGCGTTTCCCTGTCAGCGTCCTGCTGGCATTCCCGTGGGACTAACTGGGCCTTTTTAGTTGACATTAATGTCTAGAAGCCTGTGACATTGTCACATTACTCCTGCATGTCACAGTTCTGCTCTTCCTGCTTGTCAATATTTCTGCACTTAAACAGAACCTGTATTTTTAAATCGCTCCTTTTACTGGTAGAACTTAGTCCTCAGGAGGCAGGAGAAGCCTCTGGTAGCCAGAGCTTGTCTGGACCAGTGCCCCTGTGTGTCCAGAGGAGTCAGGGACTTTGTTCCCTGTGTCTGAGGGAGGCCCCAAAGGCCTCACCTGCCCAGGATCACAGTGTCACCCTCCCTTATTGCTGGCACGGCTGAAACACCTCAGAATCAACCTGCTGGGAGGGAAAGGAGCTAAAAAAATTAACAAAACCCCCTCAGCACATCCCACCCTGTCCTGCCAGGCCATCGGGGCACGGAACCTGCTGAAGTCGATCGCAAAGCAGAGAGAGGCTCAGGAGCAGCAGCTCCAGGCTTTGATAGCCGAGAAAAAGATGCAGCTGGAAAGGTGAGGTTTGTGCTCAGCACTGTGGGGAGCTGTGCAGGCTGGGAGGGCTCAGGGCTGACCCAGGGCTGACCCCCGTGGGACCCTCAGTTGGTTCAGACAGTCCCACCTGCAGCGAAGGTGTGTCCTGCCCAGAGCACGCCTGGAAATGTGCCACAGGCCTGGACTCACCTTCAGGCCCTGCAGGGAACCAAAGCAGGTTCCTCCCTGGGGCCTTGGGGGCTGAACAAGGGGAGGCAGCACGAGGTGGGCAGTGCAGAACCCAGCACATCTGTAACAGCCTTGTGTCTGGCTGCTGAAGGGCCTTGAGAGCTGCACAGTGTGACAGTGCAGCTGCTGCTTCCAGTGACAGGTCACACAGGTAGCCCAGCTGCCCTCCCACAGCCTGGGGGGCTGCACTGACCCCCCTCCCACAGCCTGGGGGGCTGCACTGACCCCCCTCCCACAGCCTGGGGGGCTGCACTGACCCCCCTCCCACAGCCTGGGGGGCTGCACTGACCCCCCTCCCACAGCCTGGGGGGCTGCACTGACCCCCCTCCCACAGCCTGGGGGGCTGCACTGACCCCCCTCCCACAGCTGGGGGCCTTTGACCATTTTTCTCTTGCAGGTACCGGATCGAGTACGAGACTCTTTGCAAAATCGAAGCGGACCAGAATGAATTCATTGACCAGTTCATTTTCCAGAAATAGAGGATTTTAAGATAAAAACCAGCTCACTTGGAAACTTGACCATTCCAGAATCTTGAGAATTTCAGAAATATGCAATTTCCACTGTGCAGGAGTGCAGATGGTTTGTGCAATGAGGGGCTTTACCTTGGTGTGAATGTCCCAGCCGTGGCAATAAGGAGGGCTGACAGCTCACAGCTGCACACACTGCTCTGGCCTTTGATTTTATACCAGTTTTGTACAGTCAGTAGTTCAAATTCAAATTACAGTTGAATTAATGCTACTGGTGCTCTGTTGTGTCTCTTTTTGAACTTTACAGCTCTTTCAAAGAAATTGGGAAATAAATTATTGTTCTCAGACTTTCTGGCTGTACCAGAAGTAGTTGCTCCTGCTCTGTTATTTTTCAGCTTAAAGCTTTACAACTCCCTGGGCACTCTGAGTGGTTTTCCACTTTCTTTGTGTCTGTAAAGACACCACACACAAGCAGCAGTAACTTGGATCTACGTTGCCCACATTACTCTCTGTAGAATTATAAAAAACCTACAGAAATTTATGATTGCCAGAACACATCAATTACAGACACACAAAAAACCAGAAATTACGTGAGAATTAAGAACTTTGAACTGTTCCTGAGGAATGTCCATTCAGGAATGTCATAACATGAGAGCTGAATCCTTTCATGGGCATTATTAGGATGGGAACCATTCCAAGTGTCAGTGACACCAGGAGTACATAACTATAAACTACAAACACAAATGTGAACTCAGGCCTCCTGCTGGAAGTGCAAACAGATGTGTTTTGTGTCTGTCTTTAGGGAACCCAGAATGGAAATGTGGCTCGTTCCAAAGCCTGGGGAAGGCTTACCTTACAGAGTGAAGTCCTGAAATACAAGGGCAGCACCTGAGCAGCTTCACAGGGCCCTGTCACCTCTCACCAGGCTCCAAGTGTTCTTGCAGATCAATGGAAAACTTAAAAAACCCCCAACCACCCCAGAATTTCTATCAGTTGTTGTATTTTATGCATAGATTTACTCTTTGAATTCTCTACCATCTCATGGTCACTATAAGTTCCTCTCAGCCTTTCCATGAAGAAGATTAAATGCAGATTATTGCAGGTAGTTATTTATTTCCATACTATAAATGATTTCAGGGAAGCAAGAAATTTGCAATTCCTTGTTTACAATTCCTGAAGTACCTCAAAATCCTCTAGGCAATATTCCTCATTTTCAAAGGTAACTTTAAGTATCATAAATCCAGAGTTTGGCACATTTACCACTGATCAGACATTAATTAATCAAAATGAAGCAAAGCAAAGGCAGGGAAATTTCAAAGGAAGGGGTGAGGAAGTTAAGAATCAGGATATGATTGGAAACGTTTCAGAAGCACAGCTTTGCAAATCTGGGTGTAATCACTTGGGGAGTCTGCAGAATATGCTGTTGGAAGACAGATTTCCTACTTAAGTGGTTTCCAAACAGTCATCTTGGAAAAAGGGAACTTGGAAGAACAATACCAGCTGCAGTGTGAGTGTGTGCCCTCACAGTTACACATCAAGGGTTACGAGTCCATTTTCCTGTTGGAGAGGCCCCGCACAGACCCGAGCCCAGAGGCCCCGGGGGTTGCTGGCCCAGCCTCTGGCAGAGCTGTTTGTGTGGAAGCAGAGCTGTGCACTCAAACCAATTCCATTTTTCCTTGCAGTGCCCTGGCAGGAGCTGTTGCAGCCAACACGAGAGGGATGTTTGTCCCAGAGGACTCTGTGAGCACAGGGTTGGAACCAAATCCAGGACAGGAGTGGTGGGTACGACTTCCAGAGGGGGCTACTTCCTTTTTCTCTTCTCCACGTGTTTGTAGTGGGGGTTGCAGAGCATGGTGAACAGGATGAGGAGGGGGATCAGCAGGTAGGGCAGGTATATGGAGAGCAGAACGAGGCGCTCACGCAGCGTCTGAGGGCCCACGTGCTCGGACTTGGAGAAGTCGTGGAATAGGATATGGGCCAGGATGGCAAACAGAGTGGTGGCTACGTGGGTGGAGTAGATAATGGCAGGAGTCCTGATCCATCTGCAACCACCTGCACAGAAACAGAAAGGAAAATGTATTGAAGTATTTTTGAAACAAGCAGAATTCCGAGGCTTTTAACTTAACAGAACATTGACTGCTGCCTCTCTGCCAGGGTCAGCCATCAGTCAGACTGAATAGGTAGCACAAAAAAACCTAAGTACTAGTAGAACCCAGAAATTTCTCTCCCTTGATGGAAATTCAGAACAAAGGGGTGATCCTGAAAATTTTAAAGTAACAAAACGAGTACACAGGCTTGACCCAGACTTTTATCTACCCTGGAAGTGTGCCAGATGTCAAATACTGATTACACAAATGGCTGCACCTGACAAGGGCCTGTAGTCACAAAGTTTTGTGTCTAACAGACTTTATTCTGTGCTGCTTTCCCAGGTAAAATCCACCATGAGAGTGGCCCAGTGCTCGTGGCACACTCCTTGTGAGGGCTGTGACAGCCCAGCCCTCCACAGGGTACGTCCCTCAGACTGCTGAGACTGATGCAGAAACCTTCTCTGCTGTTCCAAAAGCAGGAGTTGTGCAGAAGAGCTCCCAGGACGTGCCCCTGCTCTGTTTCATACCCACCCTTGAGGAAGGCGTAGGCGGCGACGGGGAAGAACGGCAGCTGGAGAAAGGCTTCACAGTAGATGAAGGCCTTGAACCACTCCGGGGGCTGCAGCATCATGGGGTCCCTGAAGGAAGTTGCATACTGCTGCAACAGGTCTGTCAGCTTAGGGAAACCAAACCAACACATTCTGTCACTGAACAGCAACCTCAGCACGGCAAAGACTGTGATTCTCAACTGCATGAAGCCACCAGTGCAATGGGAAAACAGAGTGATCCAACCTTGGCACTTGAGGATTTGTACTGTAGTTTAAACAGGGACTATGTTTATGGCAATGAACCCTTTGCATTAAGTCTGTATTAAATTTGCACTACAGGCAATTTTAGGATTACTTCTGCACTAAGTACAGTTTCCAAAAACTACTCCTGAAATATGATTTCCTATCAGAAAAAACCCAAACCACAAAAATCTGCCCCTTGACACTCATAGCTATGATTTCCCTCTCTCTGCCGAGCTCTGCTGGTGCCAGCCCAGGGGGGCTCTCTGTCTGAGTGAGGGGTGAGCCCCCAGCCCCCCTCAGGTCCTGCCCAGCCCAGTGGGTTCTGGGGGCTGCTCCCCCAGGGCTGGAGCCTGGCTGCTGCCATGGAACAGCTCCATCCAAGGATTTGGCTCAGGGAGTTGCAACGAGTTTCCACCACAGAAATGTAAACTCCATCATGGCTCTATGCTGGACTTTGAACAGGGGGATATGCATTGGGATCTGCTGGTTAAATATTAATTGAAAGTGGTGCCTCTACATTGGAGTAATTCTCCAGCAATTCTGATGGCAAAAACCACGTCAACCAATTGTGAGGCTCAAACAGCAGGTGACAGCCGACTTCACCCTGACATGAGGGCTGAGCTAATTATCAGCCATCCAGCTGTGGTTTGAATTAACTAAATGATGCTTATTGTCTTTTACGATTTTGCTCAAAATCCAGCAAACCAGAGATTTTAACTAATAAATTCGGTGTCGCTGGGATACCCGCTGCTGCAGCGGCAACAACTCCCTGGTAGGGAATGCTCAGGATCAGAGAGCGCCCGGCATCAGCCCCGCCCGGGCACGTGGCAGCAGCGCCGGGGCCAGGGGGGCACTGCGGGGCCAGGGGGGCACTGCGGGGCCAGGGGGGCACTGCGGGGCCAGGGGGGCACTGCGGGGACAGGACGGGTGCTGGCAGCTGTAAGACACCCCCCGCCCGCCTGGGGAGAGGAACGTTCCCAGCGCCGGTTCCCGGGGGGATCAGTGACCCCCGGCCCTGCGGACACGTCCCGGGCCCAGCTCCGGGCAGCGGCCCCGCTCGCAGCGCCCGAGGCGCCGATGGAGCGCCCCGTCCCCGCCGCCGCTCCCGCCCGTGCTCCCGCTCCTCCCCATGGATGACCCGGCTGTGATTCATCCCGTGGGCAGCAGCCCCGCCGCGTTCCAGCCGCTCCCTCACGCACATTTACTGCAGTTCCTCTCCCCCCTCGCGTCTCCACAGACGCGGTTCGCCCAAAGCCGCCCCCGGCCCCACCAAACCCGCGGATGCTCCGCGCGCGTTCGCGGAACGAGCCCCGGCGCGGCCCCCCGGCCCCACTCACGGCCCGCGGGGGGATCCCGGCGGGCAGCAGCGGCTGGAGGTCGATCAGGGCCGTGATCGGGATGTGCGAGAGGAAGTAAAGGGCGAAGAGCCGCTCCCGCCACCGCGGAGCCGCCGCCATCGCCGGGACACGCCCGCGGACACGCCCCCTGGAGACAGGGGCACGCCCACGGCTGGGGACACGCCCCTTGATGCAGGGACACGCCCGTCTTTACCGGGCCACGCCCCCGGGCCACGCCCACGCCCCCCGGCTTCCCCTCCCCGTTTCCCCGTTTCCCATTTCCCCGGTTTCCCGGGGCGGGATCGCAGCGCTGCCGGTACCGACACCCCCCACCCCTCACCGTGCCCCCGCCGCCCCCCGGGGCCGGATCCAGAGGCTGTTCCTCGTGCCCCCGCACCTCGGGCCAAGCCAGAGATAAAACCACTTCTTCCCGCATCCAACGCATCCTTCCCCGCGCTCTCGCCCTACAGAGCTCACACGCTCCCCCCGTCCCGTCACAGCCCAGCCGGGTCCCGCAGCACACGCGGATCGGGGATCAATCACCTGCCTGCACTGCCGGTGCCCATGGATCACACGGCTCTGGAGGATGTGGAGCACATGGAACAGAAGCTCCCGTCAGGTTATACCTGACAGAAGAATATTTAAGATTACGGAGACCAAACGGTCCCAGGTCTCGCGATTCCGTTACTGAAAAAAATCCAGGGTAAAACAATTAGAAAACTTGCCCCCCAGGAAATCCCCAAACGACCACTTGGGGCTCCCTCCCCCCGGGAAACAGCAGATCCCACATCCCTGCTGATGAACAGGCTGGAGGAGAAAACAGCTTCCACAGATTGCTTCGGATCAGTCACTGACACTTCACCAGGAGATGGATTTTAGCCACTTACTGTTCCAGGACTGGCCTCGACAGCTCCTTTGCTCGGTGTCCCAGTGCACACACAGGGTTGGGCCTTCTCCCCCTCCAATGTTCCTCTGACAGTCTGTGAGCAGCTCCGAGCTCTCCTTTGCCCTCAGCACGCCTGGTCCCTTCCCAAGGCACAGGCCATACAAGGAGACACAGCACTGGAGTGACAGAGCTTAAAACGTCTGATGACAACTGTAATTCGTTTGACATTGAGATCAGCAAAGCTTAAAACTGATTAAAATGCAACTCTGATAAACCTCAGGGCAGGTTTTACCCCGGCTGGGAAGGAAAGCAGCTCTCGGGATGCCTCCCATGGCCATCGTGTTGCCCTGTGTGCTCCCTGGCAATGGAACTGTGTCCATCCAAGGGCTCAGGGAGCACTCCCTCCACTGTCACTGACTCACAGCAAGCACAGCAAAGGCAGGTCAGGCTACAGAAAACACTCCCAGCATTGTGGTTTGCATATATTTGTACATACAGTTTAAGTTACACCTTGTGCCAGTGTTATTCCACATCCTGCCCAGACACCTTGCAAGGTAAAGGTCCCAAAGACCTTTTATTCTTTTTATGTTTATGGGCAAGATTCACCCAGAGACCTCAAGCAATTGGCTCCAAAAAATCCCCTCTGCCCAAAGTGTCTGTGCCACGTGTGGCAGGTGCTCACAGCCTGCCAGCCCCAGCTTGTCCCTGCCCTGACACACCACGGCCCAGGGACTGCAGCTGTGTTCTGCAGCTCCACTGCACTGCACCCTGTGCAGCAGCACTGCAGAGAACAGGGAAAGGGGGTTGTGCTCAAAAAGTAACTGGTGCTTTGCAAATTAAACAAACCCAGAGCTGCCTGGAGGTCTGACCCCCTCCCAGGACAGTTCAAGCCAATCACTAATTTGATTTATCAGCAAGTTCAGCCCTTACCCAGGATCAGGCTGAGAGAGCAGGTGAGTCTTGTGTCTAGTAAGCCATATATGTGTACACATACACGTGGGTGTGCACCTGGGTGTAAAAGTGAGCACCATGCCCAAACCATGATGTTACAAAGTCTTTTTACTGGTATTCTTAAATCAAGATTGTAACAATCTACTCTCAAATGCAGGGGGGGATCAGGCAGAAATAACAACAGCCACCGCTGCGGTTTCAAATGTCACATTTAATGTTTTCACCACTGTACTCCAAATCTACATTTTACAAAGTGACCAGCAAGTGTGCCACATTAACTGACCAACCTCTGAGATTTTACCTTTCATACCAGTGTCTTCTGGGGCTCGTTAATTAAACACGTTTCTCATTCAAGTGAATTGAAATGCTTCTGTTGGTTTTATTCTCAGGAGCCTCATAAAAAACAAAGATATTGCACCATCTTTGTTCAGTTATTCAATGTTTGTCTCTTTCACAGCAAATAATTACTTCATTGAAGTTAAAACTTCCAAACATAACTTACTAATAGTCTCCAATTCCAGCTCAGATCACTCTTGTTGAAAATACTCTGCTAAATACAGATAACTTACAATAACTTTAACAGTTAATTGTCCATAACAAACACCACGGTTTCTCTCCAGACCAAGGCTCAAATTTTAAGACCACCCTTTAGTATTCCTTTGTACAGGTGAAAAACAGTCTTCAATTTTCTAGTCTTGTTTTAAATACAAAAGTTGGAAGGGACATTCAAGTTTCAAGTCTCCACACTGAACTTAAAAAAAAAAAAATCATGTGGAGGTAAACAAACCAAGTTGTATACTCCAGGAGGTAGAGGCCTTCAATTTGTGTTCATATATACATATGCACAGAATTCAGTGTTCCAACAGAAAAAGAATTAGCCAAAAAGTAATAAAAGTTATTTACTACTGTGACATTTCAAGACTTCCACAGCTTTGCCTAAAGACACAAACACAATTAACAGAATTCCCTATGTGCTTTTTTTTGTCCTTTTCTCTTTTTTTTTTCTCTCAACTGTCCAGTGCAGGAAAAAGTTCTCACAAAATTTCACAGACCTAAAATGTGCAAGCTAGTTTCTCTCTATACAGCAATGATGTCAGGGATCTCTGAAATTAGCTCATAAATGGAATTATTTACACACATAGAAGATGCATGCTGGGGGGTTTTATGTAAGAAAGAGCAGAAAAACTTCTAATAAAAATAGATTAAATATATATATATATTTATACTGGGTAAGGAAACAGAAGTTTCATCTCTCCTAGTCACAAACTCATTCTCTCTACTCACAACATTTGATTTTAGAACAGCACACATCACCATCACAGCTCTAGTGAGAAGCTATTTATAGGGTTTGGGCATCAGGGGACGTGGCCACTTCCCGTGGTCACAGCCCCCCAAAGGGACTTCATGATTGGTCGCAGTCAAGTTTTCTGTATTCCTTAGTTTTAGAAAACCCAAAATCTCCAGGAATGGCTCAATATCAAAATGTATGTCTATCTGTTTGTACAATCTCACTTCAATTAAAAAAAAAAAAAGAAAAAGGAAAAAGAAAAAAAGAAAAAACCTCCCCGAATTTGGTTCAATTCTGTTTGTTCTGAGCTGAGCCATCACAGCTGCACTAGAATTCATAAAACACGTGCAACTCTGGGTAAAATATTTTCTTCTAAAAGCACAACCACTTTACAAGATTAAAAGTCTAGTACATTTCTAAATATTATTCATATTGTACAAGTAGTGGTTGTTATTTTAAAACTTCATTAGTAAAATTACAGTACAAGCATGATTAACCTCCAGAATTGCAAATCCCAGGCTCCAGTGGAAAGCTACATTACATCTTCAGTAGTAGGTGAGCCCCACGTCACTCCCACACCAGCGGAGACGGCGGCATCTCGGAGGGCTGGGCGACCGTGGAGCTGCAGGGCAGGACAGACAGGGCATTGGCAGGAGCCCACAGCCAGAACCCCAGGGCTGGGCTGGAGGCCAGCCAGAACAGACCCCCCAGAGCAACAGTGACCAACACCCACAGCAAACCCTGCACCAGTGACCTACACCCACAGCAAACCCTGCACCAGTGACCTACACCCACAGCAAACCCTGCACCAGTGACCAACACCCACAGCAAACCCTGCACCAGTGACCAACACAGCAAACCCTGCACCAGTGACCAACACAGCAAACCCTGCACCAGTGACCAACACCCACAGCAAACCCTGCACCAGTGACCAACACCCACAGCAAACCCTGCACCAGTGACCAACACAGCAAACCCTGCACCAGTGACCTACACCCACAGCAAACCCTGCACCAGTGACCAACACCCACAGCAAACCCTGCATCAGTGACCTACACCCACAGCAAACCCTGCAACAGTGACCTACACCCACAGCAAACCCTGCAACAGTGACCTACACCCACAGCAAACCCTGCACCAGTGACCAACACAGCAAACCCTGCACCAGTGACCAACACCCACAGCAAACCCTGCCCCACCCTCTATCTGCCTTTAGCATTCCTTCTACTGCTAATTCTGCAATCAGGACCCAACTGGCTGACCTTCCTATTCTCATTTTCAGTCTGACTTCTCTTCTTTTACACAATAATAGTATTTGAAACTTTTGCACGTTTTATTTAAATTCTAGAAGAGTTCATATAAATAGTGTACCAGGGTTTTATCCACGGGTCTTTCCTACTCTCAGGGAAAACTGAAAATGTAAAACATTCTGGATGTGCAAATTCTGTACTACTAATAAATGGGAATTAATATCAGATGTGATTACATACAGTTACCTAATAAAGCTCTTAAAAGCAGCAGACTGAGGGTTGATGCAGAGAGGCACTCTGTTTCCTTTCTGCTGTTCCAAAATGAACTGATGAATTATTTCTGTACACAGGAGAAAAATACAAAACACCACAGCATTAACATTTCTGGCTTCAGTAAAATGCAATGAAGATGGGGGGGAATAAAGGTTTCCTTACTGAGAGCGCATTTTAGTGAGGATAAAAGAGCTCCAGCTTCCCTAAATCTCAGCTTCAGCTCCTGGAAGCTGCTGCCTCTTTCTGCAGCACAGCTGTGGAGGTCACAGCTTGTACCCCAAAAAGGCCACACCACTGATTCCCCTTCCCCCAGTGCCACCACTCAGGAAAAGGACGAGGAACAGGGCACTGGGGACAGTGCTGGTAAGGTCTGAAACCCACAGACCTCTGCATGTCAGCCTGTGCTTGTGCCACTGTTATGTCAGAACATTGACAATTCTGTTCTTTTAGTGAAAAGAAATTGTTTCCAGTGTCTACTATGGAAAAATACTTGAAAGAAACCAGCCCTGGGGTTAGTGCACACTGGGGTAAGTTGTGGGAGGGGGGCTTGGACTCGGAAATTGGATTTCTGGGGGTCTCAAACCACCACACAGACCCAGAGCACACATCCCAGCTCCATCCCAGTTCCACCCTGCTGAGGGGGGAGCAGCAGGACAACTGCACATCCAACCCTAACCCCTACTCACCTTTGACCTGCCGAACAGAACTGAGGTTCTTTTCAAAAGTGTCATCAAATTTGGGATTAGTGATGGGTTCAAAATCACTCGTATAAACTCTTCCAGTGGATGTGGAAAAACAACATTTACACATACAGGTGTGGTACCGCAACCGCCCCTCGTCGAGATAGGGGTGAGCTAAGGCATCCTTAGCAGATATCCTCTTGGACTGCAGAGAACACGGGACAGGAAAGGAAAGGAACAGTGAGGACACTGCCAGGGGTAGTGAAACTACTCATCGATTCATTGCCAGTGGTTTCTTAACCCCCAGTCCTGTGAAGGAGCCAGTTCATGTCCCGCTGCCTGGGAGCTGCAGGAGCTGCCACTAGAGGGGAGCTGTGGCTCAGGAACCAGCCCGGCTGGGACGGCACCGACCCTCCTGTGCCACAGCCACCGGAACGGCTGCTAAGGGAGGGCTGGAAACCTTTTCCAATAGCTACTTTCTGCAGATAACCTCACGATTATGACCCCTACAATAAATCAAACCAAGCCGGGAATAACAGCATTCTAAGTGTTGAGGGAGTCAGAAAGGAAAACTTTAAGGTTTTTTATACGGAAGTTATAATTTAACATTTCCATGGTTCTGTTCAGCAAAGCAATCTTAAGGTTTTAAAAAAATAAACCCCAAAGCCAGTGCCTTCTGAGTGCTTCATCAGCCCCTGGCCTCCTCCTTTGCACTGCAGTCACTGCCTGGTTTTTATTTGCAATACTGGGGGGAGGTCTGTGAGAATGAAATAATTAAAATTATCAATTCTGGTATCAGATTTTCTAATGACAGTTCTCTATAGTGTCCCTAGAGATGAAATCCAAAATTCACAGAACCACATTTTTATTATAAAAACAGTGGAAAAATGATCCTGTTCTGTGACTGGGGATGCAGGAGGAATTTTCTGTGTGTCGCAAGACCGGGAACACCCCCGTGTCCCTAATTAGAACTGCATCAAAGTAGCTGATGTTCTGCTACCTACACCCAGCTCGGAAAAGAGCATGAGTCACACCCCCTCCCCCGTCAGCAGCTTCCTTCACAAGACCACACTCAGCTTTAAATGTGGAACCCCCACTCCAGGGGGAATTCATTGGCCCATTATGACATTTTTACGTCTTTTACAGACCCAAAGTACTGCAATGCCATGTAGAATTGACTTAAGACACTCATTTAGATACCAGACAACAAAAACTGTTCAAACCAAAAGTACTTGAGATAATTTTCAGTCATACTTACTGGATCAAAGACCAACATCCTGCAAAGGAGATGAACTGCTTCATGTGTAGCTTGACTGGAGAGTGTATATAGGACAGGAAGGGATGGCTGTAGGGGGAATGGGAGGAAGAGAAGCACAGAGTGTCCTGTCAGATCCATCAGCAGGAAAACCCTGTTCCAGCACACGCTATTCCGCAGTCATCAAGGACAAACTCCTTGTTAAAGAGGACACAGGGTACCCAACCCTTCCCAGCCCGACAATAACCACCATTACAGAACTCAGCAACTGCAATAAAGATCTAATGGATCATTTTTTCCCTTAGTTCAGATGTAATCCCTGGACAAACTTATATTTTATTTATTTTTCTACACAGACACCACTCATCACTCCCAGCTGTAGCTGCTCAGGGGTTTGATTAACCCTTCATTTCCAGTTCATTCCTCTGATCCCAATCACTCCCAAATTATAAATTACTTTGCTTTTCCTTGCCCAGGCAATCCACAGCTGACTGACAGTGACAGAAGGACTGTACTGGATGTCACAGTTGCTGTAAATTTCCCAGTATAAATAAGAATTACACCTCCACAGTGACATCAGCCCAAGTTAACCCTGAACTACCACATGCAGCCCTGAGCACTTCTCAGACTTGGTTTCTCAGGGCAGCCTATGGAATATGAAGCTGTAATATTCGGTAACTTCATCTCATTTTTCTAACTCCTAAGTACCATCCACACACAAAAGCACTGTGGGCCAAGCACTGTGATTACACAGGTTTCATCCCTATGCCGGAGCAGAAAAACAGTATTACATTCCTTACTTATGGAAGCTGTTGCATCCAACAGAAATGAAGGACTCCCTTTTTTTTGGCTACATTTATGGCCCTTGACAGCAGCTTGTCCTGCCACCTCAGAAGCACCTGGCTAGAGACAGTTCTTGGGGACAGCACTCCCTCAGCCAGAGCTGGGAGCAGTCCTGCAGGAGCACTGCCCGGGCATTGGGAACTGGGAAAATGGAATTGCACTGGGATTTGATTGCCATGGAATCAGTGGTCAGCCTGTCAGCAAGGAAGGAGCACCCTCCTCCTGGCTTCTCCCAGAGGGCAGGAGCACGACAGACTCCATGGATTCCAAAGGCTTTCCTTGGGAAGGGGGTGAGCGGAGCCGGGGGGGACAGCCCGTCACCCTGGGGCTGCTGCATCAACTCACTGGAACTGAGCCTGAAGGGAAACTTCCAAACACCAGGTGACAAAGAGGCCTCTGGAGCATGGCAGTGCCCACTCTGCCAGCACACAGTGCTGGGGGGTTAATCAGAACCTTCCTGCATTAATCTATTTTTACACAGAGCAGCAAAATGCTTCACCCTCCCCTCCCACTGCACTCACCTACGGCGAGTAAAAATAGTTGGTGTGACAAAGTAATCGCCTGTATCTAACTTGGTTTCTCTCCCTATTAGTCCAATTAAGAAACTGGTAACTTTAACTGTTTATAACCACAGAAAGGTCCATTTCAGAATATGAAAAGCCAGGAATTTGCATTCCAACATGAAGTTTGCTTCAAGCTGAAACCAGAGAAATACCATTAATCACCTGGATGCTCTGTATCCCCTAGTTCCAAGTTGCAATGAGCACACCAGCTCCAGAGACTGCTCAGCTCCTGTGGCAATCCATGGAAAATGAACCTTGTTTTCCCCAGCTGACACAGAACTAACTCTTAGAGTGAATTTCCTACAACTTCGTGCCTAAAGGACATTATGTCTGTACTGGAAGCTTTTTATACCATTTCACCTCACTTGCTTTTTAGTATTCCCATCATTCTGTGGGTCATGAGACACTGGGTTTCAGAGGTACAACTCTTCTAGCACATGGTAGCAGAAAAACATACTTGATTTGTTTTAAAACTGGTAGAGAAAGCCTGTAGGAAATCCTCCTATTATTAATGCTCAAAGAAAAAAATCCTGTCATGAAATGGAATAGAGACAACTCGATGTAATGAATGCAAACTGCCAAGGAGGCAGAACTCCCACATGTCAATAATAAAGGAGAATATACATGCAATGATCATTTCTATGGTAACTACTATTGTGGTGAACAGACATGTGAGAAATTACTTCAACATGCAGAAAATAAACATGCAAACTTAACCACTGGAAAGATCTGATGTACAGGTCAATGATTTTGTAATTTTTACTAACAATCATAAAAATGACCATATTGGATGGCCACACAGCTCTATTTCTGCACCAGGGATGCCTGCACAAGCATTTCTTTGTTATAGTAACAGCATTTGCACTTTTTATTGCCCAGTCAGAACAATGACACCATCCTGCCTTTTTTTCCCTGGTTTGCTTATTGTCTTTTTTTAAACTAACTTTTACTTCAGTTGTGTTGTATGCTCTATCTCAGCTTTCAGTCTCTTGTTGACCCTTCCTGAGCAGCTCAGGTCAGCACACAGGTGTGCAGGGACCCTCTGGGGTTGGGGTTCTGCCCTCAGCTCTGGGACACGGACAAGTTCCAGCTCTAACACTCCTGATCCTGGCAGTGCAGGACCCCTCAGGGCTTTCTGGTTATGCTGTCAATTTTCATTTATTTTCATTTACATCTCTTGACAATACTATCACTTAAATTTAACATCTTCATTCAAAATAGCTATCAAAACACTGTCACTTCAGAAAGGGAGACTTTCACCTGTGTCAAACAATACACTGAAGGCAGAACCCAGAAATGCACTTCACTAGTGAAAACCCACCCTGTCTTCACAGCAGTTGGACCAATTACACCACTAACCCCCGTCACTGCAGCACCACAACCACTGCTGGTAGTTTAACCCTGGTTAACAGGCAGAGACAGCTCTGGGACTGAATGTCCAAACGAAGCATTTACAGCAAACGGGCCCTGAGAATTTAACCAAGCTGTGAAACGCTGTGATGCTGCAGCAGGAGCCCTGCCCACAGGGAATGTGACTCGTGGGGCTGGTGAAGGGTGCCCTGGCCCAGTGCCCAGCCCCTCCAGGTACCTGTTTATGAGGACCCCTGAGTATGTGTGCCTTGGCGCCTTCACACGCCGTCCTCATGGCCTCCAGCGACGGCGTGCCCAGCAGGTCTGTGATCAGGTCCAGCTGCAGGGCAGAGACACGGGGGTCAGTGCATGGTCCTGCCATGGCACACTGCCCAGGTAACACAGGACACACATGTCAGTGCACTGCCCACCATGGCACACTGCCCAGGTAACACAGGACACACATGTCAGTGCATGGTCCTACCACTGAACACTGCTCAGGTAACACAGGACACACATGTCAGTGCATGGCCCTGCCACTGCACACTGCCCAGGTAACACAGGACACACATGTCAGTGCATGGCCCTGCCACTGCACACTGCCCAGGTAACACAGGACACACATGTCAGTGCATGGCCCTGCCATGGCACACTGCTCAGGTAACACAGGACACATGTCAGTGCATGGCCCTGCCATGGCACACTGCTCAGGTAACACAGGACACACATGTCAGTGCATGGCCCTGCCATGGCACACTGCTCAGGTAACACAGGACACATGTCAGTGCATGGCCCTGCCATGGCACACTGCTCAGGTAACACAGGACACATGTCAGTGCATGGCCGTGCCATGGCACAGCTGGAGGCCGTTCCCTCTCCTCCTGTCCCTTGTTCCCTGGGAGCAGAGCCCGACCCCCCCTCCTGTCAGGGAGTTGCAGAGCCAGAAGGTTCCCCCTGAGCCTCCTTTTCTCCAGGCTGAGCCCCCCCAGTTCCCTCTCACCAGACTTGTGCTCCAGCCCCTTCCCCAGCTCCACTGCCCTTCTCTGCACTCGCTCCAGCCCCTCAGTGCCTTCCCTGAAGAGCATCAGCCCAGCTGACTCCAGGAAATGACAGTGGAAAAACGCTGGAAGGGAACACGAGGATACCTGCTGGATGGGACTCTGTGCCTGGAACAATATCCTTCGGCCAAGCAACTCTGCAAAGATGCAGCCAACAGACCAGATGTCGATGGCATTGCTGTAGTGGCGGCTGCCCATCAGGATCTCCGGAGCGCGGTAATACTGAGTGACAACTTCCTGAGTCATGTGCCGGGATTCGTCTAATTCTTCCACCCTGGCCAATCCAAAATCACAAATCTAAATTGAGAAGGCAAATAAAAAAATTAAAATAACCAAAACACTTTCTGCAGTTCAAATAGGCAACCTTCTGGGGACGAGGCAGGGAATCCCAAGCAGCACTCACACCCAGCAGATAACCTGCTGTCACTGCACGAGCCAGGGGACAGGGGGACAGCAGGACATGATCTCACTTTATTCCACAGCCATTTAACCTGCCTACAGTTTGATGTGAAATCACAGTTCATTTTAGGTTGGCATACAGTATTTATAAATACTATTTATAATAGTGTTTTTGCACTATAAAATACCAACCTCTGGCTACAGAGCATTTCAACCCAAACAAACTTCATTTGTTCATGATATGCCTCTAAATGTTAAAGATTCAGCCTTCTACTGACTCTGGCTTGGAGAATTGTAAAAAATTCCTTGAACCAGAGTGGTTAAGAAAAGAGACCAAAATTCCCCAATTAGAATGCTGAGCAAATCCCTGTGAACAACACTGAATTTTTCCGTTTGGCACAGCTGTACAACACACCTGAGTCCTCCAAAATTCCTTATGCCTGAGAAGTTAATGGAAGTGTCTCGGGCTTTCAGTGTCATCTTCCTCTGAGGAGAACACGGACACAAACACCCCCAGAGCCCCTGCCCCTCCCAGCCACCAGCACAGGAGATCCCACACAAGCCTCTCCTGCTTTCAGAGATTTACGGAGAAAGGCAGAAAGGAAGATGTTTGCTTAGAATTTTTTAAGAATCTGTGGGATTTTTTCCTTTTAAATTGACTTTCAGGGTAAGTGTTCACATCGAATGTTTTTGTTCAAAAATTAACAACTGCTCCCTAACAACCAGCACATACACAGGGACATCTTCAATAAACGTAAGTAGCACCTTAAGGACACAGTTGCTGTTCACAAGTAGGTTCCCTGGTTTAATGTCTCGATGTAAAATGCCAGCAGAATGTAGATATTTCAGACCTGAAATATTAAAGCAAATTAACATAAATAATTATTTTCCTTTTAAAAGAAGTTTAAGGCTGCCAACAGTTTCCTGGCAACTCCTCATCAGCAAAGACTTTGCCTGTGGCTCAGTTTTTATATGACTCTAACTTCTAGTCTCTAGTGCACACTCAGTCACTCAATGAGAGGGTAAAATTTTGGAGTATATAAACTAGATAGAGCAAGGAATTTATGTATCCTTTTTTTAAAAAAAAAACTCAAACCCAAACCACCTCCTCCCCCCCCAAAAAAACCCCAACAAAAAACAAATCAAAAGCAAAACATCATCTCCCTGGTGGTGGCATGAATACTCTGCTAATCCTCACACTGGAATTTTGGCACACACCTCTTACTGCTCTGGTTTTCAGAAACAATTTTGACCTTAGGTGGGTACAGTCACACATATTTACTGACTTGGCTCAGCCCAGGTGTCCTTTCTGTGCCTTGATTCTAAAAGCCTTGATTCTTTCCCCCTGACTATGCTGGAAAGCAGCAGGGCTGCCATGCTCTTGTAGCTACAGTGATGCATGCTTGCTATTTATTCAAATATGAAATTAAAAGAAGTTTCCACGGGAAACTCATTCAAGACGAGGATGCCTTGAGAATAAACATTAAGAAACAGAAAAGATACTACTACTATGGACTTTTCTTTACATTTACAAGAAGAAAAGTTACCTCTTAAAATCTGGTAAAGAAAAACTTTGACATGATCCGAGCTGAGTGGCTGAGGAGAGACGATAATCTTATGGAGGTCGCTCTGCATCAACTCAGTGACAACATATCTGCAGCCATTGGTCAAGGAAAGCAGAACATCCAGCACAGAAGCTCCTGAAACATTTACTGACTCCTACTTATTTGAGCTCTTACAGGTCAGAACTATTGAGTTAAAGAGAATAAAAGCTGCTTCAGAGCTCAAGCCTCCAAACTCTTACAAGAACGAAAATAAAAAAGGAGTTGTGGAAGAAGACAGGTTAGTCAGTCACAGTGTTTGCATTAAGGTGGTTGTACAAAGTTATTCCAAAGCCAAACTACAGCTCAGAAAACAGAACAAAAGAAGTTAATATAATTAATGGCATCTGGAAACCTTTAAATTTTTCCTTAAGGTTGGTAAGCCACAAATTCCACACAACTGCAGGACCATCCTCACAGTGGACACAGTTCCAGCAGCCCAAGGAGCAGGTGCCAGTCCTCATCCCAAGCACCTTCAGGAGGGTCCCAGGCAGGAATGTGGAGTTTTGAAAATCCACCCCCTTCCCTACATGTACTCAGTGCCCACCCTGTCACTGCCCAAGCATTGTACACACCTGCCCACAAATCCCAACCAGAACTGCTGGGAGTTGTAACAGAAATCATCACAATAAATACTGGGGCACTACATGCATTAATTAAAATAATTCCTGCTTTAAAAGCTTAGTTCAGCAGTCATATTTCAAACAAGAGTCTCTGATATTATTACATTTGTGGCTGAAGGAGGTAAAGTGTTAAACTCTACAGCAAGGTATCAAATTTTCTTTCATTTCTACCTAGTCAATGTTCCACTTCCATCTGTTGCTCTGCCAACCCTCTCCAGCCAAATCCCCATTGGCCAAACAGTTCAGCTGCCATCAGCACACCACACAAAAATTCATTTTATAAATTAAATATTGCCAACTTTTTGAGGGAGAAAAAATTAAAATTGCATTCATAAAGAATTCATAAAGAAAAAAACCATCCCTGCAGCGCCATAATTTGTAATCCTCTAATTTTTCTTTTCCTGTAGCAAAGACCCTCTTAAATATTTATACCAGGCTTTTAAAATTCGGGGTTTACCTTACAGCTGCAACAAATCCTTACATTCAATTTAATGCAAAATATTTTAAAAAACCCAAAAGCATTACTCTGCACTTTATGACGATAAGATTTTTGTTTTGCCACGCCACAAATCCTCCTAAATCTCAATCCCGAGCATAATGTCTCCCAGATGTCTCAACTAGTTGCCATGCCAACTAAAGCAGCTTAAATTAAATGAGGGCCTGAAATGGCACCTGCACCACTCCAGGTCTGGGGCGCATTAAATAAAGCCCTTGACAGGGCTCCGAGGTGCCATTAACCCCGAGCAGCGACCTGATTATTGTCTGGGGATAATTTGATGAGGGCTCTGAGGAGCTGCCTGAGCAGCGCCCGGGATGTTCTGCTGTGACAGAGGGGGCCGGGGCTTCACCCAGCCCCTGCTGCAGCAAAACCCACCAACCCCAGGGGGCTTCACCCAGCCCCTGCTGCAGCACAAACCACCAACCCCAGGGGGCTTCACCCAGCCCCTGCTGCAGCACAAACCACCAACCCCAGGGGGCTTCACCCAGCCCCTGCTGCAGCACAAACCACCAACCCCAGGGGGCTTCACCCAGCCCCTGCTGCAGCACAAACCACCAACCCCAGTGGGACTCCAGCCCCTGCTGCAGCAAAACCCACCAACCCCAGGGGGGCTTCACCCAGCCCCTGCTGCAGCAAAACCCACCAACCCCAGGGGGGCTTCACCCAGCCCCTGCTGCAGCACAAACCACCAACCCTGGTGGGGTTTCACCCAGCCCCTGCTGCAGCACAAACCCCCAGCCCCAGTGGGGCTCCAGCCCCTGCTCCCACAGGTCCCTGTGCTCAGCCCACCCACCCAACACCAGCGCTGGGGTGGCCCCTGGAGCTGGGACACACAGGTGTCACTGCCAGGGAGAGATTGCTCCTGACAGCAGTAATTAGTTAAGTGGCTGCATAAAATTAGAACTACAAAGGTACCGGTTTGCTTCAGAGTGATTATCAAAGCATGGCACAAAAGGACTTCACCTGCTCTGCTGGCTGGGACCTGCTGAGTTGGTAAATGTTATAAAGCCACAGAACCATTCTGGAAAGGGATGAAGTGCCCTCGGTGATGGGATGCTCTCTGCATGGCTTGGACCCCTCTTTGTTCCACCTCTGCACACCTCAGAACTCAATTCTCCAGCCTCACAAACTAACCCTGTTCAGCTGGTCTGTGCTGGAGCAGGGGAACCTCCCCAGGCTGAGCAGTGCTGTCCCTGTCCCTGTCACTGCCTGGAGGAACCAAACCCTCCCTGTTCCTCTCTGCCCTCCTCCACCCTACAAATATAAGGGATTTACTCCCTAATCCATCAGAAAATAGTTCTTTCACCTCTTCACGAGATCAATGGGCAGGAATTGCTGCACATCTTTGCTCTTACTGGTATTAAAATCTTTCCCAGTCAGTCTAACAGACTGATAAAAGGGGTGTCTTTTCAGCTGCTTCTGATACTCACTTTATTGGGAAAAGTTTTCCAAAAGTTACTATGGAAATTTTGAATAACATCCATGGATCTGCAGTTGCTAAATTCAGTATTACAATCTGTGGAAGCTTATCCCAGTTAAATATTCTTGATTGTACAATTACACGGAAGGAGTAATCCTTAACCTAGATCTGATTTATAACTCATATGACTTGTTCTAAATGAGGGCATTGAACTAGTGCACATAACCAAACTCCAGTTTTTGAACACTACTTATGTGCTCTTCACGTGAAAGAAATATCAAAGAAAAATTTAAAAGCTTTACCTAAATTCATATGAAAAAGCCCCTGTACAGCACAGTAATACTTTCAACCAATTGATGTGTTTCTCCACCAGTAAATCATGCTGTACTTTGGTTAAAATCATCAGGTTGATTATACCTACTTTCTTCACCAATCAATTCAAGGTATTATATAAATAGATCAAACCATATTTCACAAAGTTCAGGTTATCTAAAAATAATGACAATTTCCCACCCATTAATTTTAAAGTAGGTCATACAAAAAAGGAGGTAAGACCCACAAGTAATTAAAACCAACATGCCCAAGTCTAACCACAGGAGTAGGAGAGAACTTCTCTTCCCACCAGAGTCAGAGCCCACCCAGCTCAAGCACTCGCTTTTCAGTATTTTAGAAAGCAGAAATTCCCACCCCCACAAATAGAAAACAACCCAAAGTTTGAAAAAGGAAAAAAACCAAACCAAAACGTGACGTTCCCGTGTCAAGCTTTTTACCCAAGTTCAGTGTTGGAATACAGTTCCCCCCAGGCAGCAGGTCCATGTGCACAGGACACGTCACACAGCACAGACAGCTCTGGGACAGCTTTCCTTGGCCAGGGCAGGGGCTGACCCAGAGGAGCCACAGCCCTGCTGGCCCCTGAAACCTCTCTGAAAAGTCCTGGTTCCAAAGCCTGGGGAGGTGGGGCTCTCTGAAAACACCACAGAGTATTTTAAGGTACTAATAACTGACAGGAGGTTAATTACTGGATATCGTTCTCAAAAAACATTTGGGGGGAATCCCCACTGGGAGCAGCAGGAGCTGCTGTAAATCCCACAGTCCCTGCATGGACTGGCTCCTCCAGAGTCAAAGCTTTGGGTTCAGCCCTGCCCCATTTCACCCCCAAAATCAACAGTAGCTCAGAGTTCTGCACCATACAGGTTCACCTCTTCACACAAACCTGTTCAGATACAGGCTCAGGGGGGTTGCAGTTCCACTCCACAGGTTCCACCAACCCCTGGCAGTTTCTGAGCTAATGAAAATCACACGTACCTCAATAAGATGCTCTATTTTTATATTTAGGATACATTTCTTCAAAATAGTCAATGTGTGGAGGCTGGAGGATGTCGAGGGCAGAGAGTACCTAGGAAACACCACACAAGGTCAAGGCCTATTCCAGTCAAACAAAATAAATCCCTTTCAAAAAGACAGTCAGACTGCACCTTCCTGACATGACTTTGCTTTATTCTGCCCCACAGACAGACCAACGTTCTGTCTCACCAGGTGTGAGAGAGCAATAAACTCCAACACAGGGCAGAGGGCGATGGAGTATAAAAAAGCTCAGCACTGAAAGTGTGCCCAGCTGGCACAGCTCTGGGCAGCCTGACTGTTATCTAAGGCCTGAAATAAGATTGGGCAGAATTGTATTCAGTCCATTTGCAAACATTTTGGAAGGGTAATTATGAATATCCTTCGATTCTTTATAATTTCATTTTTACAGTAACAGTAACATCTGAGTTTCCAGAAAAGCTGATAACTGTAAAATTAGAGAGCTCTTAAAGCATTTTAGATACTCTGCAACTTAAAAGAAAACACATTTCAGTTACAGAGAGCTCCATTTTACATTCAGGTTTTATCAAAGATTTTAAAATCACTTTGAATTTACTTACATTGTCATGCTTAAAAAAACACAACATCTTCAACTCCCGGAAGACCCTTTTACAAGAGACCAAATTTTGGAAGACGTTGGGCATCTTTTTGAGTGCAACTCTCTTTCCATCCCGTGGATCTGTTACTGACCTACAGAATAAAAGATTTAGAACATCACATACTCCTGCTAGACAATTTTTCTAAATAAGAAAAGAATATTTTAGAGTTCTTGTCATTCTCAACTCAGACGGGGAGTCAAAACAGGGTGAAGACAAGTCTAGAGAAAAAAGCATTAATCCAAGGGCATTAAGCACTGTCCCCAGAGCCTGTGTGCCACCACTGGGATCCCTCCTTGCTCAGAGCCCACACCCCCCAGCCACCCCAGAGGCTCTCCAGTGGTCACACACCAGTGTCCATTGCTTTATTCTTCCTCTCCTACAAGGGAAAAACACGTAACAATCCCATTCTGACAGAACATTGGCAAGTGGAAGACTAGTTATCACCAAATCACCTCACATCTGGAGAAGCAACAGCACATGGTATCTAAGTTTTCACACATGTAAAACAGGTGTAATACTGGTCTTTCTCCCACAGAACTTATGGGATGCAAGTATAGTAGCTCAGAAATTATAAGGTGCTTTGCACATGGCAAGTATTTTAATTTAAAATAATTAGATTCTGAAAATAGAATTTTATAATAAGAACCATAAAACTAGAGCAAGGAGATTATGGTGCCTCAATTCCCAATCCCAGTTTTTAAGGTGAGCTTCTCAAACCTCACTACAGAACAAAGTATATGCATATTTTTACTGGGATGACCAAAATAACTTTAATCTCAGTGCAATGCTGAACCCACAGAAGAATCTACACCCAGCTGTGTATCCTGATGACTACACTGTCCTCAAAAAGTTCCTGGCTTTTCTCTCTCATGCAGTTCCTCTACAGTGGACACCCAAGGCGGCTTCTTCTGTCTCACATCCGTGTTGTCTTAAATATCTCAGTAAAAAATGAGACTGGAGTGTTCAACCAGTCCCCTTGGCTCCCAGTGCCACATCTGATTCCAAACCACAAACCAGCTCAGTCCCAACACCTCGTCCAGACACCTGTTAACCTGTTAGATGTTAACATTCCTGTTTTAACCAAGGGGCAGAGGGGACTTGGGAAAGGTGGTGTCAGACTATTTGTACGGTGGGAAATGGCTAAAAGGAATCTGAAAAGGTCTTCTATTCCATGATATATTCCCTATGTTCTCCAGGACCTTTGCCTCTGCTCACACAGCTCTGCACTCCCACAGGCCACACTGAAACACCCCTCACACCACCCAGGGACTGCAGCCAGAGGGCACAGGGACCTCGGGAACACACCTGCAAACCAGGTTATTATTCAGCACCATTTAGCACACTCTGGGCTGGCCTGTGGCTTCAGGGTCCAGCAGAGGCAGAGTCTGAAGGACACACACACACAGGGGCCAGGCCAGGCAGTGGCTCACAAATTCACATCAATGTGATCCCAGCAGGAGCTCAGAGCTCCCACAGCTCACAAGGTCAGGCACCACTGATCAGCTAATTAGTGGCATTTTCTCTTTAGGAGGTAGGATTTCTGGCCCCCACCAAGTTTTACCAGCTTTAAAGGGAAAAAAAAAAGGGCAGCAAGACATCAAACCTCTAACCTGCTAAAGTCAAGGTAAAAGGTGCTGAGTCCTGGGAATTAAACAAGATATCATTAAATAGATATATTTGCTCCAAAATCAAAGGTGTAAAATTTCATCCATAAAGCTCCTCCCTGAAGACACTGCAGATGGCACTGATTTACTCTCTTTCCCATTGGAGCTCTCACACTGTTGCTGACCACACACACACACACAGCTGCTGCCAGGAGGATATTCCTGGATGGGCAGAATTCCAGGAGAGGATCCCAGTGATCACACACTGAGGTATCACACAGGTGTGAGGCCCGAGGCCTTTGACAACATGACACTTCCTCACAAAGGACTGGTAATGCCCAGGCAGAACACCAGCATGTTCTATTTGACAGCACAGTCACAAGAGCTGAAGGACTATCTTGGCTATAAAAACACGACACTCAAACTCTTCAGCATTTATTTTATGCTGTATTATGGCATGTTTCGGGCACAATCTGCATTTCCAGGCAGGGTCCGAAACTTAATACATTATTTGCATTTAAGGCCAATTTCTCTTTCTCTTAAATAACCCACTTCTACAGACAAGTGATGCTCACCTGCAGTATCCAGCTGAGAAGAAATTCCTCTCCTCTTTCCCCCAGTAGCTGCAGCAATGTCACCCTGCCCCTCACCTCCCTGCCTTGGGAGCTTTGTACCATTCACCAGCAATTTCACTTCAAGGGGCAGCACAAAACTAACAGCCCAAGTTCTGAAGATCAGAACTGTCAGGCCTGAATTCCAAAAACAGAAACAAGAAAGGAAGAAAGAAAATAGCCTGTTTGAAAACCTGGTATTTACAGCATCCAAAAAAAGATGCTGAAAACGTTGCTTTGTGTTTGTGTACAGTACTTACTTTGATACCAGCAAAATCATTATTTATAGCAATATGCTATCGGGTCACACATCCCCAAGAGAAACTAGAAAAGCAGGAAAATCTCCCAGGAGCTAATTGAGAGAACAGCTAGAAAGGCAGCTTTACTTACTGCTGCTCTCAGAAGAACACATTTCAATTCCCTCCTCTGCTCTGTGAGGACAGTCCAGCCCGGGTGAATCCTGCAGCAGAGGGCCCAGCAGGCAGGAGTGAGCCATCACCCAGCACAGCCTGGCCTTTCAAGGTACTGCTGAAGGCTCAAAGGGTTTGCTTATTAAGCACCAACTGTAGCTGGGGATAAGGAGATCAGAGACCAAGATTTGAACCAAAAATAACTTAGCAAAAATTATATATAGATACGGGGCAAAAAATAAGTTAACAAATAGAATTTGGAAGCGTGGGGGAATATGAAGGCAGACAGTTCAGCTGTCACCAAGCCTTTAGGAGTGACACAGAACAGCGACCCAGAGCTGGCAGATCTGGCACCAAACACCACGAGTGGAGTCACCCCAGAGCCCCCTGAGAGCCCCCCATCCTCGAGGTGACAGGGCTGGGCCAGCACAGGGCTGGGGCAAAGGGCCACACGGAGAGCTCTGGGGAGCAGGTCACAAGCACAGCAGCAGAGCAGGCCCTGGGTCCTGCCAATGCAGCCCCTGAACTGCAGCTGGGTGCCCTGTGCAGAAGGGCCTCTCTTCTGCCATCAGAAACCTCTTGTTTTGCTGATTATACATAATATACATATACATGTCTTATCTAAGAACTACAGTAAAAGTTTATAAAATAGTCTGACATGAAACATACCAGGGAAAAAGATGCTTTACAAAACCTGCAGCTTCTACCTACATTGCAGGCTAATCGTGCCAGAAATAATACAATTTTAAAAAGTAATAGGACTATAGAAGGGATTAATGACACAATCCAGACCTCTAGTTAAATGTTTTCAAAGACAATCCTTATCTCAGAGAGTCCTTGTGGGCATTCAGGCGTTTCAATTACGCATTACAAGCCTTTAGCAACTCTCTGCCCTGCTGATGGCAAATTTTCAAGGTGGAGACTTCGCCAACAGTGACTTTTTCTCTCCCCGAATCCAGGTCAAGGCATACACATTGTTCTGTAGTTTCAACTGGTAGAAAAACAAGTTTGTGACTGCTCCATGCAATTATTACACAGGAGTGAGATAATGAAAGAATGTTCTCAGGGGCGGTGTGGGAAACTGCTGGGAGTTTGTTCTGCAGGGGAAGCGAGCCTGCCTTCACATATGGAACACCTATAAACTTACATCAGGACTTACCAGAAGGAGGGGGATTTAACAGGATTACTCTGCAAGTTTTTCTTATTAGTCAGTGAACTTTTTTCCTCAGTTGCTTGACTCTTAATCAGCCAGGCTTTTCCAGAAAGCCTTACTCTGAGATATGTAACCGCCCTGGTCCCACCAGCATTTCAGCTGCTCACCCAGGCATGTTTGACACACCACTTCTGAACAAATAACACAGCTCATACTCAAGGGCATGTGACACCAACACAGCATTTCTTCAGTACACGGTGCTGCAATCAATCACAGCTTGGCATATCTCAAAATATGGGATGACATTAAAAATCTTAGGAACATTCACAAACCCAAAAGACTCCCAAGGCTAAAGCAGAAAGGCACAGAAAGGGTGTGCAGTTATCAAATCTCTTATCTGGGAAATGCTTGATTGGGTACATAAAATTTGCACATGGAATAGGCCATGACACCCAGAACCTTATTCTCTGTAGAATCACTGCCAGGCACTGAGCCCTACCAGAACATGACAAAAACTGATCTACAACATTTAGTGGGCTATTGGGTAGCAGAGGCAGAGGTGAGGAAAGCAAGCACACAAGTGTGAAATCATTAAGAAAATAAAAGAGTGTATGTATACAATTTAACAGTGGATTTCTTACTGAAGGGAAAAAGCACATAGACTGAATTTTTAAGCAAAGGAAAGCAGCTGCTTTACCAGTTTGCTATTATAGAGACTCACACACCACTGAGACAGGACAAAGGTGATGTTCCAGACTCTCCAATGACCCTGCCTATTAACAGCAGCACTGTGTCAGATCACAGACTGGACAGTCCATCTGGAACCATCCCACACTGGTTCGTGACCCACTAGTGTTCACCAGCACACATAAAACACATTTTAAGGCTCTGTGGCAATTCCTAATGGAAGTTAAATTATTCAAATGCTAAATGGTTTTGTCTGACTTCAGCAGCCTGTCAGTTTTCCAGCCCAAAGCTCCAAGTGTGGCTCCCTGACCTGGAGAATGGCTGCTGCCAGCTCCAGCCTGCAAACAGCTGGGCTGGCACAGGGACACAGGGAGCAGGGAACAAGGCCCTGAGACAAAGGGAGGACAGACAGATGCTTGTTCAGGAACAATGGCAGCCTAAGCATATGTCAAAGAGGATCTAAGTCAGCCCCACCAGCTCTGCAGAGTGAATAAGGAGAGGGAGAGGTGGAATTAATCTCTTTTCAAGGGCTTTTGGATAACACATGAACTGCTTCTCTAGAGGTGCCTCACCCCAGCAGTGAATGCAGAGAACCAGCTCAAAGTGGAGCCTCCCTGCACACAACCAGTGTCCTGATTTGAGGACCCTGTCTTTGGAATGTCACTCCAGGCTTCCCTCCCTGTGCCCAGCCAGAGTGTGCTGTGTGTCAGAGCCCACTGTCTGCCAGAGCCCACCGTGTGGCAGAGCCCACTGTGTGCCAGAGCCCACTGTGTGTCAGAGCCCACCGTGTGGCAGAGCCCACTGTGTGCCAGAGCCCACTGTGTGTCAGAGCCCACCGTGTGGCAGAGCCCACTGTGCCCTGTCCTGGCAGGGAGCTGACCTGGGCTCCCCTCCAGGAGCATCAGAACTGGATCATCAGGAGGGAGTGAGGCTTTGTTTTGGTTGGATTTCTCTCAACAACAGAGTTTTAGCACACACACTCATGCAATTAGCCTGGCATTATAATGGGTTTTACCCTCTGGCTGTACATGCATTGTCTGAGAGATGCAAAAGCTGATACAATCCCATTTAAGGGAGATATTCATAGTCACTTCAGCTATAATTTTTAAAGGAAAAGCCACCCACAGATACCTTACTAAAAGGAGGAAAATATTACAGTAAAGTAGTGCCCAGGCCTCTTCACTTTATTGCTCTCTGGAAAGCTGCTCTAAACTTACAGCACAAGGCCTTTCCCCACTGAGGAAGAATAAAAATGGGAATAACAGCTCAGATATTCACAGCATCATGGGTGCTGAAGGAGAAGCAGGAGTCAGAGAAGCACACTGGATCCAAGGATGAACACTGAATCCAAGGATAACACCAAATCCAAGGATGAACACTGGATCCAAGGATGAACACTGGATCCAAGGATGAACACTGGATCCAAGGATGAACACTGAATCCAAGGATGAGCACCAAACCCAAGGATGAGCACCAAATCCAAGGATGACTCCCCACCCAAGTGAGGAACAGCACTGACCAAAGGTGGATCCTGCACCCACCCAGTGGCCAGAGACACAACTTTAGGGATATTTCTTCTTATCTTCCCTGTGAGCTACATTAAATATCTGCCTCCCCCAGGGAGCTATTCCGGGCCCAGGAGGCACATGTAACACAAACACTGGCATGGACAAAGAGTAACCACCTATTCACACCAGCAGTCTGGGGACTTCAATTCCAAACCACTGCATCAAACCACTGCCTACAAAAAGCCCCAGTAGCTGCACCATAGAAGAGTATGAACCACTGGGGCAGAGTTGGTATTGACAGCAGAATTTTTAGCACACAAGCATGGGAAAATAAGGTTTCATTGTTAGAAGACATTATCAAAAAGAACAGCTGTTATTTTTCAAGCTATTTAAGCACTGGATGTGCTGTTAATGATTTTCAGGTCACTACTGCTCTGCAGCAGCCTCCAGCTGGCAATACTTCAAAGATCCTAAAAAGAAATATTAACAGTGGGTAAAAAAAAAAAAAATCTTTATTTTGAGAGATAGGATATGAAAGCAAACTGAAGAAGAGAGCTGAAGAGATACTACTGAGCAAAACTTTGATTTCACTTGGATTTAACTTTGAGGCACAGACAGCCAAGTTGAGTTGGGGTGACACAGAGTGTAGGGACAGAGGGGAGAGCTCAACAGATCATCTCCCCCATTTCACCCACCCTTGGGGATCAGCTGCAGGAGTTTGGCTCCAGCTCCAGCACTCGCTCCCACAACTGACCACTTGATATTAAACACACAAGAAGTCACTGGCAAACTGATATGGATTGATAAAAGTTGGGTGAAGGTGTTCACAGACAAAAGTAAAAACTTCTTAAGCTTTTAGACATCTGGAATCTATAAAAATATATTCCACCTGCTAAATATTTTCTTAATATTTAGGGAAGTAAAGTAGGTTTTGCATGCAGGAATTTGTGTTTGAACAGTTCGTGTGTGTTGTAAAGATACTGAACAGAAAATATGTTACTTAAGAAGATTACAAAAAAAGGCAATTTAATTAACTACTACCAATGTGCATTCTCAGCATTTCATTAAGTTTTCTCAACACACTCCATGGAATACTGTAAAGTAATCAAAAAATACCCAAAAGCACTTCAAAAAACCTGTAAGTTACTCCAAATATTCAAGTCTTTCTAACACATGCTCTCGAGAGCTGGGCTTTTTAGAGGTACAGGATCTGTCCAGGGAAAGAGCTGCCTGAATGTAAGCTCACAGATCTCACAGAGAACTCTCATGGACACTGAAGAAAACATCCAGATTCCATTTCCACTAAAAGGTATTTTATGGGAAAGGGTTAAGCACCTTGTTTTCCCCAGCACACTTCAAAGGTATGCTTCATCCACTCCTGCTCAGCTGCCAAACCAGACCCCTCCAGAGCTCCTTTTCCAACCATCCATGTCCTAAAAAAGCCTTTTAATGTCTGGTCTAATCACACCCTCCAGCATGTGCACCATTATCACTTATTCTTTACAAATCAGAGCTAAAAGCAAAACTGATTACTGCAAGAAATCTGTCTCCTTGAACAAAAAGTGATTCAGAGTATCTTACTTAAAAGAAAGGAGAGAAAATTAGAGGGATACTGTTATGGTTAATATCTTTTAAAATGTTTAATTTGTCTTCCTTCATGGAAGCTTAAAATTGAACCTGCTTTCCAATTCAAGTTTATTTCACCATTTACACAAAATTTTCTGGCTATGCTTGAGACCTTTTTATCACTTCTCAACTGCCTTTATGAGCCACAGTTACAGTAGGTTACTACACCACATATGACATTTATTCAGATACATTTTTTAATTCCATAAAAACAATTCTTTTTTTTTTTTCAGTCAATGGCATAGCTCTGTAAGGTCTGCAGTGTTCATAAATAAATAATATGCCCAATAAACACATAAAGCTCCATGTATTTTTGTACTTCTTCATTTTTAAAGCATATACCACAGTTACATGCACACTCCTGCCCCCATTCCCTGACCTCTATTCCCATTCCCACCAGCAAACCCAGAGAAACCCAAATGAGAAACCTTCTTCTCCACGTCCAACAAGCCTCCAGGCCTTGGCACAGTTCCTGGAGTATTTCTGCACCTCCAGAGCAAAGTAGGTTAATAAGGTCTCTGGTCACATCCTCTCAGACACCTCGTTTCCTGCAGGAACCCCCCCCAGCCCCTGAGGTTCCACCAGCAGCTTTCCCTCCCCCCCCATCCTCCCACCACCCCCTCCCCAGTGTGGGGGACACGGACACAGAAACCCACAGAACAGGCACTGAACTCCTTTTTGCCCCCTGGCTGCAGTGAAGCCCCCCAATAACCCCCCCACAATCACCCCCTGGAGCAGCTCAGCCCCGCAGGGGATCCCCCCACTCCCCCCAGTGACACCTGTCCTACTCCAGCCATTCCTTTCTCCCACAGTCACTGGGGCCTTTCCCAGCACACAGAAAACCAGCACTTCAGTAATCCCACTCCAGTGCTCCCACCAAGGGCAACAGCTGCATCTGCTGGTTCAGGACTAAGCCTCAGGACTTTGATGGATCTGTATATGCACAAATATATAGGTATATATGTTTGAGGCCCATAGTACCTTTTAATTTCATGAATTACTGCTATTCATATTCATCTCTCCAAATTCTGTAGTGATGATAAATCTAGGAACATTCATCAAGATTTTTACCTGGAAGAGGCAAATCTTATTTACTGATCTTTAAAGTTTCAATTTATCCTGCCCATTCTTTATTCTGTTAAATGCAATAATACAGAACACAGAATTGCAACTCAGAATGCTTCATAACTGACACTCTCTCTTCCATCTCCTTTGCCAGGAATTACTTTAGACAACAGTATTTCATTTATCTGTCTTGCACAGGAACGGATATTAGAACCACAGAACTTTAAAATATTTAAAATACACATTAAGCCTATCAGATACTGTAATTCCCAACCCCAACACTTCCCAATGGCCAAAGTAAACACTAACTAGAGATGTCTCAATTCCCTCATTTTTTTTCCTATGGAAAGATTTCTATGTAATCAACCCTGCCCAGTCATTTGTTCTCTGAATTACAGTGGAACAGAATGGACAAGTCAAAACATAGGTGTGAAATAAATAAATCCATAACCTTTACAGCCCAAAAGTCTACAAGATGCTCTAGGGTTACAGGATACTTTTGGAACATGAAAGAAGTGCTTTTTATCTCAGTTAATGGTAACGAGGATTTAAGAAAGACCCACAACATCACAAAGAAGAGGTAAAAAAATTTTTACAAAATCAGGCTTCTCATTATTCCCGGGGAGTTTAAAGACACAGCAGCTCCCCACTGCCACGGGCCAGTGAACAACCCTGTCACATCCCATCAAATCTCACCGGGCTGGGAAAATTCCACCTATCTCCTTGACAGTCTCAATTCCACGGGAGCCACAGCCACTCCTTCTCAAAGGCAGTTTGAGAAGCAGGAGGACATCAGAGTGACACCCCCAAGTGAGGGTGAGCAGCACCCCTGAGTGACCAGCACGAGGACATCAGTGACACCCCCAAGTGAGGGTGAGCAGCACCCCTGAGTGACCAGCACGAGGACATCAGTGACACCCCCAAGTGAGGGTGAGCAGCACCCCTGAGTGACCAGCCTGCTGAGGGCAGGAGAGATGTTTAAAACTCCCTCATGTCTGTAGGAGCAGAGCGTGTAACCAATGGATTTCCATGAGGTCCTTTGGTTACTACTCAAACACCTGAAATACTGTAAAATCTGCACATTTACACCTCAGGCAAACGACCCAACACTGTTCCTGTGGTGGTGCCAGGGCCAGGGGACCCGAGGTGCTGGAGCAGCCCTGGAGCACCCGAGGAGGCAGCACAGGGTCAGGGCTCCTCGGCCCTTCCCTCTCCTTTAAAACTCACCCACAATGGGCCACCTCAGAGACCTCTTTAAAACACTACGAGATCTTCAAGGAAAGTGTGTTTCTCCCTCTTCCCTCCCCAAAAAACCCCAACAAAACCCAACCTGAGTTGTTACAAGCCAAACCCACTGACATCCTACAATGCCACTGACTTGGTCTCACAATCCCACCCAGAGAAATGCTGAGGTCTGACCTGCAGGGCTCCTGTCTGACCCCCTCATTCCACAGCTGGATTCTGTCATCTCCATGAACTGACCTGAAAATCCTAATATATGCTTCTCTATTCCAAGTCTGCCAAAAACCTTGTGATAACAGATGGAATCACTACCATGGGTGAAATTCCAGGTAAATGACATTAATGGCTCTAAAACACTTCAAACCCAAAGTTTAAACAGGAGTTCAGGATGAAATAAAAATGATTACAGAAGGATTCCCTTTATTGGGTCATATGATAGGTGACAAAATCTCCTTGGGAACAACTGTGGGAGTGATGATATATACATTTAATATTCAAATTACCAAACACCTGTCAGTTCTCAATGTTTCAGATGAAGTTTCAGATGAATAAACAGTAGTTTAAAAATTATAAGGTGACATGCCCAAGACAGAGATCAGAGAAAAAGCCACAAGTAGGTCAAAGCTGGTCCTGATTCTGTCAACATTCACCTACTTTTCTTCAACTGCTTCAGAAAACAATAAGCAATCCAAACCTAAAGAACATAAATGCTCTGCTCCTTCAGCAGGAGCAGAAGGGAAGCTGCAGCTCAGCTTATGGGCCTGGGTGAGGATGTCAGTGCCCTGCCAGCAAAAGCCCAGTGGAAGTCCTTAATCCTGATTTTTCAAGTGCAATCAATGAGCAAATATGTTCAGAAAAGCACTTTGATACCTTGAGGTATCTATAATAATTGAAAAAACAAATAAAAGCTGCTTTCCACTTCATAATTAAAAACTGCTTTTAGTTAAGCTGTTAGGCTGAACTCTTACTCTCTTCAATTAAATCAGGTGACCCAGGGTAAAATAGATTTTTTTTTAATTTATTTTTGCCTCTCAGTGCTGCTGTAGGACATTCTCTGTTAGAACAGTGGTGCACAAAGACTGGCAGCACAAGGGATCTGGGCTGGTCTTGCTTTAGCCACTGACACAGAAGGATTTCCCAGCACACACAGACTCTCCCTCTCCACAGATAGTCCAGAGCTACATAAACTTCTTGCTCTGGCAAATCATAAATGGCAACTTTTAATGGCTTTAAGATTTAAACCTGGAAAGGATTCTAGCAGGTCTTCATTTCCCACTCCTTTGCTGCAGTTGATGATATGAACATTCCCTGGTGCAGCCAGAGCAGTAATGACACAGGACACTGTCCCTTTAACAGCAATTACCACAATTTGAATTTAGACATAAAAATAAAGTAGATGCTAGTTATTACTCACTCTGGCTATTTCACTTTAAGGGCTGAGTAGGTTTTTTTAAACAGCCCTTGGTTGGTTCTGTGTTTGGTAGTTGGGGTGTTTTTTTCATTTCCATATGCTGAACTAGAGGAAAACATAACCCACTAACCTCCACTGTCCTCTGCCTGCACATCCTGTGAACAGCAGCAGCTTTGAGAATGCTGGCTTGGAGGACACGTGCCCTCAACAAAACTATTGGCAGATGTTCATTTTCAGGTCTGTTCCTGTTTGTTCTGATATGTCCTTGCCACAGAAACAGGACTCCTGACTTGAAAAACGTGAATTGAACAGGAGACTCCCCACTCTTGTTTAAAACAAACAAACAAACAAACAAACAAAAATAGCATCTCAAATCTTCTCACATTGTTTTGACTCTTTTATTTTTTTTATGTCCATGAAGAGTCCAGAGCAGGTTTGCAGCTGCCCCTTTCCAAGCCTTGCCCACAGCAGTGACTGAGGACAATCCGTGTGTGACCCTGGGCAGTCCTGCATTATCCACATCCATCTGAGGAATATCACAGTTTTCCATGACCTACTTGATCCACGTCCTTTCCCTCAGTCAGAACAATAACAAAAAGAATAATCTTGCTTCATCAACATACCCACAAGCTACAAATCAGCACCAAGGAGGTCTGGCCTAAAGGACTTCAAACACACCAGGGAGAACACAGGAGAGTCACAAAGCACTGGGAGATTCAGGAAATTCTCTTCTTCATTTAACCAAAAAACACTAGCCTAGGAATGGAAATTCTCTTCTTCACTTAACCAAAAAACACTAGCCTAGGAATGGATAAAATTAAGGAAGATGGATTGCCAACAGTCTGGGAATAATGATACATCCTATTCCTTGTCCCAAAAACCCTCCCTGCAAGAACTCCTCACTCCAAAGCAATGCTCTGGAGTACATGAGCCAAGGAGAGCTCACAGAAACACCCAAAGAGAACTTGTATTGCTGGATGGAAACAGCCTTTAGAACAATGCCTTTGTTCTGTCACTGTCCAGTCTCTGGGGGGAAAAAGCTCATATTTAGGGCTTTCAAATAGTCTTGCATGGGCCTCCAAGGGCCTTCAAAAACAAAGGCAGGAGGAAGCCAAATACGTACTCAGTGAAAAGGCAGAGACACACTCTTGTGCTCAGAAGTCAGTGACCTGTGAGCTCTACTCCACACAGAAGTGCCCTACATCAATCAAAGGCTTCAAAATGGACTTTTCTGTATTTCCTCTAATATACTGTAACCCATCAATTAGGAACCAAAACAGCTAAAGGTGACTAAAATGGTTTTCAGTGCAGCAAAGCCCCCTGCCCCAGAGCACCACCAGACTCTGCTCCCTCACCTACACGAGTGCCAGCACAGACCCCAGCAATGCTGCAGGGGAAGAACATTGCTCAGGGCTGAAAATTGTTACTGCCTTTATGCAACAAGTTTTGCTATTCATAGACAAATACTCTTCAATAGTCACAGGAATTTATATTAAATAAAACAGTAACATGCATTATCTGCAGTAACAAACCCCATGCACACTGCCAAGGGAGAAGGGAGAGCCAGGTGCTCTTCAGAGAAAACATAATAATTTAGATCAAAGCCTGAATAACTACTTGGCCACCAGTTAAATACCATGCCCAGCTTTACTGGTGCCATTTAGCAAAGGCTCTGTCCTGACACCACTTTCACGTTGTGCAATGAAGAAAACTCTGAGAGCACCTCCTGGTGGTACCCAGATAATGGAGACAAACTGCCAGGAACCAGGAACAGATTTAGGATTAAAATTTGGAATAGCATCATTCCAAAATGACAAGGAAATTGCATTGGTTTCTCTGGGGAGCAATTTTTTTCACCTATTAAAATGTATTTGCATATGAAAGAGAATGGGGAAGGAAAATCCTTCTCTTGAGTCCAAGGATTCCTACAGTTCCCAGTATATTCTACTTTTCCACAAAAATTTCCTGTAAGAGTTCTTGAACAGAAAGCTCTGATTTTTTAATTTTTTTTCCCCAATAAATACCATCATAACATGTTCTAAGACAATTAAAGAAATAAGAGAAGATGTGTTCTACAAAATGATTCTGCTATAACCATTCTGGTGTTCTATCCAACAGCATAAAGAGCATAAAAATTCCACTCACACACAAATGCTTCCAAGCCTTTATAAAAACCCACCATATCAGGAAATTAAAGAACAATAGTACCAGGACACCCTGATTCTGCCACAGCCCTCAAGACTAAGGCTCAGATTCTTACTAAGCACTTTTAAAGACATGGCCATATTCCAGAGCCAGCTGTAGCCATGGAAGTTGTTTCATATCAGGGCTGATGGTATAAGTCTGCCTTCATTTATCCATCACTCTCATATAACAGAAGATGCAGCTTTAAATACTAAAATGAAGTCCAGATTATTCTGGTGGGTTTGGTGTTTGAGCAGCATTTTGGTCTCTGTCTGTAGCCCCTCCCCTGCAGTTTTCTGCTGGGTTTGGTCAAATACTATTACCAATAAATAAATGCATTAACCCCAGAAGGCTCTGTTCTTTCCATACATGTTTGTACTGCCTGTCACAAGCCACTTCCATGTCAGCATCTCTACCTCACTCAGAGGTCTGCTTTCACAAAGCTGGGTGCAACAGTTACTCTGAGTCCCCACACAGCAAAACTTACAGCATCTACCACGGGATTTTATAGCACTCAAATAAAGTTCTTTGTGGATTTTTAATATGCCTTTTAAAAACAATTACTGATTATATTAATGCACACAAACTCTGCTTAAGCAAGCTCTCCACACCTTTGAGCCAGCTTCTCCCACAAGAACAGCTGCACGTTACCTACTCCAGACCAGAAGGCAGAACTTTCTGGAGGATTAAAGATACATGAGACCCATATACAACCATTACAAACATAAATTACAACCATAAACAACCATTACATCATCAAAAAACAAACATATCCCAGAGGCTTCCTCTGCTTTACCTGCCCAAAGCTCCTCTACTTCACCTGCCCAAAGCTATTTTCTCTTTCAATGCCGTTGTTCCCCAAGAAATGAAGCAGCCCAGGCACATCCAGCAGCCTCCTCACACTCCCCTGTTCCTGCCTTATCTCCTGCTCAGGGGGATCCCCAGGCTGGGCTGCACCTCCCATCACACCCCCCATCACAGCCCACCTCACACCTTCCATCACACCCCACCTCACACCTCCAGCCCTCCACAGACACCAAGGGTTCCGTGTTTGGATCAGGGAAACCCACAACTTAAACCCCCTCTACAGAGAGATGAAGGGGGGGGGAGGGAAAGAACATCTGAAATATGTCTTCTGGAAAATCAATATTAGACTGAGAGCCAGTCACAAGCTGCTACATTTGCAGAATTCAGAGGCAAAAGGAGAAACCAGCAAATGCTACCAGGATCTAACTGGATTATCAGCACCCAGTCCCGTGTGGATACAAACAACATCAAGGTCTGCAGGTGCTGCAAAGCAACTTGCATTTCAAGTGACCTGTGAAATGCTGACCTTGGCATAATTTACAGTGAACTAATTTATCCCAAATGGTCCTTGCCCAACTTTGAGGAAAAAAAAAAAAGTTATCCACATTCCTTCCTTCTTGCATCATCTTACAAGACAAAAATGAACAACCTTGTATATAACTTGGGTAGAATTTCACCTAATCCCAACGTCTAATTTCAGTGCAAGGAGTTATTATATCCATTTCATTTAATTCACTCCATTTGGGGAACGGCCATTTAAATGTTAACAGAATTTTTCTTTTCAGGAAATTTGAAAAAAACACCCACCCAACATAAACATATAAGCTTTGCAAAATTTCCCATATTAAAAAAAAAATTGAATCAGGTCATTGTTCTACTACATTTCTTCACAAATAGAGTCAGAAACCAATTTAGATAAAGCAATCCTGTAAAAACTACTGACATGGCGATCCAAGATAATCACCTGCAGCTCCTTCCACTGTGCTGCTGAGTGTGAAACCCAATCCCTGCTCTGCTCTGAGCCAGCCCAAGGCCACTGCTGCCTCCTTTGCCTGGGGCATCCTCGTGGTTTCCTCCAAGAAGTAACTGGATAAAAACGACTCAGTCTCTTTCTTATGAAATCACTGTCTATCTGCATCAGACACCCAAGACAACAGAAAAACTCACTGAAGTAGAACACAAGAAGTGAAAAACTGTTGTGGTTTAACCCCAGCCAGCAGCTCAGCCCCACAGAGCTGCACAGCGGCAACGGGGAGACAAACACCCCAAACGTCCCCTTCCTCCTGCTTCCCCAGCTGTACACACTGAGCAGGATGGACCATGGCCTGGAACACCCCTGGGGCCTGAGGGATCCCCTCCCCAGCCTCCTCACGGTGGGCTGAGGAGCAGAACAGCAGCAGCAGTCTCAGCAATAACGAAAACAGCCCCGGGTTAGGAACCCTGTTTTCAGCACAGATCCAAAACACAGCCCCATACCAGATCCTAGGAAGAAAATTAACTCCACCCCACCAAAACCAGCACAAACCCCCAGAAGCCAGTGGGGAGAGCAGTGCTGCTGAGTGGTGCCACAGCAGTGAGAACAACATTCCTACCACAGCTCCTACTGACCACGTTTGCATGCTGGACTAGAACAACCACCCAGGGGGAATCCTTTCCAGCTGGAAATCTCTGCTCCCATTTTCTGTTACAGTCTATGTACACAAAGCAGACTTGTCATTTGAATGGGAAAGCTTCATATTTACCTGGATCAGTGAAGGTTCCCAGCAGCACTAAACACAACAGCAATACTGACAGCTGAATTCCCCCAAATAACCTCAAATGATTTTTTTTTAAACTATTTCTGTTCATTTTATTTAATACTTCTTACCATTTTTGTTGTCCATTACTGAAAGCAAATTCCACACCAAAAATCAACACATCAAACAGTAGATGTTTTCCACTCCTAAGCAAAACCCTGAGTTATATTCCTGGTTCACACTTTTGCTGCATCTTAGCCAGCTGTAACATCAGTATTTCAAAAGGCTCTTTGATTGGTCTTTAGTTTGAATGTTTGTAGGGATCTTGGCATGGATTACTCCTCCCAGAGCCTCTTTATCCAGTTCTGGTGGATATTCTGTCCCACCCATGGGAGGTACCAGTCCTGCTCTCAGTTCCCCATTTCTGCTCAGTCTCACAACCAGAGTTCTGGGATAGACTTGAGTACTTTTGTAACTTCAGGCTGTCACAAAATATCACATTAAATACTTTAAAGCAAACAACTGCCCACCTAAATGTTAATTAACAGGGGACATTTCCTGATGGTTAAGTACTGTCTTCTGCTAACAGGTGAGGTTTGAGGGACTGGAAAAAGATCCCGATACAAACAGCTTTAACTTAGGAAAAAAACCTCTCCCACCAAAAGTCTTAATGGGTCTCACAGAACACATTCCCATAATTCAGCTTTTGCTAAACTTTTCTTTTTTACCAGCCTGGGCTTTTGCATCTTTATTTGCATTAACTATGCAAAACATCGTTGTGGTTGGCAGCAGTTTGAGAGAGCAGAAGGGGAACTTCTCCTGCCACTACTCAGACTTTTCTGAACACGTAACATCTTTTTTTCCCCCAGTGTACATTCTAGCAGTTTTGTCCCAAACACATTACCCCCCCTGCATCCTTGCTCAGCAGGACACGTTCCTTTAAAGGAACAGGAGATTATCGGTTTATCCTGGAAACGTCTTTCCTGCTGCTGTGCTTAGTATCAGTGCTGGGATAAAACCCTCTTAAAATAGTTCCAGGGTCCAGGCAACAATCCATTGTATGCAACAGTCTTTTGGATTTTACTGAGCAATGACTTTAGTGTTTTCAGGCCTTTGAAGGCCAGGACTGAACAGCAGATTTAGGCTAAATTATTTTTGAATTTTAATGTTACAGCAGCCTGTCCATAATGTCCTGTTGCAACACCAACAGCCAAACTGTTTGAAACATTGTACTGCTGTGTGACTTCCCGAATAAAAAGGATTAGAAGCAAGTACATTAAAGACTCCACTGCAATTTAAAACTGGGTAAACTAGGAATTTAAAAAAAAAAAATTCAGATACTTTTTTCTGTTGTCACTTGCAACAGCTTTACTTTAGAGATGCCTTTTAACACAGATTTGACATTAAGACAGATTGCTCAGTTCCAGTCTTTGATGAACAACAGTAACTTTTTAAAGGCAGGACACACATGTAAGACAAATAGAACCCTCCCCACACCTTAGGGGATCACTGTTTCCTGTCCCAGGCAGTGGACATATCCCAACCAACAGGACACTTCCATAACATCTCAGCAGCAGTTACCAGCTTGAATCAGCAACAACAGTCATTACTCGTGTCTCCCTGCCCAGAACTGGGTTCCTCTTCCCTGGCCCAGAACCCTGCGTGGGAACAGCAGGAGCACCTCTTGCAGAGGGACCAAGGCTTTACCCTCACTCCAAACCCACCAGCCTTCACAGCTTCCACAGATATATTTTTCTATTACCATTATTATCATTTTTTTAGGAATCCCACCAGATGGCAGCAGCATGTCTCCCCAGCAGAACTGGGAGCACTTCTCCAAAGGACAGCTCCTTATTCTTGGAACAGACACGAGACTTCCCAAACTCAGCCCTGCAGTCTGAAACACGGGATGCAGACAGAGCTTGTCACGGGCTCTAACATCCAGAGTTTTTCAGCACCTTAGGAACATGTGTGCAGGGAATACTCCAAGAGCAAATTGATCTGGTTTTGGCAAATGAGGAACGTGACTTGGTTTGTGGCAATTTGCCAAACCAGAGTGTGGTGAGGCAAAGCTGCAGGACCTGGGGGAAGGTCCCTGCACACCTGTCCCTGCTTCAGCAACTGCCCCCCAGCCCAGCTCAGGACCCCGAGCTCAGCACTGCCCTCACTGCACACCTTTGCACCACGTCACAGCACAGGGAGAGCTGAGAGGGACAGACAAACACAGCGGGGCAAGGCCAAGTGTTCAAGAGATTCTTCTCTACTTTGCCAGCTGGGGTTAGATTCACTTGAAAATCCACAGATGCCATGCCAGGGGCAGCTGACATGCAAGGAAAGGGTGCCCAGCTGAGCGAGGACACGGCCTGTGCACAGACACAGCGACAGCAGCACCCGCCCCCAGGAGTTAATAATGAAAGTGCTGAAGCACCAGGCTTTGGCTCTTCACGAGTGAAAAACCCCAACAGCACATTAGCTCCCCTGAAACATCATCGAGTAGCAGACAAATGAACTAATGACAAATGCTAATTCAACTGCCAAGAGAAAATCTCCCTGGGTGAGGTAACGGGAAGCACAACAACACACACTGATCGCTCCTCTGACCTGGAACTGAGCTGCAGGGTCACCTGTGCCTTCCAGACACTGCAATGACACATCAGACCAGAAGACCAAAGACTTTTGCAAATACTCCAACTGTGGAATAACATCCATTTCCCTCAGAAGTACTGACAGGAACTTTTAAGTTGCCCATTAGCACCAATACACACTCAGAGATACCAACAAACAACAGAATCCTCATTCCAAAGTAGCTCAGGCCTTACGAATTCCGTGTCACACTTGGACCCAAGTGTACACTTCTCGTGTCCAAGTCACCTCAAATGACAAATTCCCAAGTCAATGTTTACATTCAGCTGCATTATCTCACATAGCTAAAATTCAATTACACGGGCATTCTTCTGCATTTGGAACAAAACTAAAATTCAGTCTAATTATTGCTCACACACTCCTAAAGTCAGCCTGCACTCACTGGCAGAAGTTAACATGAAATGCCAAAAGCCAAGTAGTGACCACTGAATTTAAACACACGTGAGCAAAGAGGAACTCACTTGCACCAATGAGTGAGCCAGTGCAGCCCCAGCTCTGCCAGAGGGATCTGAGCTCCCAGCTTCTGCTTTTATTAAACACCCTCCCCCTTTGGGTTTTTTTTTTCCCAAGCTGTTGTTACTTTAAATTAAAGCTGTAGTTGCAGCTCTGCAGGCACGGTCCCCCAGGGGCAGTTCCTGTTGGGTGGCAGCAGGTGCCTGGCCAGGGGCTTGGGATGGCACTGTCCTACCTGGTGCCAGTCAGACCCTTCTCTCTACACTTCCTTTTTCCCCTCGGCACACTTAATGATATTATATTTAAATATGCAAGCGTGACCTTTCATTCTACTGAATATTACAGAAGCAGATCTCTCTCTGCACCTTATTTTTCAGCAAACAGAACTGAGAAAATACAGCCCTGGGAAACACAGAGGTAAACAGAACACTGGTACTAAACAGTAATAAAGTCTTATCTTACATAACAACCCAAATTTAAGCAAAGCCTCTAACAATTAAGTTAAAAAACTCCAGACTTTATAAAAAACAAAAAAACCGGATGGAAATATTTTTAGGCAATTTTTTACAGCAGATTCCTTGTCAATTTTCATTCTTTTACATCCACTTTCTAAGGCTGTAGCACAGCCAGGGCACGGCAGCACCGACTGCACAACAGCTCCCCTCGGACCGGGAGCACTGGGTTCAGATGAACTGCCCAGCTCCGAGGGGAGGGACACGAGCCCAGCCCCAGCACTGACCTGCAGCTCCTGCAGCCTCCCCGGAGAGCCCCAGCTCAGTGCCACGCTGGGCAGGCTGTGTGTGGGCAGCTGGCAGGGCTGTGCCATGGGGACCCGGGCTTTGCTCTCCCGAGGCCTGTCCTGCTGAGCCCTGCCCAGCCCTGCCCAGCCCGGCCTGGCCGAGGAGAGGCTGCCCCGTGCAGCTGCAGCACAGGCAGTGCCCGCAGCCCAGCTCCCGGGGCACGGCGGGGGCTCAGCCCCGCGGGCACCACACACACACAGCTGCAAACTTCGCAGTGCTGCAGGAAGCGCAGGGCGCCTGCTCCCCAGAACACCCCCGTGCCTTCGTGCTGCCAAGGACAGCTCAGAGCACGGCCAGCCGACAAACAGCTAGAAACAAAACCACACATCTATAAAAGACTCCTGCCAGCTTTGTGTCGGTGCTCCTGAAGGGCAGTAATTACATACATGGCACTAAGGTGGTCACAAAACGCACGAGAAGGAATTCCACTCTGCTGACAGACTCCTCTGAATCGCAGCTGGGGGATAAAAGGGCCGGAGGCAGCGCTCCAGCGAGGCAGGAAATCCCATTTCCATTTTTGAGAGGGGAGCAAAGTTCAGCTGTGCTGTTTCTGGTAGCACCCAGCACCACCGCGGGTCAAACCGCCGCCGAGACAAAGATCTTGACAGGTGACTGCACAAGGAAGACATTTTCATACGCTTTTCATTTCTGACTCTTAAGTCAGGTCAAAATGAATATTCTGATACTCAGCTGTTAACCTGAAATTTTAGGCAGCACGGCTTAGCTGCACAGATGCACGCTCTGATTAAAGGTACAGAGAGGGCATAAACAAGCTGCTTTGTCTCAGAGGAGAACAGTGGGGTGGGCTGTTGGTCAGAGGTGGCTCCTCACCACTCCGAGCCTCCTTCTGCGAACACAAACAGGCAAAGCAACTTTCTAAGAACGGAGAAGAAGTGGTAACAGCTTTCTGGTATTCTGACTCCAGTGACAAGACCAGGGACGAGTTATGACCAGGTAAAGAAGGACAAGGAGGAATCGGTCCGTTCTTGCCTCTACTCACCAGACAACACCAAAGGCTCCGTATCCGATGGGTCTGTCCGGCTCCACGTCCAGCTGCTGCTGAGGGTGCTGGGAGTGCTGATGATGGTGCGCTTTGACCGCAGCGGCTGCTGCAGCCTGTACCTGAGCTGGGGCTGCGGCGGCCGGGCCGGGGGCCTGGCCCGGGGCCGGCGATGGGAAGTAGGGCTGCTGCTGGCCCGGGTTGAGCATGGCGGCGGCGGCGGCGGCGGCGGCGGCGGCAGAGGAGGCATGCTGCTGCTGCACCGGGTGCACGGCCGAGCCCGCGTGCAGGTGGTGCTGCGCGTGGTGGTGGTGGTGCAGGTGAGGAGGAGGGAGGTGAGGAAGGTGGTGGTGGTGGTGGTGGTGGTGACCCGCTGCTGCCGCAGACGTGCCGCCATTGTAAGCCGCCATCATTTTTGCGTTGGCTGTTGTGCCACAAAGAGACATTCAACAAAAAAGAAAAATGCCCTTTGATTGGATGACAACTGGGTCAAGCTGTCGTTTGGCCATAAAAATTAAAATCTGCTACACTTTAAAAGTTGGGTTTCATCGTACACGGCCCACCTTTAAAAACATGGAGCTCCACTGGCCTTATCTCCTGGCGAAGCCAAACCACTCGGGGAGTCTCTTCATGTGTGCGAGCGCCAACCCCTGCCCCAGCGTCCGGCCGGGCTTGGCTACTCCAACTCCATCCTTGGGCAGCTGCCTTGGGGCCGGCCTGGGCTTTCTCCTTCACTTTGGGTTTTTTTGTCGTTTTTCTTGTTATAGAAATTAAACACCGTGATCAATCCCCCTTCCCTCCGGAGGGAGGGCTCGGAGCCTCTGCCCTGAACACCCCGCGAGGGCCGGCCAGCCTAGCCCTGCCATTCCCACACCCTCTCCATGGATCCCCCGAACCTCCCTGAGCCCGGCCACCTCCTACATCGCTCCCTCCTTCCAGGCACCTGCTCCCTCACGGCACCAACAACTCGGGAGTTTGTAACTTTTCCTTGAAGGCCTGAAACACACACAAGGACCAAAAGAAAGTGAAGGGGGGCGGCGGGGCGAGGAGAGGGGGGCGAAAAGAAGATAAAAACAGAGGGAGGAAGGGAAGGGTCGGGGCAGGACAGGAACCGCGGCGGGGTGGGAGAGGGGGCGAGGGAGGGGGGGAAAGCGGCAAATGAATGACGGGGCGGCCGGGGCCGCGGAGGGGGCGCGGGGCAGGACGCGGCGGCCCCTGACAGCGCGGGCCGCGGCGGGGCGGGGCCGGGGGGGTGGGTCGGGGGCGGAGGGCAGGGGGCCCGCGGCCGGGGCTGCGGGGGCGCGGGGGGCGGCGGTGCCCCCGCGCGGCCCCGGCCCCGCTCTCACCTGGTCCCGCCGCCCGCGCCGCGCCGCGGGCACGCGCAACCCCCCCGCGGGGCGCGCGCCCGACGCCGCCCGCAGCCAATCGCGCCCGGCCCGCCGGGCTGCGCGAGAGCCGCCCCCGACCAATCGGTGCGCGGCGCCCGGCGCGCCCCGCCCCCCGCGCGCGGCCGTGCGGAGCCCCCCCCCGCCCCCGGCGCGGCCCCGCCCCCGTGACCCCGCCGGCCAATCAGCGCGCGCCGCCGCGCCCGGAGCCGCCGAGACCCCGCGAGATTCCCTCACCTCACACAACCCTCGCCCCGGGCGGCCCCGCCCCCGCGCCCTCCTGCCAATCACGGGGGCCCGCCGGCCAATCGGCGCTGCTCCCGAGCGCAGTCCCGCCCCCGGCACCCGCCACTCGCCCAATCGCGACCGCCCGTCCGATCCGATGAGCCAATGGAGAGAAACGAGAGCCCGAAAAGGGGTTACTGGGCCAATGGCACCGGGAGGCGGGGCGGCCGCATGACTGACAACTCCCCTCGCCAGTGGCCGGCGCCGATGGGCGGTGAAGGAGCCGCCGTTCCACCAATCGCAGAGCGCGGCGCCGGGGGACGGACGCGGAAGTGGCCGGTGCGCCCGCCCACAGGCGGCAGGCGGCCAATGGGCGGCGGGGTTCCGCTGACGGGCAGCGGGCGGGGCCAATGGCGGCGCGGGGCGGGGTGAGGTGAGGACGCGGCGCGCGCGGGGCCGCTGTGGGCTCTGAGGGGGCGGCGGGGCGGGGGCCGCGCTGAGGGGGCAGCGCCGGGGTGGGGCCCTCCTTCGCCTTCGGGAGCTCGCCCGCCGGCGGCTCCCTCCCTGCCCGCTCTCCCCCCGCCCGATGCGCGCTGACCCCGCTCCCTGGAGCCCGGGGGCGGCCGGTGGGGGGTGTGGGGCCTGCTGAGGGGTCTTTTCTCAAGTCTCTCAGAGCTGCAGAGCGGGGCTGCAGCGGGGCCCGGGGCTGTGGCACGGCTGTGGCACCGGCTCTCACCAAGGCAAATCCCCCGCTCACGGCGGGTTCCAGCCGTTCCCAGCAGTGTCTTCCCGGCCCCCGCAGCGTGCCCAGGACACGCTCAGGGGGCCCCGTGCGAGGTACGTGTGAACCAGCACCAAAACACCCTCTGTGCGTTGTTTCAGTTCACTCACGCCACGAACCCGCCGGCCTGGGGAACGCGGTGTCCTTGTGTGAGGCGTCGGCGTTCCCTCCGGCACAGGGCGAGGGAACACCCCGCAGTCCGAACACTTTCCGTTTTTCGCATGTGAATATTGATCATACCTGATGAATAGTTTTGCCTCAGAAAACCCCCTGCTTATCAGAGCCTTGCCCGTGGGGCAGAGCTAAATTACCTGTGGCGGTGACAAGGAGGTTCCCTCGGGTGACGGAACGCGGGGAGCGGTTCCGGAGGAGGGGAGGGACCGGCAGGGAACCTGCCCCTGCCCCCGCTGGGGCGAGGGAAGGAGCCTCAGAGCTGGGACGGGCCGGCTGCGCTGCTGGGCTGTGCCGGCACATCCCCGGTGCTGCAGCATCGCCCCTGCCGCCCACCCTCGCTGTCTCTGGACATCGGCGGGCAGAGCGTAAATGCGACAGCCTGTTGCAGTTCCTGAAACTCGAGTGCAAAACCTTTGTAAGAATGGGTTTGGGTCCTTTTTGCCTGCTCTTTAACAATGTGAACAAGAAAAGCCTTGCAGGACTGAAGATGGGTTTCTTTGCTAAGGCTGTTCCTGCTGCATTTTGAAATGTTGTTACTTGTATTCCAGCATGATAGCAGAGATTTTTTTGCCATCATGTCTCTAAAAACAGAGATTTTACTTAAAAAAAAAAAAAGAAAAGCAGGCAAGACTAGGCTTGGTTTACAGGCATTTTCTAGTATTACCTATTGGAAGAAACAGAATACTTCTTTAGAACTTGTATTTGTAGCTGTCTGGTTGACGTTTTCCTTGGAGTTGATAACAGGCTGGTAATGTGTGTATGGATATGGAGAGACCAAGGGTTCTCCTGGTCTCTGGGGTGGTGTGGGTGGGGGACTGAAGAAGGAAGCAGGGACCAAAGGCCATAGGGCTGTGTTGGCAGGACTGGAAGGCTTTTAAAGCTCTCCCACACCTTTTCATTATGGACTTTTTTCTTTCTCTGCTATTGCAATACCTTTCCAAGTAGTAAAATGGAGCAGAGGCCTAATAATCCTTGTGTGGGAACTTGGATTCTTGGTGTACCTGCAGATCATTGTGTCAGTGCCATTATTCAAGTCCAAATACAGTGTCATCTTAAATATTTGTTCAGTTGGGTACTTTACTGGGTCAGTGAGTGCCCTAGCAGTACCCTGAGGTGTGGTCAGACCCTGCCATGTCCCTGGGTTTTCAGCAGTGAGCAGAAGAGCAGGGTTGCAGTCCTGGCACTGGCACCTGTTTTCCCCACACTCCAAACCGTGCCTTCCAGCTTCCTTCTGGAAAGTGTGGGTGAAATCTGGGACCCACTTTATTAATTTGGGTTGGACTAAATGCTACAGCCATATTCCCCATGTTTTCTTTGCCCCTCAGAGAGGTGAGAGGCAGCAGGAGGACTGTGCTGTCTCGGGCTCCATATGGAGCTCTGTCAGGTGCCAACGTTGGAGTGACCCACCCTGACCAGTGTATCTTCCTGCCACACTGGGTCCATAAACACTTTTAATTGTTGTCCCTGGCCTCTACCAAGCTGTGAAGCTTAACACTGTCAGTTCAGCTGCTTTTTAGGCTCTTCATGCTCTGAAATTTAAGGAGGAGGAGATCCAGTTGATTCGTACGGAGGTATGTGTAAGGAAAAAGCTTTTGAAAGGATATTAAGGAAACACAGAACTTGCTGACAAAGTGCTCACCTGATAGACCATTTGTTTCCTCAGTGCAGGAGCGTGTTCCCTGTGAGAGCAGAGGGAATTAAGGGTGTAGTGGTGTAAGTCTGGCCTTCCTCGTCACTCCTGCCCCTGAAGGCTGCTGAGGGGGCTCAGCACTGAGCTGGCTCCTGGAACTTGGAGCAGGAGTGTTCTGGGAGTAGTTCAGTGAGCCTGAGCTGCTTGATGGGCGAGTTGGCAAAAGCCAACCTTGGTAATTGGAACTGGGCAGGCAGAAACACTGCATGAGGTCCTGCCAAAGCCTGGTTTGAGGGCAGCTCATTTGTCATCCCCAGTGAGGCCTGGAGATACAGGATTGGTGACTGCTGCTGCTGAAACATGACAGATCAATTCTAATCTCTTGCTGCTGAAGACAGTTATTCATGGGGACATGCATCTGTCTCTTAGCATTGTGCTCACAGTAAGTGCTGTAACCAGTACAAGTCTGCTGTCTGAGAGGGAATGCTGCTGTGGCTGGGGTTGTCTGTGCTAAACTCAGGTAAAAATTATATAGAAAAGTCAATACTGTGCATGAGAAACACAGGGCACAGACTTGTTCATTTTCAAAAATCCACGGCATCAAGTGTAGTCTTTTCTGACTCTTGAGAGATTTGTTTTCCCCTTGGATTTGACACTTGCTTTGCAGGGATATAATCTTTCTGACAGCTCTCTGTGCACGGGGATGGAGGACAGTTCATAATCAGCCAGTCCTGTTTCTGGTCCTTAGCAGTGTTGTAACCTTAAAATTCTCCACGAAAGATTGTATTATCTTGCACAGTATAAAATGTAATGGTTCAGTTCCAGACATACCTTGTGGGCTTTTTTCCCTTGTCACACACAAACTAGCTGTGAAAACAGAAGTTGGAATATTAGAATAAGTCTTTTGATTGTGAGTTGTGTATGAATGTCCTTCAGCATTTAGGCATGTAGGCTTTTTGTGATCCTTTAATGCAGAAAAAGTTACATCAAGTGGAACAAAGCATAATAAAAGGCATGGATTTGTCTCTGATCCAAAAAGGGGGTGCTCTGAGCTGCACTATTGATAATTTATCATGTGGGTGTTTGACAAGCCCACACATACCCTGATATACCACTCTGCAGATACAGTCCTCAGTGTTCTGTAACACCCTGGAAATATTTAATTCATAAATCCTAATGCTGAAGCCCTTAAGGTGTCATAAGCATGGTGCTGATGGCTGTGAATCTGAGGGAGTTTGGTTAGTCAGATAAATACCATGCTCTAAATAAACTGTGATCCTAATATGCAGCAGAATAAACATATACACAAAATATCATGGGATTAAAATTCCTGTTGGAGTATGTTATTATTCCTTTTCTTTGCAAAGAATAATTTCCCAGAGTTTTTGTCTTTAAAGCCTTTTCTCTATGAAACTGGAAAAGAATAAATTACTCCATTAATAAATGCAGTGAGGAGCAGGGGAAAGAATATTTTCATTTAACTTTGGTTATTTATAAAGGTTTCTGTCTTAATGCTTGCAAGGATGGCAGTATGTCTTCATCTAGGAAGAGGGCAAGGATCTGCTCATCTTGTGGAATGAGGGATAAATCCCTGCCCTCTCAGGGCAATGTTTTAATAAGATAGAGGGACAAAAATCCAGTAGTCCAAGCAAGCAGGTGGCCCAGTGTAAGGTTGTTGGTCAGGCCCAAAGGCACGTTGGCCAAGAGAGCCTTTGAGCAGCAGTGTGGGACTGTGCCTTGGCCAGGGTCAGAGGGTGGAACGGTGCTCCTGCAGCAGGGCAGCACTGCTGGGATGGGGCAGGGCCAGCTGCCGAGTGACAGGCGGTGTCAGGGAAGATCGTGCATCTCTCTGAGGTTGAACATCAGACTCTACAGGCACTTCTGTTCCTCCCCTGCCCTGTCAGCCCTCCGTGGCTCTCCAGGGCAGTGTCTGAGGTGGCTGTGGTGGCTGGCAGCCCTGCCCCGGGCCTGTCCAGTGTGCTGCACAGACTCGTGTGACGGTCGGGATTGGCACTGCGCCCTGAGACCGGCCCCAGCGCTGTCAGCTCCCAGACAGCAGCTCCTGCTCTGCACAGCTTTGTAGCCAGAAGGCTTTTCTTTTGGGAGTCCTGACTGACTAGTGGATTCTTTGCTCCCTGCAGCACTTACACATGAGCTTGGGAGTGCTCAGGTGCTTACAGCTGGTTTGTAATAATTAGTCATTTAAAGACTTCAGCCGGATTGTTTAGTCCTTTCTGTCTCGTTTTCCTCCTTGCTGCTAAACACCAGTTGCAGGAGACAGAGGGGAAGTCTTTATCCCCCACTGCTTTCTGGAGAAAGTGACAGTTCTGCAGTCCTCTCTGTTCTGTATTTCTTTGCACCAGAAATGACCCTGCTGCTCTTTGTCACCAGTGTTTCCTTTTATCCCCCTCCTGGCAGCTGCTCTTGCTTCATTCTGATGTTGGAACAGCAAATGAATTCCCTCTGAAGCAAATGTCATGCCAGTAAAGATGTTGAAGCAGCAAGAAAATCATCTCTCTCTCTGAAGACTGAATTGGAGACCTTTGTGAATGAGATGTTCTTAAAATAGCTCTGCAGTGTGTTATCTTCCCTAGAAGGTGGAGAATTGAAAACACCACCATGAGCCACTTGTCCTTGTGCGAGCAGCATCCCTAAATGATGGGTTTAGGAGTGGGGAGAGGATACTTCCTTTTCCTCCTCTCCAAAACGCACTGCATGATTTTAATCTGTGTATGACAGTACATTTATGTATTTTCCAAGAGTTGCATCACTGTTTGCTGCTTGTTTAAACATGTCACGTGTTGAGTGACCTTGTTCTTCTCCAAGATCCACTGTTTCTGGATAAACTAGTAGCTAAAAGTGATGCCAAGCCACAAGATGAGTAGAGATGCTCTGAATGACCCTGGCTGAGGATCTGGGCAGCCTCTCTGGAGAGCAGAGATTGCCAGCTGGTGGGATGTGGCACACCTGGATACCAGACCCCTCTGGCACATGTGATGGGAGAGCCAGGCTGGGGGCATTCTCTGGGGGCTTCAGTCACTTGTTTTGTGCAGCATACCTGGAACATTAGTGGGTGGCTTGATGTGCAGAGTGCACGTGCACAGTTATTGGTTTATTGTGCTCTGAAGTGTGGGTGTCACGTGGGGCACGGAGATAAAGGTCAGAAGGGTTCTCAGGGAGGACAAATCTCTTGACAGAGATAACTGCTGTTATTGTGTTTATCAAAAAATTATTGTAATGAGTGGAGTAGAGGAATTGGGCAGTAAAACTAATCACGAAGAGAATCTTCTACAGGTCTGTAAATATCTGAATATCTACTTTTATTTTTCTTGGTGGAAGGGGAATTGATAAGTGCTAGATGCAAAAAATGAAAATGCTAATTATGGAACAGGGATTTTTATAGCAAACAGTTTCATAAGTATATTCATATCACAAGTTTAACTAGGAGAAATGTTAAAATTTTAACATCTTGAGTTTTTCATCTTTTGTGTGAAGGTGGAAATAATTAGTTGTACTGATAGAAACACAAAGTTTTCAGAGTACTCTCAGTTTTTTTAAGGCTATTAATGTTTTTCCTAGTCCTGCTTTTTGACATGATAATATCCCTTTAAGGGCTTTCTTTACCAGATCAATTCCTTTTCTACTAGGAGAACTAAAGCTTTTCAGCTGTCTGTCCAATTTATCCTTCTGGACTAAATTTCTCATCTCGAGATAACCAGCAGCAACACTCCCCTCAGGAGATGTGTATCAATTAGTTCTGCATCACTAATTCCTGTGGTATTGGGGGACCAGTGAGTTGTAAGAAAGCTGCTCTGTAAACAGTTATGGCTGTTGGGGTTTTGTCTTTACTTTTTTTGGTGAGGATTTTTGTTTGTGGTGAAAGATGTTTTTTACATGGCAGTTATTGAAATCCTGCAGATTTACATGGGCATGCAGAGCTGTGGGCAGCTTTAGCTCCTTTTGGGATATTAATTGTGTATGGATTTCACGTAGTGCTAATTGAGGGGCCACGTTAGACAGAGCTGAGCAAATTGGTTCAGAAAATACTGGGGGTGGAGGATGTCACGTGAGAGGTGCAGGGCTCTGAGGGCTCCCTGCCTTGGAGCTGGGGCATCACTCTGGTGGCTGTTGGTGGTGTGTCACAGCACTCTCAAATGTGTGTTAGAATTCCAGGCATCCTGAAGGCTGCTGCTAACTTTTCTTTTGCCCTATGGTCTTAGTGCTATTCAGTTTAATTCACTGTAAAGGGAAGTGAGATGTAAATATTCTGTACATGGGACTCTGGGGTGCCCTAGTGGCAGCCTGGCATTGAGGAGAAGGGGGTGCAGTCTGCAGAGAGAGCGAGCAGGAGGTGACAGGAGCCTTTCAGAAGCCACTGTAGCAGCATTATGTGCCAGTGTAAGTGATGGAGAGGAGGTGGCTCTTGTTCCAACGTGCCCTAAGCCTTGGTTTTGCAGTGTGATGTTGTGCTGCTCAGCAGATCCTGGAGGATCTGTACAGTGTCCAAATCTTCCCATCCATCTCCTGGCAGCCTCTCTGAATTGCTGCTGCTCTGTAGGTGGCCAGTCCTGGGTCCCTGCTGTTCAGAGACCCTGGGGTGTCCTCACTGCAGTGCCTGCTGGCCTTCCCCCCGTGCTGGCCCTGCCTTGGTGCCAGCCCTGCCTTGGTGCCAGCCCTGCCTTGGTGCCAGCCCTGGCACTGCTTCCCTGCAGGGCTGTGCAGGGCTCCTTTGGCTTTGGGCTGGGGTGGGGCCTGTGTGTGCCAAGAGGCACATCTGGGGAGGGCTGAGCTCTGTGGCTCCAGCAGTGGCCCCACTGCCATCCCTGGTGTCACCAGCTCCTCACATCCCTGACCAAACTGAAGGTGGGGAGTCACTGTGGCACTGTCCATTACATGAGTGGCAAATTCAGTCCAGCAGGAAAGCAGGTTACTTCACAGCTGGAATGTGGGCCAGGCTTCTCCTAATCCCTCCCTTGGCCACAGAAAGGTGGCTTTAATCTATTTATTCTGCATGTGGTTGTTTTTCCAGCACTGCTCTACTGCAAAGGCCATGGCCCTGTTAGTCTGTTCCTGTCCATTTGCCATTAGCAGATGTGTGGGGACATGAAGCTGTTTTCAGTCACTCCAGTCTGATCCCAGCAGTGCTGTGGGATCTTGGGGGTGCTCTGCCTTTGTGCAGAAGGAAGTGACATGTAACGTGTCGTTTTTAAGAACCTGCAACCTGCAGTTCTAGGATTTTTTAGACAGCTGATTTTCCTTTTGCTGATGTTTTCAACAAAACTAATTTGATAGGGTTATTAGAGGAGGAAAATTAAAAGAACAAAATCATCCAGGAAGCTCATTAAAATGGAAACCTGGAAGAACTGGGTAATTGGGCATTGATTCTGTCCTCTCCCCTCACTTTATGAGCAGTATTGTATTAAAAGTGTCTGCAGGATGATGCTTCAACGTCTGTTACTGCTGAAACAAAATTATTTGCTTGTTTTTTCCTCTCTACATTCTTCCAACATCTGCATGTGCAGATCTGTCCTGTATATTAATCACATCTAACACTGCTCCTTTCCAGGGAAAAGGCATCAGAGGGAATGGGATCCTCCCTTTGGCTGGGAGGGGAATGTTTTGGTGGGGGATCCTGCACTGCCATTCCCTTGTGTCAGATATTGGGTGACTGGCTGTGAAATGAGTCGTGTAAGTGAGTGAGGGCTCGGGGGGCTCATGAAGCCAATGCACAGGTTTGGGGCACTCAGGTGTGTTTGTAGGGAACAAAGATGATCACAGGCTGTGGCCTGTCTGTCTCCCGAAATATTTGTGTCACAGTATGTGATTAAAACTGTGTAAATAGGTAATTTTCCTTATTTTCTGTTCTCCGAATATTTGTAGGCAAATCACAATTTTAAAAAGTATTTCACATCGAAGATGCTCCGTAATTGTGCTGGGATTTAATTTTTTTTTACTTTATAGGTTGATCCAGTAAATTGATTCTAAATGCAGTTTGCTGAATGTTTGCTATTTCAATCACTCTGGCTGTGATTATTGTGATAGGAAGCAATCTACTTGCCTTGGTTTAAGTTTTGGGTGTTTGCTAAAATAGATATGGTTGTATGTACCAAGCTTAAGATTCATTTTTTTAGGAGCGTGACTTGTTTCCTTCTCTTCAGTATTTGTGCTATAAAAAAATAGTTGCATAAAGGTTCATAGCAAGAAAATAGAAAAAGCTGGGCAATAGATTTGAAATAATATTTGGAAATATTTTCTGATCTCCTATTATTATGATGTTAATTGTGTCTTCCAGTCTTATAAGTAAGGATGGGAAATTTAAGCATGGGAAAGCACATGCTTAAATCCATTCCTGTCCAGCAAAATGCTTGAGCTTAATTTTAAGCACGTGAATGAGTTGCATTAGTTAAATAACCCATAACTACTTGCTTAAATCCAGACAGTGTTAGACTGACTAAATATTAGAATTGCAAGGTAAATACTGCAGGAAATAAGATAAATATGGGTGTTGGCTTTGCCGTGAACTTGCCAGTGGTTTTGACTTTTACAGTCATTTTTATGGCATACAGTTGAAATCAGAAAAGAATGGAAATTTCAACTAATTTTTTAATATGCTGAAATGTATTAAGTTACACAAAAGAATCCATATTATAGTAATCCTGCACATATACAGGCAAAGAGTACCCAGCGTGCATGGCAGATGGTTTCAAAGGAAATCCTCGAGAGCTAGGATTAAAAAGCAATTTTCAGCAAGTTTAAAATGGGTCTCTATATTTGGGTCACAGATATTAACTCTTTCATTGCAAACAAATGAGGGAGAAGTCTGGCCAGATTATTATGGAAATGTTTCTCCCTGTAAAAGCTGACCAGGTCGTGCTGGGGAAGAAAGGTGTCAGGAGGTCAGTCCATTCTGCCCCTGATCCTCTTCTCACACCAGTGGGAAGCAGAGTTGTGGCACACAGAGACAAGGGCATGTTGCAATTCATGGAACTCATCATTCCACAAACAAACACTGGCAACCCTCTGAAAAATAACGTGTGTGTGGCTTTGATCTCTGTCTGCCCTCTGAAGCAGATTTCCATAAAGATGAACTGATCAGTAAGTTTTGGCATGTTAGGAACAGCAGATTTATACCTGTTTACCTTTAGTAAATGATAACCAATCCCTTTATTAAAATTTTACATATAGCATTTGTGTATTCCTTTTGGATATGGCAAGTATGTGTGATAAAGGATAAATATGAAGTTGCACAGCAATGCTGTTGTTCCATCACAGACAGGAAGGGCTCCAAATTTGGCTTGGAAGTCCATCTGCACATGGTGAGCAGGCCTGGGTTTTCTCCAACGTGTTTTAGGGGCACACTAGAAATGTATTGTTTGTTTGTAAAGGTTATATTCTTAAATAAACCATAGTGTGCAGACATTGTTCCAGGCTGCAGCTGTTGGGTGGTGGTGTACAAACATCCAGAAATCTTGTCACCAGGCTGATGCACAGAAGGGATTGAGTGCAGGTCAGCTTTGTACTGTGGGATCAAGAGAAGGCACTGGGCTTTGAGTAGATAAAAATAGCACAGCAAGTTGGGGATTATTGGCTTTAACTAACTTATACCAGCTAGTAACTGTGTTAGGAGTGTAATTCACATTTACATCAGTGCTCTTTATACCCTTTGACAGTGCAAAGGAACCTCCAGTTTGAACTAATTTTTCTTTAAAAGACTTTTCTACTTCCAAAGTGGAAATTCAAGTTAGACCTTAAGCAGTTTATCACTGAACAATGAAATAGAGCAACCATTTTATGGTATTCCCAAAGCTCAGCTGGGCATATTTGGAGTAGACTTGGAAAGCTTTCTGAGCCAAGGTGCCTGATGCTCTGCTAAGTGAATTATGAAAGTAACTGCTGGTTTGAATATCAGCCTAAGGAGAAGTTAATTGCATTGCTCTTTGGGTATTACATTGGCTAAAAGTTAACAGTGAAGGACAGGGCACTTCTGAAAGGGCACCTGAGTGTCCTGGTGGGAGAGCTAAATGTGGATCTGCTAAATGTTAATTAACAATGCTCAATAAGAGGTGTTTTCTGCAGGACTGAGCCAAGGCAGTTACTAGGTGTCCTATCTGCTCTCAGAAAAGAAAATTTAGGCAATGGATGAAAATAAAGCAGCTTTTGGTGTTCAGTTCTTGTACCAGAGCTAGAAAGCATCAGTAGACTCAGGATGAGCTTTTAAAGCTGCATCTGTTCTTCTGGGTCTTTGTTTCACATTGCCTGTTACAGGAAATCTGCCTGTGTGCATCTTGATATGGCCTTCAGAGGGCAAATAAAGGTGCTGGAATTAGAATCCAAAACTTGAACATCCCAGGCTGTTGTCAGTCATCACGTGTCACCAAGTTATGATACTATTAATACCTGGAGAAAAAAATGTCACCCATGACAACAGTTACCTTTGATCCAGTGTTTGTAAATGGAGTTTGGAGTTTTGCCTTGGATTTTTCAAAGACTTGCATCTTTAAAGGGAGGCAGAACAGATCAGTTTGGAGTCTCTGTCATTGTTATCTTCCAGGATTTTGTTTCAAGTAGTTTTTCAAAGTCTGTGCAAGATGAGTTGAGATAAAAACCTGATCCAGATGTCTTTGGACAGTCAGAGCAATCCGTTCTCTTGACTACAACAAACTTAGGAGAGGTTCTAAATAAACAAATCAGTGTTGACTTTAGAGAATGGCTGATTTCCTTTGCTCACTGTGCAGTCAGTGCTCCATAAAGAGGAGCTCCTTGTGTGCACTCAGGTGTCTCCTGGGTCTGAAGCAGGTTTTTTTCTGGGCCAAACCCAATGGAAAGGGGGTAAACTCGTGCAGATCACTGAAAGGTCAGACAGGTGGGAAACAGAAGCCTGAATTCTCCTGTTATGAGCCAAATGAGAGTCCTCCCAAAACCACACCAGGGTGCAACTCTGAAACAATGTGGGCATGCAGTTAAAATGTGTTCAAAAGAATACTGTAAAGTAATTACTGTGTCATTGTACAGAGTTCTGAGTGCTAGAAACCATAACTACCTTTCTAAATGAGGGAAATGCTTTACCTCTAGCAACTCTTATCAGGAAATATTGAAGGTTCAGTTGCAGTGCTTTGGAATTTCTCTCTACTTTAATCTTTTTGTAGTGGATCATTATTAAAGTTTCTCTGAGTAGATGACTGAAAGCAATAACCTGTTTGTGTCGAGGCAGTGCACTGATGTCTGAGGTAACTGGTCAGACAAAAGTGAAAGCTTCCATGGGGATAAAATGGGCTTTGGATGGGCTTCTTGGCACTTCTTTATTGATGGCACTTTAAGTAGTGATTTGAGGAGAAGCAGATAATGAAAATTGATTCTTCTCTACAGGTCTCTCGCTTACTTTTGGACTTGGACAGACCTAATCTGTGAAGATAATTAAAGTTCCTGTGCTCTGGATGCTGTAAGTGATTTTTTTGTTTGCTTTATGGAAATCATTAGGAGCCTATTTGCCTCACACAGGGAAAAAGGTGAAAATGCCAAATCATAAAGAAACGGTACAAATGAAGTTGGTGCAAAATTGATATATGTGACCATACATGTTTGCAGGAAATATTTCTGAACAGCCTTCTGTATTCAGGAACACCCTGTCTGCAGTCCAGCCATGCTGATGAATCCAGTAGCAGAACCCAAATTGCAAATTGCCAGTAAAGATACCAGGGGAAACAATATTTTTGTATTCTGTCAGGACTACAACTAGATCAGGAATCTTGGAAGGGTGGAAGGAATCTCTGTTGCTGTGTGTATTGTATCTGGTTGAGAATAAACACCTCAGGTATCAGCATTGACCAAAGTATCACGTGGAGAGGTCAGAGGGGGGGAAAAACTTGTGACTGAAGAATGTTGCCATTGGCAATGACACAGGGCAGTGGCCCTGGCTCTTAGTTAGCATGGCAGTTGTTTGAGTTCTGGCTGCCACAATAGCATAAAAGGAGGTGTGAAATCCCTTTTACTGTTCAACAGACTCTCCCAGGAAAGACCTGCCAACCTGAAAGTCTGTCCCTGCAGCCCCGTGGCTTCTGCAGCATCTGGGATAATGCTCCTGGAACAGGGAGTCAGCTGTAGCTGGCACTGCAGGGAGACAGGGTGGGTAGGAGGCTGGAAACAATGCCATGGCTCTGATCTTGTGGCAGCATCCCTTGAGGGTCCTTAGGACACAGCTCTCTGCTGGTTAATAGTTACAGGTGTTAACAACACGTTTCTTATTTCTACAAGACTGCCTTTAAAACAGCTGATATTCTTCCATCAGTGAAAACATGCAAAGAGCTCTTCATATCCCCATTTTCCCCCCAAAGCTGTGGGAACAATTTTCTGGCTTGTAGAACAAAGAAGTTGAACAGATGACAGAGCCAACATCTGCACCTGGCTCACTGAGGAGGCGAATGCTTGGCACAGAGGCTGAACTCCCTTCTGCCAAAGAGCCGTGTCCATGCAGTTGTTCAGGGGTAGGGATGGGATAATGTCTTTTCCTTTTTGACTCACTAAAGCTATTTTATTGATATGTCAAAGTCAAAAATTTGTTGGGAAGGAAAATGTCTTTCCTTTTAAATATCAGAGGTTAATTAACGGTCAATCAAACCTTTTCTAACCAACCCCGTTAAGATTATGATGGTGTATCACTTCAGTTCCAATGGCAGACACATCCCATATGGGTTGCCATTTTGATGGCTTTGAATGGTAATCTGACCCATAAAAGCTGAAGCATAATATGCAAACTGATTTTTTTCTGGCCTACCCTGTTCTTGGTGCCATCTGTGTTCGGATGGAAACGAGCCTGCTCGAAACGTGGGCTGCCGGTTTGAGCTGCTCACAGATGGGTGTTGAAGAATAGCCTCGTGTGCACAAGGAAAGAGGGGAGATGCTCCTGAGAGCAGGAAGTTTCACTTGGAACCATATTATGTCTGCTAAATCCTGTGGGCTATGGAACATCCACCAGACCTTTAACTGAATTCTAAACTTGCATTCTAAAAGTCAAGAAAAACCCTTCGGCTTCCAAACAGTGCTCTTCCTCCACCACTGCCTTCTCCTGCTGCCATGCCTAATGGAACAGAGTGTGGGGAGCTGGCAGCTTCAAAATCCTGTCAGGTGTTTGCAGTGCATCCGCTCAGCAAAACCAGGCACAGGCAATTATTTCAGGAGTTTTGTAGCTATGGGGAGTTTTAATGTCGTGTGAATCCTGTTGGAGTCACAGCATTCAGGTTGCCATTTCTGGATTCCTGTCTGACAATTAACCAAAATCTGTGCTGTAGGTGGAGGTGAGTACCCATCCTCTGCTGCTGCATCTCAGATCAAAAATTCAGGTGCTGAAGCACCTAATTCTCACTGTGGCACCTAGTGCTTAAGCACCTGGTTCTCAATGAGAACTTAGTTCTCCTCATTTTGAGAGAGCCTGTGCTCTCAAGTTGGAGGTAGACTGACCTTGTCTTACGTGTAACCACAAGAGTCCTGGTACTATTTATAATCCCAAGAAACGCATTAAATCATTTTCCCTGGTTAGGACTCTGGTCTACAGAACTGTGATCTATTTTTTTACTCTCTTTAAATCGATTCCATTGCTTGAGCGACCGTTTGCTCGGCAGAAAAGAAGCCCATAGAAGGCAACACTCATCGATGACTTTTCATGGTCATGACACACTCGAACATCCCTCTCAAGACATCTTTAAGCCTTTTATTTCTAGGCTAAATAAACACCAATTTCAGCAATGTCTCATCTACTCCCTTTAATTACTGCTGCTGAGAGAAAGTTTCTGCCAATGCAAATGTGCTATTTTGTCATGTCACATCAAATTGCATCAGCCTTATATTTAGGAACAAAAAGAGGGGGAGGCTGAGACAGGATGTGGCTACAAATGGAACCAAAGGGTTTTCTTAAATATAGGCTGAAAATAGACAATCGAGGCAGTGATGCTTTTTCAAGCAAAAATCCATGAAAGGGAAAATCAAGGCAGTGATGGCAGAATGGCAAAGGAGGGCCGGGCTGTGGGCAGAGGGAGTTCTGGGGGAGGAGGGGGCGGTGGAAGGGAGAGGCTGATGAACACCCTTGCCCTGTCAGATCCTTGTGCAGTGGGTTTGGGATGTGTCAGCCCACACCTTGTTCCCCTGTGCAGGCTGAAGTACCTGGGCCTGCCCCTTCCCTGAGCTTGGCTCCCCTTGGCTCCCCTTCCAGCAGTAACTCAGCTCACTAAACCAGAGATTGTGGTAAGTAGGCACAGAGAAAATTTGAGTAGCTGTCCAGACAAATGTAGGAGACTTCAAACAATCCCTCGCACTGCTTCAAAATGTAGTGTCTCTTCAGAAATAATATTTTTTAAAAATTGTTCTTCAGAAAGTGTTAGCAGCTTCCCCATGGAAAACACTTTTTGCCCTCTTGGAACTGGGCACAAAATGATCTGTTGAAATCAAATGCATAAATTATGCATGTAATGGAGCCTCCTTGGAACTGATGAGTCTGATCAGAGCCTGGTGGCAGTTAAACTGAGTTCTGAAAGATCAGCTGTGTTTGAGAACCAGCAGAACTTGGTGTGGATGTGATCCGGGGGCATGCGAGCAGCACCTACTTAGCAAATTGGAAAAATACTATTCCTTTCTTACAGCTAAGCACTTGGAATCTCTCCTCAGAAGCAGTTGGTGATGTTAGAGGTAATATTTTTGTTCTTGTCATCAAGGACAATAACAATGCAGTAGAGGCTTAGAAGCTGGTGTATTTAGAGCACTGACAGATGTAAGTTGAGCAGCATTTCAGACAGAAGCCAGAGAGCAGGGGCACCCAGGTCTCCATGGTTAGGTGTCACCAGTCCTTCAGGGCTGTAAAACACTGAATATGGTGATGCTGTCAGTTGTTGAATTCTTTACAACAGGCACCCAACAGCCGTGGTGCTGAATCCATGCCCTCAGTGCAGCTGGATGCAGACAAGGACAGGTCTCCCCAGGCTTTGTGGCCCCACCTGCAGTGTGTGGGGTCTGTGCTGGGGCTGCAGGGGTCCAGGGGGCACAGGGAGCACGGAGAGCCCGGGCTCTGCTCTGCTGCAGGGTTTGGGGCTCTGCCTGCTCTGGCTTTGGGTGGGTAAGGGCATCCCCTGGCCTGCCCCTCAGGGCTGTGTGACAGGGTGTGCTCCCTCCAGGGTGAGGAGAGGAGGGCACAGTCCTGTAGGTTCTTCAAGCATTAATAGATATTAATAGAATTCCTTCTATTTCATCATTGTTTAACTTCCCAAGACTTAAGAGAACCACATCTGATTTATGCCTCCAATTACTTTTTCCTTTTTGTATATAAGCATTAAAAAAGCCTCGGTAAAATGTGTGTATTTTTGTAGCAGGAAAGCATTTCTGTCATACTTTTTCAAAGCAAATCACAGAAATATTAAATGGGGAAGGAGAGAGGTAGTTGTTTGGTTTTTATAGTTGGGGTTTGTTTGTTTTGAGCTGAATAAGTCTGAAAATACTAGATAAAAACTGCAGATCAAATGAAAAGACTCCGTAAGCATCCTCCAGATTGTTCCTCAAAAAACCACTCAACTGACAACAGTACAACAGGAAAATGTTCTTAATTAATGTCTTCAGTTAAAAGAAATGCATTGTGGATCTCTTAGATATGTTATTAAATCTGCATTGTTTAGATAATAGGATGGGGACAGACACTGGTGCTGAGTGCTGTGTCAAATTTGTCAGGGCCTGCTCTAATTCTAGTGCACTTGCTGGATTTCACAGCTATTTGTCTGGGTACTGGGGTAATTTGGAGGGTTGAGTGAAGCCAGATGACTGTAATGAACTCACTTTGTGTCTTTGACTCATTCTGGAAAAAAAAAGATGCTATTTATGGGGTATTTTGTATTGTTAAGACTTCTGTTCCTCCTGTCTCTCAAACTTTCTCTGGGCTGCTGCCTTTGCACCATCACCAGTAATTACATCAAATTAATTCAGCATAATTGAGTTAATTATTAGCACTGGGGGTTATCAACATGACTTCAATTGAACCAAAGCTTTTATCCCACTTTTCCTGAGGTTTCACCAAATGTAAACAAATCTGAATCATGGGTGAAACTTAAGGCAGCTCCCTTTCCATCCAGTGTTTTTGCCACTCAGAACTGTCCTGCCTCACTCCTTCTCTCAGAGGGGTGTTGATAAACGAGCTGCAAAGGGAAAAGAATACTCTGGCATTCTGTGTCAGTGTCCAATGCTTTAGAAACAAAGGAAATATTTTAATCATCCCAGAGCCAGAAATGTAGAGTAATCATGAATAAAAATTCATATGTAGAGAGGATGTTGAACCTCATTTAGCTGACATACATCAGAAAGAATTAAGACCTAGGTTCCAAGGGTTCTGAGGGTGATTTTCTGAACAGGGGTGCAATTGTGATCACTGTAAGATACAGTCAGCAGCACGATTCCTGGTGTGAGGGGGTAGTTTGAGAACCGGAAGGTTCCTGTTCCCAGCTCTGCTGCTGTGTGACTTTGCACAAGCTGCGTCATTTTCTGGAGCACAGTTTCTTTTCTCAGATATTTTTTCTCTTGGAAACCAAAAGCCCTGGATTGTCTCTTTCTGCTTGTGCTGCGCTTTTTTTTTATCTCTTACAGCAAGAGTTCTGAGCTGGACACTGGGATCAAGAGGGAATATGGTTTGAACTTAACTCTATAGACAATAAAAGAAACTTTTTCCCCCTTAACTTCATCTCAGCTGGAGCTACAAATTAGTTTAGGTCCTCGGTAGAGTTGGTGTGTTGTGTCTAATCCATTAAAAGCAAGCCCTGTACTGCCAAAAACAAAGGTTCTGCAGAGTTCTGGAGGTGTGTGTAGATTTGCAGTAGGTTGCTGGGGTTGCCAGCCAGACTTTTCCTTTGTTTTTCTTATGAAAAAGATGTCTTCTCTCTCTTTAAGCTAGACTAGGCCATGGAGAGTGGCAGTGAAGTTTTTGGGCAAACTTGAGCTATGGCTTTAAGAGCTCAGACCTGTCCCTGAGACATGGCCCATGAGCTGTTGGTATGGAAACAATCCCTGCTTAGGGAGCTGGGCCAGTTACAATCCCCCTAAGAGGCTAAAGGCTCCCAGGCTTACATGGCCTGTAATACTGCTGCTATAAACTTGCTCCCAGGAACAACATGGATCTTGCTCAAGAGTGGTGGGTCAGATTCATCCCTGGTTTAATGTTGTAAACCACAGACAGGGTTTATGCCAGGGAAGAGGTTGGCTCAGATTACTGTTATGACTGAGACTGAAGGATTGGGAGATGGTAAATTTTAGCAGGTGTGGATTTGGAATAATGAGACAGCAAGTTGTTCCTGATGCTGCTGTGAAGGATAATGGGAATTGTCAGGAGAAAAAAGTAGAGAAGTTTGGATTGCACCTAAAGGAGGGAGATTTCTATCCTCCCACTAGTGAGCATGCTCCAAAGAATATTACTCTAATTAGTCTGAACATGCCTATTAATTACCCAGAACAGGGTAATCTGGCCTCAGTGTGGGCAGTGTGTTCCCTCACTGGTGTTGGGTTGCAGGAGCCTGTGTTTTATGTGCAGTTTGATGTATTGCATGTCTGTGCTGTGTGATACCAAACCAGGGTGTAAGGGAAGACATCTGCCCTGTGGCTTTGGTTAATTTATACAAGTGGTCATTATGGCCAGCTCCAGCAATCTTTGCCATCCTCAAGTTTTACCAATTACAGCTTCATATTTGCAGGGAGACAACTGGTGAGTGTTGAATAGCATTAGGCCTGATTCTGATGCTGTAGAAGTGTCCAAGCAGTGGTGATTCCTTGTTAACAAACAGATCTTTGGGATATGTCATTAGCCAGTTCTTAATCCCCTGTGTGCTCTATGAATGTTGTGGAAAGCAAACTCTATACTGCAGGGCTGTGCCCCCAGACTGTGCTGCCCTGGCACTGTCACCTGACACTGCTCCTGCCTCATGCATCCAGCAAAGCATAAAGGGGGAAGAACAGAAATAGAAGTGAGCAGAACAGGACTGGCTATCATCACTCAGGCAATGGGACTTTGCAGATCATATTTAGAAAGGACAGAATCCACAACAATGACCGGCCACAGCTCGTCAGAAGCGATCACATCAAACCAGCAGCTCGTAATAAAAGCCCAGCGTGCCGGAGAGACGTGGTTGTGGGGAAGTGACTGCAGCATTGTCCGTGCTCACCCACACACGAGGGGGCTGAGCTGCAGGGCAGGCCTGGCCCAGGGCTGTGCAGAGGCTCCAGTGGCTGTGCCGGGTGGGAGGACGGGGCTGCTTGGCCGGGGGCAGCAGAGCCCATCGCGCCAGACGCTCCGTGACCTACTGGGGAATGAGGGAACAGGAGGCAGAGCCACAGGGAGGGCTGGCTGTGCTCAGGGCAGTCAGAGCCTGCACTCACAGGCCTGTACTGCATTTACCAGCTGGGAACCTGGGAAACCTGGAAGGGAGGAAAGAGTAAGAATCCTTCTGGGTAGCAGCAGTTCACTTGGGTGTTCCTGGGCTGATGTCAAAACATGAACCAGGATGTTTTGTGGTTAAAGAGGTTTCAAGAGGCTTCCAATTTTGGTCTTATTTTGGTGGTTTGATTATTACTTTCCTGGGATCATGAAGTCTGACTAGGATAGGAAATCCTAAAGTCCTGGGTTAGGCTTCTAGTGAAATACTTCGAAGTAATAAAACACATCTCCAGCCTGTGTAGGGAGGAAGAGAGGGAAGAGGGAGCCAACCTGTGAATAGCAACAGCTCAGGTAACTCTGGCAGTCCTTTAATTAACGCTTCCAGTCTCTGGAGCCCAGCTTAGGTGGCTGTTTAACTAGTCTGGAGGGATTAGGACTCTAACTGTTGAACTGTGGGGAATTGCTTGAAAAACAGTCACAATAGCAGAGAAAAGAAATGAAATGAGAGCAGTGGCATGGTAGCATCTCTGCATCACTGAGGTTCAGCTGTGCACAGGGTCAATTGCCAAGCTGCTAATGCAGAGTGAAGATTAATTGGCTTTGGTCAGCCTTTGCTTCACTATCTGAATATCATTATCAGGAATGTAAATGATTATGCAATGCAGAGAAATGCCACAATAGTCTCAGTGTCTCCTTTTATACTTGTCTCTTTTTGAACAGGGCTTTATCTAAATGCAAATGTGATTTCAGCCTTCTGATTAGGACATTATACAGTCATCCATTCCAGAAAAGCACAATTAGCGGATTATTTTATTTCTGACTCAACAGTTCTTGGTTTAGATAGTTTGTTTGTTGTGCTGTGCATGATATTTAAGTTATCAGAAGGAGATTTACATTATTAGTCAGGATTATAGCCAGATTTTGTGAGGTCGAGGGTTTTTACTTGGCAGATAAAAATGGTAACATTTGTGGGATTCAAGGGGCGATGTTTTTAGAACAAAAGGCAACAGTACAGATTTTTACAGTGCTTCATTGTGTCAAGCAAGGGGCAAATTACGGCAGTAACTGTGCAAATTCTCCCGTGCTTTGGGATGTACAAGGGCAGAGTGGAGCCTTACCTGTTGTCAGGGTCTAGTCTCTGTTGTGGGGAGCTCATGCAGGGCCCCAGTATCCTAGAACTGGGGCAGGTCATGAGATCATTTCTTATTAAACAGCCATTTTACCAAAATAGCCATCAATTTTCTGTGTGCTGTGGTATGATATCGCCAGGAGTGAAATGACATTCTCAGCAAAACATAGATCTTTGGTGATAAACTTCCCCAGGAAGCTTGTCCATTTCACAGCATTTGGAGCATTTTTGGAGCTGAGAATCTGTCAGAACTCAGGGTTTATTTTTTTCAATTTGAGTATGGGAGTCTCATGCAGTTTAGGTTTGATAATAGACGAGGTGAAAATTTCCATCTTCAAATCTGTTAGAAAGTCCAGTACTTATGGGAAGGTGAAGGATTTTTTTCCCCCCAAAATTCATCGTTGCAAGTGTATTTGTCAGGTGATGTGGATTCAACAGCTCATCATTTTCCTGTGAAAAATTACTGCAGTGGAAAATTCCCAGTTATCTATAGTGAAACAACATTTTCAATTCCATTGATCAGTTTAATCTTTCCATATTCATATGTTTCCGTGCCTGGCTCACTGCTCTCTCCCAGAGCTGCTTTTCTTTCTGCTGGGCCAAGCTGTCCTGGGCAGTCCCAGCACATGAGGGATCTCTGCATTTGTGACAGGAAATCTATTGGACCACTTAGGTTTAATTAGAGCACAGTGACATATGAGGAGTCTACACATCAAAGCCTAGAAACAAGTCCACAAATTGGCTCTAGTGCCAAAGTGTATTTTGGGATCTGTATTGAATTTTGGGGTGTTTCACTGCATTTAGTGGGAATGTGTGAAATGCAGGGTCAGGTTCTTAGGGTCGGTGGGACTATAGCCATTCTTACCAGCTAAGCATCTAGCCCAGAAAACCTGTGTGTAAAGTCACATTGAGGTTCAGGTCAACTCGAATCCAGCTGTATATTCCAGATTTCTGTGTTGGATGATAAACACCCTGTTCCCATAGGAACTCCCTGTGCAAGTAGCTGGTTGAACCCTGTGCCCAGTCCTAATTTGCACTGGGGTCAGAGTTGAATGTGGACCCGAGGCATCTTTTAAGCTGCCAGAGTGGAGTGAGGGCTTAACTCAGCCCCAGGTGCACGGGTGGGCTGTGGGTTCTGCTCACTTGGAGCTCTCCTTCCATGCTGTAAGTCCTGGTTGGTGATGGTAATGCCCTGAGCTTCCACAAGGGATCTCTTCACCTCCTGTCTCTAATGTGCACGTGGCTTTGTCATTTCAAGCAGCAGGACTTACCACTGGGGCAATTTTCTCCTTCCATAAATGCTTTTCATTTAAAAAAAGAGTGGATTTTGATGTTTCTCATATATTTTATTTATTTTAGGCAAGCTTAATTTGAGATATAGTATCCAGATCCCAACTTTTTCTACACTCCAGATTATGGAATGGGTCTATTTTTGTCTTATTGTTATTAATCTACATTATTTTCAAATACCCACTTTAAAGGTCCCTCCCAACCCAAACCATTCCATGATTGCATTTCTATTTTCAAACTAGGACACAGACTTGGAATCATCCTAGCTAATTTAGGCTTGTAACTGCAGAATCTAGTTTTGCTGCTCCTTCTGTGTTTGATGGAGAGAAGGGCAGGGATTAATTCAGTCTCTGTGTTATGAGTCACATTTTGGAGTTGCTTATCTTTCTGCTGCTTGGAGGGGAATGCAGGGATCTCTGCTGACTACTGGGTGTGTAATCACCTCCTGTACTTGAATGCCAAAGTGAAATGAATCCAAACCAAAAATGCATGGAGCTGACACCCAGCATAGGTTTCACTGCAGAGAGAAAATTATATTTCAGAGAAAAAAACATGGGGAGAAAACAAGAGATGAACATGTTAAAGCCTGGGGGTATCTCGATCTGTATTCTAAGCTGAACTTTTTAGCTAAAGCCACAATTAGCACATCCTGTGTGCTTGGAAAGTGAGGGAGCATCAAAGTAGGCAGACTGAAGCCATTTTGAAAAGTCAGCTCTTGGTCTGTATTTCTCAATTTTTGTAGTATCTTTCTGTCCTACATATGGGGCTTTTTTTAGAACAGTATCCAATTCCTGTAGTGTGTGAAGCCAAATGGCTTTTATTAAACAAATAAGGAAAAACAGAACTGGAATCAAACAAGCAGAATGAGAAGATTGCAGCAGCAGCAGCATCATAGAGCCAACTTATTGCCCTCAGGATGGAAGATTGGTTTGCTAATTGTTCATGAAAGCTAATGGAAACCGTATTTAGGCTGTGAATAATTCTCAGGAGGGATCATTGTGGAGTCTTACCTCATTCCTCACACTTTCCTGGTAGAACATCTCAAGTGTTCCAAAGCAGACACACCTCCCGAAGCTCCAGGTGCAGAGTGGTGGTCAGGTGTAGGTCCCAGAGCAAGGTGGGATGAGGGAGCTTTGCTGGCACATCACTCACCTCTCAGGGGCTGCTGCACACGGGTTCTTTGGCAAAGGGCTTTGGTTATTCAGGGTGTTGCTAAATGGATTTTGAGAAGGCACAAATGAACTGCACAGGGGTGCTCAGATGTGACTGCTGGGGGTCTGTGCCAGGAGCAAAGCGACCTCCTCGAGGCACATTGCATTTACTGAGAATACAGGTTACAGTGGTACATATCCCATTGCAATGGGTATTTATAGGGGCATAATGAGGAGATTTTATCCACTGCAACAAGATCTGGTCTGTGCAAATATACAGCCCAGGCATGTGATAGCTGTGGTGTTCTACTCTGAAATAAATTTGGCTGAAGAACTTAAATTACTTAAGAAAAAGGAAAAAAATGTTCCAAATAATGAGTAAGTATCATAACAGGTACTAAAATAATGCCACACACCTACTTCATTATTCAGTTGCTTATTTATTATCTTTATTCTTAAAAGTAATGATATAAAATGCTTTTTTCCAAATGTTAATTTAGTTCTCTGCAGATGGCAACCATCTGTTAAATGACAAGGCATTTACAGTCTTTGATTAGCACTTTATAGAGCTTGGATGAACTTATTGTTACAATATTTAAGTATAGTTATGGAGGTGAAACTTGGTAGATTTGTTCTTTTCCTGTTGCTGTGACCAAAAAAACGGAAAATTTCAAACCTGACAATGTTTTTGCCTGTCTTCTCCTTTACTTATCTATGTTATTTCAAGCTGAAGCCTTGACATTCTTTACAGAAGGACAATAATAGGAAATATTGTTAAATTCCAGCACCATTTGTAGCAATTATGAGCGTTCTCATTCTGGAAAGTCACCATGTGGGTGAACTCTTAGGGATGCTCAAGGAAAGCATTTGAAGGACTCAAAGGATCCTGGAAACTTCCTGTGGGCTGTCACACAGCTCTGTGTGCCTGCAGAAAATTACAGGGGGGTCTGTTTGTAAAATGCTGGGATAGATGTTACTGTTCCCATCACAGGTGGTCTGAGTGCAGGAGCTCCACTCTGTGTTTAATCCCTTGGGCAGTGACAACCAACCCCCCTCAAAGGCTTCTGCGAGTCCCGCTGCTGGTCCTCGATCCCCCGGCCCTGTTTTCGCCGTTTAATGTTATTTACGCTGTCCCCGCGTGCCTTTGATGCCTCCCTGAGGTGCTGTGTCTGTCCCGCAGCCCAGGATGCCGCCGCTGCCGGGCGCCGAGCGGGTGCGGAGCGCGGTGCAGCTCTACCGGTACCTGCTGCGCTGCTGCCGCCGCCTGCCCGAGGGGAGCGTCCGCCAGCACTACCGGCACACCGTCCGGCAGGTCAGTCACGGGCTGGGGGTTCTCCTGCTCCTTGCACCAACCTTGTAGGGCTTGACAAAAATAAACCCGACTATTCTTTTGTAAGCTTGAGACATGAGTGGATTTCAAGGGTTATAGTGGGAGTATGTGAAGGAGCATTACTTTGTTTGCTACTTCTGAAACCTTCTATTTTTATTGGCTTTCATCTCTAATTCTTTTGTTAGTCAAGAGGATGAACAATCATTCCTTACTCCATAAACTCATCTTTTAGGGCCAAACTTACTGGTTCCTTGTCAGTCATTTTTTAATATATATATATATATATATCTCCTTCCCCTCTGGCTGGGTAAATCTCATCTGACTGTTCATATTCCATACTTCATATGGAAGTGATTTCATGCCTTTGATTGTACCTGTTGTCCCATGTCTCTCCAGTTTTAACCTACCAGACAATTTCAGTTTTTGTTGATGATGTATGAAAAGAGTAAAATACTTCACATGAAATTCCATATGACCAGATTTGCTATGGAATAGCATGGCTAGGTGCTACAATGTGTATCTTTACCTTTCCAGACCAGCAGTTTATTTAGCATCAAATATTTTTCTGAGATTTAAAAGCAATCCTTATTTTGACAACTGTTGTGTTGCTTGGTCCCTGTGACACTTGGAATGTTGCAGAGTTTCAAAGTTCATGCTGATGAAGATGACCCTGAGCGAATCCAGCAGATCATTAAAAGAGCCATTGAAGATGCTGACTGGGTGATGAATAAAGTAAGTGCCTCAGATTGTCTGTGTTTTGGTTTCTCCCAGTTCAAAACAAGAAGAAAACGTTGGAAAGTGAGTTCTGAACAGGCAATTTTTGTGTTAACCTGGGATGCTAATAGGGATCTGTGATTGTGACAGCTCTTGTTTAAAAAAATCTCTTCATCAATATAAACTAAAGATTGTTTTTTTCAGAACAAATAACAATTTAAGTTGGTCCCTGTGTCAGTCTTTGTTTCCATGAAGAATTCTATTAAATTTCAGCAATGGTGGCTTGTATAACCCTATTATAGGAGGAAAAAACCCCCAAATACAGCATTTTGAAAGCCATAAATTGATATGCAGCATCTGCCTTCCTAACAGATTCACTCCTCATAGGCACTTTGTATGAACTTCCAGAACTGTTGTTGTTTTTTCTCAGATCTTGCCTGTGGCTGCAGAGGTCAGGGGCAAAGCTGTGGTGCTGGGCTCCCCTGTGCCATAATTCTCACCCAGTGGATCTGCCCCTGTGCTGTCACAGCACTGGAAGATGCCACTCAGGCTGGCTTGTCAGATAAAAGAATGAGGATTGTTTATGTTAGACAGCTGAGAGTCTCCTGTGCTTCCTGGGATTTGAGTCTGGCTGGGGAGTGTGATATGTTAACATTGAGTATAGGAAACAAGTCAAAAGTTCAGCTTCCTCTAGATATCTATTGATTTTAATTTACCAAGTGACTGTTAAGTCCTTCTCTCTGCCAGTCCATGAAATCCAAATGAGAATTGTTACAGGAGCAAGCAGAGATTAGTCACAGATTATGAAATTATAGCAGTAGCCAAATCCCAGCAGTAACAGCCTAGTCAATAACTGCCTGAATCTGATTTTATTCTCCTGCAATTAGAATTGTAGGCTCATTCTGAAAGAAAGAGAATAGGCTCATTCTGCTTCAGCCACAGAGGCTATAGTCTGGTTCTGGGGAGAACTGGTAATGGACTGGTGTGAGAGGAGGGGCACACTCACAGTGCCTGCCAAGGAGCATTGTTTTATACTGCAGAGAGAAAACCTGTCAAATTTCAATCTAACTTAAAGGAGACGAAGGTAAATTTATGTGGATCATGAAGAGAGTTGTAAATCTTTGTCAGCATGAACTGTTACTTAGTTATGTGCTTTTTCCCACAAAAAAATTTTGGTTTGTTATTTTTTTTTTCAGTATGAAAAACAGAAGAAGAGGAAGGATGAAGACAAGGACACTGGTAAACATCCTTAGAGGACTTGCAGTCAAGCCCAGTGCTGTATTAGAATTATTGCCTGAAGTTTTCTCTTAGATACTACAAATGCAGTAATTTATATCTCACTGGAATGTCATGAAGCTAAATTAATATTTCTGAAGCTATTTAAGTGTGTAAATGAAAAGGCACAGTCGAGGTTAAAACTCTTGCCTTGTATAATCACAAATTTTAAGTTAAAGCCCAAACTTGTCTAAGCTTTGAGTAACTTCCTCCATTGTATGTTAGGCCTGGATCAACCCTGGCAGTGTGTGAGGCACATTTTGCAGGTTCTTTGGTGACAAGGCTCCCCTGCATCAGCCACTGTGGGTTTTGGTGGCTGAGCAGTTCAGCTGTGTGTGTGTGACACTGATGGCACTGTCACTCTGAGAGGTCACATCATCCTCTCTGGGGACCAGAGGTGTGTTCACAGTGAAGAGAGGTATGACCAGAGCACAGGGCTGGGTTTGATCCAACAGCAAACTCAAAAGCCTGGGCTGCCGAGGGGAGAACATGCCACGAGAACTTTCACCCCTTCTGAAGGCTGAACCACAGTAATTTCCACTTGCCTGTCCATGCTATGGCCACATCTTCCCTCTGCTCTGGGGGCTGTTGGACTGCTGGCTGTCTCAGTAAAGTCAGGGGCTGTCACTGCTCTCTGAGCTGCCACGGGAACAGCCCCTGCTGGGTCGGGAACAGCCCCTGAAGGGTCAGGAACATCCCCTGCTCTGTCGGGAACAGCCCCTGAAGGGTCAGGAACATCCCCTGCTCTGTCGGGAACAGCCCCTGCTCCCCCGGGTTCGTGCTCGGGGCAGTCACTGCCCGTGCGATGCTGTACAGCTCAGAGGCCTGCACGGCTCTTTGCAACACAGAATAAATGTCCTTTCAAAATGGGAGTCCCTGTGCGTTTCAAAGGCCGTCTCTCCGCTGCCAGGTGTGTTTTGGGGTGAGAGCCCGGTACCCCGGGCGGAGCTCGGGCCGGTCCCGCCGCAGTGCCACGCTCCGCTGCAGTTCCGCGCTCCGCCGGCGGGTGGCGGTGTCCGCACGGCTCTGCCGCTGGTTCGTCCTTCGGCCGGCAGCAAACAGGTAAATGCGGCTCAGGCAGCGCAGCAGAGCCTGAGGAGCGCTGTATCAGAAATGGGGCTGCAAGGGAACGTTTGTGTTGTATCAAAAAACCCTTTGTCTCTGCTAGCACTAAACCCCCCTCTCCAAGAGTTCCTGTCCTCTTATTCTTCCCTCTGCCATCACCACTATTGTTCCTCTCTCTGCTCCCACTTCTTTCACATCACCTTATACACTCTTAACTGTTATTGTCCTTGTCCTCAATTCTGTTCTCATCTTGTCTCTCTACCCCACTTATTTCTTCTCTTCAAATCCTTTTCTGTCAAGTGCATCAGAACATACTCAGGTGTTATGCTGGGGCCGGCCTTCTGCATTTCAGGTAAAGCAGGAAGGTTTCTGCTGAGTTTCTCAGCAGAGCAGGTGTTTATGTTAGGAAAGCCTCTTAAGTAACTTTTTTTGAAAGTGCAGTCATTTTAGTTTAAACTTTAAAAATAATTTGGTGCAAGGTAGAACACAGAAAGCTTCAACCTTGGCAAGGCACAGAGAGCTTGCCCGACAAGGAATATCCAGTATGATACTGAACACTAATAAAAAAGCTCCAGCATTTTTGATAGCAGCTGTCTGAGTGTGCTGCCTCTGATCAGAACAGCACACAGGTGACCCCTGCTGTACTCCAGGTCTGTGCTGTGGGTTTGGTCTGTAGCTTGGAGATGCATTGAACTTTGTATCACTGCAACAGTGAAAATTACAGCCTTAGTGGGATTAGCAGTGTATGGAAACATGGCAGTTTCCTGAACTTTAAATGTAGAGTGCTCAGCAACCCTCTATGGCTTTAATTGCCTGAGTTTTGGTAGTGTGAGACGTAATATTTTGTTCAGTTACAAAATAGGATAATTGCATGTGTTTAAATCACTCTTACATGCTTGTTATTTAATTTATGGCTAGTTCAAGAGGGAAAGCACCAAGGAGCTAGAAGATGCAACTGGGACATGTCTGCAGCTCCAAATGTCCGAGGTGCCAGCTGAGAACATCAGACCAAAGGTATGATAGAAGAACTGGTATGGGAGGACCAGGATCTGGGAATTTTAGGTTTTGGAAAGTGGTGGAGCTTTCAGTTTCGGTAGGGCACAGAGGAGGGACATGGTTGGTGAGCAGGAGACATCATGACTAAATATTTTGATAGGAGTGATTCAGCTGGAGGGCATGAGGATATGTCTGAGGGATTTTTGTTGGGGGTTTTTTCGTACAAATATAATCTGGTTTTCAAAATAGTAACCTTTTAATAGAGCGAAAGTGTGGAGATAACTTTACTTACTCAATATACAAATAATTTTCTTGGTGGTGAGGAGAAATGATGCAAACAACTATTTACTTCCCTGAAAGTGAAAGTAATGCCCGTGTCTCAGACATGTCTCTGTAATGACTGGGCTGAAGAGTCATTCAGCTGCAGAGCTCAGGCTTTTGTGTTTTCAAGACATTATACAAATTCCATTCTCCAGCAGCATAAGTTGAGTCCCAAGATGTTATGTCCCAGATGTAGATGAGAACCTGAACTCTGAGAGGAGATTTGGGCAGAGCTTCAATACTTTGGACCAGAATTATTATTCAGAAAACTTCTGCTCAGAAGTCATTGAATCCTGGACTTGGCCAAATTTACCACTCACTGACCTGTGTGACTGGAGTTCTCCTCACCTTTGTTTGAGCAGCTTTCTGCCTCTTTGCCACCCAGCCCTGCTGAGCCTCAGGAATGTTCCCTGTTCCCAGTGCCAGCGATCACTGCCAGCGGCTCTAATGGGGCCCACTGGGAGACAGAACGTGGCCACAGGCAGCTGCTCCTGGCTTCTCTCATGGCAATGGGGATCAAAACATCAGTCCCAAATACATTGGTGCATCTGTGGTTCCATTTTCAGTCATCCAGAATCTCTGAGCATAAAGCTGGCGGATCAAAGAGACTGTGTTGTGCCCTGAAATTGCTATTGCAGAGGCTAAACCAGCTCCTGGTGTTCATTAAGCTGACAAGGCAAGGCATAATGTCAGGAAAAGGAGACAAACCCATTTGGAAGCTTTAGTTTCTCTTACTGAAATGAGGAACCCATTTCTGCCCGAGTTCTGGTAAGTGATGGCCTGCTGATAGGTGATTGCAGAAGCTGGATGATTAAGGGCTGGTCAGAAGGTTGTGTCTTGTGTCCAAGCCCCGTTTTTGTGGCCCCCCTGGTGACTGCTCCTGCAGTGAGTGATGCCAGCATCGGTTTCAGTGTGGAATAGGATCCCGTGCCCCTGCCTAGCCCAGGGTTTGCATTGTGTTTACACAAATGTAATAACTACATTCTGCTAACAACACTTCTGCAGCTGGTTACAGTAAGATCTTGAGTCAATAACTTCTCCTAAGTACTCTACAATTCAGAGTTGAGTGGACTTAACTCTTCAAGGGTTGTGTACAGGCAACTCTTGGTTAAGGAGGTAGAGAGAGTTTCACAGGAGGCTTGTTATACAAGACAAACATTAGAACAAGGAAAGACAGTTGGGAGACATGTTTAACAGGGGGAAATCATGCTTTACATTCTTGCAGTATGGAGAAACAAATAATTTAGATCATGTTACAGACTTATCAACATCCAGTCTAAGGCCAGAACCAAAGCTGGTGCTACACTTTCTGTTCTGTGTATACATGACCTTGGGAACCTAAAGCTGAAATTATGTGGAAATAACCTGTACGCTTCAAATATGGAACTAATGTGCCTAAAATGGAGCAGTGGCAGCGGGTTGGTCAATGTGTTTTGTTTAGTGTTTTGGTTCCTGCTCTTAAGCTCTCAGACAGATGGTAAGGACTACTTTGGTTATTACCAGCATTGGAGCCTCATGTAGAAACTTTCTGTCTAGTGAAAGTTTTTCCCTTTTTTTTATTTTTTTTTTTATTTATTTATTCATTTCAGGTTTTGGTATGGAAAAGATTGTGTGAATGTGTGATTTATGTAAAATCCAGGATAGCATTCTGCTCTTCACGTGGCTCGAGACACATGTACCTCTGCTCACATTCTTCTGTCAGAAGTGTTACTGATTTCAATTCACTCTCGCCACCGAAAGTCATTTGAGCTCTGTGGGTACTGAATAGAATTCTTCCAACCCGGGCCAGGCCTTGCTTACCACCATTTGTCAGTAATTGAATGTTCTTTAAATCATTCTTTAGCACTTTGTAAACTCTTTCTCACTTGGTTTGTTATGTCACAGGCTTTTTGTTTAGAGACACTTGAGCTTCAGGATTTGATGCTAAACAAAAACCTCTCTTCCATGGTGTTTGGCTCATTTTCAAATGTCATAAGGAAGTGATCTTTACTGTGATACTGTACAGAACAGGAATACACACTATTTCTGGGAGAAACAAATAATATTCACTCTGATCTTTTTTAAAGGAAACAGTTTCTTATTTGTAATAGCTTTTAACTTGGCATTATAAATTGTGCCTTCATATAAAGCTCTGATAAGCTGCAAACTGAACAGGCAGCAAAACATCTGTGTCTCATTCAGTATCATAATATTTATTCCTTGTGAGAGCCCTTGACCTTAAACTGTAAGAAGGAGTCTTTAGAGCTTTATGCTCCACTGCATGGTGTCCCTCAGTGTCACCCCAATAGCAGAGATGTGTTTGAGGTGAGCAGTCTCTTGGTCAGAGCAGTGTTCTGAAGCAAGTCACTGACATCCAGAAATGGCTGGACAGGGACCCACAGTGCCCACTGGGTCAGAGCCTTTCCTGCAGCCTTCCCTGCTGCTCAGAGCTGATGGATTTCTGCTGGAGCTCGGGCCAGCTGGCACATCTTTCAACTTTTGTATTATTTGATTAATTTATCTTATAATTCTGTCAAGCCAGATTTTATGAAATAGTGTTAACTGAAGTATACAATAATCATCAAGTAGTCCTTTCAGCTTGTGATTAAGCAGGGCAGACACATTAACTTTTAAAAAAACCCTGCTCTTTGAAGAGTATTTTCCTCATAATTGTCTTTGATATTTAAAATAGTTTTTAAAAGTTTAGAAGCAGAGGGAGGCATCTGTCACTTGCAGCTATGAGCTTAACAATGTTTGTGTTTGTTGCTGAGGGAGAGGCCCCTGGCATTGCTCGCTTCACTGGTAGGGTCTAAGAGGACAGTTCTGAGGCTGCTGTTTGCTGGCCTTGCCTGTGAGCTGGGAGGCCCAAGAAGTGAACTTACCTTTCCTGTAACTATCAACCTGGGTGCCTTTTCCCCCAGAAGAACCTGCCTTTGTGTTCTGCATGGGTCCATTTTGAGAAGGATTAACTTGATTTTGGGTTTTTCAGTGAGTAACTTCCGAGCCAGCTTGGTTTGGGTATTTCACAGAATCACAGGATCACTGAGGTTGGAAAGGACCTCCAAGATCATCAAGTCCAACCTGTGACCAGTCCCCCCCTTGTCCCCCAGCCCAGAGCATTGAGTGCCATGTCCAGTCATTCCTTGGACACCTCCTGGGATGGGGACTCCACCACCTCCCTGGGCAGCCCCTTCCAATGCCTGACCACCCTTTCCATGAAGAAATTCTTCCTGATGTCCCACCTGAACCTCCCCTGGCACAGCTTGAGGCTATATCACTACCCCATATAAAATGGTTTTTTTCAGCTCCAGCTGGACAAGTTCAGACTGAATGGCCTTGTTACCTGTAGTCTTCCTTCTGCCAGAGTTCAGCTTCATCTGTTTAAAAACCACTGCACTTTATATCTTTTTATTATTACAGCTTGGTTTTTTCATGGTCTCTGGTATCCTTCTTAAGAGAAGTTGAAAAGCACTGGCATTTTGATTAATATTTCCTGCCCTTCTGCAGAATGGATTTTAGAAGATACAAAATTGACACATTCTTGCAGCTGCTGAGGTTGACTCATGTTCTGCATTAGGTCAAATCACACAAGATCTGGGATTTTTCCAGCCTGCCTTCAATTTCTTAGCAGTCATTTCATCTACAGAAAGTCAGATATGTCTCAGATGGTGTGGAACAAGGAACAAGGAGAAACAGAGTATTTTGTTTTCCACAATTGTGCAACTGCAAGATCTACTTTCTCTTTTATTTTGTGTTTTTCTCTCCATTTTTAGAGGTCACAGAAATGGTGTGTTTAATCACACTTTACTGTACAGAATGCAGCTGAACCTTGGAGCTTTCTCTCCCCCAAGAGCTCTGTGAAGTTTGTCCTCTTAGCCGGGAGTATCTCACAGAATATGTTGGAGCTTTATGGCCAAAAGTTTCAAAAGTAATTCTCAGATTGCTTTTTAGGTGCTTAACTTGGGAGACCTTCAACATTATACTTGGTGATAATCTTACACATTTCACTGTGTGGCCGTTTAACCTGAGGAACACCGGGTCAGTTCTGTTCTGCTCTGTCATGTGCTGCCCTGGGTGTTTGGGGCTGTGGAGTCTTGGGTCCCCTGTCTGGGTGGTGGTGCAGCCTTGGAGCTGCAATGAACAGCTGGGCTGTCGTGGGCAAGGCAAGAGAACTCAGCAGCTGGCAGGGAGCTCAGCCCTGGGCACTGCTGAAGAGCCCACGAGAGCTCTGAACCCCCATTTCCTCCCCTGCCCCTCGGCTCCCACTCCAGGGCTGTGTCCCACTGTCCTGTAGCCAGATGATTTCTGTGCACAGAGCCCCTCTGACAGCTTGGGACTGGGTGGCAGGGACCAGGGAATGGGGTATCCCCCACCAGGGTGGCTCTGAGTTAGGGGATGATCATTTTGCAACTATTTCAGAAGCATGGTTTAAAAATACAGAGCTCTCCAATCCTGCTCCCAGCTGGGAGAACAGAGGCTGTGGGATGTCACACTGTGCCAAGTCTGGTAGTTTCTAATTGATTCAATGCAGTGAAAGGCATCCAGGGTGTATTATGAAACTTGAGATGAAGAGCCAATCCCTGCACTCCAACTTCATTGCTCTCATAAGCAAAGGTGCAGGTTTTATAGCTGAGGTAATTATACAAAAAATGTACACGATATGAGTGATATTTAGCATAAAAAGTAATTTGAATGCAATCCATGTCTGGTTGAGAGAGGAACGGAACCATAAACCCTTTGATCTAACAAAGAGGCTTTGAAAGGAACAGATTGGGTGCAGTACTGAACCTGTAATCAGCTCACTTTGTTGCATTATATGGGGAGGGGCTTATTTATTTACTATTTAGGAAGTGTTTTCAGTTTCGTAAGTATCAGGAAGAAATCACAGCTCATAATTATGTAGCTTTGCTCTGTAGAACTGTAACACTCTTAACAGAGCTCTGGAATTCACCGGGACTGTCTGGGAGACACAAATCTTGCCTTTGTGCTCTATCAAATTCTGTCTTGGCCTGTAATAACAAAGACAGTCTAGATAGTTGCTTACCAGGATGTTTCCTTCCCATACTGTTCAAGGGTTCTGAGCCAAAGCCACTGGAATCAAAGGGAAGGAATCCCCTGTACTTCGTTAGCATTCACCATCTTACACCATTTTTCATTGCTCAGGGAAATGGCCTGTGTTTAACCATGGTTACCAGAATTAAAATTGAAACGGTTTTCTTTATGCAGCATCTGCAGCAGCCTGGATGGACAAGTTCAAGAGGTGGGTCTGATGCTGAAGGCCAGCACATCCTCAGCAAGTCAGCTTGGAGTCTGGGCCCAGAGGCATCACTCCTTGTTACAACTGCTACATGAAGGGAAGGCAGAAAGAATTCTCAAGTTTCTTTGTCCATTAATTAGTTGCTTTCTTTTCCCATGTTCATATGCTCTTTTGGAAAAATAAGTATTAAGGGTCCTGCTGCTGCTTTCAGTGCTGAATAACCACCTTCCTTTTTGCTTGTTTTCAGCTTTATCAGTATTAAAACCTACAGTCTATTTAAAAATGAGTTGATGGTTTGCAGATCAGTGGTTTATACTGCTCTCATTTACCACTGACCTGGGTCCTTCCTTCTCCATGGTGCACTGACTTCTGCTGGCTAATCAGAGATTGGATGCTGTGTGTCTTGCAAAATGATCATCTGACTGGGTAGGACCTTATCACAAAACCCTACCAAAACCATGCACAAACTATCATTTCTTGCATTCTTATCCAAAGCTGTCAGACACTGTGTGAGCAGGGACTTGAGAACCCATCTTCTCTGCAATGGTCATTCTACCAAATCAAGCCATGACCTGTGAGGATTTCTCTCTTGTCAGTGTGAAGTCATTTCAGGGTGCTGGTCATCTCACATGCAGCTTTGCTCTTCCATTGAAAAGAAATGGGATTTCAAAAGCAAAAACCTGGGAGGAAGTTGGAATCAAAGATGTTATGTTGGATGAGGATTTAGACACTTTATGGAAGTACAGGAACTATTGATCCCCAAAACCCCACTAGGAGGAGGAACAGTGTGTTCTTTCAGAGAATTCTCAGATTGCAATTAAGCCTTCAAAGCTCGTACGTGAGAAGAAAGAAGGAAATGATGTAATGATTTTTAGCTTGGCTGGTCAGAGAGCTCTTGAGCTCCTGAAACCTGGTGGACAGTGTTGTAAAGACAGAAAATTCCCCTTTATGTTCCCTTCTGCCAGGTTTCAAGTGACTAAGTCAGAACTAATCATCATAAAAACAAGGTTAGGCAAGAATATGTTTTTGACCAAAAAACTTACTATTTTTGTCCCTTAAGTGGAGTACACAGTCTGCACCAGCTCCTCTGGCTTTGGTGCCTGTGGTCCAAATACACCTCACTGCAAGAGTTGGATGAAGCATTTAGACTGCATGAAGTAATTATTTTGCATCTTATCCTTTTGGAAATGGAGACAAAAATTGTTATGGCTAATAATAGCACCTGCTAATTAATCTGTAATGATTCTTTGATGTGTGTACTAGGACTGTTTATTATAATTAACCCCTGTGATTTAACCCACTCTATAAAGCCACTCATCATGTTCTAGAATTTGATCTTGCTCTGTGTCAACACACATTCCTCCACATCTCTTTTTTGTATTTTTAATAAGTGACTTTTCAAACTCCCAAGTGATGTCCCCCCTTCCAAATGTAGCTTCAGAGCCCATCCTCTCTGTCAGTGCAGTCAAGAGTTGTCTCAGTCAGCAGTGTTTGCTCACTGAATGAAAACCAAGCTAAATAGTGTGTCCCTAGCCTGGAGTTCTGATGGAAAGGGAGTGAGGAAGGAAAAGCAGCACAGTGGAGTATCTGCAGCTTTTACTGGTGGACTGTTGGGTCCAGTCTGGATCTCCAGTACACGAAGAGTGAGCTCAGTGGAGGGCCACCAAGGTGATGCCTGTGCCTCATGAGGAGAGGCTGAAGGAACAGGGCTCGTTCAGCCTGGAGAAGACTCTTGCAGCCTTCCAGTGGCTTTCAGGAGGTCACTGAGGAGATGGAGCCAGGCTCTCTGGGGTGGTGCCTGGTGGGAAGATGAGGAGCAGTGGGCAGAAGTTGAGATGAGAAGTCCAGGCTGGGTATAAGGAGAAACTTTATCCCCATGAAGACAGCCCAGCAGTAGAGTAACAACAGACTGTTGTGCAGTCTCCTTCCTTGGAAGTCCTCAGGACCAATCTGGATCAAGCCCTCTCACCTCACAGCTGACCCTGCTTTGGGCAGGAGGTTGAACTGGATGAAATGCTGGGAGTCCCTTCCAACCTTCATTCTCCTATAACCCTCTGCATGATGTCAGTTTTTTATGGGATTTGTTTCAGTTACTGGAGTTATGTTTGAGGAATTTTCCACAAATCCCAGCACTATTCAGGGTACCCTATTCCAGCAGCTGCCTCAGGTTCACCTACACGTTGGGTTTGCTTGCTAGGAAGTTCCAAATGAAGAAATAGTTGTTTTATTCAGTGATGGAGGATTAGTCAGAGTTTGTGGGACCATATTTCAAAAGCACATCCTGTGTATGTGACAGGAGCCACAGCACCAGGACACAGGGAAGCACCACACTGGCAGCACTGCCTGAAGAGAGCTGGATGTTAAAGACAGCTTGTCCCCTACTCACTGAAAGTGTGGGGTGAGTGTTCCTCCAGGTACACAGTCATTGGATGACCAACAAACAAATTCAAAAAAATAGGAGATGCAGTGAGAGGATATGTTCACATTGATATCTTTATTGAGATTTGTGATGGGAGACAGAATGTCCTAAATTAGTCCAAATATTCAGTCCGTGAATTGGAAGTGGCAGCAGAGTAGCAGAAAGTTGTGTTCTGTGATGCTCAACAGAGACTGACCAGGGAAATGGTCCTTATTTCAGTGTATTAGTGCTGTCTGTGTTTCCATGTCTGTATTTCCATGTCTGTATTTCGATGTGCAAGTACTAGCTGGACTTGCAGCTCAGAATCAATGAAAACTGACTAAAAATACTCTGAAGATGCTGAAGAATGTGCCACAGGAATTGTCTTTTTTGGTAGGGGAAGAGAGAGAGTTGCTAGAAAAGGAGCTGTAAGCTCATACCCCCACCCTCTGGCGCTGTTTCCCTTATGGAAAGGGCAGAGGAAGGAAATTTCACTCTCACAGAAGGTTTGGAAATGTGATGTAATTCACACAGACACTGAAAGCTGTGCAGGCCTAGGCAAGACTGGCCTAACTGCAGTGCTTAGCAAGGAGTCCTTAAAATCAATTTAAGTAGTAAAAAGACTCATAAAGATAAAGCGTAAAATTGCCTGAGAGGGCCCCTGTCTCTGTCCAGGAAACATGGTAAGCAGGTTAACCTGCAGTGGTGGTGGATAGACTGAGATGCACTGGCCCAAGTGTGACTCTGAATGTGCAGCAAACACGTGAGCAGGTGGAGGAGGTGTCAGGGGCAGGTGGAGGAGGTGTCAGGGGCAGGTGAAGGAGGTGTCAGGGGCAGGTGGAGGAGGTGTCAGGGGCAGGTTGAAGGAGGTGTCAGGGCAGGGAGAGACCAGCAGGGCAGCAGCAGAGACTCCGAGGGCAGCAGGAAAGACAAGCCTGGGAGTTTTGCTGGAATTGTTTCAGCAGTGCTCTGTGTTTTTCACACTGAAGTTTTAAATGTTCAGAACTGAAGTTACTTTTCTACTTCAATATTCTGTTCTACATGTCAGTCCATAAATTTGTGGGTTTTTGAAAACTAGTATTCAAATCTCTTCTGTTACCTGTCCTTGGTTAGAAATTGCCCTCAGCCAGTGCTCTGTTACTGAAATTGGAGTTCCCTCCCCAGGCCATGCTTTCCCTAAAGGATGCCTGTGCTGCTGCAGCCGTGGCTGAGGATCCCAGCAGTGAGTCAGGAGGTGTCAGCAATTGCTTCTGCTTGAGCCGATGTGCAGCCAGGCACACAAAATCTGGCTATTGACTGTCTCCTGCCTTTGTCCCTGCCTCACTTCCTCGCCCCTGGTTGTGATATGCACACATTGGAGTTTTGGAAAGGGTGACTGATGAGGGAATTTTGTTATTTCTGCACATCTGAGTTTGGCCGGGCTGACCCGAGCAGACAGGAAGGGGTGGGTTTACTGGCACGGCACTGTAAATTTAGCACTCTCCTTAACTTTCATTTCTGCCCTCACATGTTAACATGGGGAAATTTTCCACCCTGCCCTGGCATCATTTGACGTGCAGCCTTCCACTGAGGAGCAGGAGGTGGCAGATGAAACGTTACCCTTCCCACCCTCAACTGCTGCTTTTAATGCCCCTTCAATCTGCAGAAACTAAAAAGGAGTCCAGACTGGGATTCTACTTGTATTTGCATATTTTCAAGCACGTAGGCTTGGGCCTTTTATTTTGCTTTTGATAGAGTTTTTATCCCCACTTTATAAAGAAAACTTCAAAATAATGAAGAAGCCAGTGAAGAAGAGACTACAGTTCGTGGTGAATATGATAAAACCTTAAAGGAACAGTAAGCAATCAGAACACACCCAAAAAACCAGAGTTGACATCTTGCAAAGTCTGGGGGAAGATTCAAACCAAATGAATGTTCTTTGGGAAATGAAAAATCAAACCAGTATAAAAGAAGAAGATTGACAGTAGGCAGTGAGAGGAGATATTTGGGAGCAGCTTTTTAAACAGTAGTTATTATTGTCACTAATTGTATCTTTCTTTGCCAGAAACCACACAAAGCTTCCAATAAAACCAGTGGATCTGTGGAGGTTCCAGAGAATAAAGGCAGGGAGAATTGGTGAGAAGCTCTCTTGTATCATTGCCTTAATCTTCATTTTAAGACACACAGTCCCTGGGAGTTGGTTTACACAGCCCAATTTCTTTTGTATGTTTAAGGGTGGAATGTCATAAGGAAGGAAAGTGTCCTTAAAATTATTTTTATTTTGTTTTTAATGTTCTAAATTAAATGTAACAAATTGATAACACTGAAGTCTTGCATTTTTATAGGAGTTACCAGTTTCACTTTACATGACTCCATTAGACATTTAAAGAAGTGGAGGTTGAGAAACTGAAAACTTCTAGTCTGTATTATCCTGTAATTCTCCAGGTGTGATTTGTATATGCAGTTGTCACTGTTTCTGTCCCCATCCTTTAGTACAGAACATTTTCAGCATGCTCAGGAGAGCTTTAGGGACAGTGACTGAAATGTACCTCCTTGAGATTTGCAAGCACTGAAAAATAAGACCAACAGAAGTGGGTCACCTATACCTTTTCAAAATTTCCTATCACACAACTGCTGGATGCCTCACAGCCCATGTGTCACAGGCTTTCTCAGCAATTTCTGGAGCTTTTAATATTTAGTGTAGGAATTAGGAGGCTAGCAATGTGTTTTTTGCAGATGACATTTTCGGATGAGCAGTGCAGTGTTACTGGCAAAGTGAGACTTGCAGGTACGATCCCAGGGTGATCTGGCACCCAGGCTGTGCCACAAACCCTCACTGTTGCCATTATTTATGTATTTATTTACCTCTGAGTTGAAAAAGTCCAGAGAGGCTTTCCTGTGGCTCAGTGCCTGTCATGCCAGGCATTGGAGACAGCACAAAGAGACAATACTTGTCTTACAAAAACTTTTTCAGTATGAAATACACACTAAAGTAAATACACACTGAAGTGTTGCCAGGGAAATGTCTCCAACAGTTCAGTGTCAGCAAGCTGGGAAATGTGAATGAAGCCTCATAGGCAGCAGAGAAGCAGCACTTCAGCCCAGAAAAGGAACAGAAAGTGAACGAATGCCATCCCAATGAGTTATTTGTACCACAAAGTGGCCACTTGTGACAGAAGCAGTGAGCATTTCACAGAACTGTGCATTTGGGGGTGTAAATGCCTTTTGTGCTCCCGCCCCATTTCCACTGGTTCTTATTCCTCAGTCCCAGCCCAGGTTACCAGGGAGCTGTTCTGCCCCAGTCCTGCTCCTCACACTGCCCTGTAAGTGTGTTCTGGTGCTCCAGGAATCCCTTGTTGCAGCTGATCTTGCTGCTGGGGCAGGGAGATGGACTGGTGCCATGAGGGGGTCCTTCCCAGTGCTTTTTTAATGACTGTATGCTGCTGCTGGTTTAAGGACCAAATTTCCTGTCCAGCCAGTGATCAAGTGGTAAAGCAGGAAGCAGAGTATGTTTCCTCAGGAAAGGAAATACATAAAGGCAGAGCCATCAGTTTGTAGATGGAAATGGAACTTACTTCACCCTTAGCATAGAAAGGGCAAGGGAAGCCCCAACAAATCTGATGTGCCAAGTGTTTACAGAGTTCTTTGTACCTACTGTGCTGTCACACACAGCATTCTGACAATAGTTAGGTTAGTCAGGAAAAAAGAGTTAGAAAAAATTCACTGGTAACCTATGAAAAGTTGGGACAGTTGAACATTGTCTCTTCAGGATTCCATGAAATTGGGAAAATCAGCCCTTGTTGTCAGGTTTGCTTTGAAGACTCAAGATGTCCTGAGCTTAGGGCAGCAACCTTACAAACAGAGCTTGAGCTAATGCAGAATCTTGCAGATATGATATATATTATAGTATCAGACACATAATACAGCTTAGTTGGAAGGAAATAGCAGAAAGTTGATTATTGAGACTGCAGACCATCACACAGTCAGAAACAAAACAAAATTTGACTCCAAATGACAAAATGGTCAGCATGCCATTGAATAGGTCAAACAGTCTGCTTGGAAAGGGCACCTCTTTCATCAAAGTTTAATGCAAGGAAAGCAACTGGTTCTTGCATTCTGATATGGCAGAGGCAGAAGTGGCTGTTCAAAAATAGAAAATATGTGCAGAATTGATTTTCTGAAAGAAAACCCTTCCAAGTGGTGTAGAATATTTGTAGAAGGAGTGCACAGTGAGCTTGTTTAGTTAATCTCTGACTCCACCTGAGAAATGAATGGTGCTCTCTTGTTCTTACTGTACAGAGGGAGTTTTATTACTGATTTCAGTGATTAAAAAAACAGATCTTGTTTGAGCAACTGGAGTGATTAAGCAGTTCCCCGAAAGGCTGTACCTTGGCCAATCCTTTAAACAGTTCTCCTAAGGAAAGATGTTTCTTCTCCTCTGGTTATCCCAAATCTGATTTTTCATATCCAATCCCTACATAGCCTTTCCTGGATTTCAGCAGTCTCCAAGCCCAGGGAAATAAGGAAGGTGAATATTAAAGGCTTAGAAGCCATTGGACAGAGTTGAATTCAGTTAAATTTCTACTAAGATATGTTCTTTCTTACTGTACTAGACATTAAGATTCCCCATGCTCTGTAGAAAAGTGAGGTTAATAAGAAAGGGAAGGATGCAAATAGGATTTTTTAACTCTGACAAAATAGCAAATGCAAAGAAAAATGTAAAGCCAGAACTTCATGGCATGACATTGAGACACAGCTCACACATCATTTCTGCTGCTGATTAGATGTCTGGAGTATTTTAAACAAAGGGATGTCGCCGCTAATTCTGAGGAGAGAAAAGGCATCAAATTAAAGAAAAAATCCACGAGAAGTGGATGCAAAGCAGCACAGGCTTGATACAGCCAAGAAGATGAATGCTCAGAAAACTCAGGTCTATTTTTCAAGAGGCTGATGTCTAGCAACCCTGGATTATATACAGGGGATCTTGTGCATGAACACGTGTGCACAGCACTTGCTTTGCCTCTAGCAGTGCTTTATACAAGAACTTTTCAAACACAGAAACTAGACACAGGGAGAAGAAAACACCTTGCCCGAGCTCGTCCAATACAGGTGTGACAGGTGAAAAATGAACGTGTGTTTCCTCATTTCTCTCTCTGCCTTGGGCTCATTTCTGTAGATCTTTGGTCGGTCAGCACCTCTAAATCTCTCTGGTATCACTGTGCCACGTTTGACCTCATATTAGTCAGCAGGTATCATCTTTAGTTTGTAAACAGATTCCTTAAAATAGCCATACATAATATTATCCAAGGAACAAATAAAGCAAGTCAAAATCCCTGCTGGTGCACTGGCCTGGCACTGCTCTTGTGGGCTGCAGGTGCCTGGCAGCACTTGGCACTGCTGCCAGCCCTGGTCCTGGAGGGCTTGTGCCTTCCAGACTGCAGGAGAAGCCTGGCTTTGTAATAGGTACGTGTTATCTAACATTGAAAATCAGCTCAACAATCCTACCCAGCTGTCCTGCTGCTATTCCCACATACAGCACAGTGGCTATGGTTTACACTGCAGGGACTGCAGTTTCCTTTTAGTATTCCTACTGCTTTGGAAAAGCACCAGGGGACAGAGCTTGCAGGCAGCAACAGGCAGAACAGGCAGCTCTGGAGAGCAAGGAATTCTGCACATACTCTGTTGAGTAAACTTGACCAAAAGTAAGGAGGGAGTATAGTTTTGTAAAATGTAAAATACCTGTCCTTAGTTACAATCACCTGACTAAATGCTTTCCTGGCCCACACTGTAAAGTTCTGTGGCTCTAAAATTTCTCTTGAAGTTGCTCACTCTCTTCCTGCACTGTAGGTAATGTACAGGCATGGAGACTGGCCACACAGTGCTCAAGCTGTAAGAAGCCTTTCAGGATTTATTTATTTTAATTTTAACACTTGTGCAAGGTTGCAAACGGTGTTGAGGTGATCCCCTGCCGTTCCCATGGAGCACAGGCAGGAATGAGGGCTGTGGCAGCAGGGGAAGGATGGGATGCTCCAGCATCAGGAGCTGGTGGCTGCCCTGCCCTCCTCACACAGGTTATGTAATGCTGCTCAGCCACACACCCTCCACTTCTCCAATACAGGACATTTTGGGAATCCCCCTTTTTTTTCAGTCTCCATGTCCAGCCTTACTCAGCTGTTTTGCATACATGGTCTGGAGTATAAAATGCTTTTGCCTCCCAGGAGGGATACAGAGCCCGAGAGATTAAAGTCAAGAAACTTTGACAGAGAAGAGCCTCTCCTGGCAGGGTTGGGAGCACCTCAGAGAGCCCGGTAAGAATCACTGGGGCCAGTTGTTCATTCTGTCATTCATGTACTGCAGCTCACAGGTAAAGGAATTATATGACAAACTGTATCTTTCTTTCTGTATTAGGAGCAAAGTGTTGGACTCAGTCTCCTGCTCTATCCCAAGCTGTCTAGCTGCTCTGAAAACTTTGTCCCCCCTTTCTGCTGATTTAAAGGTTTGTGCATATAACAGGTAACACTGTCAATGTTATCCACAGAACCCTGGGATGCAGAACACAAAGCAGGTTCTTACTCTGATGCAGTGAAGGGAAATGTGAGTCTGCTCTCTTTTTTTCTGTTTTCTTTTTTTTCCCTATTTTATTTTTCCTCTTTTTCCTCTTTTTCTTAATTTTTTTTCATTTTCCTCCTTTTTCTCTTTGTGTATTGTTTTTATGTTTGTTTGGGGTTTTTCCTCCTTTTTTCTCTTTCTATTTCTCTTTTTCTAACCTTTCTTTCCTTCCTTCTTTCTTTCTTTTTTTCTTTCTTTCCTTTTTTCTTTCTTTCCTTCTTTCTTTCTCTCTTTCTTCATTACTGTGTGATGTGTGGATAACACAGCAACATTTCACATCCCTTTTCTAAGCTTGGTCTGCTTTACACGACTGGGGAACATTTGAAATTCTCTTGCCAGTATTTTAGATTAATACCTGGCTGCAGCATTACACTGACAAAGCAGTGGTAGTTTAGGTATCTCTACTCTGAGTGTCAAGCAATTGTCATTTAAAAACAGGATGTTAGTTAGGTCAGATCAGTTAGTCTGGGGAGTTTCTAAGTGATGTTAAAGGGAGTTACCCTCTTGGGTAAAAACTGACCTTGTTGGGTTTTCTCTGTCCTCAGAAGTGTTCCCATAACACACAGAGCAAGGTTTCAGCACTGTGAACTAAGACCACAAGTAAAGCACAGAAAATGCTGTGCCCCTGGCAGTTTGTGTTCAAATCTCGTGGTGCCAAGAGCCAGTACTCTGGAGAGAAGGATTTCAATAACAACGTGGAGAAAAATAGGAAGATCCCTGGGTAAGATCCTGTCCTTTAATAGTTTCATAGTTTGTTTTTCATTTGAAAAGGGAAGATATTAAGTAGTTTTGGTTCTGGAGAAACCTGTAATGTGTTTCCAAAACACTAATATTAACAAAAGAATATTGTCCCTGGGGGTCCCTGGGTGGTGTTACTTGGTAATGGACATTAAACTTTTGTGTTTAAGTTATACAGTCATTGAGGATATAAATCATCTTGCTTTATCTTTCATAGTTCTAAATTTATTTGGTATTATAATGGTTTCATGTCTTATCAGGAGGCATTTGTGTGCTATAAAAATAGCAAAGTGATTATTTATGCTGTAATTAAGTTGGTAAAGTATTTCTGTGATGCAATTCATACAAGGTACTGTATAAAATAAGTTGCAGATGCATCTCAAATTTCTCAGTCTTCGGGCTGTTAATTATTTCAGGTTTCATATCTGTTGTTTTCCTTCCCACACAGTGCCCTGGGAAGGGTGATACTCTGGCTTTGCTTTTGACTCCTGGTCCACTGCTCCCCTCCCTGCTTGGCTCATGGGCTCAGCACAACTTTCAGAGGCAGTGCTGAGCATCTCCCTGCTGATGCTGAGGGCAAAACTAATCAAACCCAAGCATGTCACCTTATACTAAATTCTCTTTCTCCCTTTTAAAGCCTAGAAAAGGCTGATGCCCAATTGTATGATCCGAGCAAGAAGCAGATGAAGGTGCTGCCCGTCGTGACTGCGGCAAAGGCCGGGGAGGAGGGAGAGGTGTGTTCCAGCATCTTTGTTTGACAATAACAGTTCAGCAGTGGGGCTTGCTGCTCAAACTGCTCAGAGTTCTCTGTGAGGCCTGACTGTGGTTGCAGGAGGTTAGGGCTGCTGGGAGATCTTTGGGTGAAAGTTCTTTTCTGACCTAAAGGGAGCCTGGCTAAGACCTAAGGGAAGAGGTGAGCCTGTGGGGATTGGGGTGGCTGATTCCTTTATTCACCTTTGCAGACCCAGCCTTTAGTAACAAACCTGTCCTGTCTCTAAAATTGCCTGGTGCACTGTTTTCCTGAGACTGCAACTATTATGTTCAGAGGCAAGGCCTTATTGAAATTATAAAGGTGTTTGCAGTGGCAGATACTGTTTGATTAGTACAAAAATACTTTTTTTCCCCCATTTCCTGTCAAACTGTTGATTAGCTCAATAGTTTTGTAGTCAAATACATATTCATGTTGGAGCAGATCACATATCTAGTTTCTTGAATTTATCTGTAGCCTTTTAATGGTCAAATAAACTTTAAAATGAAACTTCAAGATGTTTAATAGATCTGAAGACAGTATACATTTTTATCTTTTCTCTGTCCAGAACTTCCCTCAAAGTGATATCAAAGTTTCAAACCAAATATCAAGATGTCCAAGACATTTAAGAATAAGAAACTTGGAAAATGGATCCAGCTTTCTTGACACACTACACCTGACAGCAAAGGAGGTGAAATACAGAAATCTGAACAGGAATTTTTCAGCACTTTGAAAAAATACAGAGTGCAACATTGGGTTTTGTCATTTTATTGTTTTTCAGGTTATCAGCTGCCGGACCAAAGCCTGCCAAGGGTCACTCATGACCCCAAAGGGCCAGGTGAGAGGTACCAGAGATGGGCCAGTTCCACTGGAAGAGCTTTTGCCTCAGGCAGTAGACTTTCTCAAGCAGTACTACAGTTCATTTAAAGAGTAAGCCAATTTACCTTTATTTTTGGTGTAAAAAAGTCCTCTCCCTACCTGTGTGTGAGACTCGAGGAGGTTCCTGTTGCATAGCATGCATTTAAAAACTACATAAGGACTGTTAGAAAAGCTCAATAAAACTACCCCTGAACTTCATATGCTCTGTGTGCCAATGCAGGGGGTTGGGAACACAGGAATGGACTCTGTACCATGCACTGCTCAGCCCCATCCCTTTGGAGTGTGCTACATCCCAGTGCATTGAGGGCTGTCTTACAGGGTGTTACCTGCTGTTTTCTTGGCATGGGTTGGGATTAGCTCCACTCAGATCAGTCTGAGATGTGAATAATGTGGATGATGTGTTTTGTCTGTGCTGTTCCAAGTACCTTTTCTCTGTGTTCCTTTCAAGGCTTTAGCCAAATATTGGAAGGCCAGTCTTGGTTCTCAGCCTTGCTCTGTGCTGTCAGCATAAGCTCAGTGAGCATGCTAGGAGGTTCTCACAAAAATTGAGATGCCTCTCCTGGTGCAGAGGCATCTTGTTGCAGGAAATGCTGGAACAGCTGGTTGAGGTGCAAGAGTTTGCAGTGACATTTCACCTGACGAGCTTTCAAGCAACAATTCAGTGTTTGCTCATCCCATCAGAAAACATTATCAAACTTTCAAAGGGACTGACCCAAATAGTGGCCACTTCTTTAGATGCTTTGAACTCTTCTACAAAGCTTTCTTCCCTCTGAATCTTTCTGAAAGTCCCTGTCATACACACAGGCTGTACTTGCCACATCTCTGTGTCTCTGCTCATGGCTGTTTGATCACATTGATTTACAGTATCTTACATGCTTGCCCTTGATCTTTCATCTTGCTGAAAATGTGAAAACTCTCAGACAGTGCAGGCTATTTTCATTCTGTCTGTAAGCCAACAAAACAATTTTTGTCTGTGCTGTGATAGATATTTTCTAATGTTTTGACTTCACTCTCTGTTATCAAGCTAAAGAATTTTAGAGTTGGTTTCCCTGACAAAGGAATTGCTCAGCACTTCTCTTAGGAATGAAAATCCTACTTACTTTGCTCAGAAGAGCTGTGTCCCTGTGACAATAATGGAACTTTGAGAGGACAGTCACTGTCATCCTACCTTTTGCACAAAGCTCACCTGTTCTCTGGTTTTCATTTGCTTGTGATTTGACAATTTTTTTTTTCCAAATTAATCTACAAAATCCAAATTTAAACTGAAAACCTTCACAGAAAAGCCTGTGAAAAATTCATGCATGTGTTGGGTGGTGAAAGGATGGTGTCACTACTGAAATTTCTAGTGTGTTAGCTTCTTCATGAGGCCAGTGAACTGTCATTCACACTCCATAGGGACAGAAGTCCTAAAATTCTAAAGCCAGAAACAATTCTCCTCTGCAGTTCTCAGTCAGAGTCCTGTGGACTTAACTCATCCCATTACCTGGAATCCCCTCTGCCTTTTGGTCAAACTCTCAGCCCCCAGAGAGCTGCACTGAGTGACAGCTGTGCCTGGGGACAGGAGTGGGGTGCAGTGGAGGGAGGTGGGGGACAGTGACAGTGCCTTCTGCCCCTGCAGCCCAGTGAAACTGCTGCCTTTGGGAGGCAGGGGAGGTTTTCATAAAGGGTGGAGTCATTTATGTCTACATGCAGCAAGTGCAGATTTATAACAGCAACAGGTCTCTCAGGGTTTATTCAGACTTTTCCTATCTCAGCCTACCCAGATGCCAATGCCCTCCCTGGAAACCCTCTCCCTTGCATTCAGGCAGGTAACAGCAGTGCTGCCAGTGCAAGTCTGCTCGTGCAGAAGGATGCTCACAAGCTTCATGACTTCAGCAATGTCTGGGGTGTTCTTGACCCTGAACATAAAGAGAATGTCTGCACTTTGAATCAGTTCTAAGTCATGAAATTCTCATTGTTTCTTTTCATGGCTGTTTCCTGTTCAAAAGATCAAAAATGGAAGAATACCCAGGCCGGCTGGAAACAGTGAGCAGGGAGATAGAAACTACAGGAACCTACCATCTGACAAAGGATGAGCTGACCTTTGCTGCCAAACAGGCCTGGAGGAATGCACCCAGGTGCATTGGGAGAATCCAGTGGTCCAATCTACAGGTAAGCTAAGGATCCAGAGGTTATGGACCAAATAGTCTCTGCTGGGGATTGGAAGAATCTCCTTTACTTTGGTAGAACATGCCATTGCTCCGAGGAGGACTCCCTACTATTCATATCATAAGATCATTTTTTGTAGTTCTCTTTCATAGCTGAATAAAAATGTGTGGGAGTGTGAGTACAGGTGTGTCATGGAACCAGGTGCATGTTTTGGTCCTTGGAGGACTGTTGTGTGTGAAAATGATGCATATAAAGACTATAAAAATGAACCTTTCCTAATGAAGCTACAATCTTTCCTTTCCTTAAATGCACAGGAAAAATAACAAGCTTTCATTACTGTTTCAAAGTAAGTTTTGTTCTTTACATTTCTATTGGAAACATGCAGGTGTTTGATGCACGGGACTGTAAAACAGCACAGGAAATGTTTGAGCATATCTGTCGTCATATTCAGTATGCCACAAACAATGGGAATATAAGGTGGGTCTCTTTAATTTTAACTTTAAACTACAAAAATCACATCCAGATCTGGCATCAAAAATACCTGAATGGTTTATCTAAATATTTTGACAACTCGTCTCTGCTTTTAATTCTCCTGGTATTTTTGTATGTTCTTCTCATGTGACCCATCAGCCATTTTGAAATTTTTAACTTTCATGGTTGATGTCGCAAAACCTTTCGCAATTCCTGGGGAAAAGAGAGGATTTGAGATTTGGGGAGGTGGGTAGAGAGGATGAATGGTTTTATTTCTGCTGATGTTTATTTTAGAAATACCAAATATTTTCCGTTGGTAACAATATATGTCTCAGAAATGTGGTGGTGTGAGGGGTGTGCCTGTCTCGTGCAGATCAGCCATCACGGTGTTCCCGCAGCGGACGGACGGGCACCACGATTTCCGGGTGTGGAACAGCCAGCTGGTGCGCTACGCCGGGTACCGCCTGCCCGGGGGGGCCGTGCTGGGAGACCCTGCCAGTGCAGAGTTCACACAGGTACCTGCCCATCAGCCTCACTGCTCCCAGCAGGCTAACCCAGCTCCTGGGTTTGTTCCTTGTGTGTTGATGCAGAGTTCACACAGGTACCTGCCAGCCAGCCTCACTGCTCCCAGCAGGGCTAACCCAGCTCCTGGGTTTGTTCCTTGTGTGTTGATGCAGAGTTCACACAGGTACCTGCCAGCCAGCCTCACTGCTCCCAGCAGGCTAACCCAGCTCCTGGGTTTGTTCCTTGCATGTTGATGCAGAGTGGTAGGGAGGTGAGCAGTGAATGGGATGCTCTGTCCCACAGGTTCTAGGTGCAGGCTGGAGCAGGAATTTCATACAGTCCTGATGTAAAATACTGTCCTCCATCTCAGAACAGGGTGAGCTAATACTGCCCTGTCAGACACGACCAGGAACACAAACAGTACCTCAACAAATGTCTCAACATTGTTTGAATGGGAAGGATAACCTTTATCGCTTACAATTTACCTCAGCAGGTTTTAGGGGGTTCAAATTCTTCTGTCTTAAATCTGGAGGGGGAAACCTGAAAGAAACACAAAATGTACTTTCTGTATTTGCAGTTGTGCATCGAGCTTGGGTGGAAGCCGAAATATGGCCGCTTTGATGTACTTCCACTTGTCCTCCAAGCAAACGGCCAAGACCCAGAAATATTTGAAATACCTCCAGAAATTGTCCTTGAAGTGCCAATGGAGCATCCAAAGTAAGCATGCAAGATTTAGATAATTGCATTTTTGCCTCTGCCTCACCTTGGCAGGTTATTGGGCTGTGCCTGTTGCAGTCACTTTATGAGTTCTTTGTTAGGATGAAATGTTGGTAAATTGTCCTGAAAGGTAAAATGCCTGTTAGAAAAATGAAATAGATTTTAAATTAAGGAAGCCAATAGCAGTTTTATTGGAAATCTTTTTTTCCCCCATCTACATTTCAGTCATATTCAGAATTTTAAAAATCATCATTTCTTATGCCAGTGTAATACACAAGTAAAATACAGCTTCACTCATAACAAAGTGTTTGTTACCTTTCTCTCGTTGTTTTTTAATTCTTGTTTGCTTTGGAACTGGCCTGCAGATTGCAGAACTCTGTAATATGGTTCTGCAGTTTCTGTAGCAGGCAATTCTCAGTTACTGCACTGAAAACTGCTGTGAGCTTTGGCAGACCCTGCTCTGTGGGTCATTCCTCCTGGAACTGGTGCTCTTTGTCTTCCTGGGCTTTTGTGGTTATTGCCTTAAGGAGGAAAAGACACACCCAAATGAACCAAAGTGGTGGTTTGGCAGGTATGAGTGGTTCCAGGACCTGGCTCTGAGGTGGTATGCGCTGCCTGCCGTGTCCAACATGCTGCTGGAGGCGGGGGGCCTGGAGTTCACCGCGTGCCCCTTCAACGGCTGGTACATGGGCACAGAGATAGGAGTGCGGGACTTCTGTGACGTGCAGCGCTACAACATCCTCAAGGTACCTGGAAGGGGGTTGGTCTGCAGGGGGAATGAACTTCTTTTGGAAAAGAGACACTACCAGTGTTTGTGGGGATGGGAGAGAACCACTCCCTTTACGAAACTGGAATAGCCTCAGGAACCAGAACTCCAAAATCCAAGTTTACCTTTGATCTCAGGTGTTTCTGCTGCCATCACTTTCCCAGCATGAGACTAATTTTTCCCCCTTCTGGAATAATTTTTCCTGCATATTAGGGTGATGAGGTAGATAAATCATGGGGTCAAAGTTCCATGTAGTAAATTTGCTTTTCCCTATTCTCTCCCTTTTCCACCCGTAGGAGGTAGGAAGGAGAATGGGACTGGAAACAAACAAACTGTCATCGTTATGGAAGGACCGGGCTGTTGTAGAGATCAATGTGGCTGTGCTTCACAGCTTCCAGGTGAGTCAATGAGTGGGGGAGAGACACTGAACACTGGGTGTCCCTTTTTCCTCTCACTTGCAACAACTTTATACAAATGTAGTGCCAATGGCCCAATACTCAGTGGAGATTACAATGTGATTTCAATAGACTTATTCTTGATTTACACCTGGGAAAGTAGAGAAATCCATATTTCCTCTTGGGTGAAGACAGAAGGGAGAGAAGAAGAAAAGGGAGTTAAGGGCAAGATTTTTCATCCTTTTAAGACACTTATCTATGTGTCAAAACCTATGTAAAGCCATTGGATTAATATATTTTATTTTCAATTCCAGTTTATTTAATATATCATGACAATATGAGAAGTGGGTAAAAGTGAATCAGAGGCTTTACAGCATGCACTCCCAGTGTGGGAGAGGGAAATGCTGATGTTAAAGAAAAGATATAAGAGTCCATAATCAAAGGCCTGCGCCTCAGTCTGTACCTGTAATTATTATCTGATAGTAATTATTTCCCAGCACTGAGTAAAGTCCTTGAAATATTAACCAAAGCAAGAGGATTACTTTAAATACATCAGGTAGAGGAGCAGAATAGGCTTTTTAATGTCTGCTTTTCTTTTTGCAATCATTCCAGAAGCAGAATGTGACTATCCTGGATCACCACTCGGCCTCCGAGTCCTTCCTGAAGTACATGCGGAGCGAGTACCGCGCGCGGGGCGGCTGCCCGGCCGACTGGCTGTGGATCGTGCCTCCCATCTCGGGCAGCATCACGCCCGTGTTCCACCAGGAGATGCTGAACTATGTCCTCACCCCCTTCTACTACTACCAGGTACATCAGCAAAACCAAAAGCCCAATCTAGTGGACGAGCTCAGCAGTCCAGACACAATATGAGACCTGAAGGAGTCTGGGGGACAAGGCCTGGGTAATTAAAGTTCACTGGAGAGATTCAGAAACAGCAGACAGGAGCTTTGTATGTGAAAGGTGATGTTAGTTGTGTTGAATTCTCTGGCTTTAAGTAAAATGCAGTTTAATGCTACAGAGACTGATCCTGTATTTGTACTCAGTGGATTGTATATACAGATTCTATTTGATCTGGCCCTTCAGAGATATACAAATTGTGTACAAATTCAAAGATATACAAATTTGTGTACAAATTGTCAAAGCTTAACTTTTTTTTTAAAGGAGGATGCATGGAAAACACATGTGTGGCGTGATGAGACCCGGAGGCCAAAGAAAAAAGAAATAAAGTTTAGCATGCTGGCAAAGTAAGTTGCTCAAATCAGACTCCTCATGCTTTGTCCAGCTATTCTATTCTATTCTTGTGGTGTTTAAAGATCAATTATTACAGTAGGGACCACCTGAGTTGTTTGAATCACAGCCTTACCTGTCCACACATTCATATCTAAGGTTCTTGTTCAGGCCCATCTAGAGTGTGCTGCTTCTGCACCATCTTCCAAGGAACAGCCTTGCTCAAGATCAGTGTTTCCTAGCTTGTTTGTGAATCAATTATTACATATGGTTCTCTTTCCCCAGGGCTGTACTCTTTGCATCCTCACTCATGCGACAAGCAATGGCCACCAGGGCCAAGGTCACTGTAATCTTTGCAACAGAGACGGGGAAGTCAGAAACACTCGCCAACAGCCTGTGCAGCCTCTTCAACTGTGCCTTCAACACCAGGGTAAGGAGTGTAAATCATCCACACTGCACAGAGGAAGAAGTTTGGCTTCTCCAAACCTATGTTTTGAATGTTCAGTAAATAGAAGCTGGACTAGAACTTTGATTTTGTATTCATCTAGCATAATGCATGTCAGTTTGGTCAGCATACATCTGACACCAGAGCTGTCTAAGGCTCTTACGTCTGCTAACAATGTCTCATGAGCTTTATTCCTTCCAGATTCTGTGCATGGATGAGTACAATATTTGTGACCTGGAAAAAGAAACACTTCTTTTAGTGGTTACAAGCACTTTTGGAAATGGAGATTCTCCAGGTAACGGAAAGGTAATGTTCCACTCAGAAGTGTGTATGAGACTCAGCTCAAAGACTGACACCAAAGACAACCCTTTCATTTGTCTCATGTCCTCGAGTAAGATATTAATCAGGGTTGCACTTCTGTTTTAAATCAGGGTATTTTCCTAACCTTAAGTATTTTATGAATTTTTATGCAGACCTTGAAGAACTCCTTGTTCACACTGAAACTGCTGAGAAAAAAAATTAGGTAAAAATACTTTGTTGTTTGGTTTGCATGTTATTGAGTCCTTTTGCTCTTCGTGTAGCTTAACACAGCAATCCTGTTTTTATTTCCATGTGCAGGTATGCTGTGTTTGGTTTGGGGTCCAGCATGTATCCAGAGTTCTGTGCCTTTGCTCATGCCATTGACCAAAAACTGGCCCAGCTCGGGGCTTCCCAGCTCACTGCAGTCGGTGAAGGGGATGAACTCAATGGGCAAGAAGAAGCCTTTCGCACCTGGGCAGTCAGTGCTTTCAAGGTGAATTTAGAAATATAGCTCGTATTTTAGTTCATTCATTCATTTTAGTTCAGTATTCACTAGTTTCCCATAAAAATGAGGGAAAATGAAGGAAACCAAACATCTGAATTTCTACGTGAGTTTGGAACTCCCCTCTTCTCTACTGCTCACTTAAGTTGGAGAGGGAACTGAGTCCCTTTTCTGTTATTTTTTAATATTCACATGAAGTTGCATGAACCCTTTTGGGTGAAGGGTTTGCATACCCTTTTGGTATGAACAAGGTGGTAGCATCAGAATTTTTTGCAGTAGAACTTTTTTTACCTATACTGGCATAGAAGTGGAACTGAACTCACTGGAGCCCTGTAACATCACTGAACTCAACAGAAGCAGTAGGAAATAGCAATCTGTGAAGCTGATAGCTCCTCCTTAGGATATGACAATGCTAAGATTATTTTTTTTACTGTGAATAGCCTCATTTTTTGTGGGTTTTTTTCTAGGCTGCCTGTGACATTTTTAACATCCGTGGAGGGCACAGTATTCAGTTGCCTGAGATCTACACCTCTGAGGAAAGCTGGGATCCTACCAGTTACAGGATAGTGTATGACTCTCAGCCCATGGACCTGGCTAAAGGTATTGCTCCCACCTTCCCCTCCCTCTGTCTTTGCTGCTACAGGGAGTCTGAACTGGGAAGGTTTGGCAGAAGTGCTCCTGGCCCTGCCAGATGGTCAAATGCATATGATGGGGGTAGTGGTCAGAGGAAAAAGGACACTGGTTTACACTGCATAAATGATCTTTTCCAGCACAGTAACATCCCCAGAGGAACAAAAGCTGAGGTGAACTGCTTTCAGTCAGGGACTAGAGCACACAGAGCTGACTGATGGTCGGTCACGTTCTAGGGCCAGCCACGTTCGGTTCTTCTCTGCATGTTCTTTGAAGACATTTTAAACAAACCTAACCAGAGTTACCATGAGTCATGTCCTCTTTCCTCACCAGCTCTTGCAAGCATTCATGCCAAGGATATAATTCCCATGAAGCTGAAATTCAGGCAGAATCTTCAAAGTTTAAAGTCCAGGTATGACACCTCATTCTTTTGAATATTGCAATACTACATTTTACTAAAATCTTAAACATCTAAAATGCCTGGTTATAAACATCTTCTCCCTGCAGTTATTAAGAAATATGTAGGATTTTTGTACTGTCCTTAGTAGAAGTATGTGAGCTGTTCAGTCTGCAGTGGGGCCACACTTCCACTGGCTGATTCCAGGCATGTTTATTGTGTAGGGGATAGATCAGGCAGCACTTCAGCACCTGGTTTGTTTGGATACAAGTCCTTCACATGTCTGGACTCTGGTTTGTTTAAGTCTCCATGAAGCCCTAAGCTGGTCTGGTATTTGGTGATGAATACAGGAGCCCTTGCCAACTGCCACTGCAGATTTATTCCTGTTCTGCACAGTTCGAGGGAAATCCCGTCAACGTAGCCAAGATCTGTCTCATCTCTTCTTCTTCTCTATCCAGTCGTGTTACCATCCTGGTTAAACTCTCCTGTGAGGCTGATCAGGAAGTGCACTACCTGCCTGGAGAACACATTGGGATTTTCCCAGGCAACCAGCCAGAACTAGTCCATGGCATCATTGCACGTGTCCACGATGCCCCCCCAGCTGATCAGACCATCAGGCTTGAAACCTGCACTGATGGTAAGTTGGCTTTATTTAGACAAAATAACAGAGGATGTTGGACAGATTTCTTTAAAATAACTAAGAATTTTTATTGACAGAATTTGATTCTATGTTTCTTAAGTTTCAGTAGAATTTTGTTGCTGCTTTTTAGTTATTCTTATAATTCTTGATTCTGATTTTACACACTCTGGCAGTCCATGGTGACTTCACCAGAGTTTGCAGAGGGACCCAAGGTGACACTGTTTGTAATTCAGTTGCTAAATTAGCCATTGACTGCAATTAAATTAATCGACAGTTTGCTTATTGTTGCTACATGTCAGAATCCTAAAATAGACTTACATGTCCTGGCCATCTTCCCCATCTTAGTGGGAACAATCATGGGATTCTGGCACACAGAAAGATGGTTTCCTCAAATTAAAATCTGTAGTTTCCAAGTGGTGTTTTGTTGTCATGCAGTTCTCTGTGGCAGATCCTCCCATTGCAAAATGTGTGAAACCTCCCATTAACCTCTTTCAGAAGGGTCCTGTGGTCTAGGCCTGCTGCACCTCCCTGAAGGCATATGTTGAAAGACACTGAATTTTGCAAAGCTCTGCAGCTGTCAAATACCATGGGCATTGCCAAGTGGCCTTTTATTTCCCTCATTTCCAGGTGGCTACTGGACCAGTGACAGAAAGATTCCAGCCTGCACACTCCCTGAGGCTTTGACGTACTTGCTTGACATCACTACTCCACCCTCCCAACAACTGCTAAAGAAACTCTCCCAGCTGGTGACAGCAGAAGGAGACAGACAGAGGCTGGAAGTGTTGTGTCAGGTAAGCCTTGGGGCTGGAGTTCTTTTTGCAGTACTTTATACCAGGCCCTCTGATGCCCTTTGACTGTGTAGCAGAAGCTTAAGAATATTTTGTAGAGATGGTGCTGGATTTTTATGCCTCTGTTACATGTTCTGTGTTCTTGGAAAGCCAACCATGGTGAGAGAAAGGGTCATCTGGAGGCTCAGCTTGGGCGTGGGAATCAGGAGGGTTCAGATCTGGTGTTTCCTGTGTGGTTCTGGGTGGGTCACTGCCTGCCTGCTCTCACCTCGTGATGGTAGAGATTTTTGTCAGAGAATTTGGTACTGTGAGAGTAGGAGGGAGGTGGGTTTAACTACCAAAGGCTCATAGATGTGGTAAGTGCTGGCTCCTCCCTCTGGGCTCAGCAAAGCTCTGTAGGGATCAGGACCTGGGCCTACACAGTTTTGTGAATGTCCCATAACAGGGAGCTGAGAAACAGATTCTGCTTCAGTTTCTGCATCCTCACTGAGAGACCTGGGGTCTGAGAACTTTATGGTGGGGATCCTGGACTTCTGTTTTCAAAAATCAAACAATTTCTTAGGAAACCCCAGTATTGGTCTTGGAAAAGTTTTGAGAACTCTCTGTTGATTTGCCTGCATATTTAATTGACTGTAAAGCAGGAATCTTGTTTATAAGGGACATTTCAAATATCCCTGATCTCCTGAACTCAGCATGACCTGGTAACATTGTGGTGATGCCCTTTGGCTTTTAGAGCACAGAAGAATACAATAAATGGAAGTTTTACAACAGCCCAAACATCATGGAGGTCCTGGAGGAGTTTCCCTCTGCTGAGGTCTCCACAACCTTCTTGCTGACTCAGCTGCCATTTCTGAAGCCCAGGTACTATTCTGTCAGCTCCTCCTGTGACATGACAGCCAGAGAGATTCATCTGACAGTTGCAGTTGTAAACTACAGGACAAGAGGTAATGAACTGTTGTTTGCATTTCTCTCTTAATTAAATGATATTTTAGGCTGCATTGTGGTTCAGAAAAATCCTGTGTCTGCTATATGGCATGAAGCATATCTGTAACAAAAACTGTGTATTGTGATACTTGCAGAATAGTACACTGCAGTGCAGGTGTTCATCCTGGGCCAGGATTTGCTAAAATCCTGCATCAGTGTATCCTTGGTTTATAAATCATTACTAGACATACACTTATTTAAAAACCATAATTTTAAGTATAAACTGCTTTTTTAAAAACAGAGAGCTTTTGAGTGCTGACAGAGATGTTCTCCCTTGCTCTGTTCAGATGGAGAGGGGCCTTTGCACCATGGAGTCTGCAGCACATGGCTGAATACAATAGCTCTTGATGAACCAGTTCTGTGCTTCATACGCAGGTGAGTGAGGGAGTGCAGGGAAAAACCAAGATTAAACCCCTGAAAAATAGCAGTTCTTAGTTCAGCTTCTTCAGTGGGCTTTTTTCTTTGCATATTTTCAAGTGACTGGTGAGTACAAGCTGGAATAGGGACAGGGATCCCCTGACTTCCAAAGATGAGATCCTTTACCATGTCTTATTTTGAGTAAAATCATGAATCATTAGAAAGTTCTGAAATAATTCCATTCATATGACCCCATCTTCAGTGTCAGCTTATCCCCTGCAGAGCACAGAAAGCTGGGGGAACAAGGAGCACCCAGCACCCTGTTCAGCCCATCACTGCCTTCAGACTGGAGACTGTGCTGCTCAGACTGAGTCAGGAAACTGCCACTGAGAGTCCATCAGAAACTCATTACCTAATGCATGTATTTTTCCATTTCAGTGCTAATGAATTCCATCTCCCAGAGGAGCCAGCCCAGCCCTGCCTCCTGATCGGCTCGGGAACAGGGATCGCTCCCTTCCGGAGCTTCTGGCTGCAGCGTCTCTGTGACCTGGAGCAGAGAGGTACTCATGGGGACTGACACATGCAGGGGCTGGCAGCAGGGACATCCCCAGTCCTTCAGACAAGGGCTCTGCAGCCAGGGACACCCCCAGACCCAGCCAAGGAACCCCACAGAGACTCGGCACCCCAGCATGATTGGGCACTGCACTGGCACAGCTAATCCATCCCACTGGAGACCATCCTGGTGCTCCTGAGGGCTTTGGGGACCTGGAGGTCCCCCCTGTGTCTCTGTAAGTCCTGTGTCAGTGACTGCCCCTCAGACAAACCCTTTCCCCTGTTGCTCTCAGGGATCAAAGGAGGGGACATGACGTTGCTGTTCGGCTGCCGGCAGCCAGACCTGGATCACCTCTACAGAGAGGAAACTGAGGAAATGAAGAGGAAGGGAGTCCTGAAAGAGATCTACACAGCTTACTCCAGACTGCCTGGCCAAGCTAAAGTAAGGCTGATTCCCTCATTCTTTAAGGGTTGGCTCCTTCCAGAGTCACCCCTCAAGTTGAGATCTGGACTCTGTTTAACAGTGTTCTTTAAAAATTTTAGTATTTTGCTTTGATGTATTGTGAGCAGGTGACAAAATGCCTCACTTCTTCAAAGGAAGGGGAATCTCACTGTGCACTCCAGCACAAACAAGCTACATAAATATAACACCTCAGTGCACTTCCAATGCAAACAGGCTTTGAAACTAGAAACTGGAACATTTTCAGAAACCTTAGATTTTGCAAGATTTGATCAGTCTGTTAGTTAACAATCAGTTGGCTCTGGCCATTTGTCCCCATTTCAATGACACGGTGACCAAGAAATTAATTTTATGTAGAAGAAATCTTGATTGAACAAAACAACAGCACTCGAGCTATCCTCTTTTCAGCTCTCCTGGAAAGTTAGGAGACTTTGCCAGATACAGGAGTCTTAGTCTGCTCTAGTTTAATCAAGAGACAGGCCCAGCTTCCAAATCAGGGGCTTGTAAAGGCAGGATGAAGACATTTTTATTCTCTGCTGTGGTGCAGCACAGACCTGGAGTAGATGGGTCGTTTAGAGCCTTAGAGCACAGACCCACCCTGAATTTAGAAGAGCCAAGTAGCTCTTAAGGAACCTCGTCTGATGGTCCTTTCTCTGTTCCTAAGGTCTACGTTCAGGATGTCCTGCAGAGGCAGCTGGAGGCCGTGGTGTGTGAGGTGCTGCGGGGCCAGGGCCACGTGTACGTGTGCGGGGACGTGCGCATGGCCGGGGACGTGGCGCGGGCCCTGCGCGCGCTCATCGCCAGGGCCCTGCGACTCAGCCAGCAGCAGGCACAGGAGTACTTCTTCCAGCTCAAGGTATGCTCTGACACACGGGGCATTCTGTCCACTCAGTGCCCAGGGGGTGGCCCAGCAGCCTGCACAACCACACTGCCGTGAGCTCCTCTGCAGCCCAGAGCACAGGAGCCAGGGCTCAGTCCCACAGTGACTGCACAGGGGCCAGGGCTCAGTCCCCACAGTGACTGCACAGGGGCCAGGGCTCAGTCCCCACGGTGACTGCACAGGGGCCAGGGCTCAGTCCCCACAGGAGCCAGGGCTCAGTCCCACAGTGACTGCACAGGGGCCAGGGCTCAGTCCCACGGTGACTGCACAGGGGCCAGGGCTCAGTCCCCACGGTGACTGCACAGGGGCCAGGGCTCAGTCCCCACGGTGACTGCACAGGGCTCAGGGCTCAGTCCCCACAGGAGCCAGGGCTCAGTCCCCACAGGAGCCAGGGCTCAGGGCTCAGTCCCACGGTGACTGCAGGCGCCGTGTCGCTCTGCTCAGGGGGTGACACTGACTCTGCAGCTCTTCCCTTACACCTGCTCTCTTCCCTGCTGTCTCCCTGGGGGTCCTGGAGATCAGCTTTGCAGTGGGTCAGGAACATCAGGAGTTTGAGACTTTATTGTACCAGCAGGCACATGGTGGGATTGTTGGGGTGTCTGTGCAGGGCCGGGGGTGGGACTGATGATCCTGATGGGTCCCCTCCAACTCAGCATTTTCTGTGATTCCATGAAGAGAGGAGAGTGAGGTTAGGAATTTAGAGGGCCCATCACTGAGAACACAGTGCCTGGGGCTGCTGCTTTTCAGGACACTCTTGTTATCAGAACTCATCCTGGAGCACGTGTGCCTGGGATCCAGAGAGGTCCCTTTCACTGACAGTAACAAAAGTCTATGATGATAAAAACAGTCCTACACGTGCAAAAGGCCTTTTAGCTACTGAACTGATACGTACTGGCAGGACTTAATTCATCTCTTGGGTGTCCCTTCTTTTTGCAGAGCCAAAAGCGATACCATGAAGATATATTTGGGGCTGTGTTCCCATATGAAGTCAAAAGAGCTTTAAAACCCACCAGTTAAAGAAAAAATCCACTTCTATTTTAGACAATACTTGCACAATTTGTTGTTACTTTCAAAAAACATGGAGTCAAATCCTTTTTCATATACATGTTCAATAGTGCACATATATAGGATTGTAGGATTTGACTCTTAAACCTCAGCCTTAATTAAGAAAAGCACTAAATTTAACTTTTGTTGCTATTTATTCTGACACTCTTTTAATAGTTATCTTAATAGTGAAAATACAAATTATTTTTTAATATTGTCTATGCTAGTATAAATCTGGTATTTTTTGTAAATAAAAGGAAAATGTAGAGTTTTGTACTATGTTAACTAGAGCTGAAACCTTTTTTTGAAATGTACTGTTTATCTTTGTGACTTTATTTATATCAGATTGGTTTACTTGCATATTATCTTCACTTGGAAGCAAGTGAATGGATGGTTGTGTTACTGGGAGTTGTCTGGCCACAGGCCTTGCTGGATCTGGAGCAACATTTGCAAATGAGATAATGATGTGCTGGTCCCAGGTGGAAACACCTGCATCTGCTTCAGATGTATCTGTTGAGCAGGTAGTAGTGTTGAATTGTGCTTTGTGTGATTCAGGTACAGGAACCTGAGTTGTTGTTACACAGCCTGTGGCAGGAAGGTTCTGAAAATTCCAAAGCACTTTCTTACATTTGAATCCCATGCTCTGGTTTACTTGATTTGTTTGTAATAAAAGTTGCCTTTATACCGAGACAAGCAAGTTGCTGTGAATCAATGTTCCTCTTCTTGCTCTTGGCTTCAGCCTGAACAGGCAGAGGTAGCTGAGTCAGCTCTCAGGTTCTGCTAAGGTGGGTTTGGGCTCCAGCCAACTCTTCTCCATGAGGACAGGGCCTGTCCCCAGGGTAATACAGTCTGCCTAGGGTCAGGTTTGCATTTTTGTTACTGCCAGGGAAGTGGGAGTTCACACCAGAGACTGAGACTGGCCTGCAAACTGCCTTCCTTGGTGTGGGCTTGGGCTCTTTCTAGGCCTTGCACTTATGTCAGAGCTTCTGCTTCCTTCTCTAAGGTTACCAGGGCTATCTGATCATAGTAAAAAAGCTTAAGGTGAGATTTTCCTACCATCCCTCTTCTCCAGGAGCTGGAATCTGATGAAGGCAGAGTTGAGCCTCAAAAGTCAGCAGTGCCATGTGTGTACAGTGGTTTTCCCATGTGCTTCAGGACAGCCTTATCCATAGGATCCAGGACACAGCACAGATGAGAGGACATGGACACTGATGGCAGAGAGCAGGAGGTGTCAGAGAACAGCAACAGAGAGTAAGGACAGAGGAGGTTCCTGGCAGGTAGGGAGCCCTGATGGGCACTGAGTGCACACACTCCAGTGTCATTTCATACTTGAATTGATGTGTTCTGGGTTTAGGTTTGTGGGGTGGGAATGGAACAGGGTAATTGCACTTTACCTTAAGGAAGTGAGCCCTGGATTCATTCACAGGAGTCCAGCAAAAGCAGGAAACAGGGGATGAGTTCCAAACTGGAGAGAGTGAATGCACCCAGACCTGTCTGGGGGGAGCATCACTGCACAGCCCATTTTCCATGCATATGGCTAAATAGGGGAATTCCTGTGCCAGGATTGGTACCTCAGGTGTCTTTTCAAAGAAATCTCTTACTTCAGCACATCACCCTAACCCTTTATAGAGGCTTGTTTGTGCAAACAGGACACAGTGCACTTTCATTTGGAGGGTCAGAAGCTCAGGGAAAAAAAAAGTCCCACTGTTTGTACCAGGCTGAGGGGTCAGCCCCTGCCAGGCAGAGGGAAAAGGGACAGGTGGGGCTCATAAGGGACAGGTGAAGCTCATAAGGGACAGGTGAAGCTCATAAGGGAGAGCTGAGGGCTGATGAGGGGCAGGTGAGGCTCATAAGGAATGGCTGAGGGCTGATGAGGGACAGGTGAAGCTCATAAGGGACAGGTGAAGCTCATAAGGGAGAGCTGAGGGCTGATGAGGGACAGGTGAAGCTCATAGGGAATGGCTGAGGGCTGATGAGGGGCAGGTGAAGCTCATAAGGGAGAGCTGAGGGCTGATGAGGGGCAGGTGGGACGGGTTCTGTGGGACAGAGCCTGGCAGAAAATGGCTGTGCTGGGAGAAGGTGCAAGGCCAGTGAGCTGTGGGACCTGGGAGGCAGAAAAAGGTCAGGTAGGTGAAAGGCTTCTTCTTTTTTTAGTGTTGTTTTTCCTGGCAATGCTGTGTTATATTGTCCATGTGCAAAGGGGTTCTGCTCTGGGTGGGAGGGAGTCTCCCCTGCCCCAGTTACCCTGCTGGGAGCAGGGCTGGGCTGAGAGGAGAGGGCTGGAGCTGCTGCCTTGGGTGAGAGGAGCAGGCTGACCTCTGAGGAGGAGGCTGGGATGTGTTGTGTCTGCCTTTCCTGGATTCTACTCCAGTCAGTTTGTTTGAAGCCTGAGCTTTGTGGGTTATTTGGTGCCTCCTTTGAGTGAACCCCCATTTCTGAGGTGTTTGGTGTGTCAAGCACCCAGCAGGTCTGGTAGGAAGGTTTAAAATGCCCTCGAGCATTACAGTGCAGCTGTATGGTCCCTTTTGGTGGAGTTGGATGGTCCCTTTTGGTGGAGTTGGATGGTCCCTTTTGGTGGAGTTGGATGGTCCCTTTTGGTGGAGTTGGATGGTCCCTTTTGGTGGAGTTGGATGGTCCCTTTTGGTGGAGTTGGATGGTCCCTTTTGGTGGAGTTGGATGGTCCCTTTTGGTGGAGTTGGATGGTCCCTTTTGGTGGAGTTGGTCTCCCTGGGGCCGTGGGTGCTGCAGTTGGTCTCCCTTGGGCTGTGGGTGTTGGCTGCTCGTGTTCCTGGTTCCAGGGGTTCTCTCAGTGGAGGGGCATCACTCTGTCAGTGCCTTGGATAACCCAGGGCAGTTCTGGGGTACAGCCATGGGCCAGTAAACACCAAACTGCTCCAAGTCACAGCTGGGGCAGAACCTTCGTGCTTGGGGATGGGAGTTTGTGTATTTTGATTTTTTAAATCCAACACCTCTGTCCTTCAATTTTAATTGAGAACTAAATTATTCTTTATGAAAGACAACAAAGTTTAATTTATCTTAAGCTTTTTATTGCTTGCATATGAGAGATGTAGATAAGATGGATGACATGTAAAGTAGTGCTTTTATGATGCCTCAGGCCATTCCTGGCAGGACAGCACAATGCCATCGTTATTCCCACGCAAAGCCTTTGGCAGCAGCAGAACATTCCCGGGATTAATTAACACTCAGCAATGGCACTTCCAGTGCAGAGCAGGGTCTGGCTGGCAGAGCTTTGCCCCACTCTGCAGGTGGGAAGGTGGGGACAGAACCTCGTGCAAAGGAGGGGAAGGTGCTGGGAGTCCCAGAATGGCCTCCAGTGTGTGTGGGGCAGCTGCTCAAATAGTTCAGTGCTTCAGGAAAACTAAATGGCAGCTTCACTAACCATTTAATAATGTGGCTCATCATATCTGGGAGGGAAAACTTCGATAATTGCAAATGGACTCAACATCTCTTAAAGTGGCCTCAGTGTCTCCTGGTGTCTCTTGGGCTCTCTGGAGTGGCAAAGGGAACGGGAAATGCCAGGAATCCCCTTCTGCTGCAGGGCAGGAGCAGAGGGTGAAGGAGCTCGGTGTTGGGGGGGTTACTGTGAGAATCTGCTCCTCTTCTACTTCAGCTGCAAGGAGATGGGCAGGGAAAGGTCAAACCACGACTCAGTAACACTCACTTTATCCAGAGCAAAGATTTATTCACTGAAAAGATTCCTACATATCCAGAATTCCAGTAGCATAGAGTGCACTCTTAGGGTTTTTTTCCTTTTTTTTTTTTTTCTGGTTGCATAAACTAATACAGAAACTGTTGTTAATCCTAACAATTTGTAATTAATTTAATAGCAATTCTGGAAGACAGTTCATAGAAAATATAAAAAAAAATTTGTACTGTACAAAGTTTACATCACATTTGAAAAGAAAACGTGTCCGTGTTCACCATGTTACAGACCATTTACATTCACTACTGACATGTGGCTCCTGTAGCAGCATTGTCACAGCTCCAGGGGAGGGGACAGGACTTGTGACATGAACACAGCCCAGGGACTGGCTTGGTTTGCTGAGGGACAGCAGGGCCCCGACCCCCCAGGCCCTGTGGTGGCTCAGCCCAGTGCCACTGATTGACACAAAAATAACCCCGGAGACAGGAACTGCTCTGTCCTCTGGGCTGCACTGGGACCAGAGGCTGGGCTTGCTGTTTAAGGGCAATTTATGGGAGTTCCACACACCACCCAGGTCAGGTCAGATTGGAATGCCAAATTCTGTTAGAGGCAGGTTTTGAACAACCCCCCGTGCCCAGGACTGCAGCAGGGCATGTTCCCAGCTCGGTGGGACACGTCCCAGTGTCCAGCACACTGACCTGGGGCACAGAGGGGCAGGAAGGGTCCCCACAGCCAGGGTTTGAACTGCACCTGAGGGCAGTTGCAGGAAGGACAAATGGTGACAGTCTGTTGGGTTTTTTAATTCTTTGTTTCAATCTGGCTGCACACCCAGTGCTGGATGTGCTTCCCCAGCCCGGCCTCTGAGACAGAACCTGAGCACAGGCTGAGTTCCCACCTGAACATCCCGGGTGTCCCAGCTCTCGGGGACACGGACTGAGCCCAGGGGCTGCAAAGGGACAGGCTGCAGGAAGCCCACGGGGGGTTCCAGCCCAGAGGCAGCACTCCCTGCTTTGGGTTTGTGCTGTGCTGCTGTAATTTAAGCAGCACTTGTGGGAAAACAACTTCTGCTTAAAGCTGCTGACACAATTACTGAGAGAAAACAAACAGTAGCGAGTCCTGCAGAGCCCGAGGGTGCAGGTGAACCTGCTGTGCCAGGAGGGGCTTGATTTGCCTTTACCAGGGGAGAGGAAGGGGAGCAGAGAGGACTGCAAGGCCACACCTGGCCATGCCAAACCCATTTCTCTTTTATGTCCAAGACACATTTCAAAAGTCTCTGTCAAAACACTTGGAAGAGGCTACAGCTGACACACAGGAGTGAAGGTCTCTGCTCAACAGAACTCAGGTTTTGTGCCACTTAGTTCCCCACACAAAGCAGCTGAACCAAGGGCTGGCACTTTGGTTGCCCACAGGATTTTAGAGCTTCCCTCCTCAAGCTTCAGGTGAAATCCTTGTGATGGTGGGGAAGGGGACCTGGGGGGTGTAATGAGCTGTGGCAGTTGGAGAAATGAAACCTGGCGAGTCCCAGGGAGCCCTAAGGACCTGTCTCAGCAAAACCAGGGCTGCACAGACAAGAACAGACAAGGGTTGTGGGGTCCTGGGGGTCCTCCCACAGAAGCTGAGGAACATGGATGGGAAGCACGAGGGAGCCTCTGGTAAGAGAGACTGCAGTTAATTGGCAAGAGGATGATGAATCCATCACCTCAATGTGGTCACTGGCTGCTGGCTCCATAACCCCCACACTGTGCACTGAAGGGGGGGTGTGTTTTTTTGGTCTTAAAACAAAACTTTGAAACAAGTCTGAGCTGTTGGACTGAGGCAGGGCCTCCAGACCCTCCCTGGTTGCAAGATTTCTGTTGTTCTTAAGTTTTTTACCCAAAACAACTGCTGGAGTCCTGTATTTTTTGCAAAGAGCTTAAATGGGACTGATTTAAATTAAATGGGACTGGTTTAAATGGGACTGATGGTAGGTGGTGGCAACACTGTATGTGCAATGACTCTGAAGCTCTTAACAAGCTCGGTGCATCAAGGCCTTACTTAATGCATTTTTAGGGCCAGCTTTTCCCTTTTCCTGTCTCTCTTGCCAGGTACACTCTGGTCCCTGAGCAAAGACAATCCCATGATGGGTTTGCCTTTCCCCATGGGAGGAGAAACCCACAGTGACTTCCCCGGCCACCTCCCCGTGTGTAGGATGGGGACCTTCTCTCCTCCCACAGTGTGCAGGGGTTTCGTTTGGGCAGGACCAGGGTGGTTGGCAGATCCCCTGGTGTTGACCAGCCAAGTGGCTTCAGCTAAATTTGCCTCCCAATGCTTCCATGTCCCATGACCTAATGCTCTTAACATAGTCTTCAACAGCCCATTCTACCTCTCAATCTTCCCAGAGGCTTGTGGGTGATCAGGGATGTGACAGATCCACTTGATGCCCTGTTTCTTTGTCCAAGAGCTTATAAAATGATTCTGAAAGTGAGTCCCATTATCTGATTCAATTCTCTTTGGGGTCCCATGTCACCCTGCAGCTCTGGAAAATGTCTTTTCTTCTACAGCTGCAACAGTGATGGGGCTGGAAGGGTCGAGGCTGTTGTTGGACAGTGTTATGTTTCCAGAAATGCCACAACTTTAGGGGACTGGAACTTGTGCCTAAATTTCAAAAGAAGAATTTGCCCTCTGTGCAGAGCTGTGACATGTCAGGGGTTTATTTTTAAAAGCCAGCAAGTCTCAGTTCCTCTGGGATTGTATGAGAAGGAGCAGGTTTTAGTGTGAGTTCTGTGGAGAAGAGCACTTGAGTCACTAAGTGAGCCAGCCCCCATGGCAGGCACTCCTGCAGCAGGACATCTGTGCTGAGTTCAGGGTGACCCAGAGTGGACCAGCCCTGCTCAGACAGACCTCGGGGCTCAGTGCCTGCTTTGGGCAGGTCCCAGTGCAGCAGGCTGGGCTTTACCTCCATGAAGGAAACCCCCCTCTGGGAGGCAGTGCCTCGTAGGAGCCACGTCGCTGTTCTGCAGCAACTGTCCCACAGCTCAGGGAACCCACAGCTCCCAAGGCAGAGCCTGGCTCCTACTGACCACAGACACAAGGAGGAACCAGAAACTCTTCTTCTATCTCAGTGCTATTTGAGAATGGCTATAGTTAAACTTGATTCACTGTTTATTATGTTTAAAAAAATATAGTTCACACAAAAGTATCATGTAAACATTGTTTAAATAACTGCTGGTGCTCAGGCAGGACACGGGGCTGAGCTGATGGTCTTCAGAGGGGCTGCACCAGCCTCGGCACGGAGGAGCCACTGAGGGTTTCTGGTGCTGTGTGGGAGCAGAAACAGGTCACAAGGACACCGGGCTACAGCTTTGGGTTACTCGGCTCCAGGATCCCCAAGCCAAATCTTTCAAAACGCAGGACAACTTTGCTACTGTTAATGCTGCAGAGAGTGGGGAGGGAGAGGAGAAGGGAGGGGGGAAAGTGTTACTGATAATTCTTCTTAAAGCTACAGCCCTATCCAAGGAGCTGAAATAGGTTCGGTTCTGCTCTCGTACCACCCAAAAGAGGCTCAAGTAATTAAGCAGCAAACACATGAAGTTATTCATGTGAACCCCATCAGTGGGAAGGAACACAGAGACAATCTGATTTGCTCAAGCAGGAGGAACAGGAGGTTTTCCCAGGTACCCATAGTGGGGGGAAGCCTGACACTGGTTTTCAGGGAACACTTGGTTCCCTTGAAGTAGAAGGGAATCAAAAACCGACAGAATTCTCTTTGTAAGAGAAAGGGGGGGGTTGACAAGGTACATGAATAGGTTAAAAAAGCCCAACAGAACAAACCTAAACCCCTTTGCTCCTCTATAAAGGTGCATAAAGGTGTCTCTCCCCTTGCTCTTGCACTGTTGACAGAGCCAGAAACACTTCCAGCTCAGACCTTCCCCACGGGGGTGGCAGCAGAGCACGGCCTGAGCACGGAGGAGACTCAGGGAGTGGATCTGGGTGTTTGTCATCAGACAGCAGAAACCCTGCTGGCTCTTAGTGCATGTTCTCCTCTGCCCCTCTCCTGTCCCCTCCAAAGCAGTGAAAAAAGACCTTTTCTGAAAGGCACATGTTTGCTGTGGTACCTGTGACTCTGCCAAGCCCCACGAGAGTCGCTCTGCTGACCAGGGGATGTAAACAGAAGCAAACCATAACATTCCAAGCACTACATCTGCGAGGGGAGGAGGAGCTGAAGGGCTTTCCTCCTCTTTTACACAGCATTGTAGCTGATCCCAGCTGAGCCCCACGGGCCTGTTCTGGACACTGCCCATGGCCTGCTCCCAGTGGGCCAAGGACCGTCAGCTGCTCCAAGTGGAGCAAGGACCATCCTTCTTTCCACTCAAGAACTGGCCCTGGCTGCAGTGCTGCCCCCCCAGCCCTCAGCTTCTGCTGGTTTGCAAGTGGAGGTTCAGTCCTGGCTGTGCCAAGACAATGTCCCTGTCACCTTCAGCCACAAACCCCAGCGCTGAGGACACGGCGCAGCCTCAGCGGAACCGGGACCCGCGGGACACGCCCCGGTGGCAGCAGTGAGGGCAGCCCTGACCCGCCGGGCAGGACACCCAGCCCAGGCTGGCACGGGCACCTGGTCAGGCAGGGCAGGTCCCTGCACCTTCCCAGGGGAGTCACAGGCTCCTGGAACGCTCCAGAGGGAGAGGAGGCCGCGGTGTTAGGCAGGAAGGTCTCGCAGACAGGAGTGGTTATTGAAGCAAACAGCCCACACCAAGCAAAGGCAGAAAGGAGGACTTGGATAAAGTGTTGATTATGTCCATGGGTTAATTTCGTGGTTTGTTTTTGCTTTTTTAATGGAAGGTGATTGTCCAAGTTGCTGGTTAGGATACGACACATGGAAGCATGCAAGGTGGAGCCCGTTATTGCACCAGTAGCTACAACCTACAAAGAAATATGGGAGGGAAGGGAAAAAGTCACCATGAGAGTTAGTTTTCAGTTATTTAAAGCAAGCCCTTGAGAACTAAATATTGCAAAGCTTTGACCAGGCTGGAGCAGGGGTTAGTGCACTGTGTGAAAGGATCTGTCAGAGGGGAGGGACACGTGTCTTCAGGGCCCTTCCCCTGCTGTTGGTGGATACCCTCTGACACCAAAGAGCTGGATCAGTTTGGATCTGCTGGAGGGGGGGAATATGGCGAAGCAGGCAATGAACTGACTGAGGTGGCTTAACTGCATCACTTCCCAGAGCCAGAGAAGCAGAAGAGCACAGTGTTCCCCTCCTGTCTGGTCTGACAGCCCCCAAGAAGGCAAAAAAAGCTCAGAAACGGTCATTTACATGGAGTGACATAACTGCTGGGAACAGCAGCAGGTACTCACTCAGCAGACTTCCAGAAGTGCCCCGGGTGGGAGAGCCGGCGGTTCAGTTTTGGCAGTTTTTCAAGCATATCCATGAGGACAGTGAAGCTGGGCCGCTCGCTCAGGTCGAAGGCCCAGCACGCCGAGAGGATTTCCTGCACAGGGCATTTGGGGCTCGTTACCTCACTTGGCTCACAGGTCAGCTGTGCAGACCAGAAAGCTGACTGAGCACTGAGATGTGTGTGAGCCCAGGCAGACACTGACTGCCCAACATAGGGCCTGGACACCCTTACAACCCAACACTTTCCTGGTGCTGGGGAATGTCCACTTCTGCACAACAGCCGGAAGCACAGGCTTAGCCTCTAACCTGGTCTGCCATTCTCATCTGTTCTCTTTCCTGCCCTTTATCTTTAGAGTTATGAGTGAAATAAATCTCTTGAAGCAGCTCCCCTCTTCCTGAGAGACAGCTGTATGGAAGGACTCCTGCCCTGGGGTACTTACATTGACCTCCTTGCCCAGACTGACGGTTGCCAGGAGCTGCCTGACGCCCTCGCCGCTGCCGATCTGCCAGATGAGTGCCTGGGCAGGCTGGGTCCTGAACGGCCACTCCCGGGCCTGCAGCTCGTACCACACCGTCCTGCAAGGCCAACACACACATCAGGCCTTTCCTGCCCCAGGGGAACACACCAAACCCTGACACTGCTCCAGCTTCTCCAGCTGAGCTATGGAAGGTGCACAAAGCTGTGCAGCAAACTCCTCCCACCATGACTGCTGCAGTACTGAGGAAAATGCATCCCAGCTGGAATCCCCAGCCTGGGAGAAGGGGATCCC